>NC_067290.1:1200000-1800000 GCF_020740795.1 Apus apus
ATGATTTCTGCTCATCTCTGTTTCAGCACAGACTGAAGGATAGAACCATTTGGATATTATGGGGATAATTTCTGGTATTTGGCTTCACGGGACTTGGACCAAATGAAAAGCTTACAGGTTGGTCGGTGCAAAACAGAGATTTGCCAAGAGCATCCAAATGTTGTATTTTAAAGTTTATGAAACTACCCAACAAGAGTACAAAGCACAAGCTGAAGAACTCCCTGCCTTCCCAGTCGTGAGCGAAGAGTAAGAAGCAGAGATTGTTTCACGTGCAAGAGAACACAAAAATGCTGTTACTCTTTGATGAAACTCATCATAGTTGGGACCTGCTCCCTTCCCAACATTGTGAGCTGTTGATTCAACACAAGAAGAATGAAACCAGGTTTCACCGCTAACCCTGGACTACCAAATGTGGGAAAATGACGTGTTAATTTATGCAACAGGATCTGCAGAGCAATGTAAAAGGAAAGAAAACCATCCAGGCAAATGTCTTGGGTGCGCCCTGGCCTACTGGATCCGTGCACCTGGCAAATCAGCAAACTAAAGCAAACAAATGTGGGAAGTAAGTTCATGTTTCTGAAGAAAAGAAAATAAGACAGTTTCCCTCGCCCCCATTCGAAGTTTGCATGATTAGACTTTCCCAGGGCTATTCCGTGTTAGTTGTTACCATCACTCACAGCCGTTGTTTGGACAGCTTGAGCAGTGGCAACAGAAGTGAAGTAGATATTTATGCAGTTGAAACTGTAGCATCCAAGTGCATCTTTGGTCCTAATTTCAGCAGGAAAAGATTATACGGAGAGAGTTAAAACAGATATAATGTTCAGGGGAAAATAAGTCCTTGAGAGCTTTCTCCCAAGACGTTGAAAAGTGGCATTTGAACAATGTGTTTTCTTCATGGTACCTCACTGTTGGCATGGTTTGCCATCTGCAGCCCAAACAGCTCACTCAAAATTACAGCCTGGAGAAAAGGCTGTGGAGCTCCAGCCCTGCTAACAGAGTGTTTTGCAATCAGCTTGCAAGGGCCTATTTGTTAGTTACAACATGTCTGTGTGTGTGGCAAGAAGAAGTAAGGTGGCATTTTGAAATGTTTGCACTCTTCTGTCAGCCAAGCAGTGAGAATCTGTGCATGAACCTGTGAGGCAGCTCTGGGGCTGGGGCTCTGGAAGGCATTACACTGCACCAACAATGGGGAGCCATGTGGTCCCAGCAGATCAGCAAAACTGGTAGGAGCCCCAAGGGGATTGCAGTCGAAGACCCTGAGATGGTGGAGATAGTACAAAAACATGTAGACATGGCACTTCAGGACACACTCTAGTGGGCATGGTGGGTGTTGTTGTGCTGTTGTTTGGTTGGTTGTGTTGGTTTTGGTTTGGTTTGGTTTGGTTTTTTGTTTGTTTCCTCCTCCTGGGTGGATGGTTGGACTTGGCGATCTTAGAGGTCTTTTCCAACCGTGATGATTCTGTGATTCTGTGTGATCAGCTTCTCTCCCTGGGGCCTGGAAAGGGGCACGAAGGGACTCTGGCAAACCTGAGTCCAGGCTTGGCTGGATGAGCACAGAGAGAAGGATCTGAAGATCTTCAGAGCCCTGGGGGAGAGGTGTTAGGGAGGCAGCTGTGGAGCTGCACAGCCCGGAGTGCAGCGAGCAGGGACAGCGAACGGACACTGCAGTTTGCTGGATTTAATACCATCAATCAAAATATTTATCTGCAAAGCACACATGTATTGAAGAGTTGAGTCCTTCACTGTACTCAGAGTACCCAGTAATTACTAGCCTTTTCAAAACAGCACATTGCAGAAAAATAAAGGGAAAAAACGGACAGTAAAAGACACCATCTACCAGTTCCCTCAGCCTGAGGAGGAGGGCGTGTGCAGTGGGGCTGTAATTCACCACTGGGGAAAAATGGCCACTGACTTCTGTGCTACTTTCTCCCCTGCATTTCATTTAAGCAGGGCTGGACAGAAGAGATTAAAGCATAAAATAATAAAAGACAAAGAATGTGCTTTGTCCAAATGGAAATGGAGTTGGAATGAATAGCTGCACAAAGTAGAACGTGTATTCTTGTTTATGTGAACCAGGTATCTATGGACTAAAATGACCGAAAAGTATCTATATAGGTCTATTTAAAACTGGAAAGAGAGAGGCAATTTGAAAAATAACTATTTTATCTGCTAGCAAGCTGATAAGGGAAGTGATGTGACTGAATGCTGCTTTTGTTTAAAAGCAACTGAAAAGATAAGAAGCAGAATCCTTGCAGAGATGTGTGGCCAGGCTACATTACTAGCTGGACACAACTTAAAAAACCCAACCCCTAACTAAAATGGCAAATTACTTACTTGGCAAATACAGAAACATAGCCCTGGCTGGTGCCAGCTCCCAGTCCCAGCTCCAGAGAGGCACCTGAACAAAGGCCTCTCAGAGCAGTGTAATTGAGGCTACCCCAGGTAGTCAGGATGCTCAGGTGTATGGAGGGGCCTCCCGGAGCACCAGACAGAGACAAATTCACATGGAGTAAGCGAAGCACTTTGCTGGCATGTGGACCCGGGTTCCGGGGGCTATTCCCAACACAGAAGACAATCCCTGGCAGGTAATAAAGGAGGCATTTATGCGATATGTCAGCGGTTAGTGCAAAGCTTAAAAGAAATGAGATCATGTGGCAAGATAGCATTCTCTGCCTCTCCCCCGGGGGAAGGAGCAGCGCTGTTATTACTGTGAGCCATTGTTACCGCTACTTCTTTGAAATAAAACGTGACACGGTCCCGTCAGCCGATACCGGTGCGATCGCCGCTACCGTAAACTGGGGGTTCCAGAGCCTGGATCTCGGGTTACGCTCTGCAGCTACCACACAAGTGTGCAGCACAGAGACAGGCAGGGAAAAAAGCCCCCCAACAAGACTGCCCCCCCCCAGACACTGCTTTGCTCCCAGCGCTCAGAAGGGAAAAATCAAAAGAACCAACCAAAGTAAGAACAGGTTGATACAACCAGTTTCACCTGCCCTCTTGGCACAGGCAGTGATAGCAGTTCAAGCACCAGGAGGGCAAAAGAGGTGAAACTTACCCAGTTCTTCATGCCCGATTTACTAGACTTGAGCAGACTAATATTCCATTTATTTCCTACATTGTATATGGAAAAACAACTCTAAAATAGTCTTTCATTCAAAATGCAAATCCAATCGCTTGTTGCCATGACAGGCACAACAACATGGCTCCCAGTAAGACTGAACATGTTGAGCAAAACAAGTTCATTCCAGTTTCTTAGTACAGGGAGAAAACATAATTTAATGAAATTACGTAAGCATTGAGACACCTGAATTTATTTGAAATGTCTAAATAACTTTTATGGCATCCATCAAACCTAGGTTTGTTCAGCCTTGAGAAGGCCCACGGGAGACCTTGTTACCATGTTCCAGTACTCGAAGGGTGGCTCCCAAGAAGATGGACACTCCCTATTTACAAGGAGCCACATGGAAAAGAGAAGGGGTCATGGGCACAAGTTGCTCCTGGGGAGATTCTGACTGGACACAAGGGGTAAATTTTTCCCCATGAGGACAGTCCGACATCGGAACAGTCTCCCAAGGGAAGTGGTGGATTCCCCCACATTGGACAGTTTTCAGTCTCAGCTTGACAGGGTGTTGAGCCACCTCATATAAACTATAGTAGTACCTAGAAGGGTTGGACCAGATGATGCTTGAGGTCCCTTCCAACCTGGCATTCTAGGATTCTATGAACATAAGCACACAGAGGTGAAGGAAGTGGCTATAGATCAGCATCAGAGCTATACAATTCCGTCAGAACAGAGTTCAGTAAAAGAAAGTTTCCCACAAGAACCCCTGGCCAATTCAGTGCAGAGTTTATGTTGGGTTTCTCAAATACTTCTGTCAAGAGGTTTCCAAAAAGCTCCTTGATCACCACTGACATACCTGCCAGGGCTGGTCCCAGGGCAGTATTTGTCACTAATAATTTCCAGGATTACCCCAGCTACAACAACTTGCACAGTCACAGCTTCACTTCCATTCAAAATGCTTCCTTGCTTCCCAAGCTTTGCAGTTATGTGAGAGATGAGCAAACAAGGTGCTCCAGTCCAGCAGCTACTGAGTTTATTTCCTTACTCTCCAGGGAGCAATCTACTGATGTGTAGAGAATGTTTCACTGAGTAAAGATCCTACAGCTGACAGACTAGTACAGTGGCCCCAAACTGAAGCAAAGTTAGAGCAAGAGCAGATTAAAGCATCTACTTCTATCTGCTTCTCTGGTGTAAAATACTTCGTGCAGTAAAACTCCAAGCCAGCAGGCTTTTATGTATGTTATGATGCAACCAACAGCTCCACTTCTCTGAACATACGTGGTCAGAGCTTCCACTCAGCACAGTTTAATAATATCTCAGTCAGGTGTAAGCAGATGGAAGGATGGAATTAACTAGCTAGAGACATGTTTATGCCACATTTATAACATTCTTAGTCAGCGACCTGCTAACAACCTTCATTTTATTACAGATCCCTCTCTAGAAGGGACTGGAATGAGGGTCCTAGAAGAAGACAAGCTTGTGCATGCAATGTGTTTCCCAAACCAAGAGCAGGCAGGTGCCCAGGGGCTCACTGAAGAAGCAGGCAGGGGGTGGGTGGAAAGCAACAGTGAAGCTGGGCCAAAAATATGAATTGTGTTGATCAGAAAAGGAGGTAGTGCTGCTGTGGCAAGGAGACAGGGAGCACGGGGAATATAAAACAGGAAGAGTGCAGAAGTGGGTGGGAAGAGACAGATTAAGCTGCTACATCTGGAAATACGGAGACTATGAAATAGATAAGGAAGCTCAGAGAGCAAAAAGCAAGGGCTTAACAGATAAACCAGCACAGTAAGGCTGTAAGGTTGGATCCTGGGGTGTGGGGGAACAAACAAGAGCCAGCATGCAGGTAGTAAGGATGTGATCTGTCTGACTGGGGGTGGGGCTGTCTCAGCAGACAACTGGGAAAGTTTAAGGAGGAAGATAACCTTCCTACCTTGGACAGAGGAAAGGAAGCAATCAGCAAAGCAAATTTGCTAACTCTGGTGGTATGGCAGTGAAGGAGGGAGATGCTGGAGATAAAGCAGAATTAGTGAGGCAGACTATGTGAGATGAAAAGCCAATGGTGTAAAACTCAGAGTGGAGCAATTTCATCACAGCAAGAGAACTGTAACCATGAGCCAAAACATTGCTTATGTTCTTCATCTGCTGGGAAGGAAGAAGGTTGAAATTGCCACGACAGGCAGAGCTCTGCAACCCACACTAAACTTTTGTTTTCCCTCTTAACCTGTCCTAATTTACAATTCCATTATATTCCCTAGCTCACTTTATGTGCAGGCTGTGTCATTTGGTTCATAGCATCTTTAGCCCTCTGGTTACACAGGACTTGTGACATGAGAGGTTTTAGCTGCACACAGTCCCTTTGGCACAGGGTGCTGCTCACTGCAGTCCTCACACAGTCTGCACACAATGCATTGGTGACCCAGATGATGTTTGTTCCTCTTGCTGCCCTGTGCATTAATTTGGGGCGTCTGCCACCATCCACATGTAACATCTCCATCTAACTGCTCTGCCTTTCCACACAGAACTTCTAAAGCTTAAGGGACCCCCAGACATGCAGACAGAATGATGCTACAGAAGAATGCTTATTTGGAAAAGCAATGCATTCCAGTGCACAGAAAACTCATATCTCACTGCACTGAAAACCCCTGCACTTCCCTCCAGGCAGCTCACCACATTAAGCAAGCAAGTGGGATTTTATTTCTAGCTTGTACTTAGCACCCAGATTACTATGCCTGCTTGAGCAGGAGATCCAGTTTGTGTCCCATTTATACTTGTACAAGGGTGGAGGGGGGAGAGTGGAGCAGCACCAGTGTAGCTGTTGACAGAGCTCATCACCAAGCATGAGGTGCAAACCCAGGAACAATTAGAAACTGCAGAGCAGTTGTGGACACTGGGGCAGTGGACAAGTAAAAATAACCAACAGCTTCACAGAATCATCACGGTTGGAAAGCACCTCTGAGATCACTGAGCCCTACCATCAACACCAAAAATCCCCACAACCTTGGCCACTAGAGCATGTCCTGAAGAACCAAATCTACATGGCTTTGGAATACTCCTAGGGATGGTGACTCCACCAGCTCCCTGGGCAGCTGTTCCAGTGCCTGACCTCTCTTCCAGTGGAGAAGTTCTTCCTAATATCCAATCTAAACCTCCCCTGCCAAACTTCAGGCCATTTCCTCTGGTCCTGTCATTGTTCACTTGGGAGAAGAGCCCAACTCCCCCCTCCCTACAACCTCCTTTCAGGCAGCTGGAGAGGGCAATGAGGTCTCCCCTCAGCCTCCTTTTCTTCAGACTAAACAACCCAAGGTCCCTCAGCTGCTCCTCATGTGGCCTGTTCTCCTGGTAAGCAGAGCTATCACAGCAGGGTTTTATTGACTCATCCAAGTAGTAACTACTTTAAATCATGTGTTCCAGATAAGGAGCCTCTTGAGTTGGTGGATGGTCTCAGACAAGCCAACCTCTGCAGTTCATTGGAGAGGACTCTCTCCGAACTGCAGCTTCTGGAGAGAGATGGCCAAAAATGTTCTTCCATGCTCTTCTTCAGCCATGGCCAATGAAGCTAAGATTTTAATCATCCTAATCTGCTACAGGAAAGGTCTATAACAAGGGAAGGAGCATAAACACTATGAAAAGAAAGAGCACCTGTAACTAACAGGTAGTTCAGAAGCAAGAGACAGTCAGATGTGTGTGTAAGGAGTCCAGCATCCCAGAGGATGCTGACTGACTGACTGCAGATCTCTTCCAAAGAAAGACTATTCAGACAACCAGGGCATGCAGCATTGTGCAGACAGCCATGGTTTCATGCAATACTGCCAGCACCTCGGGAAAGACCTGTAGATGTGGTGCTTGGGAACGTGGTTTAAGCACCGGATTTGGTGGAGTTTGGTTATGGTTGCACTCGATGCTATTAAAGGTCCTTTGCAACCAGAATGATTCTGTGATTCTGTCAAAAAAGCTTCTTTTGCCAGAGTTTCACACACCAAGTAGCACAAAACAAGGTGTTACAAAGGCACTATCTATGCTTTGCAGAAGAAGAGCTGGGCCTGAGCCATGTTCTGTCCTGGAAAGTCAGACCGTTTCAGGGCAGCACTGCAGAGGGGTTCCAAGCAGCACTGTTGCTACAATCCCCCAAGTTACCTGCTCTTCTGCTTTTGATTTTTTCTTTTTTAAAACAGCTAGGGCTGACCGGAACTAATGATGATCCTCTCCCACCCTCAGAAGAGGAGTTTCTGGGTCATCAGCTTGTCACTGCACAGAGCACAGGACTAGGAGTGTTTCAGCCCCCAACCAAAAAAAATGAATTTTGCCTGACCCCAAGTGAAATCACTGTTTCTAGTATTTCAGAGGGACTTTTAGACCCCATCACTTGTCTGCATTAATATAATGACCTATAGACAGGACTAGCAATTCTCAAAATGATGTGTTTATATATATTAGATTGTAACTATGTAGACCGTGGCTATTTTTCCTTTGATGGTATTAATCCGATGAAATAGAAACCATAAACCCTAACAAAATACAAAGAAAGAGATCATGATCCTAATTAAATTGAATTTTCTTGTTGATACAACACCTACAGATGCTTCTCTTATCTGATCTACCTCCACTCTCAAATATCATTGCATGCAATGTTTGTTATCCTCCCAGGTTTGGCCAAGCCCCCCAGGTTTACTTATGAGAAACCACAGAAAGACCTTCTAGAACAGCAGCTCTGGCACTGCCCAAAGATCTAGTCCTTCAAAGCTGACTCCTGTAAATTGCTGAGATTTGCCAGAAATTCCCTCTACATTCCTAGAATTCTGGGAATAAGTCCCAATTGCTAGAGTATTGTTTAGTAATGTATCAGTGGAGCTTTCTTCTTTCTTTTTCTGCTCTCTAGCTCCAGTGGGCTTTAACTATTTTTTTTTAAATAGTGAATTAAAAATCAGTGTGAAGACCACTCATCACTTCATCATAGGTTGACAGATATAAGACTTTCTTTTTAAACATATAATTCTACTAAATACTAAAACCTGCAGTCTTAAAGAGAGTGGGAAGCCTAAGATGGACTCCCATGCAGAAGACTCCTCCTAGTCTCTTACAACAGGGTGACTGACCTTGATTTTCATTATGTTTTCAGCCTGGGACATATAACTCACTTTGTGGTTAATTATCTTGCTCTGGTGGCCATGCCAGTGGTTTGAGTCCAGAGCTATTGTGGGTATAACCAGATCCATTAGAGTCTCACTGAGTAGGGGAGCAGCCCAAAGCTGAAGAATTTACCAGCTCTCTCAGAATAATTGCTGTCAGCAAGAGGCAGGCAGGTATGGAAGCAGGAAAAAAAGGATCATTTTTTTTCTCCTTCCCTGGAAAGCATCTGATAATAAAAGGAGGGTAGCACTAAGGTGAGAGCAGCCTGAAGTTCCTGAACAAGGAGATGGGGTTTTGTAGGTTCCCAGTCTCTAACTTCTCCTTTGTGTTTGCCACTTAGTAAATTTCTGAGCTAACCTGCAAGTAATTAGTGGACAGTTTCACTGCTGGGTTTTTTTTTAAGAGGTAGAAAGTTAAGAACACACTGTTTCAGAAAGGTGATGAGCAAGTATTAGGGAAAGTGGTAAGAAGATGCAAAGCATATAATGGAAAGAATTGAAAGGTATTTATGAAGCAGCAATTGCAACACTGCAGAAGACAAGTCTTGGCATAGAAATCATAACAATTAAAGATCATTCTAATTGCATTTCAAATACATTGCAAACAGTCTTGCAGTTTAGCATACATATTAGGTAGGGCTGAAGTGCATGCAATTCCCTGCAGAAAAGAGGAAAACTCTGCAGGAGGGCAGGTGGCTTTGGCAAACCTGCTGAGCTGTCACCTGGGCAAACCCCAAAGGAGCCAGGCAGAAGAGGCCACTTCTAATGCAACGTTGTGTTGCAGCACCACTGCTTGAGGAAAGCAGATGTGGTCCAGCCAGGCTGCCAGTCAGCCCCAGGGAGGCCACCTCGAGATCTTGGCCCCTCCACAGACACCACCTGCTGTAGGACTCTGTCCTTGTGCACAGAGGAGGTTTCCCTGAGGTCAGAAATCATATAATCATAGAACGGTTTGGGTTGGAAGGGACCAGTTCCAACCCTCCCTGCCATGGGCAGGGACACCTCCCACCAGCCCAGGCTGCTCCAAGCCCCATCCAACCTGCCCTTCAACACTGCCAGGGATGGGGCAGCCACAGCTTCCCTGGGCAACCTGGGCCAGGGTCTCACCACCTTCACACTAAAGAATTTCCTCCTCATGTCTCACTTAAATCTCCCCTCTTCCAGTTTAAATCCATTAGCCCTCATCCTATCACTACACACCCTTGTCCCAAGTCCCTCCCCAGCTTTCCTGGAGCCCCTTCAGGCACTGGAAGGTGCTCTGAGGTCCCCCCAGACCCTTTCACTCTCCAGGCTGAACAGCCCCAGTGCTCTCAGCCACTCTCTACTCTGTAGTGAGTAGCAGCCCATGGTGCAGGTGGTCAGCAGTGGGCTTTGAACTGCTCAATGGGTGCTACAGGATGAGCTCCTCTCTCAGCAGCACCCTGCTGTTTCCTCAAGCCTGCAGGTTAAAGCCCCCAGGTTTCTGTAGGAAAGAAGCTGCTGGTTTTCCCTCCACAGCTCCCAGGGAGCAGGAGCTGTCCTCCAGGGCCATCACTGCCAGCCCACTGTCTCCTCTGCTAAGCAGTGCTGCTGTTAAAGACTACAAAAATCCAAATACATGTTCCCTTAAAAAAAAAAAAAATATCAGCTTTTCACAGTCCCATCTTTGTCAGCCTCTGTGTAACCTGCAGATTCTCTTTAAAGAAAAGTGACAGAATCTGACAGCTATTCAACCAGAATAACCAGAAACAGCTGGGGCAGATGCCACCTTTTCTGAGAGAAATTTCCCAGATTACTTTTGGGTTTTGGTGCTGTCACTGTTCACCATGGTTTGCAACTTCAGCAGCCAGGGCCAGGAGGGAGGAAACAACTGCACAAATCTGATCCTTCAGTAGTTTTTTCCACAGCAAGTGCTGAGCTGCCAGGGGGACAGTGGACTTTTTGGGCCTTGACCTCCTACCTCTTTGCCTGTGCTTGCATGACGAGGGAGGCATGTCACAACTATGTTCACACTGCTGGAAAGCATCCCCAGTGTGCTTCCATCCACCAGAAGTTAGTCTTGAGTAAGTACAACGGTCTTGCTAATATTCCTGCCAAAGCAGTATTTTGATATCTGTCTAAAATGCTGTACACCATGAGCTGAGAATGTGCAACTCCTGAACACATTTCACTTCACATCTTCCAGCAGGACAGGATGGCATGTGAGTTCCTGGAGAGGCCTTTCTGCTGCAGGAGCTCCTGACACCGTGCCCAGCTTTGCCAGTTCAGCTCACAGCTCTGGGAGAGCAGAGTCAGCCAGTCAAGCAGCTCCGAGCTTCCATGATCCCACTGTCTCCTAGGAGATTGAAACCCTTGTTTCCCAGTACCTACACTTTACTCTGCAGCTGCAAGAAGGATTCATTCAATGCTGTTCCACAAATAGTTTGAATATTCAATTTACAGTAGCTTTATCAAAGTCTGTGATAAAGCTTTTCAACATTTAAGCACTTGCCCAGTTTCACTTGGAATTTACTTGAAGTATAGCAAAAATTTAGTACAAATATGACCAGTGCCTATATAAATATTTGCCTGTGTTTGGTAAATGTTTATATATATATATATATGTGTGTGTGTAATTTCTGAAAAGCTCCTCTTACTATGGCAATTTCAAGGTATGAAAAAGAAAAAAAGATCTTTCCTCGCTGTATTCTTCACACTGTTACAGGAAGTCAGTGGTTAAGAAAACTTTTTTAAAACAGAGCATGTTTTACAAGTGCATTTAGCTTTGAATGAACCTGACAAATTTTGCAAGCAAACATGACTGGAGTTTGGCCAGTTTGGGAGCACTGAGGAAAGCCTTCTTTACGATTTGAATTTTAAAGATTGGCCCAAGTCTGATGTCAGCTGCCTTGTTCTGCAGCCTGTCATTGAATCCTCTTAGGAAAGTCAGGGATACCCACAAACAATAGAATGAAAATCTGTCTTTAGGGCTGGCAAACCATTCACAGTTCTGTCTAGCTGCTTAGCATAGACTGTGCTAGGCCTCAAGAAGAGAATAGGCCCCTAAAGAAGCAATAATTTTCAGATTGTTTTGTACAATGCAGTGATAAAGCTCCCTGTCACATTTTTCTTCCCAGTTACTGAAGTTCCCATTCAGAGGAATTGTCACAGCTTCTTCAATCCAAACAAGCACCCTTCCGGCCTTCTTTGCATTAAAATGTGATAAAACTAAAAGGTGACTTTAGCACAGCTGTGCAGAAAAGTGGATTAGGTCAAAGTGACAGCGTTTGTTAGGCCTTGCCACAAAGGTAGCTCAAGATGTGTCTGCAGCGCTAATGTGGGAGAAGCAGCAGTTTCTTAAACCCAGACCTTTGTAATAAGGCCACAAACGAAAAATACTATTTCTTTCATCCAAACGTCGTTTCCCCGTGGCAGTGGGCCAGCCTGTTGACCTGTAGTCACAGAAAAATTTGGAATGGTAGGGCCAAACACAGTGCCTTGTACTTTCTGTCGTTCCAGCCAGCCCGGCTGCCAGCCCCAGGCACGGGGCACTCAGAGCTCTGAGGACACAGAGCTCTGGCTCCAGAGCTCTGCCCTGAGAGCCCAACACGCACACCTGGTTTGGAGCCCTGCTTTGGAGGGAGAAGGAAGGCAGGCCTGTCCTTCTGACTCCTGCTGCAGCAGTAACCACCAGTCTTTCGGCAAACAGGGCATTCCACTTCACCATCTTTTGAGCTCCCATTTCTTATTTTACTTTTCAGGGAAGACGCCACCAAAGCCCATCAGAAACAGCACCCTTTGCATGCCACCTGCTGGCAATTTTTTGTATTTGGCTAAGATGGGGCAGAGGATACTTCTCTCAGTGACAAGAAACGCTCCTTGTGTGTGCCCTATGTACTAGCACATTGGGCTGCCCATGCAGAACCAGGAGGAGACCACCAAAAAACACCTTCTCTACACAATTCTGCTATTTATTTCTTTAGGTCATTCCCAATCCCTAACCCTCTCAGAGGCAGAGGTGCAGAGATATGCTATTATCCTTCCCAGTGCTCAAATAAAAATGCTGAAGAAGTACATCATGTATCAGTGAGTTTTGTACCTCAGGTTCCACCTGATGCACTTACACCAGTTAAAGGTAATAGAAACCATCCATATTAAAGGGATTCATTCGGAACCTCGATTTTACAGATCACTGTCATTATTTCCATGCCCTGCACTATTATCACTTCCAAGACAGGTGGCCCCTCTGCAGGGACAGTCTGTGCCACAGGATGCTGCCACCCCACATGGGACCAAGAGCTACTTGGGTGAGGGAGCTCCCTCTGACATGAAACAGAAGGGAAAAATAGTAGGGGGCACTTCGAAGACTCACAGATGAGTTATAAAAGTAAGAGATTTCTGAAGGAGAAACTCTGCATCAGTTCATTCCTGCTACCAGAAGAAAACACACATTTGATCTGCTCCAATAAAGGTATAAGCTGTCTTTGATGCAGGTCACTCGTTGCAGAGTGAAAAGAAAACAGGAGCATATTGTTACGTTTACATGTCTGGCCAAGGTTAATTCTACAAACTTCTCAAAGGTTTCCTTCAGATGGTGAGAACAAGAGCTAAACACAGAATCCTAGAATGGTTTGGGTTGGAAGGGACCTTGGAGATCATCTCAATCCAACCCCCTGCACGGGCAGGGACACCTCCCACCAGCCCAGGCTGCTCCAAGCCCCATCCAACCTGCCCTTCAACACTGCCAGGGATGGGGCAGCCACAGCTTCCCTGGGCAACCTGGGCCAGGCTCTCACCACCCTCACACTCAAGAATTTCTTCCTAATGTCCAACCTAAATCTCCCCTCTTGCAGTTTTGATCCATTCTCCCTTGTCCTCTCACTCCCTGCCCTTGTCCCAAGCCCCTCCCCAGCTTTCCTGGAGCCCCTTCAGGCACTGGAAGGTGCTCTAAGGTCTCCCTGGAGCCTTCTCTTCTCCAGGCTGAACACCCCAACTCTCCCAGCCTGTCTCCAGAGCAGAGCTGCTCCAGCCCTCCCATCATTTCCGTGAACTCCTCTGGATTTGCTCCAGGAGCTAAACATACCCTATTGAAATGAGCACCACTCTCCTAAGAAGACAATGGACTCAGCACCACTGGTGAGCTGCAGCATCAGGCAGTCGACCAGCAGAGAAGGGAGGGTGCCAAACCACCCTGGGTTTGGTCCACTTGCTTATCTGAAGTGAACTCCAGGAGTGAAGAGGTTAGACATCATTCAAAGCCAGCTATTTACTGTGAACTTAGACAATCTACTGCACCTGCAAGAAGAGGACCTGTCTTCTGTACCTGCAGAATTCCATACCTGCAGTGACAGCAAGTCTAACTGCACTGGTAAGAAAGTCCAGGAATCCACTGCCTTAAGGAGCTGCTGCCATCAGTGTGGTCTCATAACAAAATGCAGAGGAAACAAAATCCACTCAAATCCACTCCTGGTAGACTGAAATTAGGGTGGGGCGGAAATTTTTGGAACTGGTTCAGGAATTCCAGAGCATAGAACCTTGAAACAGAGGGCAAAAATCTGACTGTAGAAATTCATATACCTTGGAAGCCAGTGTGCCTGAAGCCCAGCCAGAGAAGGAGCCAGCTGCCATCTGAAGAGCTCTGTAGCTTGGCAGATGCTCTCACAGCCAACTACCTCCCCAGTGCTGAGCTCAGGGTGCACAAACCAACTCTTTCTGGTGAGCACACAGGAGAGGGGAGCTCAACACATGGTCCTGCTAAGGCAACCTATAAGACAAACACAGCTGAGACAGATTTTTATGACAAATTTGCCCATGGTGTAATAAAACAAAGTATTTGCCATGAAAACTAACCCCACAACAACCAGTTTCATGGGGACTGCACAGCTGCTGTTGCATTTTTTTTATGAAGAGAGCATTATATTTGCTACAGTGAAGATACTTCATCCACAGAGATCAAACTTCAGGATCCTTCTCCTTTAATGCTGCATTCCCCCATGGAAGATTCAAGACTTAGTTCCTTTCCAATGCTTCAATGCATTGCAAGGCTTGAGCCAGAGCTCATGTTAAATGACTACTAATTAACTTCAGCTCTCTTATGCCTTTGTAAACACTAACTAGGCAATCCACAAGTGCAAATGCAGAGAGGTTACCTTAGCTCTAACCCTGACAAAATCTTTGAGGAGCATCTAATTAGTATTTCTTTTTCCCTCTTTGAAGTGGAGCTTGGTGAGGTCTCTGGAGACCCCATGTCCACAGACTGACACAGCATTAGCAAGGTCAGAGTCTGCATTTGGCACCAGAGCTGGAGCTAAGGAGCCTGTAGATAACTTCTCTGGTGAGAAGCATCCCCACCATATTTGCCCACACCTCTGCTTCTGGAGTGAACAGAAGAGGAGCCTGATGGGGATGGAGCAGCCAGACTGCCACCTAACCTAACTCCCATTTGCCTTCACCAACATTAGTGAGGTTATGTTGTGGTTTTTTTCCCACGTTGATCCTCCAGGACAAAGCAGAGTGAAACCTTTTACTGCAGCCCATGTAGCTTTCAATGGTGAAGTACAGTAGTTAAAAAAGGGTTTCAAGCCTCAAACCTTCACTTGCTTTGGAAATTTTAAGTCTGGATTAGAAAGGATCAGCATTACTGTTCTCCTCTGTTGCATCTTGTGAAGCTTTCTGCTGAATCATCATTCCTTCACTAGTCACTGTTCCAGTTTCACTGTTGGTTTTCCACACACAATGGACAAACTGTAGAAGCATTTATTTTACAATAAAAAGCACTGGACTATCATCGTTACTGGTTTTACAGGAATGTACTCGAAGGCTGGCCCATTCCAATCTGTTGAAATGTAGGGATGTATACAGTTGCAGCAATTCATAAACCAAAATATTTATCCTGATTACTCTTCAGGCCAGCTCCTGAGCTTTTAAACAGCAGATCAAACAAGTGGTGATTTCTTAATTGTAAAGTTGTTGGTGGGACATCCTTGAACTGCCTTTACGGAAGTTTCAGAAGTTATCATTTAGCTGTCTCTCATTTATAGAGGCTTCCAAAATTAAGAGGCCAATTCCTAATATCTGAGCATAAAACCACACACGTGTTGAAGTCACGGTGCAGATCCACAGGGTGCAGGTGTATGTGGAGTCCTGCAGTCATCCCTTAGTCACAACAGCCAGAATTGCGTTTGTTCTCAATAGCACTTCCCAATCCCCAAACAAACTCTGAAAGCATTCGGTGCAAAGACTTGAGTAGTTTGTAGCACATCATGCCCTTAAAAGAGCATTAAAAGATTAAACAGTTTGTCTAAGGACAAGTCTTGCAGTTCCTGCTTCAAGGGAGATTTGTAGGAGACAAGCTGAGAAGCATGGAGTAACCAGGGGGTGCGAACGCTGCCAGGAGAGGCAGCCCGAGGCCCTGCAGATGGGATCCCTGCTCATTGCCAAGTGCATGAAGGCAGGAGCAGCCTGTGTTCCAAAGAGAGCAGGTCCTGCTGAACCTGGTGACACCTCCCTTGGCCCATGCCAGCCCTGCTGGGAATTATGCAATATCTGTGATGGCTTTTAGCAGGCACCCAGAGACTGCAGGTGCCCAGACTCCACCAGAGAGCCTGTCTCCCTGCTGCATCCCTCCTCACCCCCAAGGTTTCCTGGCCACTTTTGTGCTAGGGACACTCTTCTGAAACTTCTCTGTGGACACACATGCATTTCACCACAGCATTCATGGGGACATCTCCACACATCTCAAGCACACAGAAAGGAAACACACCAGCATGTAACTACAGAAACGAGATACAGGAAAACTGGTGAACATTTATGCATGAAGTGCAGTATTTCTGTGAGACCTCACTGGTCTGCACAGCTGGTAGAGTAGGTGTTTGAAAGTCAAGCAGTCACCTTCACCCCACTGACAGGAACAAATTGCATTCTTGTCCACCTCCAGCTGCTCTAAGGCTTGCTAGAAACTGCTGGGATGGGAAGAAAGGGCAAGGAACAGAAAATGAATTAGCGTAGTACAGTGATATGTTTTCAGTGTGATAACAGAAGGAGGACTAGAAATCATGACAAGGATTCAATTTTACTGTGGAAATAACAGTGCTGTTACTTTGTGAATGAGCCTGGCCAGGCAGAGGGCCACAGTGTTGACAGCAAACAACCACCAGACTATAAGAGGGTCCATTCTTGAAAAGCTGCTAAGTCCAAACTGACCAGCTTTAATAACTGGTACAAGGACATAAGTTCTCCAGTTTAAAAGCCCAATTCTTCAGAATTATATGGGCTAATTGAAGTGCAAACTGTAGTGGTATAGTTTCTTTAAACCGTCTCATTCTTAAGACTGACTTTTGATTTTGTATTGCTCAAAAATAATTTCTTTTTATGCCATTGCACACACAGCACACTCTGAACACTGTAAGTGCTGTAACGACACTCCCAAATATTTTTATCTTTTGGTTTCTTAATAATTATGACTTCTATTATTCTTGTTGGAGAGATTTTCACCTTGCTGTAGCTGCATTCTCCAAAGCAGGAGAATGAATTTATTGTCTGTGCCGACTCCTGCCTGTTGATTCCTGCCCTGGGTCAGCAGTACGTGCGAGCTCTAATCATGCCGAGATGACGTTAGTTGAAGTTTTTCCCAACCTGAAGGCAAATGCCTCCTTCATCACCCAAGTGTACTTTCATTTCAAGGCATCCGAAGTTAAACCTCCAGGCTTTGGATTCAAAGCAAATGCATTAAGTGCATAAGAAACAATTTGGTGCAACAGTTAGAGGATACACGCTACTTAACCTGCAATCAAAGCTCTCCCCTCTGTTTTCTCTGAGGAAAAGAGAAAGAAAGAAAGAAAGAAATGTGATATACTTTCACATACATGATAAGCAAAACCAGTTCAGTTTAGCTTTATGTTTCAAGAAGTGCATTTTTACAGAGTCAAGTGAGGCAACACTTCAGCCCAGAATAAACACAGGGATATGTTACATGCAATTTACTTAAACTTTTCTTTAAGTTGGAAGCTAACACTTTGAAGTGTCTTTAGTGTTAACAACTTGAGAACCTAACCTATGCTATCTACCATGTATAACTTACTTTGCTTCTCTTAATGTACCCACGGCCTGTGCTCTAACTTGGTTTAGGTACCAGCTGCCACAGGGAGAGGATCATTATTAGCTTCAAATCTTTCAATTCATGCAATGAATGTTTTCCATTAGCTTTTCTCTCTTCCCTCCTACACTCCAACCAAAAATCTTCAGCTGGAGGATCCAGGATGAGTTGACAAAAGAAACTGTGCTATAAGAAGGTAGGGAAGAATTTGGACAGTTGTCTCAGGGGGAAGATTGCCAGCCACAAGACAAGTCCCTCCCCTCTGGTAGGCCCCCAAGAGATTTTCTAAGAAGTCTGAAAAGACAGTTCTGTGTTCAGCATGGAATACAGGTGAACTGTGTAGTAAGGTCACTCCATCTCCTCTCTGTACAACACTTTAACTCTCTGTAGAGCTCTTCACTGCTCTGCTGCTGCCTCACATACTTGCTAAATCAGGATAAACACACTCAAGTGTGCCCAAGTACATCACTCTGAAGGGCTGGTATTTCAAGGGGAGCCCTGCTGCCTTCTGTCACACTGCAGAAACTGGAGTAAGAACCAACTGCTGAGTTTCAGAAACCAGAGCTCAAACCACAACCAGCTGGCTGAATCCACCTGCATCACATGGACACACACTCTCAGGCACACACCTAAAAGCAGACCCAGAGAATTCTGCTTCTGATTTGCCAGGTGGCTTCTCTTCCTTGGCATTCTTGCTGTCCAGCAAGAGAAATTTCTGAGAATAATGCAAAGTGCCATAGGAATAATGCCTTCATTTCCAACTATTAAAATAGGAATAATTTCTATAGTAAAGTCCACGGAACCTAAACAAGAGCTGAGAAACTCTCCTCAGCCCTGAACTTTGACACTTGTGTCAGAGGTACTGCTGCAATCATAGGCACAGCAAAATACCCAGCCCTGAATAACAGCCTCTCAAATGGCAGCCCCAGATCCTCTCCCTCTGCTGATTTCAACAGAAGATACCATAGATCAACAGTTACAGGAATATCGTCTCTAGGAAAAGCTTTAAAGTGACATCTTGTAATTTCCAACAAACATCAAGGCATCTTAAACTCCAGAGAGCACTTTAAGAAGTCAACACTCTTAAACTGACAAAAGAACCTAACTGGTGCTGAAACCTTGCAAGTGTAGCTACCTGAAACCTTTCTGCTTTGGTTCATATTATTATTTCAGTACAAGCCTGTCTGCTCTTTAATTGGAAAAATAATTAAGCAATAAAACAGGCATGCACTAGCCAAAAACAGAGAGAATTGCTTATTTGTCAGGAGTCCTGGCAACTCACTTAGACATTATTTGACTAGAACGTCTTTCAAGAACTGCATAAAAAATAGTCCAAAATTTACAGGAATTTTCTGTATAATGTACTCTGTTCTAATAACAGGCCAATAAAACCCAACTCCAAACACCTCCTACAATGAATATCATGAATCAGTTGTGTATTATGACCACATTTTAGACCAGCTATTAGGTCAACATTTTCAGTATTTGCTTTAACATTGTAATATTTCAGTTTGTTCCGGCCACAGTCATAATGAAAAGTGTCTGAGCCCAGAAAACTGGAATCAAGACTGTGATTCTGGAAACTGAGCTCAGGAGAAGCCCTCAGCTATTTGTTGCTACCCATTCACTCAAGCTGACTATTGCTGTTCCAGTTTCACCTGGCATTTTAAAATCAAGTCCACTTCATCATCCATTCAAACCAAGTCACTGGATTGGGAAGTGATGTGGTAGAAGAGTCCCTCCCAGGCAGGACAAGTGTACAGCTGGGCTTGTTATTGCCTTATGCTGCAGTGAAAGAATTACCACAACCCCTCTGTCAGAGCCCTGGTTTGCATGCCTAAATCAGAACTCCTGCAAGCATTTGGAGAAGATGTACATCAAAAGTGACTGACCAGAGGAAGTGGCAAATGAGAGGAATTCAGGGAATTTCAGTTCTATTCTTAACTCCCTTCACTGCCTCCCCCAAGCACCGTTCAAAGATGCTTCAGAAGTCAGTCAGACACCCTTTCAAATGAAACCACTTTTTTACCGTACTACAGTGTCTCTAAAGAACAGTGAAGATGCAAACGATGGTGGGGAAACCAAATCTTGACAATGAAACCCACACTGCAAGTCCAGTACATTTCCACAAGTCCAAGACATTTTCACAGTAAACTAAGAAATGGCCCAACTCCTAGTGGAATATAGAAAAATCTGAAGCAATCATTTAACTTGTGCAATAATGTATATAAGGTATAGAGCATCTTCCACTTCAAAAGTATGCTTCAGTTTAATCTCCATTTCAAATTAAAAAGGCTTTTCTCTGCTCTCTGTACTGTGTGCAGTGTAATGTTTCTGTCACAGATCATAGATTTGTATGAGCTACATTAATAGTAGTTAGGTTGATGTTATACTCTTAATTTTATGATCTATAATTGATCAGAGAGTGTCCCTAAGATGAGCTACCTTAATACCTTCTCCCCTCTTCTTACATTGAATTTTACTGCCACAAACATTGTATTATATGGTGAAAGCAAAGAGCTTGAAAGTAAAGTAGACATATCTTGAACTTTCTACGTAAGGAGGTCATCCTGTCTCTAGTTCTCAGTGGTACAACATTTCCATGAGGGATCCAACCCTTGAAATGTCCAGAGTTCAGGAAAAGTGCTCAATAGATGCCTCAGTCTAAAGCTTTCTCTTCCCATAAAGGGTGTGGGACACTGTGGGACAAGTATCAGATGGGCTGATCTTCTCTTGATCAGTCTGCTCTGGCAATTACAACATTCTTCTTGCATTTCTTCAAAACAAATTACCAAAAAACCCCAAAAATACCACTTTTCATTATAAGCCATATGTTTGGGTGGGGGTTTTTGTGCTTCAGATTACTAAGACTGAATTATCATGTTTTATTACATAATATGTTGACCAGGTACTGAAGAGAGCAAGACAAACAATGTTTGTGGAGAGGTATAATGGTCTTCATTAAAAGTTCCTTTTTCAGCTGGTCTAAAGCACTGTGACCCTTCTCCAAGTTTGCAGACATCTATGCATTAGTATTTCTATCTAAAATCAAGTTGGAAGCAATTGTTGGAAAGGCAAGTGGCTGAAACCTGGACAGTGCTGAGCAAGAGGATGCTGAGGATTTCAGCACCTCTGGAGCACAGGGCATCTCAAAGCCCTTGAGAAGTGATGTTGTGTAGTGCTTAAATGCTGGGAGTGTTGTAAGGCTGTCCAGAAAAGAAAAGACTTTCAGGATTTCTCCAGACTTTGGAAAACAGTTCATATAAAAACCACAACATCATTACTGAAAGACTTGGATACAGGAAATAGTACATACAATTGCTTGATCAGAAAATTAATTAGAAATTAAGATAAAGCGTGCCAGAATTTGTAATGCAGCTTTCCTATGTGCATATATTATTATAGTTTTAAAATAGAAAAACACTTGAAAAACCCAACATCCCCAAACAAACCACCAGGAACTTCTTTTCTTTAGTCCATAGCACAGCTTATACTGATTCAACAAACCAGTCTGCAGTCTTAAAAATCCAATTGCTCCATGTGAGGCTTTGCTAGAACTCTGCACAGACCCAACAGAGACATGCAAAGTGTTGCTAAACACTCCACTGTCAAGCCTGGCAAATGGTTACACCAAAACATTTCTTCCCCTTCACTTTCCAAAGTCTCTTCTTCAAAGCTCAGACATGCTGAAATGTCTCTATTTAAGCTTTCTGCAAGGGCAGAAATATTTAATCCTTTCCAGATAAGACTGAGGCATTTGTATGGAAATATTTTAGGAAGAAACAATAATAAAATAAATCACTGAATGGCACACAAATTGCATATTTATCTCCACTTTGGAGTATTTCTAACTTCAGTCTAGTTTTGACAACAGAACTCAGTTTTAAGATAAAGGCTGTGCCAGCCACCGGGAATTGTTCCTCTTCACCTCCAGAGAGAACATCTCCTTCCGAAAACTCAGTATGTCTTGAACAACTAATTTAACTTCACCATTCCACTATTTGAAAATTCATAAACAGGCCAGAGATATTTTTTTTTTCCTTCTCTTTCCAAAGGGCAATCAGTGGCAAGGCTCAGTTTTCCCTTCCTATTCCCAAGCAGGAAGGTGTGCAGGTGCCCTTCCCCTCGTACAGTCTATTTACACTCTCCGTCTGCACAGAGGAGAAAACCATGCTATGAAAAATAGGTACAGAAAGTTACAGGAAATTTATAGAAATATAAAAGCTACTTGCTGGTACTTAATATGTTTGTACAAGAAGACATGAAAATACCTGGGGACAGAGCTTGGCCTGCTGCTTATCGACACTTTCCGAACGTGGCGCTTGTTGTTCTTTTGGCCTAACATAAAGTGACATCTACGTTGTTGTTTCTGCGGTTTGCTTTCTTATTATTACTGTGACTATTAAACACTTGCAGATTTTACCACAAAGTGACTATTCAGAGCAGAAACCAGATAAAAGTTGTTGGCAATAGGGTTTCAAGAACTGGCTTTCCAAACACGGCGGAACAAAGCCGATCAGATCCTAAAACACAATCGCAGTGCGCCGAAACGTAATCATTTATTTCCATCTTATGTAGTTTTGTAAATACAGTCCATCATTATATTATATCCCTCCAAACATGGGGGTTAAGCTTTCAAAGGGCTGCGTAAGGGATTTAGCCACAAAGTTTCCATTAACATCAACGCCTCACTCAGCACCACTTTGAAAGGTTACCCCGGGCGGTTATCCTTCTCTTATTGCACCGGGGTTTTACACCCACAGCTCCTCTTAACGTGAGGAAGAATTAAGTTTGTCTCTTTTCTGTTCTCTAATCAGAGAATAGGTTTTTGTAACTTCTGACTGATAATTTTCTAAGTCCCAAACTTAAATGGCTGTTTTGCTTTAGGGAAAGGAGGATCAACAGGCTCAAGGTTTTCCACCCTTAATATCCCTCTTCTTAATGCTAAAGAGTGCAGAACACAGATTTACAATATCGCTGTTGCTAAAAGTTTCATTTAATTAACTATATGCACAGACACACAAACCGATTCTGTTTTACAATCCTTAGCCAAAGCTGCATGTCAATCTAAAAATTAAATAATGGAAAACAGACGTTTAGCTTAGTTTATATAACCTGACAGTGCTCCTACCCTTCCTCTGTTTCACCTAGTGTCATCTTTCAGTGTTTCTCTCTAATTTTATTTGGAACAAAATAAAAAGATTAAGATAAAATAATTCCCAAAAGATAATTGCAAAATGATTTATGTGCAGGTGTTAAATTATTTCTGGCATTGATGTTACATAGAGTGCAACATTACAACATTATGGTATTCAACAGAGCATCTACATTTGATAATCCTGCTAATCATCAAAAGACACTGGATCTGGGTCCCGAAGGCAATGTTACATTTTGATTAAATTTTATCATCAGTGATTCTGTTTATGGTTCAGAAGGTATGAATTTCTTTCACATTCCACTGGGTTTGCCGCTTCTTGTGTTTGCCTTGGAACACAGCTTAAGCTTTCTATAAGCCACCAGTTTTTCAGCTACTGCTTTTGCACTCTTCAGACACACTGGGCAATCCTAAAGAGACACAATTAAGCAGTCTTCCAGTGTCTCCTGTCAGTGAGCTCTATGACCAGGATGGTCAGAAGCCCTAGTAACAGATAGAAGGACGTCACAGCCTGTTCAGAGGGTTCTCAGAGCCACACAAGGCTGGCTCAGTCAGTACAAAATGTTTCTAAAATTGTGTTGCCAAATGGCAGAACAACTTGTCTAGCAGCCTGTTAGCATGCATTAGTACTGTGTACGTTACTGCACGTCGTGTAGTAATGCTTGAGAGAGCTTGTTGTAATTAAACAATACTCTTTGGGAATCTTAATCCTGAGGCTTTCAGATTTGTGACTCCAACTTCATGGCTGCACAGACAATTTTCTCTTCCCCAGCCCCGACCATACAGCCCTAGGCTGCACTATCTTTCCAACCAACCACGCTGCAAGAAGAGAACACAGAAACTTCCCTCTAACACCGTGTGCCTGGCTGGGAAACCCATCCTGAGTTGCAGCTCGGTGTTTGTGGTAACTCTTCCCAGTCACAGTGACACAACGACAAAGCGGTCAGGGTTAGAAGGGACCTCTGAAAGTCATCAAGTCCAACACCCGCGCCAGAGCAGGGTCACCTACAATAGATCCCACAGGAAGGCATCTAGACAGGTTTGGAATGTCTCCAGAGGAGACTCCACAGCCTCCCTGGGCAGTCCGTCCCAGGGCTCTGTCACCTTCACAGGAAAGAATGTTCTCCTCATGTTTAGCTTGACCTTCCTGTGCTCCAGCTTGTGCCCATTGCCCCTTGTTATTGTACACTGCAGAAGAGAGACTGGCCCCAGCCTCCTGACACCCCCTTGTCTCGATCCCCTCCCACCCAGGTAGGGAGAGGAGAGACAGAGTTAGGAGACAGACTTCCCGGACTGGAAACTGAACTGGACAGCTTTAATGAAATACTACTGGTAACAGCAAAGATGCACAAATATATAGAAGGATGTGCAGGAATGTGCAAAACCCTGATTACCTACGCCCACCCCCAGCAACTCCCCTAGCACTCCCCTGAGCTGTGAGCAGCCCCAAAATGTCCCCGACTGCTCTCAGAGAGAAGGGCAGAGCAGACAGGAGCTGAGGGCAGAGTGATGAGGGCAGGAACGCATGGGCCTGGGGACCAACGGGGATGGGCAGACGGGGCCCTCCCCACATGCCAGCCATGGGTGGGAGAGAAGGAAGGAGGAGGAGGAAGGAAGGGGCTGGCCTTCCATCATCCCTGACTTTAGACCGAGAGCTCATGGGTATGATGGGATGGAACCCTCTCTTTGGCCAGGTTTGCCACCCCTCTAGTCCGCTCCTCCCTGCGGGAGGGCTGAAGATACAGCCCTTCTGCTCCTTCGGTGTCCAAAGCTGTGATTCAACAAGCAGAGCAAAGTGTCCTTGGACTCTGGGCAGGAGCTATAAACACCGAGCATCACCAGTCCACTAGCTGGACAACTGGCTGTGCTCCTTGAAAGAGAATTCATGGGAGAAAATCAGCGAAAAGAAGATGCTCTTCATCCTGGCTCAAAGCAGGACACCCCTGTAGATGTTTACAAGAGCTGATGAGATCCCCCCTCGGACTCCTCTTCTCCGGGCTGAACAGCCCCAGCTCTCCCAGCCTTTCCCCACTGGGCAGATGCTCCAGTCCCCTCAGCATCTTTCTGGCCCTGTGCTGGACTCCTTCCAGTAGCTCCTCATCCTTCACAATCTGAGGAGCCTAGAACTGGACACAGTTCTCCAGGTGCAGGTGCACCAGGGCAGAAGAGAGGGGGATACATTAGCAGAATAGAGGGAGGAGACATTTCTGGCTGCAGCTCTCAAGGAACATGGGAGGTTTATGGCACAAGGCAAAGAGCACAGAGAAGAAGCTGACCCAAAGGCTTCCCTTTTAAAAGACCATTTCAGACCAGGCCTGGGGGTGGTCGTGATCAAAGCCCTGACACCAAAGGCTTGTAGGAGGAGCCTCACATGCCCACGCTCCGTGCCAGGCTCCTCCTGCAGACACAGACCTTGCCAGGGAGGGGAACAGACCAGACTGGGGTCAAAAGCTGCTCTTTGCCAGCAGCTCCTCAGCACCCCACATGCAAGCAGGATGACAGGCATCCCGGTGGAAGGCCAAGAGCAGTTCTAGAGAGAGCAGGTATCACATCCCGGACTTGCTTTGCCCAAACTGACCCCAGACTTGCTGTCCCAGCTCCTCTCAGGCTGGTTTTGAGAGGCCATGTGCCAGCAGCTCTAGTCTCCAGCTCCTTTGTGCCACACGCTTCAAGCCAGAAGTGTGAGAGACAGTCCTTACACCAAATTCCACCTGATGCTTTCAGTCTGCTTCCCAGGGTTTCTGCATGTGTCCATTCTTCTGCCCCTCGTTCCTTCTGAGCCCACCAACCACTTTCAAACTGTTGCACACAGAGACACAAAGAGACTAAGTTCCCACACGTTTTCTTGATGATGGTTTTGTATCAGCCTTCTCTGTGAAAACAGGGTGCAAGGTCAGCCCCTCACCATCACAATTACTACTTCATTAAACCTATCCCAGTTTTTTTCAAACCTTCAAGTCTCTCCCTTATTCCCCCTTTCATCTTCTCCTGGGAGGGTAGTGGGGGTATAACAGGGAGCATCTGGCCCCTG
This sequence comes from Apus apus, assembly GCF_020740795.1. Classification (NCBI taxonomy): domain Eukaryota; kingdom Metazoa; phylum Chordata; class Aves; order Apodiformes; family Apodidae; genus Apus; species Apus apus. The sequence continues at coordinate 1,225,426 of NC_067290.1, forward strand.
GTTCTCGGCCAACACTGCAGCAATTTTCCACCTGCCTTCGCATGGTTTCCGGGAGGTTCCTTAGGTTCCCAAAGGTTCCAGGAGCTGTTCCTGGCCCTGTCCAGCACTTGAGGGCAGTAGCTGCTCCAAGCCCTCCTGGGCTCATCTGCATGCAAGGTGGCTCCTGTTTGAGAGGTCGGGCCCCCAGTCCCAACCGTGACATGGGACCAGCCGTGCGCTGTCGCCAAGTGCTGGCCCTGACCCCCCTCCACCAGCACAACCCAGCTGGCTGTTAACCATGGACAGGGAGGTACTGTGCTCATTGCTCGGCTTCCTCCTCTCCCTTTCTCCTGGTCTTGGACTGGGCCTTTGTTGCAGGAGCAGCCACCCCACTTATGGGGTGCTGAGGGCTTGGGCCGAGGGCTTCACAGCCACCCCTGTGGGATGGTGGCCATGTCCCCATGGGTGGCAGGTGGGCTCCCAGCCCGTGTGTGACCTGCACAGGGCTGCTGTGATAGCAGCCACTGTGACACACAGCACCAACTCACCCAGGAAAGGGCGCTGGGCTCAGGCTGCCACTGCACCTGGAGAGGTGAGAGCAGTGGAGGGACCGCGCTTGAGTGGGGCTGCCAAGGAAAGAGGGGGACCCCACACCTCAGGGCTCTGCAAGCTCACCCGCCTCTGCCTTGTCCCACACAGTGACCAGGGGAGCACTTGGAGGAGCCACCCCAGTGACTCTGAGATGGAAAACCCACCCTTGACGTGCACCATGTCGGAGGGCGTGGAGCAAGGTGAGAGCCAAGCGTCCCTCCCGCAGCCCGGCAGAGGGGCTGTCGGGGCGCTCAGCGGGGAGGCCAGAGCTCCCCAACCACCCCTGGGCAGGGCCCCTCATTCCCTCAGAAGTGGGGCCCAGGCTGGGCAGGGGGCACCTGCTGGGACCCCCCTGCCTGCGATGCCCCCTGCTCTCTGAGGCCTCCAGCCCTGCCCCTCAGCCCGCTGGGCAGGGACAATCCCCCAGGGACGCTCCCCCCGGCCCGGCAGAGCTGCTCATTCCTGGTGCCATTTGCTCTCTCCCTCCAGTCTGCAGGCTGTGTCAGCAAGCAGATGCTGACCCGGGTATTTGTGGGTCCACACTGGAGAGAGATGGGATTTGTGTCCACGAGTTTTGTCTGGTGAGTTAGCTTCCTCCAGCTTCGCCACGGGCAGTCCCTGCCACCCGCTGCTCACCAGCCCCTTCTCTCTTGGGCAGTATTTTGCCAACAAGCTCTCCGACCGGAGGGCAGAGAATCCAGAATGCTTGGTCTTTGATGTCACGGACATTAGACGTGAGATCGAGAAGGCAGCACAGAGGGTGAGGAGACTTGAGATGAACAGGGGCACTTGTTCCAGGAGAGGTTTGCAAGAGCTCAAGCCAGACCCCAGGAAAGAAACCCCAGCCCTTCCAGCCAGCCCTGGGACAAGGGCCGTGCTCCCCGCAGCTGCACAGAGGCTCCAGCACAGCAGCCTCCTCCACCAGGCAGGTCTGTGGGGTGTGACCCTGCAGTGGCCACATCCTGCAGCCTGCCCGGGGTGCGGGGCTGGCGGGGGAGGCCCTGAGGCTGCCACTGATGGGGCTGCTCTGCTCTTCCCAGCCCTGCTTCGCCTGCGGCCAGAGCGGGGCCACCATCACCTGCCGGGACGCCGCGGGCTGCGACCGCAGCTTCCACCTGCCGTGTGCTGGGGAAGGTCGATGTGTCACCCAGTACTTGTCTCCCTTCAGGTACCTCCTCTCCCCTGCTCCCCCTGGCCTGGGGAGGATCTGGCCCTTCTCACCTCACCCAGCCCTTCCCTCTGCCCCCAGGGCCTTCTGCTGGGAGCGCGGCCCACAGCAGGCAGTGGAGGCAGCCCCGGAGGAGAACGACATCTGCCTCATCTGCCTGGAACCCGTCGGGGAAAGACAGAGCTAGGGAGCCCTGGTGTGCCCGGCCTGCAGACATGCGTGGCTCTACAGGGGCTGCCTCCAGGCAGGAGCTGTCCCCGCGCCCGTGGCACGGCAGGCGCTAAGGGCCTCGCTCCAGCTCCTGCTTCTCCTGCAGCCACACGCTGTAAACAGCGGGTGTGCGTGTTTCCAGTGCCCAAACTGCAGGGACCAGGATCTGTTTGAGCTGGAGATGCGCCCTGTGGGGATCCCCCTCAGGTTGGTGCCCTCCTGCCCAGCCCGCGAGGCTGGAGGTGCCGGGCTGTGCCGCCCCAGGGCTGCCCCAGCAGTCCTGGCCCTCCGCTGTGCCCGGAGCCTGGGCTTCAGCTCCACCAGGACTGGCAAACAGGGCAGGGGGAAGAGCAGGGACGCCCGGTGTCTGCCTGGATCCGGGGCAGCAGGGGCTCACCCCTTTTCCTTTCTCCATCAGGCACTGGCAGAAGGAGCCGCGAGGCAGAGCCGCTGCGGTGCCAGGGAGCGCCTCTGCCCAGGAGGCAGGGAGCAGCTGCAGGAAGAGGGGTGAGTTGCCAGAGCTGCACCCCGGGGCTCTCTCTGCGCGGGCTGAAAGCAGAAGGGCTGAGAACGGGAGCTCTGCGGGACAATCCCAGGCTGCCGTCGCCTCGTCCTCGCAGCCTCAGCCCCGTCTGCTTCCCCAGGCCCCGGCGACTGCTGCTCTGCAGCTGCTGCGCTGCCCAGGGCACCCACAAACACTGCTCTGGCTGGGGGGACAGAACCAGCTGGGAGCGCAGCCGCGGTGCTGGCCTGGGCACTGGGGAGAGGCAGAGCCCCTGAGGTGCCCCTGGGCAGGGCAGGGGGTGCCCGGGCTGGGCTCGGCAGGGCCGCTCTGCTCCGGGAGGCTGGAGGCCCCGCTCTGGCCTGGCCTGCCCTGGGCCCCAGGGGCTGTGTCCTTGACCTTCCTGCTTCTCCTCTCAGGCTCCAGCGTCACTGCGCTCCCTGCCCTGTGTCTCAGGGGACGGCCCGGGCAGCCCTGGCCCCGCAGCCGCGGCCCCGGCCCCGCTGGGGAGGTGGTTTCCGTGGCGCGGCAGGGCGGGGGTGCGGGCAGGGCGCCCTGACCGCAGCCTTGGTCCTCCCGCGGGGCTGGGACAGCAGCTCCTAGGGGCTGGGGTTTGCCCTCTGGGGCTTGGGGGGTTTTTTGTGAGTGGGGAGACTTGTGGGGTTTTTGGGGTGGGTTGTAGAATGGAAACTGGGGGTTACGTTGCTACCTTGCCAGCCCCTGGGAACTTCACAGTTGTTCCAAATAAAATCCTGCAGCTTCACAGGGTTTCACACGTTTTCCCCCTCCTTCCTTCCAGGCTGCACGCAGTTTGGTGTCACACCACCTCCCACCACATCCCTGCTACCTGTACACACAGCTGGGAATGTGCTTGGCAATGAGATACCTAGAGGAGGTTCTAATGGAGCTAAGAGTTACCGAGTTGCCAGGGTTGGAAGGGACCTCTGAAGATCATCCAGTCCAGCCCCCCACCAGAGCAGGGTCACCTACAGAGAATCACACAGGAACACATGCAGATGGGTTTGGAATGTCATGGGACACTGTGGAAAAGAGACTGGCCCCACCCTCCTGCACTTCCTGTCTCTTCTCCAGGAGGATTGGACAGGGAAAAAAAGGAAAGGAAGTGTTGCATCAGTAAGGTCGGGTGCACAACTAGAGACAAGCAGACACCCAGGGATCATAGTCATGGTTCATATTAACAATTAGCTACAGACAGCAGCAACTCTTGTAAGCAGAACCACATGAAAACAACCAACAACCGGAAACCCCTCCTTGCCTTGGAGGGATTCTCCCATTGCTCGTGCTAATAACCACACCAGGAAACCCTGCAGCCTGGTGAGTGGGCTGCCAGCTGCAGGTACCAAACTGCTGTCGCAGCATTTCAACCATTGCCAGTGACTGCTGTGACAAGAAACAAGAGGGAGCTCTGATAACTTAGACCTTGGCACTGGAGCTTCTTTCTCATGAATCACATGGAACAACAAAACCTCTGGCTTGGGGCAAGCGAGGGGAAACCAGGAAGGTGGCTGGTTCTTCGTATTCTTCAGTTTCGGTGTTTCTCACATATTGAGGAATAATTTCAAGTTGCTTTTTGATACAGGAACAGTTTTGGTATCGTAGAATGATAGGACCATTCAGGTTGGAAAAGCCCCTTGGAATCACCAAGTCCAACCATCACCCCTACTCTACAAAGGTTTCCCCCTAAGCCACATCTACCAACACCACATCGAAACAACCCTTAAACACATCCAGGGATGGTGACTCAACTTCCTCCCTGGGCAGCCTGTTCCAGTGTCTTGACCACCCTTTCTGTGTTGTGGTATCAAACTAATAAATAATAAAAAGAAAGAAAAATGCTTAGAGAACAGAGAAAAATGCCTTTAGCACTACAGGTTAAAATAAAATGAAAATAGGACTGCAAACGTTAACTTTATTTTCAACATTCCTCACATATTTTTTGTTGATAAATGGCTTCACATGTAGTTGCCTTCAGGGCTGTATTCACAGCATTGTTTCACGTTATTCTAAATAAAATTTAAGGTGGACACTACAACAGGCTTTGCTAAAACCTTGCTCTGTTACTGGTACATACACACAACAACATCTATTCGATTCACACAGGAAAGAGAAACAGAGAGAGACACTTTTGCAAACAAAGCTGGTCTTTTCCTCTTGCTACGAGTGCTTTATGACATGATTAGCCTTTCCTCTACAGTTAAGACAAACTTAGGTACCACATACCAAAAAGCTGCGTGGTAAAAGGAATTAAGCTATTATGGGAGGACTAGAACCTGTCCAGTAGCCTTGAATCTTTCCTGCACACAAATAAATCATGATTTCTTGTAATGGCTGGGCAGGTTAGTTACAAGAATAAGGCAGACCTGAACAGAGGAAATGGTAAGAGATTCTCATATTTCATCACAACTAATGAAAAATACCAACTTAACACCTGAAACATTCTGCAAGTCAATCAATGGGGGCACAGAGCCAAGCAGTGCAGGGGACATGTCATTAGCCTTTGTTTTATGAACTTGTTCAGCTCTGCTTAATTGTTTCGGAGGTTCAGTTTCAAATTCACACAAATATTAATTTATTTTCTTTTTTTTTTTTTTGTGTATGTGTGTGTGTAAACAGAGAGTTTGGCACTGACAAAACTCCGTAGCTGGCACCTGACAACCTGCAGTGCACCAGCAGCTAATTGTTTCACTTGTAGCTACTTCGTATGTAGTTGCACATAGAAAGTGGGAGAGGACCCAAAATTAGTTCACTTTGCAGCAAATGCTTTCACATTTAAGAAGCACTGGGGAAGCAAGGGCCATAGCTGTCCTAGCTTTCCCCTGTGTGGCAGGGCTGGAGATATCTATGACTGAGAACAGCTGCAACTCACTCCAGCTACCTTCTGACTGAAATGAGAACCTGGATTCCTACCAAACGGCTGGGTTTTACTTCCTGACCCCACTCCGGGTTACAAACTCTTAATGCCCACTCCACAACAAGAGCTGTGACCTGCAGACCTCGGTGGCCTGGTCTACCTTGTTGACAGTGGTTCTGCTCACAGCCAGATCGTGGGCCCCCACTTCTCATCATGGTCTCAAGGTAGCTCAGTCCCATGAAGTACGTGGGCATTACCTTACTCTGACAGACGGGATTGCTGGTGCTCTGAACCCAGGCCAGGTCACCCCCTTTGGCAGGTGCTGCTGGCTACAGCTCCAGGGCTGCCAGCACCCTGATCCCAACAGAGGGCTCCACTCTGCTGCTCATTCCAGTCCTGCTGTACAAGCTCTAGTCTTCTGCACTGGGATGAGACCCTCCCACTCGACTGGGTCTAACTGTGACGTGAATCAGGCCAAGAACAAAGCTATGTGAGACATTTCTCAGCATCCTCAAATGTGCCACATGCAAGAGCAGAACTGATCTTTACAGAAAGCTGACAGGAAAAAAAACCAAGAAAAAATGCATCCAGGTGTGTCATTTGCTGCATGGGGCTTTGCCAAAACAATACCAAAAAACTAGCAGAGATGCACAGACTGAACTGAAGAATGTGTTAATTAAGAAACACAATGCAAATGTTAATCAAAGGGCTAGAGTAGAGTAAGTGCATAGAAAATAATCTCTATTTCATTGAACTGCAGTGACCAAGACAAGGCTGAACTTGGGACAGCAAGAAAGGTTTTGGTTTTCAGCAGGGAAGCAGCAGTCAGTCATAGAATGCTTTGGGTTGGAAGGCACCTTAAAGCTCATCCAGATCCAACCCCCTGCATGGGCAGGGACACCTCCCACCAGCCCAGGCTGCTCCAAGCCCCATCCAACCTGCCCTTCAACACTGCCAGGGATGGGGCAGCCACAGCTTCTCTGGGCAACCTGGGCCAGGGTCTCACCACCCTCATGGTGAAGAATTTCTTCCTAATGTCTAATCTCAATCATCCCTCTTCCAGTTTTAATCCATTACTGCATTTCCTCTCACTACATGCCCTATAGTCATAAGAGAAGTACTCCAACCTGAGGTGTATGTAGGTTTAAACAACAGTCCAGCTTCTCTGTATGTGTCCCAGGGAGCACATCTTGTTCCTCTAGAACATGCACAGGCTGGTTTAAAAGCTAATAAAGCAGAGATCAGGAAGGAAAGAAGCTTCTTCGAAGGCCAATCAATAGCTAGGGAAGACTATCAACAGCTACAGGCCCTCTGTAGAGCAGTAGTAGGGAGCAGGGAGTGCTGCGTGAGCAGCAGGAACTCTACCATAAGACAAGCACACTTGCTCTGAAGTTCAGACAAGACACGAGTATCCAGGAATGTATCATGGAGCAGGCAGCCATTCCTGATCTGAACTTCAGTACAAAACTGCCTGAGCTGCACCACTTGCAGTCTAGAAACTCCTCTTTCATGCTACTAGGTTTCTCTACAACTCACACCAACACTGATGGGTTTCTTCTTGCTTTGCAAGTCATTTCATTTACATGTTATTGACAGACACAAAAAGCAGTTCCAGCCGCAAAAGAATCATGGTCCTTCCAGAGTCTGGCTTGGGATGTTGAAAGTAAAGTGTATGAGTGAAAGTAGAAGACCCTACATAAAAGCAAAAGCAGAAACCCTCAAAAGCCAGCAAGGTCACAGGCTTCTGTTGGCTGCTGTCAGCCACGAGGCTCCCAGCATTGCTTTGCATTAGTTCTCCATCGTAAAGTTAGAATTTTTCTCCTCTACTTCTCCCTAGAACATTTCAAAGAACATGAACACTTCACAGTCCAACTTGGCTCAGCTGGGCTACAAGTAAGAAGCATCCGCCTCAGTTGGAAGATGATGCTTCTTACCCCACAGTGAGATCTGATGCATGTGCTCCATTTTAAAGAGCAACATGGATATTAGTTCAGCTTCTGCTTGTACATCAGATGTCAAAACAGACTAAAACCACTTTCCTCCAACTGGGCGTTAAAAAGTGTTTCCCCAGCACTCAGAGATTATATGCTGTCCTATAGATTTCTCATAGATGGCCTTATTTGCAGTTACCCAAACATTATGCTATGTCAGGAGAGAACTTTAACCACAGCCTGTTTTATTTGGAGTAGTGTGCTTGGAAGACTAAGAGTTGAAGGAAGTGATGACATAAACTGTTCATTAGATTCTTATCAAAGCACCTTCTCTATAAATACCTCTGCATTACTTTCTGCTGTTATATCAAAATGGGGGGGAGGCAGTACACAAAAAGCAGCAACCAGAAGCTGACAGGCAGTTCAATCTGAGCTTGAATGGGCTGTAACCACTTTGTTCTTTCCTTGAACTCTGCTGGATCTTCCCACTCCCTTTCAGGCTGTATACATTGCCAAATATTACTCCCAGAATTTCATTGTCAAGCTGAACAGCTGTTAGGAGTAACAGTCACAGCAAGACCCTCCAGTCAAGAATGGCCACTGGAATTACTGTAATAACTGCAATCCCAAAGTTGGAGGGCAGAATGGGATGATTTTTATGAGTTAAATGTGTGGATAAACACAAAAACTAAAGATCAGTATGTCGTTCGGTGGGACTGAGGTTGCAAGCAGAATTACCAGTCTGAATGTTTTTTTGTTAGATCACAAATGACTCCGAAGGAAAAAATTCTGTACCAGAGAGAACACACTGGAAATTGCAGCATCTTCAGATGAGACATTTCCCTGTTTAGAGAAACAAAGTCTGAATTGTGGAGCAAGATGGCAAAGCTTCATCTCTGCAGGCTGCAGTACCCCAGAGGTGAGCGTTACTGCTGACAGTAGGAGAGCAAGTATAGATTGTTATCTTTGTAGTAATGGAAGGAATTACATTCATAGCAAGAAGTATGGGAATTCAGAAGGATAATATTCTTGGCCCACTTTGTTTTTTAGTGACAAAAGAAAAAAAAATAGGAAGAAAAAACCCTAGGAACAAAGATCCTGGTTCTCTCCAAAAAGACTTGAGTCAGGCTATGGTTGTTTTGAGTCAGTTATCTAAGAACACCGGAGGGGCAAAGATTAGGGGGATGAAAGGTACATTATTATACTGTTTATATGATCTGTCTTCTAATTATCTATATTGAATTCTGTAGGTAATTTTCTGAAAGATGATGCTTACTTATTTGAACAAATTTAGGAAGTCCTAAACTGCTTTCAGGCAGCTAAGATCACAATGCTTTTGGGTATTAGAGTACAGTTGAGTCTCCATTGCTACACTTACCTGAAATCATATTTTAAGAATGTCCAACACAACCATCTACTTCTCTGGGAATGGAGCCCCCCCCAAAGTGCAATCCTTGCTGCTGGGTCATATAACAGGAGGTCTAATACCCCTCCTGTAAACAGCTGGCAGCTACCTTCTTTGGACTCCTAAGAGTCTGCTAATGTAAAGGGGAATCAAAGAGAAAATTAATTTGTGAATATAAATACCTTCTCTCTATTTTTATCTGCGATTTCGTGTAACTTGAATACAGGTTTTGTTAACTTTGGGTAATTTATTTCAGGAGCCACTGTAAAAATCTTTTGTTGGTAATAGATCTCCTCAGGAAAAAGGTTTCATGGTAGTTGGAAGCCTATCTTGTTCTTCACATATTTGGAAAGCTGACTTTTTCTTTTAATGCTAGTATAACACTGCATCTTGTTCAACAAGCTCTCTCATATTAGCATTAGAAAACAGACTCACTCATTTGCTCGTTCTGTAAAGTAAAAAAATGCTTCAGATGCTGACAGATGACACTTCTAGCTAAAAAGAACATACTAGGATAAACCCAAGTCGATGGTGGATTATAAGACAGAAAATATCTGTTCCCTTTCATGACATATTGTTATTGCCAGCATATTAAAAAAAGGGAAGCAAGTCATAACTGGCCAATAATATCCTTTAGATAGATCAGCCTGTATCTCTCATACCTGTTTTCCATATGCAGAAATGTAATGGCAGTTGTTACTCTTTAGTAAAGAGATTGCACAACAGATGTAAAATAGACTAGGTGATGGGAATTAATGCAGTGGGGAATGCAGAATCTCCAATGTGTTGCAATCTGTGCTCCAGGAGGGGCCTGGCAGAACTTGTAGGTGCTCTAACAGCTGCTGCAGCTCCTAATCACAGCAGGTCATGCATGAAACTCCTTCCTTGAGTTGTTAATGATCTCACAGCCAGACTGAAAATGAAGATCAATCCTGCCCTGAAAGGAGAGGCTGCAGCTCCCAGCCTCCTGAGGTCCCTTGCATTCCCACTTGTCTGGATCTGCAAAGGTGAAAATTGACTTTTGCTCTAAATGTGACATTGCTTGAGGTATTTATTTATTTATTTATTTGAAGACAGATTTATGTCTTCCTCATAACACAGAAGTGAGATTTTGCTTCTGGAAAAGGAACTTGCTGGTAAGAGTAACATGCAGGGAGGGTCTTCAAGCAGCAAAGTCAGATTTCTAGTTTACAGTGTAAGCAGTTTCAGATTGTGATTTCTCTAACCTGGCTTTACTGAGGAAAGCTGCAGATGGTGAAGGTTTTAAATGCAGGCAAACAACATCCACTCTCACAAACAACCATTAATATTCCAATACCAGCACCAGCAGATGGTGCTCAAGAATACACAACACTGCTCAGGTGACTGGCAGCACAGACACAACCTGGGCACCATGGGTGGCTTCCTCTGACACCCTTTTCCATGAATGCCAAGAGAATTCACAGACATTGTTTCACAGATGTTAGAGGAGACAAAGTCTGATCAGTCACCCCCCCTCACCAGCAACACTATCCAGGGCAGCAGGGTCACACCTGGAAGCACCTCCTGCTACCCAGGTCATAGAATCATAGAGTCATCAAGGTTGGAAGGGACCCTAAAGATCATCAAGTTCCAAGCCCTCTGCCATGAGCAGGGAACCACTAGACCAGGTTGCACAAAACCTCATCCAACCTGGCCTTAGAAACCTTCAGTTCCTCACCACCCTTAGAGTGAAGAATTTCTTTCTAATATCTCACCTAAATCTCCCCTTTCTCAGTTTAAAACCATCAGCCCTTGTCCTGTCACTGTCTTCTCTGATGAAAAGCCCCTCCCCAGCTTTCCTGGAGCCCCTTCAGGCATTGGAAGGTGCTCTAAGGTCTCCCTGGAGCCTTCTCTTCTCCAGGCTGAACACCCCAACTCCCTTAGCCTTAGAGCTGCTCCAGCCCTTGGATGATCTTGGTGGCCCTGGTCATGGTGCTAACTGCCTAGGTAGTACATGGGTCTCAGCTGAGAACTGACCAGGTCAAGTTTATTGAAACTAATAAAGTGGAAACTATTGCAAACTAGTAAAGGTGCCACCAAAAGAGAGGTTTGGGGGGGGTGGAGTTGCAGGCAGTGTCATCCAGAGGTGTCACTGCAGGGCATGCACAGCTCATCACACTTCAGCTATTGCACACTGCCCATACTGGGTTAATTAAAGTGTGAAGCTGGTACGTTTTAGGCCCATCTTAGAATCACAGAATCATCCTGGTTGGAAGGGACCTTGAAGATCGTCAAGTCCAACCATAACCTAAATCCCCCTGCCAGGCAACATCAGAAGAACTCCTCCATCAAGAAGCAAGGACCAACACCAAGTTCATGGCAGGAACTCCAACATAAGTAAGCAGTAAAGCTACTTAGACCTGATGCCTATCAAGTACTCAGTGACTTGCAACAGGAGTAATTTCCTCCAACAGAAGAAGAATTGGTGCCAGGCTGTATAACTTTTTGGGGAAGGGGGGGGGGGAAGGTATTTTTGCAGTGAGAAGATAAAATTTTCTTTCTTCTGCAAAGTTTTTCAATAGTTTGTTTGGCTGACTTCAAGAATTACTTAGGATACCATGTAGTTCATCCCTGTTACCAGATGCACACAGCAAAGTGGTTATTCTTCCTGGGCACAGCAGTTAAGGTCTCTGTCCAGGAATTGGCATCATCTTTTTGTGGCTTTAACCTGTAGATTTCATTTTTTAAATCCCATTACAAAGTCCTAGATATAAAGCTCAAACTTTTCTGAAGTCAACTCTTGGGAAGACCTGCATCACTTTCAATCCAGCATTTATAGGTTGTTCCAAACCGACACGTTTCAGTTGCTAAAGTTGTCGGTTCTGATGACATCTAGCCTATAAAAATGAGGTTCAGGGTTCTTTCTGTGTGCATGTGTTCACAGCAAGCTTCAAGATAATTCCTTCATGTTGAATGTCACCTGCCCTTCAGGATTTCTTTTTTTAAGCAATGAAATACCTTCCATCATGTCATCTGTTCACATGCAAATTATGGAGTCTTTGGCGCCTCATCCACTGGGTCCAGAGTCCTTCAACTGGAAATCTTCTTCTATGTGTGCAGAGAAAAATACTTCACTGGCAGTATCTTTAATCAAAAAGCATTTGGTAAGATGGCAAGAGGGCAGAGAAAATGTTTGCTTTGTATCAGCAAGAAAACTTGCAGTCTGAAACCTTGCACTGTTTCCTGGTGACAATCCCTACCCAGCACAGAGGCACACACAGTTAGGATGGACTTATTTCCTCCATCAGAACACATTGTGTCTATAGTTCCACTTGGGTTCTCAAAAAGTAATGGCTCTATGTGTACACACACATATATATATGTTGTGGGGTTGGGTTTTTTTAGGTTTTACTCATTTGCACCTCTCATGGTAGGAACTGCTCTCTCTGAATGCCACGGCTGCCACTTCCTTTTTTTCTTGTTAACTCATGGAATGCCATCTCTAACTGTGTTAGCTGATCCAGACTAAAGCCTGGTGAGCCAAAAGCCAGGAAGGTTTAAGAATCTGATGAGAGGAAAAGGAGGATGGAAAGAAGTGAGACACAGAGAAACCTGCAATTACCAATAGGATGGTTTTTCTTCCCTTTTTGACAGGGTTGGAGTTACCAAGCCTATTATTATGTGGCCTAATTACATATCTCTGCAATAGATGACTCAGTTAAGGAGAAATATCTACTGACTGGGAAACATCACTAATTGCTCCTTTTTTGTTGGCATACTATCTGATTGGAGTAATTACAGAGCTGCTTCCCCATTCTCTTTTGCTCTGAAGATTTTTGAAGACATATTTCTTCCCAGATTGCATAGAATTTAGCATCTTGAATCTCTCGATTTTGGCTTTTATGTTGCTCTTTCCTACTTTTTCTTCACTTGGACAGGATATTGTCTCTATTACTGCATGTGAGGAAACCTACTGCAACAGTTTCAGTGTCACATCCTGCTATGCAATGTACATGATACAAAAAAGTCCCTGCTTGCAATCATTATGAAGTCCTTCCACTAATTTCATAAAAGCTTTGACTTCTAGAATTATTGCACATAGCAAAAAGGAAAAAAAAAAGAAGAAGAAAAAGTTTAGACCTACTAAGTGACTGATCTCTCTAGTACAAGCAGTTAGCTAATTGGCTTTGATATAGAGAAGTCAAGTTGTAACTGCCTGTGGTATATCAGCATGTGGATTAGCAAGGGTCTGAAGACACAGCCAAGCTGCCACAGCACACCCTTTTACACAGGTCACACATCAACCCAAAATCTAAACAGGAGCACACAGCAATACAATAAGGCCCTTTAGTGGGTGAGACTTACAGATCTTTCCTGATTCTTGCACTGAGCCAAATTTTTTGCATTTCCCTTTCAAGCAGAACTTACAGAAGGACACTGCACCACAGCTGAAAGATCCAGCAGTGCTGGAGACCTGCAGGCCCTTTTGATAGATCTTTCCAACCTAACCTGACATTCTTACATCCACTTATTGCCACCTTGAATTAAGATAAATTCAATCCCTTGACATACAGACTTCTCCAGCTGGAGTGCTTTTCACCCTGACTTGCACAGACCATTTTATCCCAACTACAGACACTGAACTTCATGAATACTTTTCAGGTGAAATCTGCTCCCCTGACATGTTTTTGGCTTTGCTTTCCCTTCTAAAACAATCAAAATAGCAAGGAAAAGTTTTATGCCAAATTTCCAGGTTTTGCTGTAGAAATGAATTAAGAGTTATTCAGGAGACTGTAGTCTCCTGGTTCAACATGTATCTCTGGAAGCCACCATTCCTGTATACAATCAGATGCTTGAAGGGCAAGTGAACACAGTTTGCTTTTACTGGCATTGGAGTTTATTTATTCCATGAAAGATCACCACAAGAAGCCAAAGTTCAGAAGTCTCTCTGTCTTTCCCATCATCTTGTACCATAAGGCTTTATAATGGATTAAAAGAAAAACCTTCATCTCATTCATCCTGCCCATCCCATGTAAAGATCCATCTTGCCTGGATGCTTTTCTTCAGATACAGATTATTTGAAGCAGCAGAAATAAATTCAAGAGCTTAGTTTTAGTAAGGAGATCTTAAAACTAGATCCCAACCCCAGTCTAGTCAGGGGGATGCCTTCTTATACCACACACAGGCTGAGGCCAAGCCTAAAGTCTGGGACAGTTTTGTTTAGTTACTGGACCTCTCTCCTGTCTAAGAAATGCTGCAAGCTTCCCAAGCATCCAGGTAACCTGATGATAGGAAGTTCATTTATGAAGATGTGTATCTTTGGAGTAACGAATTCATCACGTGGTGGAACTGTTGCCCTGGTTACTACAGAAATTATTCAACAACAGAGCAAATTGGTATGTAAACAGTAACACCTAGCCTATTGGCACAAAAATAACTGCTGACAAGTGCATTCCACACACTCCAAAGGCTCTGTCCAGCTCACATGTACTTCCTTTTCCAGAGTTCTCCTTTATTCAGCTCCTCTTCCTTATTTCAGTGAAGTACTTCTTAGCATCCTAGAAGTCCCTGATAACACCAACATCAATAATACTCAGCTGCTGAAGGCATCTTTTCCCTTGGACTAGGGTTGAATGCCATCCAGACATCAAACACATGGAAATAATGTCCAAGTACTGCCTTCCTTATCAATCTGATGTCAACAGCAGGCTACTCCTTATCAGATTTAATGCTAAACTGAGAAGACGATTGCTCAGAAGGTCAAATAACCTAAGCTTACTGCCCCTCTTGGCTGGCATTTTTAATAAAGGATTCCTGGTGTTGAAAAGAATGATCAACAGAAACACAAATTCCTTCCCTCTTCCAGATAAGACTGCAAGAGTCTCTACATTAGAGGCTGGACCTTGTGTTCATAGAAAGGATGATGGTCCCACTATGTTCAGTGAGGCAACAGTCAGCACAGGAAATGAGTGTGCAGTTGAGAATGCTTGAAACTCACTTCCACAGAATAAATTATGTAAAGAAGCAAAGACCCAGAGTAAGTCCCATCTTTTCCCCAGCTCCCCTGTAAGCAGCAGTGTCTGCTTCTAGCACTCTGCCTGGGTTGCTGAGCAGCCATTTTCACACAGTGCTGAAGGAATGCACCACTTGTTGTTTCTTCTTCAGTTAGATGGATTATTTTTTTTTCAATTGTATGCACAATCCTTGCCAACTACTACCTTGGTAGCCACCAGCTGCATTACAGGATGCTTTTTACCTTTAAGATTGCAGATACTGTCTATTATTAGCTAAGAAATTTCTAAGAAATTGTCTCTAGGAACAATTCAGGTTTTCTGGGTGCACGCTAAGCTTCAACAAAAGACTGTAGTTTCATAAAGAAGCTTCTCTCAACTGCTTGGGCAGTGCCACATTACAGAGTACTATACAGAAATTCTTTATTAATGGAGTCTAAAAGACCAAGTTTTGCTCAAAAATGCAATTATCTGAATGCCCTGTCACTCTCCTACTTGGTTCTGCTACACTTCCTTCTAGGAAGGAGGGTGATCTCTTTTGGTCCATTTCTGTCTAGAATTTATCTGTGTAGGAACCTTTACATAAAGAGCCCAAGAAGGCAGCACATGAGCATCATGTTATGTTCTGTGATGACTATACTGGACGTGACCCAACATACCATGCCAGCCAGTGCTAAAGCCCATTTCAGCTGCTCCTCTATCCCAGCTCCACTGAGAAGCCTGCACTTGATTTACAAATCATAAAAGGTACCTAAAAAACAAACTTGGCAGGAGAGTTATTCTGCTACACAGCATCAAAGACATTGTGAACATTTCCAGTGCAAGCTCCACAGAAAACCAAAACAAAACACCCTGTGAAAATCGATCTGCTCCAGGTATGTGTGTATTCAAGTAGGAATTTCATAGATTCACAGAAGGCCAGGTTGGAAGGGACCTCAAGGATCATCTGGGCCAACTTCTCTAGGTACTACTGTAGTTTTATGAGATGACTATTTCTACAAACCTCTACAAATGACTGACTTGGAGCAGCCATTTCTGTGCAGCGACAAAACTGCACCAACACTCTGGGGATACATGAAGTTGAGGATGTTATTTCTGCATGTTGTGATGCACAAGATAAAATTAGTATGAAAACGTGGGCCTTGAATATGTTTTAACACCTCTGTGTCTACCTGGCTGTTGCTCTTGTTTTAAAATGAGATGTCAAGAGATTTGTTATCCTTTTAATCTGTTCAAGGATTCAATAAACTCTATAAATTAGCACGGCAGAATTTATTAACTATTATCTTGTGCATGTAAAAGTAGCACAGAACATTTAAAGGTGAAGCCCAAGTTCAGACAAACTAAGATGTTTACTTCAAGTGGATAAATTTAGACTGATGGGGTAATGAAAGGGGCATTGACAACCACTTGTGAGCTCCTTTAACATATCTATTTTCAGGAAATGTAACATCTGGTGTATACCACATCCATTATCCTATCTGTCCAACTTAAGTGCACACAAATAATATATGTGCATGACTGATTTCCCTGCTGATGTCTTTATTATTACTTTGAGCAGATGAAATCTAGACCCGTCTTTTACTGTTACATTTTGTTTTCTGCATTCCAATGTCAAAGTGCTTAATTATGTGATATTTGGTCACACTCTGTAAAGGTTCCTTGCTGTCATTCCAGTGCCCAGTAGTCGGGACAACAAATAGGAAACCAAGAGAAAGTGCAGAAACAAGAATTATTTCAATTCCAAACCGTAGCAGTTTGTAACCACATTACTTACAAAAACCAGAAGCAAAATCATTACTGATTTGCCAGAGACACAGTAGCTAAAACTAGAAACTGCTTCCTGTGATTACAAGGCTCAGAGCAGGAGGGCCCCCTCTGCTCCCATATCCCAACCTCTCGCTCCCCCTGGGCCCTCAACTCCAGCCTGGAAGCCCATGATTTCTGGGTGCACTTTGGCAGCTCATTTCCAAGCCATCCAAATTGATGAAGTAACTTCACTTGCCATGGAAACTGCCCCAGCCCAGCAGGACAGCCTGCTCCACTGCTGAGCACTAACACCTCCACGTCGAGCTGGAGGCACCAAAGAGCGGATGCTCCTGTAATCAGTGACAGAGAAAATAAGTGATCCTGCCTTTGTCCTCATAGATGGTTTTTCTGCACTGGAGAGAGAACAGTCCGGTGTGTTAGAACTACTGCTACATCCAGACTGAAGGGGCACTTGATTTGCTTTATGGAACTTTACATTCAGATCTTCCACAGGACAGTGCTTCGTATACGAGTAAGATCCTTAAGATGAAGAAAATACCCCTAGGCTGATCTTGCCTTCTCCAGTAGCTACATGTTTATATTTTGACAGGAAAAAAAACCTCTTAGAAGAAGCCACTGCTTTCAAATTTTCTGATGAAAACTGTCAGACTTTTCAAGCTATCAAGCCTCCTATTTTATAGCAGTCTGTGTCACAACGGAACCCGGGCTCTCTTTCACTGCTTAAAACGGGGGAAAAAAGAGCACTCCCACCCGTGCTCAGTCTTCAGAGCTGGCTGACCAGAAGCAGCAGGGTGCCAGCACTGGGGTGCTCAGGACCCTGCTGTCCCACAGGCAGCAACACCCTGCCAGCCACACCACAGGGACTATTGCAGCCCAGCCCTTCCTCTGGACACCTTGTAGGTGACACCACCACTTGTCTGCTCTAGCACCACTACAGACACATGTGGCAGTTCTACCCCACAAAAATCTAACTTTTAGATTAAGAATGCTACTTCAAAAGTGTCCTAAAGGCCACACACAAACTTGGAAGGAGCACAATGAAAATTAGATGAGAGGGAGATGAAATATTTTAGTAAGCATTGAGAGAAGTATAATTGGGAGTCAGTCTCAGCAGTCATTTCTTGGCCTTGGCACTGAGCACCAGAAAAAGAACCAGGAGCCTGAATCCTGAATGTCCATCAAAACCTTAGAATTTACAAATAAATCTCTGGAAACACAGCACAGGGAGGTGAGTTGGAAACAGCAGTGATGAAAGTGCACATGGACACAAGGTGCTGAAGGGCTAGTGGATTTGGGTGTTGCCATCCTTCTGGTCATCTTCTCCCCCTGGACTGTTGCTCCTTCAGGACTGAGGGTAGGACAGAATGTATGGGAGGGAAGGAATTGAAAGCTGAGAAATGTTGGCTACAGAACCTCTGCCCCTTCACTTTTGTCTGAGCTTCACCACATTCCCACTGCTGGGGACACTCCTCTCAGTGCCTGCATCCTCTGCCCAACCTCAGCTCGTGAGAGTCCTCACAAATGCCTTCTCTTTTGTCAGTGGGAGAAGGGAATTTACCCTTAAACACTCAGGGAGAGACAGGAGATTGCAAGGAAGCAAGCAGTGAAAGAAGCCTGTCTGAGCCTCTGCTTTGACAGACACAGGCATTGCCAAGGAGCCAGAGGAAGCAGAAGGAGAATACTGGGCCATCTGTACACAGATGCTTTAAGACAAGACAAAAAGTCCAACACAATGTTTCAACGGGCTGACTAAAAATATTGTCTTCCAAGTACTTCAGATGTGGGAGCTTGGAGTCCAGGCTACCAGCAGCAGCAAAGAAGGATCACTAACCTGTGGCCTGTTCTCACTGCTGACTTACCAAAAGCTACTGCTTCCAAAAATCCTTCTAAAATATTGTCTCAGCTTACCAGGTGGTGGGCTAAGAGCTACATGCTCTGTTTTGCCTTTCCTGAGACTGGCTATGAAAGCCAGTCCTGAAACAAGGGACACTTGATCTCTCAGAGTACATGAGTACCTCAAACCGTGCCTTTCTTTACAAGATTGAGAGAGTGAAGAAAAAAGGCAGAAGGAAAGAAATTCCTGCAGTGCTGCCCTAAATCATCTCTTCAAGCTCACTTGAACAGAGCAGGTACATTGCTCCTACTCTACCCTCACAGAGGTGCTTCAGAAGAGGACTCAGAAGCCCTGAAGGACATGGTTGTCAGTCCTCTGGCTATAGCAGATGGCAATGACAAACCTACTTAACAAGAGCTGTCTGCAGGTGGTCCCCATTTGCAGCCTGGCAATACCATCCATTACCTGCCCCTCAGACTTACCAACCATGGCATCAGAAGGATCAAATTTAATTTGGGACCAAGAGAAGGTATGTACATGGGAAAGCCCTTCTCAGAACAAGAGGGAAAGAGCTGCTTCACCACCATCACGCCACCATGCAACATGGTGTCACTAAGGTAGCCTCAGAAACCTGGAATACATGTGGACAGAACACTGGGATACAGATTTTCAAAACACCAAACAGTGTCTTCATCTCAGACCTTCCTCACAAGTGGTTCTTTTGACAATGCCCAAAGTGAACTCAACCAACTGACTATCCCCTCAAGACTGGAGAGACTGAGCATCATGTTGCAAAGTTTCCCTGTATCTTAAATAATTAATTTTTTTTTAGTTTCTCCAAAACACTGGGTCTGTCTTACCTTAACTTTTGATTTGAGGAATCTGGAAATTTCTGTAAAGATTTACTGATGTTTTGAAATACCCCAAGTCCTCTTTCTGAACTTGTACAGCACAGTCATACTGTTCCAAATTTTCTTCATCTATTTAAACCATTAAAATGGCTGTTGTGCATGTTATGTGGCAAAAAGAAAACTAAAGACTAGTTTTTGAAACTGGATCACAAATGTACAGGTCACCTGGTATTCCTCAAAATGCTATTTTTCATTTTAAAATAGCCTGAAAATTGTTTTTGGAATGGTAACATCTCTGTGCTGGTGAAAGGCTGTCAAGAGATGAAAAAAATCAACATGCACCAGGAGGTTTTGAAACAGGTTTTGAAACAGCAAATATTGGCGAAACACAAAGACAAATGGACATGCAAGTCAGTCCCCTGGGGTCTAGGATAGATGCACAGCAAGCAAGCAACATGCATGGGATGTCTTGCTGCCCACTGTGAGAGGAGCTGCTGTGCTGGGAACCCAGAGGCTGCAGCCTCTGCTTCCAAGACTGACCTGCATGAAAGTACAAGTGCATTCACAACAGTTGGACTTCTATGCTGATGCAACATCCCCCATTTCCTCACCTGATATGGAAGCCAAAACAAACGTGGAGGGTGAACATGAATATTTCTGGATGCACACAGGCAAAAACACACCAAAAGAGCAGGTTGAACACTGGTCTCAAGGAACCATTCCACTCTGCCCCACCCCCAATCACTCCTTCCCTATAAAGTTGCTATGGTGATGATAATTACTCTTGATCAGCAGGATACAGTAATTATTGCAATAAAAATCACGTAAAGCTTGTCACTACATGTGTGAGACAGGAATTGTCTCTTCAATTATGCACCTTTCTCTGCCCTCCCCCACCTTCTAAGGCAGGGTGTTGGGCTTTTTTGTTGTTGTTGCAATCATGTAGTAAGAGATATAAAATTCAATTATTTCTTGCTAATCTCAACTTTGCAAGAGATGATTGGCAGTTGCTAGCAGCTGCTCGGATTATTCCAATAAAAAAAAGCCTCTGATCACTTCCACAACAAAGGAGGTAAATGGATTTGATTTGGGAGAATGTATTGCAAAAATGAATTGGCTTAGTATTTTGAAACACAGTCTGGAATGGTGTCCTAAAGGTTTGGATGCAGCAAAGTCCTCCTCCTCTCCTGTTTGATGCTCAGCTTATGGACATGGTATCTAAACATGACAAGAGTCCCTGTAGTCCCAGTCCAGATGCTGCTGCAGTTTCCTGATGGATGTGTCTGCAGCCAGGCCAGTGCCAGCACAGCAGAAACCCTGGTTCTAGAGTGCCACGATGGGTCCAAAGTTAATGGCAGTTGCTCTTCCCTGATCAGCTCTACAAGCAACTACCCCCAAGACTTGCTTACCCTCTATTTGTCATTTTAATTGGTAGACCTTCATTTTCCAAGTAGTTGCAAAAATGATATGATTGATGGAGAGAGTAACATGATATCAATATTCTGAAGACATCCATCATGCATACTAATCTCATATAGAACTATACATTGAAGCCTTTCTAGAAATCAATCTTCTCTTTTGTGTGCCTAAGTGCACATAAAATGTTAACATACACATTTATACAAACCCACTGTGCTGGAATAAGCACTGATCAGCTGAGTCATCCTTGACTAGCTCTGGGGTATTTGATGCTTTGGATATTGCTTACAAACCCTGTCAGCCTCACTGCCCAAACATTTCTGTCTCCCTTGAGACCATAAACTGTGTCCCTTTCACTACCTGTGGATCAGGCAGAATCTATCTAAATTGCATTTGCAATCTCTTGTTTCATCTCTACATTTTGTAACTACTTCAAAAGGAGTAGAGGGAAAACAACATCACGCAGGATTTTCAGCACAACAGCGCAGCAGAAATCAATCAGCATTTCAGTAATGCAGACGTTTTAAAGGGCAGAAAAAAGTTGTTTATGCTAGTGTGAGATCTGCTGAACCAACAGGTTTTAAACCACTGCCTTAGGAAGGCAACTCTGGGGTTTTCAGTACCTGTGTGACACGATCTTTTGTTATACTTCTAGATGACATAATGTCCTGTAGTCGTTAGTATGGAACTAATCTTGCAGGCATCTCACCTGCCCTCAATGGAACAGGAGTGGGGCCAGATTCTAAAGTATGCACAAATCCCAGAAAAAATGACTTATCTGTCTATCAGCATGTGTTCATTACACTAAAATTATTATTTGCTCACTACCAGGATAACCAGTGCTTCCCAATGTCTAGGAATCAGCCTCTATCAAACAGGCATGGTAGGTTTAGGGAAAAAAACAGAATTCTCCTCCCTTGACCATAAGTGAAGGCTGAGAAAGTTCCAGGGTAGGGCCTGTGCAGGGACTGCAGCCAAGGGTTTTGCCATATCACAGTGACAACAGGAAGGGAAGTTGGCAAATTGCCTTTGCCAGGTCTGTTTGGTTCATGCACTTGGCCAGTTGCAATTTTAAAGTGTGAGAATTACAAGGATGATGAAGGGGCTGGAACACCTGCCTGCTGAGGAAAGGCTGAGAGACCTGGGGCTGTTCAGGCTGGAGAGGAGAAGACTGAGGGGGGACCTAATTAATGTCTATAAATACACAAGGGCATCAAGAAGGCAGGACAAGCTCTTGTCACTTGTGCCCTGGGACAGGACAAGGGGCAGTGGATTCAAACTGGAGCCCAGGAAGTTCCACCTCAACATGAGGAAGAGCTTCTTTCCTGTGAGGGTGACAGAGCCCTGGGACAGGCTGCCCAGAGAGGCTGTGGAGTCTCCTTCTCTGGAGACTTTCCAGACCTGTCTGGATGCCTTTCTGAGTGACCTGCCCTAGGTTTGGTCCTGCTCTGGCAGGGGGGTTGGACTCAATGATGTTCAGAGGTCCCTTCCAACCCCTGACATTCTGTGACTCTGTGTCTTTCTGAAAGCAACACAAACTGACATTTTAGATGAGGATTCTGGAACCAAGACTCATGCTCTACTGCCCACTTACCATGAGCTTTCTCTATGGCCTTGTCCATACTCGGGCTTAAATTTGAAGTCCAGTAATTTGAAGGTTTTCAGTTTGGGGAGGCTTTGACAAGACCCCAGCTCTCACTGCTGACAGCCAGCTGTCAAATGAAAGAATGTCTATGTCCTTCTTCACATGTCACACATCTTCAACAAACCAACCACCCAAATGTTCATAAAATATTTTGGAGTCACTTAATACACAAGCTATCACAGCAGGAATTCAGCATCATCTGAAACAACAGATGTTTGTCTTTTGGGCAGACTGACCACTAGGAGCTTCTGCTGGGTCTTCAAATGACATTTCCCAAGGAGTTACCTAAACCTGGACTTGTACATAGAGCATGTTTCCAAAATGAAGCCAAACACCACCTCCAGCTGGAGCCTTTCCATCATTTTCCTGTTTCTTGCTGTCCCAAGTTACCCTCTGAGTGTTCTGTTTTCTGACAGTCCAGTTCAAGCAAAACAATGTCTGTCTTGTTAAAGAAATCCATATTTTCACACACACATCCAACCCCCCTAGCCACTCACACCTAGGACTGGCTGGCCAAGTCCTGACCGGCTGCCTGGCTAACAGGTTGGGTTTTTCCTTCCCCTAGCACATCTTATTTTCTAATTTCTCCTTCCAGCACACCCTACAGAGGGTGACCAGTGTTTTCCTTTCTATGTGAACATGCAGCCCTCTCTGCCCCAACAAATGTTTCATGTGTTCACCTTCCAGGAGGGGTGGCTGGAAGATGCACCAGGAGATCAAAGAGCTGCCAAGACGTGCTGGTCAAGTACTTCCCTTTCATCTGAATATATTGTTTCTGGCCATATGGCACTCCTGAAGGGTGAAGAAGGTTTCTAATCATTGCAGGAAGAGCACTCAGAGATGACAGCAAGAGAAAAGGGAAGGTTAAGAATGCCTTTTCAGCAGGCTACTACACGGGAATAGCAGGCTCCACACTTGGAGTAACTGAGATCTGGGCTTGAGCAGCAATAAAATATTAGAAATTCATGGAACATAAAATAAATAATTGTTAAGCTTTGATGCTTCGTGTTGTTACACAGATTGCTTTATTCCCTGCATAAGCATTATACTATACTCTTGTTGAATTACTCTGTAATTAAAACAATCAAAGGGATAATGATGCTGTATTTCTTACTGCTCGTTTTCCAGCCGGTGGCAGTGCTGAAGGGACCAGCCGTGAGGAGCAGCCCTCGTTGGAGCCAGGCAGGGCTGCCAGCAGGAGCTCTCACCGAGGCACAGCCCCAAGCTACAAGCTCCTCTAGATTGTTGCTGGTAGTGAAGTTCTCCAGTGAATCATCAGGGAAACATGCAGCACCTCCAGCAGCAGATGGACCTGCTGTGTGTAGATGAGCTGCATATTTCTGTCCTCATCTATTTTAATGGCAATACTTCCACTAAAACAAAATGAAAATAGGCAGTATTAAGTGCAAGTATCTCCTGTGTAAATATTTACCTAAGGAAGAAAAAGTGTCCTTGTGTGCAGCCACAGGTGCACAGACAAACACTCCACACCAAATTCCATAAAATAGCCTTTGGACAAAAAGCTGAGCAGTGTTTGGACAGATGGCTAATTTTTTCTCTAAGTGCTTCATTTTACTTCTATTGTTTTTTTCAGAGCAGGGTGCTGTACTAGGAAAAAAAACAACACAACCCTATAGCACCCTTGTCATTTAGTACTTCCCATGAATTATACAAATAAGAGTTTACCACAGCCCATGAATGAATTGCAAGGTCACTTAAAACATCCAAAGCACTTGCCTTTCCAGAGCACAAGCTGTGGGAGTCCTGCCTGCAAGGAAGAAACAAGGAAAGCTGGAAGCCTCGGGCGTGCAGAACTGAAAGTCTAAAGAGTCCCATAAAAACTGTGAGAGGCATATTTAAAAAAAAAAAAAAAAAAAAAAAAAAGAAAAGCTTCAGTGAAAAGTGTCAGGGAAAGCTGAAATAGAGGAAAAAATTCTTTCAACTCCTGTAGCTAGCTGAGGCAAGTTCCTTGGTATTTCCTACCTGGGAAGATTCTTCCCTTTGGCTATATAGCAACTCATGCCTACAAGAGAGGAGAAAGCTGATAACCAGGATTAGGTGAACTGGTTTAGATAAAGAACTGACTTGAACCTCTGCCCAAGGTTTGAACCCAAAGCTTGCTTTTAAATCTACTACGAGGAGGTAGTTTTTCTTCTTTCCCTTTTTCCTTGCTCCCTGCTCTTTTCCATTCCTGGTGAAAACAGAAAGGGTGCTAGGATCTCACAGCCCAAAGAATGTTTTTCTCCCATTTGACAGTCCTGTAAAAATCCTGTAACTCCTTTCTAATCTCCCAGTTTTCCAGATCTGAGACATCTGACTGAGAGTAGAGCTTAGTCACCCTATTGAGATTGCTGGTCCCAGATCACTGTGCCACCTCCATCTCATCTTCTGCTTCTTCTGTCACCAGCTAGTGACACTTCAGACTTTACCTTCACACAACACAAAAACTGGAAAGAAAGGAAAGGTCTTTAAAACATATTAAGAAGGAGATCCAGGCAGTATCAGATCAGAAGTCCTTTGGACACCAGCTGCTCTGTGTGCACACACAGCTCTTGTTCTGTTCTCAGAATAGCAAGTTGGGATGTTCTTCTCCCAATGACTTAGAAAAGCATCTGTGTCTGCTGCTGATCTGTTCTCTCAGTTAAGGCAGCGCCATAAGGAGACAAAGTGGGTCTGTCTCTCCTCATACTCCTTCCTGACATCACAACTCCATGCAGCACAGCAGGCAGTCTCTGCAAGTGGCCAGCAGCAGGTGTGGGGTGGCTTCAGGAGGGGATGTACCAGGAACAGAAAATTAGTTCAAGATTGTTATCTAATAGATCCTCATCTCTGGAACTCACATTTTTGTGATGCCCTGTGTCAAAAGGGTCATCTGTGTTGTCTTCTTTAACCTCCCCAAAATGGACACACCATTCAGGAGTTTATCTACCAAGTCTTTCAACTCTGCTCCAGATCTTCCCAAAACTCATGACCTGTTTCAAAAGCACTAATGTATCTATATCATCTCAGGTTTCCTGTGTCTCAAGCAAGTGCACTGTTCAGGCTCCCCAGGCTTCTCCTGCTCCTTACTCCCCTGGCCCGAGATGACAGGACACCAGCAGTGTCACCATGCAACCCCAGCTGGGCTGTGGGACCAGAACAGCAGCAGCTGATACCTGCAGAAGATGATAAAGCTGATGGCAACACTGAAGAGTCACCAGTGGGGATGTCACCATGAATGACACCATGAATCTCTTTCCCAGGAGAAAAGAAATAGCAAGAGCCCATTACATAGGAAAATGGCAATGGTGTGTGCTGGTTCTCAAAGGTTTGTATCTCTGGTCTCCATCTTGGCTCAGAGTCATGATGGTAAAATCATGTTTTATGACTTCTTGAAAGGTATTTGGTGAAATATCTCACCTATTGGCAAAGAAACAATCCACTAACGGGCAAACTCATTCCCAATAGAATTTTGTCTGACACACACAGGAAAACAACAGCCACCTCACCCTAACATTGCCTTATTTGAAAACAAAACAGCTTGTATATAACAAGAAAACCACTGTTTCTGGTGAAGTTTCCCCTCTAATTCACCTTCTTTCTCTGACTACTCCACAGTGAATGCTATGAGCAAGACAGAGCTGCTTTTTCAAAAGCTTTGGGAGCACAAGAAGTTCAGCACTAATGCAAGGAGAGGGGTTCCTGAAAAACATTTCTAACCGATGCAGTAGTTTTGAAATCTGAAGATTAAAGATGGGTGAATATTAGAGAAAATGAGGTAGGAAGAAGAAGAAGAAGAAGCCCTCTGCATGGTAAGGCCATGCCTCTGGGAAATGTGCAATCTGCTGAGCTCAAGAAGATTAAGGAACCACATGGGAGTGAAACACAGTGCTGACAGGACACAGTCTGACCACCTGAAGTCTCCACAAGCAGTTTAGATGCTTTGCAGATGCACAAACCAGCTCAGCAATATAGGAGCATGAAGGCTGGTCCTACATCCCAGGCCACGCTGACAGGCAGCCTTGGAGCTACCTGCAGCTCATAGGTTGTCCTGGTCTGCTCTCAGTGCCCTACATCCTAAAACCTCTGCAGAGGTTCTGGAATTCAAAGATCTTTAAGTCATTATGAACTGCTTAATCCAAAAATTTTAAGTAATCTGACATTTTTAGGAGCTTCTGTAGCCGCAACGTTCTCTGAACTGCATGTAGACTACTTATCCATGCAATGCATGAAGATTCTGAAAGCTTTCCTGAAAGCATTTAAGCAGTTAGTCCAAGCATTGCTGATGGCCCCCAAAATCACATGCTGAGAGCAGTTTAAAAACACTCTTCTAAAGCTGCACTGGGTGCATTTTGAGAGAAAAACTTTGTGTGTGAACATACATTTAGAAAAATTTATAAAGATGTCAGTCAGGCATCAAATACCTATTTGCAGATACTCTCTCTTCTAAAGCCAAGTGGATGGTATCAATAAAGTAATATTTTAAAAAAGGCTCCTTGAATAAAGAAGCCATTCCTGCTAATTATTCTTTAAACATTTGGCCAAATTAGAAGAAAGGCAAGAAGAAAATGCAGGATAATCGATATAAGCCTTAACACAAGGCTTAAATTTTATCTGCCTTTTCCTGTTTCTCTTCCAAACTATCAGAAGATGATGAAATATGGTTTAAAACTGAGCATACTCAATGTGCTCTCAAATGAAGAATAATCAGCTGAAAGAAGCTCTTCAGCCCATTCTTTTAAAATGCAACTGTGTAATCCCAGTGACACAAGAGTCATTTGAATATGAAAAGACTTCAGGCAAGAGGTGCTAATAAGAACACCCCACACTTCAGATTTGAACAGATGTGGCAATTTGTATTTCAATTAAAAAAAGAAAAAAAGGCACCGTTCTGTCTTGAGGAAAGAAATACCTTCACTCCTACACTGTACCCATTTGCATGCAGACATTTTAGCATCACTGATGCAAACCATGCTTCAGGAAGACAATTTAAATTGCCCTTCAAAAGGCAGAAAAAGGAACGTATCATTAGCATGACACCTCTGCTCCTCTTAAATGCATGAAAGGGTGGTTGTGCCACAGAAAGTTGCAGGTAGGTGTAAATGAAAAAATACATTCTTTACTGGGTGATAAGGAACATGTGGAACCAGAAATGCCAGTGTGTGACAGTCTGTCTGCTGCTTTTTCTCACCCTTGGGAGCTGACAGCTTCAAACTGAACCTACATTATAATATGGTTGGAATCTATTGGGAATGTAGTACACCTATTTGCTGGTGGTTTCATGAGACAAAAAACCAGCAGTGATCACCAGCACTGCATCTTGGGCTTTCATTTCTTCTGAGCAGCATCAAGGTTTTCTGCCTCAAAGTCAATTTGAGTTGCTACAGGATGAACATTTTTCTGACGCCGCCCTTTTTGGATCTAACTTCAATTCCAGTTAGGTAGAAGAAGGTACTGTAAGAAACTGGAACAAGGTTTGAAAGCAATATCCTTAAGGAAATTCAGATTTTCCTGCCTTGATTTTTTAGCTGATGAAAGGATTGCCTGGGTTTACCCAGAAGTCGGTAGGAAATCGAAGCTCATTCGCTTCTTTTATGAACCGCTTCTCTCGTTTTTAACTCATCAAATCCAGTTCAATGGACAAGTAGCTACTTCTGGTAGCACAGCAGCAAATTCATACATGCCTAGTACATATTAATGTTTGCTTTAAATATAAATTCTCCCTACAAGATACTGGCAACTTGGGAAAAAAGTCAAGAGCACAAATTGCAATGAACAGATCAGCATTGCTCCTTCTCAGGAGATAACCAAACTGATCCACCTTGATTGCTTCAGATTTGATCACTGTAGATTCAGGGCACATTTTTGCTGAGGCTATCGAAGGAAGTCACATTCCATGGGTGCTCTTAGAACAAGAGGAGCACATTTGCTGTATGAAAACCAGCG
The DNA here is from genome assembly GCF_020740795.1 of Apus apus. Lineage (NCBI taxonomy): Eukaryota > Metazoa > Chordata > Aves > Apodiformes > Apodidae > Apus > Apus apus. The sequence continues at coordinate 1,253,500 of NC_067290.1, forward strand.
TGGGCTGTGATGGGGACACCTTAAGCAATTCCATGGAAAACCTTGTGAGCTGCCAAGCCAAGCTTTAGGCCACAAGAGGGAATGAAAAAGATCAGTACTTCTGAAAACATGCCATGGAAATAAAAAAAAATTGCACCATAAACCTTGTACTTCTTCCCACGAGGTAAATTAAGAAAAAAAATGAAGCTTGTAAATTGATTTGAATATTAGGCTTGCTGATAGAAAGTTCCTAAAGCACACAAGTTGCTACAATCTGCTCTTTTCTCCTCCTGCATGTGAGCTGATTTGATGATCTCCACAAGTCTGGGTCTGAGATGTCAGAGACTGCTGCTTTTTTCTTTTTTTCCCCCTTTTTCCCTTTTTCTTTTTCTTTTTTTTGCAAGCTTTTTTTTTTTTTTTCCAACTGACTTTTATGCTTCAAAGATATCTTCCAAAATCTGATGTAATAAAGACAGAATTACATCCCTAGGCCTTCAGAAAGATCAATAAGTAAGTTAATTTCCTGAGTGGCCATACAGCTCCTGGTTTGTGAGAGAGGAAAAAGGACTAAAGGGGACAGAAATATGGGTCCAGGGAGAGACAGCTCCCACAGCAAACCTGATTCCCTGCAAAGAGAGACACCTGTGATGTTCCTGCTGGGTAGAGTCCCTGCTCCCTTCACCCTGAGACACATCTCCACCTCTCAGAAATAAGCAGCAAGCATCCCAATCCCCAGGTAGCATCTTTTTGGACCTGTGGTGGGGGGAAGAAGGGGAAGAAGAGGGAAGGGGAGCAAGTGAGGAAGAGACACTAAAGGGTTTTGCCTCCCACCTCCCCATGGATTGCCTAGTGCAGTGCAACTTCACCTGCCCCAGGCAGCAGGCACACAGCTCCTGTTCAGACTGGCCATTTCTGCCCTCACAGACACTTGTTTTCACTCCTGGGAATAGCAGAGGACATGGAGAAAACACAAGTAAGGACAGAGAAAGGCAAAGACCTCTCTGGTGAGCAGTCACCCTGCTCTCCTCATGCTGGGCCACAAACAGGTGCACACAGGGAAGGGCCCTAGAAAACAGGAAGATTGTCAAACTGCTTTTATGAAGATACTCCTGAGCCTTCCTACCTCTACCAAACCAGCTCCTTTTCTCCACCCTCAGCCAAGACCCTGTTTATGCAGCCCTTAAATGACAAACTCCAGCTGGGTCCTGTTCAGTTGAGAACTGGACTCAGAGCAACTGCAGAGAGCAGCTGCTCCTCCCCACTCGTGGTCTGGGTGCTGGTCTCAAACAGAAGAAGACACCAGCACCTCTGGTGTGACTCCCCAGTATCTCCTGCCTCTGCTCAGTGACTCTCCTGACTCAGGGCAGGCAGCCCTGGCTGCATTTCAGACCCCAATGGCCCCACATCCAGTTTCATGTTCAGTAAAATATATAATACCAACACAGCCATACCTTCTTTAAAACTGGCTATTCTGGGGAACATCACACAACCACCAGCAAACTGTTACCTCCTTCCACAGTCAGAGATGCAGTCTGAAATTGGCTCAGATGGCTCCCAGCACCCAGCTCTATCCTCTGCATCCAGTGCCATTCCTTTTCTTTCTAGCTTAATGATAAAAATAAAGTAGCACAGGTCAAGTCTAGTAAGATTGCTTCAGAAACCCATTCACTCAATGATTATTTCCCAGTTTATAGTCAGAGGTCTTACTTCAGGGGATTTTAATCCATCTTGAATGCACATATAACTGCCATGGCTCCATTTTAACCAAGGAACACCCTAGCCCAAAGGACCTGGTGTTTCCTGCTAGGCACCAGGTTAACAAAGCCCACTCTGGCACACAAAGCTTGTACCTACCTGGATGTTAGTTTCCTTGACACCAACACTGATTGGCTGACAAAGAAACATCCATCCATTCAAACCCAGAAATAATGCATTTTGAGAGACATGCTCCATCTAGCAGGTCCACAGTTTCTTTTGCCATTCATTTTGTGTATTTTTAATATCAATTCCCAGTGCAACTCCAGAACTTCCACATTTTCCCAGGGCTGGGGAGGGTGTGAGAACCATGAAACTACATCCCTTTCTCCAGTAAGAACAGGTCACAGCCTTCCTTGCTTACCTCTCTGAATGCCTAGCATCTAAAGCCACTAGAATATACTTGCTTTTTAGCACCACTGGTGCTTACAGTTAGAAGAGCGAGTCCTCCCCTACATAAACACAATCTGTTTTTCCTGCTGGGAGTTATGACCTACCTGTCTGGATTGTCAATGATTGGATAATAGGACTGTAGTATCAGACTAAAGTACGACCAGAATTCCTTGTGTTCCTCTTGCTCTCAGGAACAAAGGAGTTGACCTTATTATCACTGGCCCCATATTGCTCCTTTTGCTGCCCCCAGCAGTCATCCAAGGAGTGTTCACCAACATCAGCCTCTTTGCAGCCACTTTCATTTCCCTTTCCACACAGGGTTTCTCTTCACTTCAAGGGAAAAAACCAGCTCATCACAGTCTGTTCTCTCAACAACGACTTTGTACCTTTGTAAACATCTATTAAAGTATTATTAAACAACTTCCTACTGTTAGCTGGGGGGGAGGGGGGGTGTTTGTGTGTGTCAAATGCTTGCTTTCTCCCAATTGATTTAGCTTACTTTGCCTTTTGTGGAGTCACTTCCATTAAGGTTTTGGGCAACTAGAAGACCAAGACTGGAGGTGATTATAACACTGGGACTCACAAGTCAAGCACTTAACACATGAGAACCTGAAACTCATTTTGTCCTGTTTGTAAAATGAAGACACCTTGACTGCTCTCCCTCGGGGCTGGGACCCTGTGGCGTTGCAGCCAGAAAGGGGCTGTGGGGAAGGGCAAGTGTTAGTAAAGGGAAGTTACTCCCTCTCATGGTTGCTGGATATCAAGAAGTTTCATTTTTCCTGCACTGCAGACTCTAAAACTGGATACTCGGGTAAAGACTCCAGGCTTCAGGTGGCTTGCATAACACTCAGAACCAGAAACAGACACTGGCAAGGACAAGAGTCTTGTCTATTGAGAATCATTACACATCTAGTCTTACCAAAATCAAGTTCTAAATTGAGAGCAGTCTGGAGAACCCAGCAGCTAGTTTCTCATATTTGCCTGTGGAAGGGAGAGTTCCAGAAATCACCATCTGTGCATGTTTCAAGGACAGAACCTAATGAGTGCTGAGAAAAACCCACCGTGTAGAACTTAAGGTAACACACACAGCTCCTGCACTGCTGCCTTCATTTTCAGTGTTCAAGGTTCAAATGTAGTACATCAAAAGTTCTAAAGAGTAATCAAATCTGGGTTTTTAGTATAAAGGGTAACATGTAGAAGCCTTCCTAAGCAGCCCCCAAAAAGGTTTACATTAAAAGATGTAACAGATACACAACTATGCTCAAATATTTTTATTTGTCTAACATATGAAATAAAACAAGTTACAGCAAAGCTTGAAACCTGATGAGGATTCTACCTTAAGGAAAAAAAAAAAATTGTCTTTTGTAATAACAAATAGTTGGAACCAGCTCATTGCTTTAGTGACATTGTTCCCTTCAAGACAAGTCTAAACTGTTCAACATTATGAAAACTCTGCCTATTGCTTTGTACCAGAAAATTTATTACCCCCAAATCATTTACAACAGACAGCATGCATTCCAAAACTGATTTGTTACTTTAGGCCACAACAACTCACTTTCAAAGCTTAAAGAATCCATTATACTGTGCAAAGGAAAGAGCATGAACAAGACACATATTAGAGACAAGTTTAAATGGAATTCCATTAAAAAGTTTAGATGGAAGAAGCCTACAAACATGGCCAAACAATTCATTTGAAGCATTCTTAGCACAGCAGGCTGGAGGAAAAGACTGAATGCCATTTTTATTTCATAAAGGGTGCAAACATTTGTCACAATTTCAGCAACCTGCCTTCTTGGTCAGGAGAAGGAAGCGAACCAGCTAGGGGAGTCAAATATGATTAACACAGGAACTCTTCTGCTGGGGAGATGTTATTACCTGCTTACAGAGCCCGTGTCATTTATTTCACTTTGGTGCAGTGCAAAACATAATCTGTGTGTTCAGCACTACTCTGCTTCTATTATTTTGTTATAAGCAACAACAGGCACTTGGGTCAGCAGGAGATATTTGATTAAAATGCCCCGTCCATTTCCCAGCTATGAAGGCCACTGAAATTTAACAACTGCTTCCCTGGACTGACCAGTTTTCCTAAGATCAGAGAGAGCTCTGCACCTCGAGACAAAGCCAGGAGAAGAGGAAGGAGAGGCAGAAGCCCCAGGAGCCCCACAGAACCAGCACCCGGGGCTCAGGGCACTGCACTGGTTTGGCAAAGGGGACACAGGGCTCAGGCACCTGCTGGGCTCTGCTGTGGCACCAGCTGAACATCTGCATGTCAAGATCAAAGACAAGATTCAGAAAGTTACCTACACACTCTGATTTATAGCCTCTTTAATCCAGGAGACTATGCTCAGGATTTATTTTATGATTTTTTTTTTTTTAAATCACTGCAAATTCTCATCATTAAGAGTCTTTTTCTACCAAGTTATCACAAAATTGGAGAGGCAGCACAGAGCAGTGACAGGTACTTGGGCAGCATTTTCAAGGCCTCTATTTGTTTGAACTGTGGCAAACCCAAACAGCTCAGCCTCAGCTTTAAACTGTCTGTAATTCTATATGGCCAAAAGGCAGGAAGCTTTTTGAGAAGCAAACAGAAACAACACACAGCACAAGTGTGAGCTGCTGGCTGCAGATGCTCAGCTGCCTGCTGGGGCTGCCCACAGCAGCAGGCACCCCAGTTTTTGCAGCAGGCACCCCAGACTTTGCAGGCAACAGCCTCGGTCTCAGTTTAACACAAGGGTATTTGTAATTTACTTTTCCATTCCAAGCCACAGGACAAAGGAGCCCTGGGATTCCAGAGCCTGGCTTGCTGCTCCCCCAGAGGAGCATCTTAGGACCTGCTCAGGGGCTGATCAAACTAGAAACTGCCTGGGTTCCTTTATCCACTGTCCCTCTCTCTGCCTGAAGCCTTGATCTGCAGTCCATTCCATAATTGCTGCTGCTGGCAATTGATTTGTTTTGGTTTCAAAGCTGTTAAAAACCTGCTCTTCCTTCAGCTTAAACAATTCACCTCTTTTTTTACCCAAACCCACACCTAGTTTGTTTTTCGATTATCACTTCAAATATTGACTGTAGAAAAACTCCAGCTGATCAAAACCAATCCAAGCTATTCTGAGCACACTAACTGCAGAATGACGTCTAAAAAGAGCATCATTATCTAACATTGAAATTATTTTCTTAAAGCCACCAATGAAGTCCTGGGTCTTCTATGATCTCTGTCCAAGTGACCTTAACAAGATTTCTTTAGGCATGCAGATCAAACCATTAGCTTAACAGGAAGTCTTACGGAACCAACTCTGTGACAGGTGAGCATTTGTATTCAGTAGCAGCCAGAGGGGCCATTGAATCAGCTTCTGCCTGGCAGATATTTTTCTTTCCTACAGTAATGCTAATTCTTAACATAATACATTCTCAAAGAAAATGCCTCAAAATAACTCAGTAGGTCAACTGCCCAGGTGTATATTCTGAAACCCATTTCTAAACAAGGGCTAATTATGAACTGTACATTGACTTTGAAACAGGAAAACAGACCAAGTCTGAGCCCCAAACACCAATTCCCTGAGTTTTGGGAGTTCAGCCCTTGCCATTCAAGCACATGCAGCCTCACTAAATGCTACTAGAAAGCATCCAAGCCCTGCTAGAGCACACCCTGACTGCTGCTTTCCAGCCAGTCTCTGCATAAAACCCTCCATGGGGTCAGGTGAGGAAAATGCAGCCTGGCTTCCAATGGAAAGCACAGAATGACAGAATTATTAAGGCAGGAAAAGACCTCTAAGATCATCCAGTCCAGCCTATGACCTGACACCACCACATCTCCAGACCATGGCACTAAGAGCCACATCAGCCTTTCCTTGGACACCTCCAGGGATGGTGCCTCCACCACTTCCCTGGTCAGCCCATCCCAAGGTCTGATCACCCTTTCCATGGGAAGTGCTTCCTGGTATCCCACCTAAACCTCCCCTGGAGCAGCTTCAGGCCAGACCCTCTCGTCCTGTCACTGGTTGCCTGGAAAAAGAGCCCAGACCCCCCTGAGCACAACCTCCCTTCAGGTGGTTGCAGAGAGTGAGAAGGTCCCCCCTGAGTCTCCTCTTCTCCAGGCTAAACAACCCCAGCTCCCTCAGCCTCTCCCTGTAAGACTTTCCCTCCAGTCCCTTCACCAGCCTCGTTGTCTCCCCTGGACCTGCTCCAGCACCTCAAGACCCTTCCTGCAGTGAGGGGCCCAGAGCTGCCCCCAGTGCTGAGCACAGGGGGATAACACAACGTCCAGCTGGGTCTTGTGGTGGCAAGAGCTCCCCATGGCCCCTCTGACTCTGTGACTAACGCCATGAGCTGCAGCCTGTGAACTGGGACTCAGAAGAGCATGTTCCCAGTAACACCAGACTGGTCTGCAGAGCTTTCTTGCTTCTCCCTGAGCAGCATCTTGCTGAGGGGCAGACTGAGAGCAGCACTGCTCGCTGCCACAGTCAGTCAGGAGCCCCTCTTGCACCAAAGCCTTCCCAAAGCTGGGTGTTGAAAACGTGGCTCAACGGGCCAACTTTTAAAGTCCTCAAGGGCTGGAGGGCTTTTCTGATTTTTCTTCACATTCCTGGTCACTTAGTTCTGTAGCAGAATAGGGAAAACACGACGTTTTGATTCCTACCTGGGAGAAATTATTTAATAAGACAAATGAAAAGCATCCCCAGTTCTTTACAGCAGCTCTGGGCACTGGAAGCTCCTGCACAACTGGTTCTCCTGGCCCTCTGAGATAGTTTAGGGCCACATCAAATATACATGCACAAAGCAAGAGTTCCAACTGCATGGACATGTGAGCACTGTGGTGGTAGAAGGGACCAATTTAGAGGATGCTGAAACATAATTACATCATACATCCATTAGGAGGATGGTCTCTGCACCTCCCAGAGAATGCAGCAGAGCATTAAAAGCCTGTCAAGGTTGACCACACTGTATTGAAGGGGAGGAAGAGGGGGAAAACCAACCACTGAAGCACAGCAAAAAAAACCTGAAAAAGGCTTTTTAGTGTCCTTTTGCATTTTTCTTTGATCTAAAATAGAAGTAACATTCTGGAAGACAAAGCTGTGAGACAGAACTCAGCACACCTGTCCCACCACTTTGCTCACCTCCAAAACCAGAGGGGTTCTTGGCAGATTCCTTTCCTCTGCAAAGACATCCCTATTCTTATGGGTTTCACTGGAAGGTGGGAGATAAATGTTGAAGCTCCAAATATAAATGTGGAAAAGCTCAGTAGAGGTGCTCCTGAAAACTTTTCCAATGCACGTCCCAGCTGAGCATCCATCTTCATTTAAATCTGCAAGTTGTTTCAAACTCATTGTTGCTGCTCTGGAAAGTAACAGACTCATGTGTGTGCTGGTCAAGTTCCCCTTCTCTTCTGTAAGGCACCCCAGTTTCTGCTTGGAGAGATTGCCTTCTGCTTTTGTACATGCCAGCCCTCCTGCTCATCTGCTACAAGCAATTTATGTTGGAGGAACTTCAAACCTAGAGCTCCCTGACAGAAGTTTTGGGTTGATTTCCCACATGGAAGTGCAAGTTTGGTTACATTTGGGGGTTATAGCTTAATAAATTGAACACGGTTCTCCTGCTGGAAAGCCAAGCCTTTCTGCTCAAGCTTTATCTGGTGTTGGTCTGCATTCTTCAGCTAGCTTGGAGCAAGCCAGGCTCTTGCCAGCAGGGGCTCCAGCTCACACTTTGTGCTTTTACTAAGGTTTGGTCTGAGCCTTCCTCACCAGGTTTGACTCTGACACTTTTCTCAGCCCATATGGCTCTGCCCTGAACTCGAGTAGATTTGATTTCCACCTCCCCTCTGCTGATTTCTAGCCATGTTTTTGAAGCGTCAGATGATTTAGATCCTTCCTTTGGAACAAAAGACCTGGCACGGGGCCTTCTCACAGTCCAACCAGGCTGCTGCACACACAGGGCAGCCTGGAAGGCAGCTGCAGTGGGTATCTCAGGTCCATGGGCTGGAAGGGATGTCTCCACAGCAGCCTCTGCCAGGCAGGGAAAGGCTGACAACCAAAATGTGTGTGGCTGAGGCTCACAGCTCCTTAACCAGTCACCAAGGCTCTCAGCTAATGTCCATAAGGGCCCCCAGGGCCAGGGAGGTCAGAATAAGGTCTGGTCTCCAGAACATTTCCTTTTCTCCATCTTCTTGCCTGAAAAGAGTTTATGCAACCTGGTTTTGCCCTCAGTCACTGGGACAGGAGCACAGACAGGGACCCTCAGGAGAACAAAAGTCATTGAAGAACACAAAAGCAGCTTTGAAATGTTAATGAATGTTTTGTCAGTTGCATCAGAGGGAGAAGGGCCTGATCCTAATGAGACATGGCTGTAGATGACACAATTATACACTTCTGTTTCTAACCCTTGATTTTACACTTTGATTATTTGCAGTATTTACTTAGAAGCTCTAGTTTCAACCATACCCAGTACTTACTGAATTTGCCATTTTCTAGAAAGACTGCCTCTCCAACAAGCATGCTTTTGCAAGCACAGAGGCAAGTTCTATTTTGAAATACACTTTGAATAGGAATTATGTCATGAGGGTTCACTGTCTTATTATTTTAAGTCTTCCCACTGCCTTTTGACCAATTAAAGCTTTTCTTGCCAGATAAGCTGGTCCAAAGATGGTCCTCAAAAACATATGACCATGTCAATGTCATCATATAACCTGGAGCAGAGACCACAAACAACACATATGAAAGAAAAGAGATTCCCTAAGGTCTATCCATTGATGCAATAGGATGAAAGCAGAAATCTGCATATTTATTGTCTATAGTAGTTCTCTTTCTGCAAGAGTGGAAAGGAAATAACACCAGTTGCTGCCTGCCCCTCTGTTCCTCTTATTGGAGTCAGGAGCAGAGAACCAACCAATCTGGATTTGAAATAACTAGAGTTCTGGATGAAACAAATTAAATTAGTTTAATATATCAGCTGGTAACTCCCCTGCTTTCCTCAAAGCAGGGGCTTATCCCAAGAATTACCACAGCTTTGTTACAGAAGTGGCTTTCTTACATGTGAACAAGTATCCAGAAGAAATAGGTGTTAACAGCCATGTATTTTGAATTTTGTCCCAACACAGGGTAACAGCTTCCCTGTGAAAATACAGCATAGAAGTGTTAAGCAAGTTCCACTCTGCTTCACTGTCCTAAAAAAAAAAAAAAAAGGAACAAACAACATTCCAACGAAAAAAAACAACACAAAAAAACAACAAAACTCAAAGAAAAAAACCTCCACGACACTAACCCACCCCAATCCAGACCCAGTTCTGCATCTTCCAGCCTAGAAAATTCGTTTTCTGCCTCTGTGAAGGGATAAAAGACAAAGCCAGGGCATTCAAGCTTTCTTACTGCAAGCTGATCAAGATACTGAGCCAGATCCTGCTGCATGTTCCTGATTCCCCCTCCCCACAGAAACAAAAAGAAACAAACCCAGGCAGCATTTCACAGGCCAGCAACCTTCACAGGATGAAGACAGGGTGCTGCACAGCAGAACAAACATTTGCAAACGCACAGTCAAGGGGTCTCCCAGTAAAAAAAATAAACAACAATAACAAACAAACCAAAACAACAAAAACCAAACAACAAACAAAACCAAAATGCATACAAAAAGGTTTTAAATCAGGCTTTTCACCTCAGACACGAGCAGGCATTCTCAGCCTGAAGCAGCCCCACTAGATGGCAACATGCAGTGGTTGCCTTCCCCGACCTCAGCACTGATATTCTGCATTTCTGACTTCTTTTGCACTCTTCTGCTTACTGTCAAATGAATTCTGATCTTTTTAGATGAAACAGAAGAAGACTTATTTAACTCTGTGTTTCTTACAACTAAAACCGTTGCCTGAAGCATCGTGGTGCTCTGATCTCAGCGTGATCCAGCCCTGCAGCTCTGCTTTGACTCAGCTTCACTCAGCTCAAAATGGTGAGGAAGGCTTGTCTGTTATGTAGGTAATTGTGCAAGAGTGGGTGTAGGTACAGAGCAAGAAAACCCAAGAGGTAAAGGTTGCCATGCATGGCCTCAGGGAAGCACATTTGCCAAGTCACAGAGTCACAGAGTGTCAGGGGATGGAAGGAACCTCCAAAGATCATCAAGTCCAACCCCCCTGCCAGAGCAGGACCAAAACTAGGGCAGGTCACTCAGAAAGGCATCCAGACAGGTCTGGAAAGTCTCCAGAGAAGGAGACTCCACAGCCTCTCTGGGCAGCCTGTCCCAGGGCTCTGTCACCCTCATAATAAAGTTCTTCCCCATGTTGAGGTGGAACTTCCTGGGCTCCAGTTTGAATCCATTGCCCCTTGTCCTGTCACAGGGCACAAGTGACAAGAGCTTGTCCTGCCTTCTTGATGCCCTCATGTATTGATAGACATTAATTAGATCCCCCCTCAGGCTTCTCCTCTCCAGACTGAACAGCCCCAGGTCTCTCAGCCTTTCCCCATCAGGCAGGTGTTCCAGTCCCTTCATCATCCTCGTAGCCTCCCTTGAATTCTCTCCAGTAGATCCCTGTCCCTCTCCAACTGGGGAGCCCAGAGCTGGACACAACACTCCAAAAAAAGTCTCACCAGGGCCAGGAGAGGAGGAGAAGAACCTCCCTTGATCTGCTGGAGACACTCCTCCTGATGCACCCCAGGATGCCATTGGCCTTCTTGGCCTCAAGGGCACGTTGCTGTCCCATGGAGAACCTCTTGTCGGTATCTCAGCCCTTACATCAGTATTTTCATCTCCTTGCACTCAAGATGTGTAAACTTGCCCCAAAGTGCCAGCTGCAGTGTGAGTCAGCTGAGAAGGGACTGCCAGCAATGAAACTGATCACCACATTCTGACCCTCAACAACCCAAGAATCTCAGACATAAGCTGGGACCTTCCTGTAGCAAAATCTCCATCAAAAATTTCAACCCTTGCTCTTCTTGTTAGAACCACAACCCGTTTCCCTCCCAGACACGAGGTCTGGTTGTTCTACTGACACAATGACAACAAGTTAACAGAATTCAATAAAGTTCTCTTCTTTTATTGCAGACCAGGATGTTTCACACGCAGGCAGAATTGCTTTATAGATTATACTGCCTTTGATGTCATCTTTGATCACTGCTGAACTTCACTAGAGCTATTTCAGAGCAGCACCTGCTCAGATGACATCAGAATCAAGCCCAACACATTAACATTTTTTTTAATTTGTGCATTGACTGAGAATATCTGCTCCTGATTGCAGCAACTGCAAATGAGCAGACAAACAGCTCCCTAATAATAGACAAAGTGCAGCATTAGCAGCACATCCTTCCCACAAACTGCACTTTTGCTTATTAAAAATGGATGGAGTGCAAAGCTCACACAGCATCCTACCAGACAAACCAAGAGCCAGTCTCTGCCCTGAAGAGCCTGCAGGACCTGTCACCAGCTGCATCTGTGAACATTCAGTCTATGTGCACAGTTTCCCTGTCACAGGAAGACAAGGTAGACAAGAATACTTCAAAAGAAGTATAGCCAGAGGTGATTCTGCCCCTCTGCTCTGGTCAGACCCCACCTGCAGTGCTGTGAACAGCTCTGGAGCCCCCAACACAGGAGAGACAAGGAGCTGTTGGAATGACTCTAGAGAAGGGCCATGAAGGTGATCCTTGGGCTGAGAGAGTGGGGGTGTTCAGCCTGGAGAAGTGAAGGCTCCAGGGAGACCTTAGAGCACCTTCCAGGGCCTGAAGGGGCTTCAGGAAAGCTGGGGAGGGGCTTTTCACCAGAGAGGGCAGTGATAGGACAAGGGGTGATGGTTTTAAATTGAGAGAGGGGAGATTCAGGTTGAACATCAGGAAGAAATTCTTCACCATGAGGAAGGCACTAGCCCAGGTTGCCCAGGGAAGCTGTGGCTGCCCCATCCCTGGCAGTGTTGAAGGGCAGGTTGGATGGGGCTTGGAGCAGCCTGGGCTGGTGGGAGGTGTCCCTGCCCATGCAGGGGGTTGGAACAGGATGATCTTTAAGGCCCTTTCCAACCTGAACCATTCTATGAATTAACTGACACAGAGAGAGATGAAAGACCTATATAGGGTATATGATTAGCAGAACAAGGAAAAGAAACAACAATTTTGGCTACCAGGCTCCAGAATTAGTCTTGTGATCTCCCAAAGGATATAACATGGCAAGTGTCACCCACAAAGTGACAGTCTTGGTCGGAACTCTTTGGTACATGTAGATCCTGCCTTTCACTCACTTTCAAAAGAGCATCTTGCCCGTGGCCCCATGAGTAGATATCAGGAGAGAAACACCTGGTACACCTGGGATTTACAAGCAGACACTCAGACTCTCTAATGAGAGAGTCTGGTCTGCAGCTTCAATGCAAACTATCACCAACCAGCTGTGACCAGGTACCAACAACAGGCACTGGAACACTTATTTTAACACAAAACTTTGTGCTTTTTTCATATCTTCTTCTAGGGAGGTTTACAACACCCAAAGGATGAAACCATGCAAGTAAACATTAGGAAGAGACCTAGGAGCAGAAACTGGAAGGAATCTGGCAGAGATCCTGATGCCATCAGCTCCAGGATATCTTGCAAGCTGTGAGGCTGGGGGTGCATTGCCAGGGTGATGTTTCCTCTGCCACTGCCACTCAGTCCTGCAGAGTGCAGGTTTATTCAGCTCTGCATTTTGACTAATCACAGAACATTAAAAACACTTTCTGGTTTTGCATTATTTTTAAGAGAAGCAAGATAGTGCTTTACAACCCAGGCCTCACTGGTCATTAAACTTCTGATCTCTTCACATTTCCAGTAGACTAGAAAATGAATCCAGCTGATAAGAGCCTGGAGTTAACTACCAATGCTAGAATTAAAATCAAATTCCCTTGTGCCAGGAAACTTTCAGTTGGTTATTTCTATTGCTTTTTCAGAGCAATTCAACAGCAGGTGTCTCACCCAGAGCTGGGTGAATTCAGCAGAAGGTAAAAAGGAACTTGTGTAGCACAGACTGACATTTCTACAATCAGAAAAGATGAGCAACATGTAAAGTGAGACTCAGAAAAAAACCCAAATTCAGTAAATTTCCAGAACCCCAGCAAACCCACAATGTGTTCTGCAGTAAGAAACTGGCTCAGAGAGGTACAAAGCCTGACTCAAAAGTGGCAGTTTGCTTGGCAACTGACTAAATCTGCTGCTTTTTTCCTGGGTGCCTGAGGAAGATTTTTAGCTGGAGACAGATTGTCATCTGCTGGCAGAGGAGAACAGAGATGCTCAGATCCCTGGGATGCCACTTCCCAACTACCCAAGTCTCCTGTGAAGAGCCAGGCTTCAAGCCAGTTCTCCTAATATCTGCAGTGGAAGACTTGAAGAGCAAGAAGCAACTTCTCCAAAGCTGGCAGGCAAAAGCTGCTGAAGCCTGCGTGGAAGAAACAAGGTGTAATTTCTCACCATATCCAGCAAGAGGACAAGGGCTTAAAACGGGAAGAGGGGAGATTTAGGTTGGACATAAGGAAGAAATTCTTCACTATGAGGGTGGTGAGACCCTGGCCCAGGTTGCCCAGGGAAGCTGTGGCTGCCCCATCCCTGGCAGTGTTGAAGGGCAGGTTGGATGGGGCTTGGAGCAACCTGGGCTGGTGGGAGGTGTCCCTGCCCGTGCAGGGGGTTGGATCTAGATGATCTTTCAGGTCCTTTCCAACCCAAACCATTCCAGGATTCTATGATTGAGAGGGGGACAGATAATTGCCCTGTACACAGAGGTGTCTGAAGTATTGTCCAAAAGAAGGGGCAGGGGCATGTGTTTTGTCTGGATGCATGAGAGCTCCCTTTTAGTTTAATCCACTGTGCAAGAAAACAACTTTTGACACCACAACAATTTGGTTTTCCTTTTTTCCCTTCTCATTTTCTCAAACCTCTTTTGCTCCTATCATATCTGTGGCTGCACCAGGCACTTCTTCACACAGTGCCCTGAAAGCCCCTCAGCCAGACTTGTTTTAACATCCTTTGTGGAAGGACAGAACAAGAGGGATGATTTCTAGATAAGGAGAAGTTAATTTGTTTGCAGAATGACTCCATGGACATGTAATAAGCTGAGGCATGACAAGGAAATACTGAGGCAGGATTTCAACTTGGGGCAGAATCTCCACTGGGGAGATGTCAGATAAATGGAGAGATGGGAGACAAAAGACTATCTGGAAAGGGAGAAAGGATGGGAGGAAGATTAATTAAAAAATCTAATCCAGGAAACTATTATTTATGGCTAAATGACAAAGAAAGAACTGGTTTCCCTTTAGTTTTAAAACTGAGTGATGACACAGAAAAGATTGAGAGCTACTACTGGTTAAGTAAAGGATCAGGAGGTCCAGACAGAGAACCTAGGAGGAAACACTCCACAGCCATCTCCTCTGAAGGCAGCAAGGTCGTGATAAAACCGTGTTTACAAACACGTTTCCAGAATATGTCCATCTAAAAATACAGTTTTTAGAGCAACACACTGCCTGGGGAGGCCCTGGGGTGCCTCCACCTGTGCACACCCAGGTTTGCCTGGAGGAGGGAATGGCACAGCAGAGCAGGCAGCCCAGCTGCCACCCCAGGACTCCGGTGCCTGCACAGGGAGGTGATAAATCACTTCGAGCTCCAGGGATCAGGGACTCCTGCCAAACCCTCAAAAATGCTGGAAACTTGATAAGAAAGAAAGAAACAAAGAAAAAGTTAATGCTGTGTAAGCTCTAAACTTGCACAATATTAACAATAATAATAAAATCAGAGTATTTGACTCAATTCACCCCGTGCTTCATTACTGTGCACAACCTGGAAAAACACTGATGTTAAATCCCTAGTTTGTGCATCCACTTATTTCACTGAAATCAGATGGTTTACAAGTAGAAGTTGCCATTTATGATTTTCCTGCTGTAATGACAAGGGACAGGGGATGCTTATTAGATACCTCTGACAGAAATTTTAATTCCATTGAGGTAGTTTTTCAAAACTGCTTTCAGACTGAAATAAACAAAGACCCTGGAACTGGCCAGAGCAGCAACATCTTGTGTTGCTAGAAAAACTCTGGTTTTTTTAATATTTATTTTTTTCCCTGTCAAAGATGGAAAGTGACATTAGGGAATGTCTGGGCAAACCAGCTCACTGCTGGTCAAATTAATGTTGGTCAGATTTGTGTTATTCTGCTGGGTGAGCAGGAGCACTTTTGTCCCTCACCTGCAAGCTTCTCTTCCAGCCTACAACAATCCCTGTTGAGCACCTGCTGACACCTGGTGCCCAGGCACACCAACAAGCCCTGTTGTGCCATATGCTTGGCTGACCCTGTAACATGTCCCTCATCTTGCAGGGCTAGTTACTCACACAGTTTCACTCTCTGGCAGGCAAAAGCCACAGAAATTCAGACTCGAGCTCCGCAGACAGAGACTCTAAAAGAAGGTGTGGAATGGCCAGCAGGTCTGGCCAATGTTCTGTTTAGTCTGGAGTTACCTCTCCAGCTGTGGCAAAAGGAAGTGTTATTTAGACAAAATGTGCAAACCCAGCCACTTTGTACAGACCAATCCCCTTGTACATCTCTGACATCCACCCCTTGCATTGAGGCTGTTACGGAGACATCCCTGCTATGTCCCCAGGGGCTTGTCCATTAAGTTGTCTCTGCCTTTGTAAAACAGCTGATGGTCTTTGTCTCCATCACTGCTTTGGGCAGCCAGTTCCAGAAGGCTGCTGCCTACCTGCTGGGTAGAGAAGTATTCTCCCTTTTTGTTGTTTTAAGTCTTCAAGCATTTTCTTCAGGCATTTCCTAGCTCTAGTGTTGTGAGATTTGGAGAACAGTTCCATGCTTGGTTCATCCCTCACAATTCAAAATGTTTTCCTGGGATGATAAATCCCTCCCAAAAACACTTAGTGCACTTCAGTGCAGCAGAACATGCAAGTGACAGGATCTCCTTATGAGCTTGCCCAAGTCACACATAATATTAATTCCACAAAATGTACCAGCACAGGAAATCAGAGATTCATAGAATCATAGAATGGTGAAGATTGGAAGTGACCTTCAAGATCATCTGGTTCCAGCCCCCTGCAAGGGCAGGGACACCTCCCACCAGCCCAGGTTGCTCCAAGCCCCATCCAACCTGCCCTTCAACACTGCCAGGGATGGGGCAGCCACAGCTTCCCTGGGCAACCTGGGCCAGTGCCTTCCTACCCTCATGGTGAAGAATTTCTTCCTGATGTCTGACCTAAATCAACATATATAAGCTTTCCTATGTCTGCTAATATGCAGTGGAAGCTGTGATCATAATCTACTGACAGCTGACCAAGAGGTCAGTTCCTAAAAGTCATTGCTGATCAGGATGATTGACCACAAGAAAAGTACAGTTCCAAAAGAGGTGCCCAACATGTAGTTTTGTGTATTCTAGTACTAAAGAAAATGAAGCTAGCACTGCTGCTGCAGCTTTCCACCCAGGCTGGGCTCTGGAGGGCAGTGTGAAAGGCTGTAGCCTTCAAGCCAAACACACACACCTTGCACAAGCACTGAATGACAGGGTCAAGCAGTAGGATTTTTACAGTTTATTGCATCTAACTGTGTATCTCAGCACTCAGTGGGGTACTTGTCAGCATGTCAAGCAGCCTGCTGCAGGGACTCGTCCCACTGCTGAATGTCTTGCCCCACTCGTCTGTGGAGAAACTGCTGCATCTTTTCAGATAATGCTTTGCTCCATCCCATAAAAGCAAAGAGAAGGTGAAGACGAAAACCAATATATTCAAAGTGAGAATTAGAACCATAGTAAAGCAATTTCCCTTTGAAAACATGACAGCTGCTCAAGGCACAGGAACAAAGTGACACATCCTATTCCCCCAAGTATTGGGATCACTGGCAAAACCAGAGCAATGTTGCACCTCTGCAGCTGCCAAGCAGCTGCTGGCAAGTAAAGGCAGCTCCTGCTTGCCAAGCAGGCACTGCTGGGGTGCCTGGCAGCCTCACCTCCCCCTTCCACAGCTTGAAGCTGCAGGACACAAACACTACAGCTCTGCTGGGCTTTGCCAAGACATCTTGGGGAAAAAGGACACCTTTGGTCCTGACGTAAAATGTCTTTATAACTGCCTTGATTTTCAATCCCAAGCAACTACAGAGGCCCTGACTCAGTGACAGTCTGTTCTGCTACCAAGAGACATTTCTTTCTGCTCTCTCCCACCCACACATCTACTCTTGTCTGACTCATCTGAGACTGGTAACTGAGCACAAATCTGGACCCTGCACTGGCCACGTAGAGATGAGTGACCACATCTCCTTATTCCATTTACCTTAATAAAAGAACAAATTCCCTACATTTCCTTCAACATCCTCTTCCTTAGAAGAGCACACTTCAGCAGCCAAGACACTAAAGCAGAGGTCTGTTTAGCCTCAGGAAAGCGTGCACAATACCTGCCTGCCTCCCAACTTGCTGCAGCTTGTGCTGTTTTCCTCTGTGGTCATGAAATAAAATTAAAGATCAATTTAACCGCCTGGAAGAAACAAACCTATAAATAAGTAGTCATAAAACCTAGAAGACAAGACAGGAAGAAACAAAACCTAACGAACAAGAATAGAGGCTGAAAATTTAATTCCAGAACTAACTAAAGAAAAAGCAAACTTTCCACTGAATATTTCTGGGAAAGTAAGCAACTTACAGTGTTGTTTTTTTTTCCTGGAAGCACTTGTTAGTCTTACATATGCCCCGAAAAAGGCAGATTCACATGTCTATGGTTTGGTCACTTCTATGAGAGCTAGGAGTCCCTCCCAGAAGAGTTCACAGGCTAAGTTGTGTTCACAGTCCTGTTGTAGGTCTGACACTTTCTGGTATGGACTTCTAAACAAACAATAATTCAGTAGTCAACACCTACATAAGTAATTAACCATTCTCCAGAAACTCCTGAATGAGGATGACATGGCCCAGCACATGACAACACAAACTCCACATTTGCAAAAACACGTGCAACTGCTGGAAGAAGTGTTCTTATTCAGCCTGTTCCAATCCAGATTGTAAAACTGTTGCAGAAAAGGCAGAAAGGAACTGACCTGTAACTCAGACATTTTTGGGGAAAGAGCAGAATGGGGTTCACTTACATAATTTTTCCATGGTATATGATAAGAAAATATACATTGCCAAGCCAAAAGCTTTGCTTCATGACATCCAAACTCCCATCAACTTCACTAGAACCAAGATTCATTCTCATGAAAGTAGCATAAGAGTGTTGCCTAAAATTCAGGTTATTAATAAACACTGATGACTAATTAAGACAGAAAGGCAACTCATTGCTGCCAAAACAGAAAATATATTGTGGAACCCAAAGGCAACTACATGCATATCCTTCTTCAGGCCAGCAATTACAGTCTCACGATAGATTAAGCAACATGTTTAAAGGGTGAGGAAGAGGCAAATCATAATATTACTCAATTCTTTTGCAGAGCAATTTCTTTTCTCTGGTTCTCAATGTTTATTTTAGAGATTTAATATCAGATATTGCAAACTGCAGTTCTGACACTTCTTGAGCTTCATGGATAACTTATTAACCTGCTAGATGGAAAAAAAATTTAACCTCAAAGAAAAAACTGGATTGTCTGATTCCTTGATTGGCTGACTGCCTGTATTCCAAGTCAAGCTAAACGTGTATATATAGACCTTGAAGTGTCTACTCATTTTGGGTGGGGAATTCTCTCCAGAGTACATATCCCAAGGGGTAAACATTTGTTGCTGTTTCTACTGCTTGCTGAGTGAGTTTTCTTCATTGCTGGTTTGCAACATGACAAAACACAATAACTCAGAATAAGAAGTACCAAGACAGAAACAACTTCTGTCTCTTTCCTTAGGGTAATAAAATGTCTTGACTGCTCACTAAACACTGAGGCTGTTAAGCATCAAGATTTCGTATGTTAAGATGCCTTCCTGACTCAAAAGAACCTTTCAATGTCACCTTCAAGTATCACTGAAAACTCTTCTGTCTGATACACTGATGTTTATTTTTTTTCCCTGCAAGAAAAAATAAAATCCTTACAAATAGATCAGAATTTCGTGTATTGGGGGAGAGGAAGTCAGGAAGTTTCCTTCACCTGAGAGAGAATCCACAGCCCCAGATAGGTGGCACTGTCTGGTGGCAGTGAGAAGATAATACATTAGGCCTCCTTCAAGACTCTTTCTTCAGGTGTTTCACCTGGCAAAAAAAAACCCATAAAGCCTGCCTGCTCCCTGCAAGTTTGCCAAACAGGGAGTTTGCCTTTTGGCATTCCAAGATCCTAACATCTAAGGGAAAAAAAGCAAATAACCAAAAGATTTTAAGTGCAAAAAGAAATAAGTGTTTCTATACAGTTCTTGTCCCGTTGCTTACTAGAATTCTGCTACTGGTCACCAAAAAGAAGAGAAAGGAAATAGGAAACACAGCACCATTTGACCTTTGCATTTACATAATCCTGATTCCAGAAGAATCCTTCCATGCTGGGCTCCTAAACCACCAGAGATACAACCTCACCCCACAGTACTGAGCCATAAAAAAAGAGACAGAAAAGTCACAAATGTAACACCAAACCCTTCTTTGCTGCAGATGGGAAAAAAGTCCTCACAATAAGGTACCCTTGGCACGTGGACCAGGGAAAATTCTCAGCACAACAGAAAGACACCAAATCCATGTGTCTAATGCACAAAACAGCAAAACCAGCTTTGTGATGGTAGGATGAACCTTGATGGTAGGATGGTAGGTTGTTGGCTCTGAGCAGATCTGAAATGGTGTAAAGAAAGAAATGATGATCAATGGATTAACCCACAGACTATGCCACCTGAAGGCAGTCTTTCTCAACTCAGCATTCCTACAGAGTCTTGTATTCAAAATACCAAGAGCTTGTTTTTATTCAACCAGCTTTTTCTTAAAAAAAAAAATCGTTGTTTGCCTGTTTTAAATGTTTTAAAATTGTTTTTAATTTTTTAAATTTTTTTAACTTTTCCCCCTTCCCCCTCCAATCCTCCAGCAGCCATCCTGTGCCCCCTTGCTCACCCCTCCAGGGGCACACACAGCTGAGGCACAGGAGCCTGGAGACTACAAGGCTAATGAAGAATCACAGAGTCAACATATGTCCGGGGCTGGAAGGGACCTCCAAAGGTCATCGAGTCCAGCCCCCCTGCCAGAGCAGGACCAAAACTAGGGCAGGTCACTCAGAAAGGCATCCAGACAGGTCTGGAAAGTCTCCAGAGAAGGAGACTCCACAGCCTCTCTGGGCAGCCTGTCCCAGGGCTCTGTCACCCTCACAGTGAAGAAGTTCTTCCTCATGTTGAGGTGGAACTTCCTGGGCTGGAGCCACTGGGCTAAGAAGTTCCTCAAATGCTGGTTCTTCTACCTGTGCAAAGCTGCAATGTTACAAAATCATCTGAAGACAGACCTTCAGTTACTTAAGACGGAAGAGTCTGAAGAAACAAACTTCTTTCAGAGTATTTGTTGAGCCACCTATTTTATTGAAAGCAGAGGTGAGACTGAGGAGGGGCAGGGGAACTTCAAAGCTCCAAACCACAGGTCTCTCTGAGATTTTTTGCAAAAACCACCTGAGGAAATATGTCAAGTGGTGGGTGTTACGCAGTGATTTTTCATTAATTTTAATTACTGTCATTCTATAGGATAGTGAGCATCCTCAGACCTTCACCTCCAAATTGCACTGGGATTTATGCCAAGTTTCTTCTCCCTCTTTGGTTCCCTCAAGCAGTTTTTAGTAATGGAAGCGCTTTAACATGTTTAAATAAGAAGTGTAAATGCCAGACCCTGCTGAATGAGAAGGGACCTGTATCTTAAATGGCATATGAAGCCTTTATTCATAATTCTATAAACTAAAAACATGGACTATTTGGGATCAAATAAAGAGCTTGATCAGGCTTGAGAAGAGAGTGGATGGAACATCCCCATTTAAGGAAATGCAAAATGAAACACAAAGCAACTCTTAACTTTTCATAACCATTAACAGTGTATATTGAGGGGGGAGGGGGAGGAAGAGACAAAACCCCACAATTAATTCCCTTGATGGCAGCTTATAGTTTGACTTTTAAAAAAAAAAACACAACAAAACTCTCTGCACTAAATTTGCAATAAAGGCAATCTAATAATTATAATAATTTAGTCCTGGTTTCCTTGAGCCATGATGACTCCAGATCCCATTCTTCTCTCACATCCCTCAAAAACCAAATGAGAACTGCTTTTCAAAGTCAGGCCTCTTTGTTGAGGTGCTCATTTGCAGATAAATGAGTGTGAGGAGGCAGAAGCTGTGTGCACTCACAGTGCCCCCTGTTTGGAGCTGGCCAGACACCAGCCATGGCCAATCCACAAGTAGCACAGCCACATTTGGATGGTTTTGAGCCCAGATTAGGCAGGCAGGTGAGAAGAAAAAAACATAAGAAACCAGCAAACTAGAAGTATCATCTTGGGAATGACCATTCATGGCTTGAGAACAAGATCTTGCTGGTTAACAAAACACAGATTTCACTGAAGCATGAATGTTGACTGAGAAGGCTAACAGCAGCTGATGGAGCAGAGACAGCAATTCCAGGTTAATCAGAAGTATCTCATGATAGTTGTGGTCTACTTCCCAAATAGAGAATTTCTTTTCCAAAAAGTAGGATTTGTGAATATTCACTTGAATCAGACTCTCAGACAGATTTCCAGCACCAAACATTGCAAACAATTCATGCTCAACAAAAAGCAGAAGTCACTGGTCTACGTCCCTGTGACACTCAGTACCTTTAGAGACATTCCCCACTTCTAAAGGAGAACAGAAGTCCAAATGAACACATTTTCCTTAGCTTCCACAGGTAACTAAAGAGCAACTCACCATATTTTTTCCAGTTTCTATTCTTCCACCCTCACAAGTGGAGCTGACCCACCAGCTCAGGCATTACTCGTGCTAACGAATGTCAGGGGAGGGGACACCTTCTGCCCTCCACCAAAAAAAAAGTGCCAGCATGAGGTCTTAAGTAAACACAGTTGCCATTTCCTTCCAAATGCACCCACATTATCTTCTCAAAGCTATTCCAGCTGAAAAAAGCCCTTCATCTATAGGCTGTAGCTCCCTTTGCAGCAAGGCTCCTTGCCACGCCTGGCCCCAGGCTTGCTTTGCCCCACCTTCCCCAGGTCTCCTGCTCACTTTAGGGAAAAGCCACTTGTGTGCCAGACCCTGGGCTTTCACAACACCTTTTGCTCAATGTCTCCTACAAAAAGGCTCTTAAAGAGCTCTCAGCCAGTCTGAAGAGGAGGGTTTGTTGTTTGTTTTTATTGTCGGGTGGGTGTCTGTGTGTGTCTTTGAGGTTTGGGTGGGTGTCCTGCCCCCCATCTGCACAGTTCTCCTGGCATCGTGGCCATCCCAAGGCAACCTGCCACGGTGCACTTAGTCTCCTTGTGGCACAGTTTTCCTGCAACTGCTCCAAAATTCAGGGTATAGAAAGTAAAATGTGGGGAGCAAATGTGTGCTGGAGAGTATTTAGAGGCCTAAATTTACCAGAGATGCAGGCAAGGCTGAGTTCCAACTAAGTTACAGAAGTAGCCTTCACAGTTCAGAATGAAGATACCAGCAGTGATTTTCTCATTCACTCTCCAAGTTGTTTTTCACCTATAAAACCTATTGAAACTATATCCAGCTATTTAAAATTCAATTTAAATTCATTGACTAGCACTGCATAGTGGAAGGAATCAGTGAGTGCACAGCACCAGCATCATGACTACATTGTCCTTCCTTCTCACACTGCAATTATTACTTCAAGTCACCCCAAATGGATGTGGGGCTCCAAACCTCCTTCAATTTCTGCCTGACCCAGAGGAGCAATCTCCAGCCAAACTCCAGCACGTGCCATGTGGGTCTGTCCCAGCTCCCAGGCTGTGGGACACCCCTCAGCAAGGCCCTGGTTGCACACCTTTGAAGATGGATGGTTAGCAAGCTGCTCAAGGTGGTTTACAGGGAGCACAGAGAGGGAAGGTCCACCTGCCACCTGCGATGAAAACAGCGGTCTGGAAACAGCAACGAATGCTTTCATGCAGCAAAGAGCTGTCCCTCCAGGCATTTAAATTGAAATCTGGATTGAGTTTCTGTCTTGAAATGGAAATCCTACCCAAGGACAGAAGCTGTATCACTTGGGGGAAAAAAAGCCCAAACCAACAGCAAACAAAATCGAAAAACCCCACATGCCTCCCCCTCACCCCAGATTTCAACAACAGTTTTATTTTTCTGGCCTAAAAAACAGACTGGAAAATGAGTTGAACCTAATTTGTTTCAGAGAAAAGATTTATGTTTGGGAAGGTTAATTATTCCATCTTAAAAAATTAATCAGATAACGATGTTATTTCAGAACAGAAACTGCAACAATTTAACTTAAAAACTTCGGAATTATTCTCTTTTGACCCTTCTAAAGGTTTTACTAATGTCAGGTTTTGACTGAAGTATTTACTGGAAACTACTGAATCTAGCTGTGGTCTGTGTTGAAGTGCCCCTGAGGGATTCACAGAATCACAGCATCACCAAGGCTGGAAAAGATCATCCAGTCCAGCCTATGTCCAGCCTATGACCTGACACCACCACATCTCCAGACCATGGCACTAAGAGCCACATCCAGCCTTTCCTTGGACACCTCCAGGGATGCTGCCTCCATCCACTTCCCTGGGCAGTCCATTCCAATGTCTGATCACCCTTTCCATGAGGAAGTGCTTCCTGATATCCAACCTAAACCTCCCTAAACCTTCATTTGCTTCTGGCCACACCAGAATTTCAGTTTTGTTACTTGCTATGTTGGATTGTGGTCTTCAAGACTGAAGCATTTTCAGCCCCAAGGAGAAGGAAGATAATAGAGTAATCAGGAAGTGGGAATTCTTACAGACATAGCCTCAGAGTACAAGAGATTCATAAAGATCTAGAGTGGGATGTGGTAGCAGCACGTCAGAGATGTCAGATACAGAACAATCAAATCCGCATCACAACGATCACGATTGTTTCGGCGGATGCAGGAGGAACAACAGAAGTAGCCTCTGTGATGTCTGTGGGGCACATTTAATCATGCAGAGATCAATTTTCTGTGGTATTTCATATGAGTACGTGGTAGTCAGTGTCGTATCTAAATTGCACAAGCTAGATCTGATACTGTCCTGCATTCTCTCTCTTATAAAAAGGTAACGCAAAAGCAGCGCAGATCATCAATCTCTTTCCCCGTTCCCGTGCTGTACTCTCTTCTGTAACAGTTTCCACTTAGATCCACAGATAAAACACTAATGAGAATTCTTCATATTCACTTTATCAACAGTCTAAATCCTTGCATGAATGAGGAGCATGGAGAACCTTTTCTAGCAAGCTGTGGTGTTCGTTCACCTTTGCATGACACATTAGAGCCCAACCTCCAGGAGCCAGAACAAGGTCACTCATTTACTGGTAGCCTCTGTAGTTGCTTGACACTGAGATTTGGACATGTGGAGAGACACATCTTTCAGCAGCTTTAAAGAATACATGCTCTGCTTTGAAATACAGGAAAATTGATCCTGCAGGGCTGTTTACTTCATCAACACACCTTTAAGTGCTATCAGGGCACCTGCATGTTACATCATTGCTATTTCGCTCTCAACCAAACATCAGCAAAATTTGTAGCAGGCAAAGCTATAATCACAGGGAGTGCTACCAATTTTCACAGTTCATATTTTTAATAAGTTAATTAGCAAGATCTATTCTGGAGCCTTCCTGCTCTCTTTACTTTATTACATTCCCCCTGAACTGGCAATCAGATTGGAAAAGTGACTTATGATAACCTGGTACATACCTACACCTTCCTTTGTGTTAAGCTTTCATACAAACTCTTAGATGAAGAATGACTCAGAAATGCTCAGTCTTCCCCAGTATCTTGTGGAAGCTGCATGGTTTTGGTACAGCAGAACCAAGAAAGCAGTCTGAGCAGCAGTATATTGACCTTCATAGCATTTGTGCCCAGCTCTTCCTAGCTGAATCTCACAGCTGATTGGAACAAAAATGCCCTCATTTGCCACTGAAGGAGCTTGGAGTTGAGTTTGTGACCACGTGGTTAAGTCATGGCCAGTCACCAGTGGCACCAAGCAAGGATGAAATCCCAGGTCAGCCCTCAATAGCTGAGCATCAGAAGACTGCACACTTCCTGCATTGAAGCAAAGCAAAATTAGGTCAACACCCACCACCAGCAGCTAGAAAGCATTGCCAGAAAGTTATAAATTTTAAAAGGACTTAAGTTCTTAAAAAGTAACAGTTTGGAGACCTCTCTACATTGAAGATCACAGCTTTTAAAAGGAGGAACTAAGCATTACTGTCCCCATTTATGGCTAACAAATCCCTAAAGCACAGACACAAAGATTTTGCTGTAGTCACCTTACTGACTCATGACAGCTTGTGGAACAGCATCAGGTCTTCAGCCTCCCAGTTGAACACCCAAGAGCTGAGTGACCCTGCAGCACTTGATACAGCCACTGAGAGCAGGTGTTCAATAGGTGTTTGCTCAGTTTTATTTTCCTGAGCTCTTAAAATAGGGTTTTTTTACATGATTTGTTAGCATGATTTAAATTCTATGTCTACAGCTCCAAAGTTAGACAGTCCTATTAATAAAGTTCTACTTCCCTGACCTTAGTGAAGACCATCCTCTACAGCCTGTGATCTACAGATCCTTCCCACTGCCTTCCTTCTCCAGGCAGAAGTCAAAGCTAACACAGCAGCAGCCACGCTACCAGGAATGCCTCCTTTGCATGAAAAGCTGCATTTTCACAGTGCCATGAAGCTTCACACACAAGATTTCAGCACCCTTTGCTCTCTCAGCCTGCCCATCACCTCTCACATTTCTTTGCAGCTCCATGTTTTGTGATGAATTGATAATAATGAAGACTGGTAGAGCTATCCCAATGCAATGAGATTTCAACAAGAAGTTCATTTTTTCTATACATTCACCAAAGAACCTTGAAATTATTTGTTCAGAAAAGTGTCCCTCTCACTTTTTGACTCATATTAATATGACAGCTTCCTTGATCTGACCTTGTCTAATTGTTCTTTCTGAAGCCCACTGTGATACACTACAACATGCAGTGTTGCCTCTCCAAAAAAAAGCCCTGATTTTCATCTGTGGAGCAGCTTATACTGCATTTTCTGTACCTGTAGGACAAAAGCTTTAAGGAAAAACATGTCAGAATAATACTTTGGACCTAGAATATAAGCCTATTTTTTGAAGAATCTAGGTCATTCCTTTCATCACCTCCTTCTGTTCTTCATTAAACTATTTAAAAAAAAAACAAACACAAAAACAAACAACAAGAGATCAAACAAAACAACAACTTTGAAGAGATTAAGAACCAACACATCTCCCATTGCCACCCTCCAGGCTGAATGACCCAGTTTACCAGTCTCAGACCTTGGGCTGAGCATCTGGCTTTGGGAGCATCTGCAAATGCACCTTGAGAAGATGCTGCTGAACGACCCAAATAATGAGCCCTGGTTTAACTCTCTCCACAGGAGAGTGGTGGGAAGCACACAGCACTTGCCAGAATGAACATATGGATGAATAAGGATGCTTAAGGGTATGCAACAGTAAATAGGTATTTCTCATGTGACTGATCAGACTGAAAACTGTATTCCAGTTTATTACATAGCCTGCAGACAGAAAATTGAATAGTAACTGTTTGAACTGGATTCAGCAATACCTACCACGCTCCACTAATGAAAGAGACCTGTGTTGTCTTGCACTTTTGGATTAAGTTTGTTGAATATATTGTATTTTTAGAACAGCAATCAGGAGCTTTTACATTGCTCGTGAAACGCATGACATGCATGTTTAACCAGGTAGAACAACTAGTCTGGCTGGTAAAGAACTGCAGCAGGAGAAAAGATGGGGCTGCCTCAACTCCTACAAGGCA
This sequence comes from Apus apus, assembly GCF_020740795.1. Lineage (NCBI taxonomy): Eukaryota > Metazoa > Chordata > Aves > Apodiformes > Apodidae > Apus > Apus apus. Next base: position 1,280,460 of record NC_067290.1, read on the forward strand.
CAGGGCAGAAGTTTGCAGTGTAATTCAAGGCTGAGTCAACAGAGAGAGCAGACTTGCACTGCTTTCACTGAATTTACTCAAGTCTCTATCAAGGCTAACTAACAGAGTTATCAAATTAGCCTCTATGGAGCAGAGTTTTGTCATTTTATTTGTTTTAACTCTGCTTCTGCTTTCCACTGAAAGTCCCTTTACAACAACACGTCTTTCATATGTTTGGATAACATGCACAAGAAATGGATCAAAACCAAGTACACATCTCCACCTCACAAACATAAAATTGAGAAGGTCTATAGGCAATCTGTACAACCTTAAATACCCAACAGGAATGTATACAAAGACTGATGAACTTCTCCAGGACTAAGTGATGCAGAACAAGGCCTGATGGAGTCTCTGGCTTCACAATCTGCTATTAACACCAAAGCACGAGAATGTAGGCATGAGTGCCAACACACAGCAGCTTTATTACTTGGAGAAAGCAGAACATCCATCATGGGTAGCACTGACAGATCAAAGTGCTGATTATTTGCTACTGTGGGGCTCCCACACCTCATTGCTCCATGGTTGTTCAACACCAACATTGCAAAAAATTGCAGACAGACCCTCTGTTGGTTCAAAGGAAAAGACACAGCTTGTTACATCAATGATGAGCTAAGACAGCAAGTGGTACCTGGAGAACAACCAACCAACCCACCCACCCACCAATCTCAGCTGCTCCCATTGCTTCCCTGCCTGTTCTGTGGCCTCGTCCTTACCAGCAAATCATGCCTTAAGGAAAGGTGGGAGCAAAGCAAATGCAAAGGACTACAAAGGTACTAGAGTGTCACTGTGGAGCAGTTGTGGTTATACCCAAAACACACCTAAGAAGAAAAAGCAGGAGCAGGCTTAAAAGATCTGAGCTGCTGCATCATGCTGAGAGGGTGCTCAGTTTGCTTGTCATGCTCCACCACCCGGGTCACTCACGGAGAGTAACTGTGCTTCAGAAATAAATATATAAACAAAGGAAAATCCCAAACATCACATGACATTCATAGATTCATCACTTCCCAGCCACCAAAAACACAGTAGGTATCCAGAAAGCAGGAAAGAGGCATCATGATCCAGGAAGAGGTCTCCAAAACAACGGAACAAAAAAGCAAGGTCGTGTGGAAAATTAACTCTTTCATGACTATAGCACCTCAGAAATGATGCAGGTCTCCACAACCTCATAACAGGTGAGCAAAGAACAGCACTAAACTCTTCACATCACTCATTTCCTAAGCATCACTGTTTGACTCAAGTTCACGATCATAAGAGCAGGCTCAGCTACAGAGACATCCCTCCCTTCCCACCACTCTGACATACCATAACACTCCTGCTTGGGTTGTAGCCATGAATCTCACAACTGCTGTTTTTCCTCTTGGAGGATAGGAATTGTAGCTGTGTGCAATCAAAGCTCCCAGCATAACCAGAGCAGAAAGCTTCTCAGAACTAGATAGTTAATAGCACTGGAAAAACACCACCATGATACTGATTAAACAAATACTTCCACCACTGTCTTTTCACTCTCAGCAAGCTCAGGTGTGTCAGTCAACAGTCAGGTTCACCCACAGCCACGGGTAAATAGGGCTGGACTAGATCACAGAGAAAGTGAGCGACCATTTCCAACCCAAAAGAGCACCTGACAGTCAAAGGTCTTTCTCTAAAACACACAACCACAGCTGAAAACCAGAGAGAAACCAACTGCAGGACATTTGCTCCTCTGCCCCCACCATGGTGGAGGAGGAAGACGTCAGGAAGCCATGAGGCTGCTGGGCAGAGGGGGTGCCTGTCCAGCCCTGGGGCCCCCTGATGTGAGCCCCAGCTGAGGCAGGGCAGCAGCACCTGTGCCAAGAGCCCACCACAGCCCCAGGCCTCTCCAGGTGCTGCATTAACAGCCTCTTGGCTTTCATTTAAGAAGGCCAACAAAACGTTTTCCTCACAACAACAACAAAAAAGAAGTAAAAGTAAGGGAACATCATAAAATATGATGTGCAAAGGCACACTCTGTTTCCCCCCCCATGCCAATGCCAGTGGCTCCAGTGCAGTCACTCCTCACTTCACATGAGAGCACTGGGGTTCTTGCTGAAAGTCTTTAAAAACATTTTAGAAACAGATTGTCTTAGAACTGAAACTGGTGCCCAGCTTTAGACTGCTTTGCTGTTGGCCTCAGAGCCCTGCAAGGTGGCTTGCAAACTACAGATTCGTGTGGCAAATGGAAAGTGACCATTTTCATTATTGTGCTCATAGTTCACTCCAGAATCTGGACTCAACTATAATTCAGACTCTGCTCGAATTCTGGCATCTGTAAATGTCCCAGATCTGACATTTACAGGGAATGCCTGACATTTGAGTGAGCCAGTTATTTTTGGAAGAAGGACTGCTAGGAATTACTATGCATGGATGTTCCCTAAAGGAAAAGATGCATTCAGATCTATCATTTTATTGTCACTTATACGTAACTTGTAGCAGGGCATGAGGTGCAGAATAAAATACAGTGAGAGGAGGAGAATTATGGTGATAACAACAGAATATGGGGTGGAAATGGACACTCTTCTTTCTTACACAATATTTCACCTGAGCAGTATCATATTGTGTAGTATTTTTACACAGGACAACACACTCCTGCACCTGAGGCATAACACTGTGCTCAGGTTTTAGCTCCTTGCTATGGCTGCCAAGATGGAGCATAACATTACTATCTGTAGTAAGTTCATTGTGGTTGCAAATACCCAATGAAATGCTTGAAGAAAGTCTTATCACTTTGTGTGTGTAATCTATGGAAAATATATAAATGACATACTTCTGTTTCCAAAAGACAGTTCAATCATGCGAGTAAGGCTCAATTATCCAAAGCTTTAGCATCCAAAGCCATACATGTTTTTACTGAAGTACAAGACTGACACTAATGAAGTCCTTGATAGGATTATCACAGTAGCAGTTGTGCAGTTTGGCTGTGAATGTTTTCATGTTCATGTCTAACAAAATGGGATTAGGATGACTGATCACAGCATTTGAAATGCTTTGCTGGCTTCTGATTTCATGTTATTTAGAGACCCAGTGGGGTTTGGGAGAAGTCCATTATTATCCATATATTTTTGTGATGGTCAAGGAATGTTTTACAATCTAGTTGCCTTTCCAAATTGGTTTGTAACACCTTGCAAGTGCCTGATATTTTCCATTCTGTTGAAGAGTTGTCTTACATTTTTCTGTTGCTGATGACACATTTGCCAGTGATTCACTTCTTGTTGGCAGCCCCTGTGTTGGGGTAGAAGAATAGAAAAGGTGTTTTGCTACTGAGTTAAAGGTATAAATTTGAGCTTTGCAGTAAACTTGTCCTGGGAGTCATACCCAGGGAAGTCTAATGCTTATGAGCAGGGTACTATCAGGTCTGGGACTCCAGGCTGCCAGATACACCCTTGGCTGCCTGAGCTCCTTGCATTAAAGTAGCTAAAAAACCTGGTGTCTCTTCCTCAGGTTAACCTGTTGGACCACCTAGGTGCTTGACCCTGATCAACAATATTATCTCTCAGAGTTTAACAATGCTTGGTTGACGTTTCAGCTGCTACAAGTCTGCTATGTTTTGTAGCACAAACAGAAGTCACTGGTATTTCCAGAGTGAAATTGCTTCAGGTTTTGGGGTTTGTTGTTTTTGGAAACTTGCTTCACAGAGGAACACAAGGTCATAAAGCAATGGGTATGGTGCCAAATATGTTGTTTGGGTAATTACCTCACAAGAAACATGCCAACCAGAACACATTCTTGGTGACACATCCAGGATAGATGGATATCTTATTCAGCCCAGAACCACATGGACAAAGAGTCTCCAGCAAAGGACTTGTTCATTTGCACTGCGGATAATAAGTTCTTCTATGGCAGCATTCTCCTAACTTTCTTCAAGTTACTGAGACCTTACAGAGACTGGGGAGTAGAGAACAAGAAAACCTCAGCAAGTAGGATTGTAATAGCTTGAAACTGGCCTCTTCAACTTGTATGCTTCAGTTCTGATGCCAGGAGGACTTGCAGTGCACCAGGGCGAGCACCAGGAAGGCAGGATGTCACCACTACCTGCTGCAGGACTTAGCTACAGAAACTGGTGTCTGAAGTCAGCAAGTTTCTGAAGTCAACCTCCTACAAGTATCCTTGGATTTGACAGTGTCTAGGTGAATTTCAAGAAGTGGGAAAGAACACTTGCATGTTCTATTTGGGGAGCTGGATTTGGTCGGCTTTATTTAGTGGAAAATTGATTGGAAACGCTGGGTTGAAATGTCATTTCTGAACTGACTCCTCTCAGAGGCCTGTCGCCTGTTCAGGGTAACTGTGCTTCATTCTGTTTTCTTTTCAGATTTCATTTGCTGTCTCTTAATTGCAAACACTGAGCTAAATGTATGAGGCTGAGCAGAGCTGTGCTGTTTGCAGCAGCGCTCAAGAGCAGTTTCCACCTCAGACCTCACAGACCAGGAATAACAGTTGCTAAGAGACCTCCCAGGGAAAACACCCTGCAGATGGCAGCGGGGGCTGCGGGGAGGCTGATGGGCAGCTGCAGAAGGCTGAGAAGGAAACACATTGAAGATGATACGGCCACCAGAAAGGTTCCCAATCCCTTCAGCACATTCGGATTTGCAATCATATCTCCCTTTATTTGTAGGAAGCTAATGAGCTACACACCCTGTTCTAAACGTGGCCATGAAACTCCCACTGCTGTTGCACCAGAAGACATTTGCCAATGGACACAAGAGCCTTTCCTAAGGCCGAGGGAAGCTGGAGTCCAGCACAAGAGAATGGCTGGAGAGAGAGCCCTAGAGTATGGGAGAGGGGAGCTGTCATGCTACTACACTAAGCTGCTGTCTTTAAGAGCATAATTCCTAGTGTTCTGATTCCCCCCTCTGGTAAGCCAGTTCTGTTATCAAGGAAGAAAAATATACACCAAGGTGTTTTTTTTTTTTCTTTTGTTTGCTCTGGCTCTTGTCCTCCCATGCCAGTGCCTGTCTCCTGTGTTAAACACGCTGCTCCTCCCTGCCCAGCAATGCTCTTTGTTGCCTCTTTCTCAGCTGCTGCTGGCACTTGTGCCAATAATACTGGCACGGATGTCATCACGCTCCAAACAGAGCAGGGGCAGCACTGTGACACCCCTAACTTTGTTTTCAAACAGCCTCCCACCAGCTGTGGGGACATGCAGGTTGGCAGCAGCTTGGTGCCCAGGGCAGCAGGAGGGAAGCAGCCTCTCTTGGCCCTGGCAGCCCAGGGAAGGGGGGATGGAGCCAATGCCAGCAGTGTCCCACCAGAGAAAGGTCTGGATAACCACAGGGCCCAGTCAGGCTCCAAACAAAATTGCTTCTCCCAGTCAAGCTGAGGACATTTTCTGTTGTGAAGTGAGAAGGGGGCAAACAGAACAAAAGCAGGGGTGGGATCCAGCTGGCTTGCAGTCACTTGCTGCTCTGTGACTGACTGTGCACATGGGCTAGAGAAAAGTTTGCTGCCATTCAGCTCCTCTGTCTGTAAGCCAAGTAGAGTGATACTCACCTGGGTTTGTAGCAGAGCTGAGGGGTGTAGTTGCATAATCTGCACTGGAATTTTCACCAAAGGGCTATTAGTACATCAGCTACAATATTCCATCTGTGTCTGGTAGAGAAAGGAGAAATGGGGAAAAAAAAATAAATTAAAAGTGTTAATCAAGTGCTAATCTTGTTGCTGATTATTTTAACTGCTTAGATTTGGAACTTCTGTCTATGTTTCTTTTACTTTCCTTCTCTAAATGGGAGTAAAATGTACAAAAGGGCAGGTATTTCCTCCTTTCTGCTCCTACTCCACCTATTTATTGGGCCATACTACATGCCTGGGAGCTTCATAATGGGAATTGGAAATGGAATTAAAGAAAAGGAAATTGCTACAAATGAAGCAATTTCCTGGGTGTAAACAGCACTCCTAATTTTGAAGAACAGCTTTAACATGAAAACATATTTTGTTCTGTCAAACAAGTGTGATGATTTGTTGTTAGATACTATTTAGCTGAGAACACTAACAAATAACCTCATTAGGACTGCTGATGGCATAAAAAGACCAAGGGCTGAACTCTGAAGCCCTGATTTGGGCAAAACTCCAGAACTTCAATGACACTTTTGTCTAGGTAATCACATCAGGATCTGGTCTTGGCAGGTTCCAAGCTGAATGGATTCCCCAATTCTTTTGGAAGCAGAGGTTTAAGCTTCTACACATTCAAACCTCTTTAATAATTTCTCTCCTGTTTATTTCAGCATTGAGGGGTGGACATGGAGAATTGGTCTTTATATCTATCAGAGGCTTTAAACACAAAAGATTCAGTTAATTTGTCAAAACTCAAGGAGACTGCTTGAAGTTGCTGGATGAACTAACACTTTCTGAACATCTGGGTAACCAACCCTGTTGAGCAGCCTACAGACAGATGTCTTGGTAGCCACACTGGGTTGAACAGTTAGGGATCATTTCAGTCTTCTGAGAAGTCCAGTGAAGTTACCTGGCTGCCATGAAGAATGAATGTGGAGCTGTTTACTTTTTGCACAGCTGAAAAGAGCTGTATTACATCTGCAAACAGTGTCTCCTGCCAGCATGCATAACCTTTTGAAGCCTTGGGATCAGATTTAAAGGTGTTAAGTTCCATTTTAGCCTTTACTCTTCCAAATCGTGTGGCCTGGTAAATATGAGCACCATACATACAGAAACCATCGATGCCAAAAACATCAGAGAACATGAAACAAATTGAATTTCACCACCAGACTGATATATCACATGACATCTGGTTGGTTCTCTATCATAGCAGCCCAAGTAAGTCATCCTTCAGCCATCCTGGACTTACCAGAGGTAAGAAAATCATTCATCCAAGAATAATCAACTTCTGGAAATCATTCACAGCTGCTATAACTGAGCACAATGCACCAGCAATTAGTTGTGCATCACTGCTTTCAAATTGCACAGGGCTGACTGCAGTGGGAGTGGTGAACATTTGTTAAACCAGGTTTTATATGAAATCAGAGATCACCTGGAGGAGGAATATTACTGGAATTTACATCTCAGGTCGTATCTGGGAATTTACATTTCAGTTGTAGAATGTCTCCATTTGGCTTTCACAACTAATGATGTCATAGATCAAAGATACTGGGTATCTTAGAAAGCCCTGCTGAAGAGCTACAATGAATAATTCAACATTTGCAGACCAGCTCCTACTCTAATTTGTACAGGGATTAATCAGAAGAGATTCCATTGAAACCAAAAGAAAATGTTATCCTGTTGTGAAGGATATCAGGAGGAGAGAAACAGACTGCACCCATGGTTTTATTGCCTTCACAGAGGATGTCAGGCCCAGATCCAGTCCACCCAGGCTAAATTAAATATCCAGGTTTTAAAGTTGCCTTCTACAGCTCATGAAGAGAGAGGCACTTGGAGAGGGAGGAGGACTGCAAACGATACAGAAGATTAAGGCAGCTAAGCTCCTAGCTCAAGAATCTCACTGAAACATTTGATGATAGACCAGATGAATTCTCTTCATACACAGTGAAGACAATGAAAACATAGATCAGAACAGTAATGAAGTGTCTGCATTTGGATGAAGCACAAATGAGAGCACGATTCTTTTTCATGAACATTTTGCAACAGCAACAGTGAACAAGCTTGGCAGTATTTTGTAATAGGCTTCTATGTACTCTGAGAAAAAAAAAAACAAAGAAAAAAACCAAACAAATCCATGAAGAAGTAGATATTAAAGGCCCAGTTACAGTCTCAAAATCTGCAGTTGGATTGTACCAAGCATCACCACTTGGCACTGGCCAGGGAGTGTACACAGACTCCACGCTCGAATGCACACGTCAGCCTATACTGCCCAGCCTGTGAACCCCTGTGTTCTCCTCCTATATTTGGCTTTCATCCCATAGGGAAGTTTCCAGTTAATGCCCTTTCCATGCTTTCCCAGTCAGATTTGTCCCATGGGTTTATTGAAGAAGGGACAAAAGAACCAGCAGGACATAAAGAACCACCTGAAAACCCTGACTGGGCAGGGGTCTAGTTAGATCTGGAAGGCTATGTCTTCTGCTATCAGAAGTTGTTATTCATTTCATACAAACCTAAACCAATTTTTGGTTGTGTGGTTGGTTGGTTGGTTGTTTTTTTTACGCAGGGACTCACACCTGACTCCTCAAGTTTGTATGGACATAGTCATGTGCAAACACTAAAGGATGTCTCCAGCCCAGCAGGGTCTGTGCACATTTTTCATTAAGCTTGTGTCCCTACAGGAAGGATACACAAAGGTCAGTGCTGCCATTCTGGACCACAGAAGGAATCATATTGGGGCACAACAGACCAAAGTACCTCAATGAATCATTTTCTGTTCTAAAATTGGAAGCCTCTTAGAAATAGCTTTATACAGGTTACATAAAGACAAATATTGCAGGTTTTTAACACAACTCAAATGCAAAGTAATGATAATAATTGCTTTTTTTTTTTTTTTTTAAATTAAGTCCAAACATGGGCAAAACTATTAGAATTGTCAAATGGCAATATTTGCTGCTGAAACATTGGAGTGCATCTTCAATATTTGCATTTCTGACTTCAGTGAAATCAATAGAAGCACCAATTACATGAGACAATGATCTGAGGGAATATACAATGGCCAAAATTAATTAATTCTGAGTAGGAAATTATTATGAGGATAATCCTTAAACACAGCAAAATAAGAAAGCCTGAGGAACAACAGCTCTGTCCACATGACCAGTAAAGAATAAGAAACAGCATGTCATGCAGAATTTGAAAGATGGCAGGAAGATTTCTGGCAACTCTTTTCTGGCATTTCTGCTTTTCTGATAAACAGAGACAGCAGCTCACAAGAGAAATTAAAGTTTCAATGAGGTATATCAGAAAGCCTCAGCTATAACATATCACTGTGGGCAGTGTTACTGTTAGTTCCTGGGTGCACAGTGGCTCAGAAAGAAATTTTAAATTGCTTTACGTTACACTTCCTGCTCTGGTTCTGTGCTGTGATTTGGGAAGACTGAAGTGTGACAAAAAACTTCCAATGGATTATAAACAAGAACAGATTTTGCTATAAAAATACAAAAAAAAAAAACCCAACAACAAACCAGCCTCTAATCAACAGCTGAGAAAGAAAAGTAAAGGACATGGTTACTCTCCCAGCCTCAAGTGTCAAGGCTTCCTTCCTCTACACTGATCTTCCCTCAGCTTTCCTTTTCCAGTCTCCTCCTCTTCTCATCCTCTCCTATCCTAGAGACAACCTCCCCAGTCTTGAAGCCTGAGATGACTCTCAGCCCTGGTCTGCTGGTCTGTGTATTGCCTGTGTGCAGGCCCTGCTCTGTTTTCCCAGGAAAACTTCAGCAGTCTGCATATCCCTTCATGCTGCTGCTTCCCTGGCACTGCACCAGTGAGCAGCACATCTGGGTGAGGGCAGTGACACATCTGGGCAAGTTAATAGGAAAGCCCCGAATTACAGCAAGCCAGTGAGCAAAAGCAACAATAAGGAGCAATAAATAAGATTATCATTTACAATTAGAATATACACACTATCCACCAGTCTGGCAGTTCAAAAGTGACCAAAGAACTACATCAGTGGGCTCTTTTGTTTTGAATAATGAGTTTTAGGAGAGAACATTGATCAAAGGCATTGGTAGTGAGGTTAGTGGAGTGTTCATCATGTACAAAGTCCCTGGAAAATTGCTCAGACCTGAACTCAGCTCAGCCAAAACCAGAGAAACCATAAATAATCCGGGTTAAAGATGAACTGTCAGACCTGAACAAAGACATTCCACAGACAAGGGAAGCATGGTTGCAGTCTCAGCAGCCATGGATGGTTTTTAATGAGGACCTTTGCAGGACTTGAGAACGTCACGATCAGCAGAGTGGCAGTTGTACCCCATGCTGTGAGCAGCCCCTTACCTGCAGGGATGGCAGATCCTGGAGGAAACGAAGTCAATCCTGCTGCTGCTTCATACAGTGAAATAGTTTCCAAGGCAGGGAGAGCAGGTCACCCCTGTGGAAGCTGTCCAGTGCCACAAGAAACCTTCAAGGACAAAAAGGAAGTTTCTTGATGCCACTTGGTTTAACGAAAAGACAGTGAACTATTTGAGATGTGGAGGGAGGATCATCATTATTTGAAAGAGAGAGAAAAATTCAGGATTTCTGGAAGAAGTTATTTACTGCTGATCCTGCTGAAATGGGGGGCAGGGTCTCATCTATTGTTCAGGGCTGCCCAAACACTTTACTGCAGAAACTGGAGTTTTCTCAACAGTTGTCTTCTGTATTTTTGCATGTTTTCAGGTAGCTAATGAAAAGTTCCCCGAAAGTGACTGAAAACATTCATCATATACACCTGTTGGAGGGGGTCCAGAGACGGGCCACCAAGATGATCCAAGGGCTGGAGCAGCTCTGCTCTGGAGACAGGCTGGGAGAGTTGGGGTGTTCAGCCTGGAGAAGAGAAGGCTCCAGGGAGACCTTAGAGCACCTTCCAGTGCCTGAAGGGGCTCCAGGAAAGCTGGGGAGGGGCTTTTCATCAGAGCAGATGGTGACAGGACAAGGGGTGATGGTTTTAAACTGAGAGAGGAGAGATTTAGGTGAGATATTAGGAAGAAATTCTTCACTCTAAGGGTGGTGAGGAGCTGGGATGGGTTGCCCAGGGAGGCTGTTGATGCCCCATCCCTGGAGGTTTTCAAGGCCAGGTTGGATGAGGTTTTGTGCAACCTGGTCTAGTGGTTCCCTGCTCATGGCAGGGGGATTGGAGCTTGGTGATCTTTAAGGTCCCTTCCAACCTTGATGATTCTATGAATTCTTCTTGATTTGGGAAAAACCTGTCACAGTAAGCCTTTTGTTCTCCAGAACTGCTGGCAGAAGGGCTGTTGGGGACAATTTATGATACTGGTTCAGACTATGTAGACATGTTTGGTAAGAAGTAAACTAGAAGCACTACTTTATTTAGAGAGGACACTGGGTTTTGACCTTCACCTGGAGGTGAAGGACTGGAAGTAGAGAGATTATATCCCCCTGCCAAGCCTTAAAATGGCTCTGATCCATACGCAGCACTGGGTTGTTTTAACCCTGTAGAATAGTTGACTTAATTACACATAATTTAACACATAGTTCATAGCCAATATTTCCTGTACTCTTAATTAGACAGAGATAGCTAGTCTTCCAATTACGTAAGACATTTTTTATTTTTTTTTTCCAATATAGAAATAAACTCAAAACTTCAAGTAATTCAACATGCACCTGCTGAACTCACTGAAAGTATATTGCTTCCTTATTCCTTCTGCTGGGGATCAGGGAGGGAACCACATCTGATAATGTTAAAAATGTTCTCTACCAAATGGTTATTCTAGTGATGCCATCTATAAAAGTGAATTTTAAAAAGACAAACTAGTTTATATTCCCTAGAAATAAAGTAACTGCTATCATCTTCCCCCTTCCAGCAATGGGGCAAACGCCAGCAGGAGTCCTCTGGCTCTTTCAATGCCACCACCAACCTGTTGGCCAGTATTTGTCACTGAAAAAAAGCTACACTTCTTCTCATTGCTTGTTGAAGTTCACATTCAAGACAAAACTCCAAGGAACTGAATTTGACCTTGAACGGATTCCAAAAATTTGGCTTCTGTACTCCCAGTTGAAAGAAGAATCAGGGATCCTGGCTCAAGGGTGAAATGGAAGCCTTGTTTGAACTATAAAATTAGAGCAGTTTGAGAAAAATGACTGCATAGAACAGGAACATAAATTAAAGGTAAATCATGAAAACAATGAAGGGGTTTTTTTTAAATAAAATCACTTTCCGTTAAAAGTCAATTATTTTGCTAAAAGGTCAAACATATTTTCAGTAATAACACTGTTCACTAGTAGACCATGAAGAACTGTACAGGTCTGAAATATGTAGATCTTTTAATATGCACAACAGAAACTGAATGTTGGAACAGTGTCAAACAGTCTCTGGAAAATTACAATGCAAGTTGGACCACATGAAGTAATCAAAGTCTCAGTTTATTAAAATGTGTTATTTATGACTTACAGAAAATATTTCTTGTCTGTGAAAGAGGAATGAGTTAAGAATTAACCCTATTAATATTAAGAAAGGTTTCTTTTTTCATTAAACTTACAAATACTGAATTTTACTCATGAAGCAGGCAAAACAGAGATGCCAAGTCTCCCACATTATCATCGACTGGATTCATTCTTTAGCTAATAAATCTTCTGATTCACAGATTCTCTTTACAGAATCTTGATGTCTTACCCTGCTGGCTAGGGTTGCTGACATCTTCTACGTAAAGATTGCCTTGGCTGCTGGCACTGTATGGCACTGTACCATAACTACAGCTAAGCAAACAGGGATGTGAAGGGCTGCTTTCAAATGGTTAATGGTTGTCTTAGACCAGTGGCCGTCAAGATATGATGTCAAAAGCAAGATAAAATGGGTTGGGTCCTCCTGGATCAATCTAGTCAGTGTGAACACTTGCTTTTCTTGTAAAAATTAAAAAAACCAAACAGCACCAACAACAACAAAAAGAAAAAAGCCCTTATTTTATTAATCCTTAATCTTATTAAGGATTAATTTATTGTTTATGTAAGAATTAATTTCTTAATAACCTTAATTTTATTTTATTTTATAGTCTAGTCTTTCTCTTCACAATCAGATCTTCACCAAAAAATGTAAGGGCCAGTCTAACACTCCCCCATCCCAGTGCCACCTGCATTTGGTCAGATGCAAAGCCAGCAATAATTAATTTGAAAAGCTTGGGTTCATCTCATCTGGCCGGAGGAACTCACAGCCAACCTGTCCCCACAAACACACAGAGCCTGCATCAGCTGCCGTGGCACAGGTGGGATTTCAAGTTATGTTCTGGTTTGGTGGGTTTTTTGGTAGTGGGGGAATGGCCTCAGGAATGGCTCTGGGAAGAAGGTGCCCGAGCAGCAGTTTCCCTGCAGCCCATGGCGGGATGGCAGCTGTGCCCCTGCACTCGTGGAGGAACGTGGTGGAACATGCCCTGGTGGTGCCAGGAGGGGTGAACTTGGCCGGTGGACTTGGATGTTGTGGCCAGTGGCCTTGGATTGCTGCCCGTGGGCTGGGCTGGTGCAGCTGTGGAAGCCCCCGGGCAGGGGAGGTGCCTGTTCCCGAACATCCCGTGACTCTGGGCAGCGCTGGAGCAGCTCCGGGGCTGGTGGGAAGGGCTGATGGAGCAGAGGTTGGTGGAGGACTCTGCCATGGGAGGGACCCGTGGGGAAGCAGGGCAGGACTGTGAGGAATCTTCTTCCTGAGGAGGAAGGAGCAGCAGGAACCACCAGCCTGTGCAGTGACTCTAAACCCCATCCCCCTGTGCCTGGGGGGAAGATCCCTCCTTGCCTCTTGTCTCGGCCCCTGAGCTTCTAGTTGGGTTTGTCCTCCCCATGCCAGGGTGTGTGAGGGGGGAGCTGAGTGAGGCCCTGGGGCTGGGTCTTTGTTGTCCTGTTGGGCCCAAACCACGACATGATTGGCGAGCCAGGCAGGAGAGAGACAAGGAACCACAACAAGTGACATCCCTTAGTCTGCCACAGCTGCCTGATATACAGGAGGAACTGAGCAAAAAGCCCACCCTTGCTAGCTGTGGATCCACTGCCGTGGACTCTGATCCTTGAGGGAGCCTCAGGACATGGCCCTGCTGCCTATTTGGGGGCAGACATCTGCACCTCTCACACCTGGACATGCCCTCACCTTCTTTCTTTCAGATTTGATGGCCAATGGTTTTGCAAGGTGCCTGAGATTCTTATATGGAATGTTAATATTTTTTGTGAATGTTGGGATTTTCACCCTTTTCAGGGAGTTTTATGCTTTGTCTCCCAAATTCAGCTTTTCAGCGAAACATAAAAAAAAGATGCAGAAAAAACATTTTTCGACTGAAACATAAATCACAGAGCAAATCATGACAGTTAATGATTTCCTGGGGTCTCCTAGTTAGGACTGCTTGGTTCATTATCTCCTGGCTAGTTCAGGTGACAATTGCATTGATACCAGCGAGCCCCAAGCCCATCCAGCACAAATGTGCAAGACTCAGCAGACACCTGCTGCTCTCTGCAGCCTGTCCTGGGCATCCTGCTGTCCAAGGAGTCACCCTGAGATTTCCAACCACTCTTGGAGTGTTAACCTGTTGTGTTCCAGTAAGATGGCAACTATTTTTCTGCTCTTGCCCGTGTTAACTAAGTATGTATTTGAGAAGGGCCAGGCTGGTTTCAGGCAGGGGAAACAGGACACATGGGAGGAACAACCAAGACTGAGCACTGGGACACAGTTGTATCTAATTTTATAAAGAATTCTTACTCAACTCATGTGGTTATATATATATATAATATAATATAATTAGTCAAACAGCCTTCATCTAATGAATTTTGGTTTTAGGATATGGGCAAATGCCTTTAACCAACACCAGCTCCTTGCACTGCATCTGTTCAGTGAGGGTTGCTTGTGTTTTTTTCAGACTCACAGTATTGAAATGATAGTGGGTTTAACACTTTCCAAAATGCTTTTAAGTCTGAATACTTCAGACCTGAAGTAAGTCTTCCCTTAGGGATTTAATGTATTTAATTATCTCTGAAGTTTTATCCATCATAATAGCTAAGTGAAATCATGGCTCTTCTATAGAACAAAGGGGAGGCAAACATATAAATCAATATTTCATTTTTTTAAAGTTATTTACTGGAGTAACACACGACAGACACTGAAACAGTGAAAGAACTCTCAATAATTATCTTTTTACCAAAAAATTAACAAAAGGGTATTTTAAAACAACAAAATTCAAGGGTAATTACTCCACAGAGATGGAGAAGTACTCAGCAGTGTGGTGGGAAAGACAGAAAGATGAACAATGGAGACTTTCAGTTACGTTTGCATTAATTCCAACCACAGGGTCGGGTAGGACTTGTAAAGAGGATCTTGAATTTGCCTGAAGTCACCAAAGACTTTCACAAGCCCAGGTAGCTAAGCTATCTTGTGAGAACTGCTCCACTACAAACTTCATACTTTCTTTGGGGTCACACACTAAAGCAATCTCTGGGTTTTTTTCCAGTTCTGCTCCTTCAAGCAATGTCTCACAGTCTCCCATCACCAAGCCACACAAAACTAGAGATCCCAACACAATCAGTCTGACACTACATTCAGAATCAGTTCCTGCCTTTTAGCAAAAGGGAGATTTTTCTTATTATTTTCCCTTCTCAGCGTAGGGGAAAAAGGAAGGAGGAAAAGGTGACATTTCTAGTCCTTATCCAGTCTGGATAAGATGGTCTGGAGCCACCCCTGTGTGGCCCTGTTCTGTGCTCTCTGCCTCCTGCTCTCCTATCTCCACAACTCCAGTTTCCCTCCAGCCAAGACCCCAGCCCAGGTTTCTGTGCTTTCTGCTTCTGCACTTGCCCCCATCGTGCAGCCACAGGTGCACCCAGGGGCTCAGCCTTGTAGCCTTTGCTCTGTGTGTGTGTGATCACCCTCTGCTTCAAAAGGCAACAGCCCAGCTGCAGCCTGTGCCCCCTCTCCCCTGCTGAACAACCTGCTCACCACGACCCTTCCCTCTGCCTCTCAGACTTCTTGTGATCCCTGACCTAGGTCCTGCCACAGCTGTAAATCCATATGGGGTTTAAGGGATTACATACAGGTAACATGCCCAACATGTCAATTTACTTACTATATTCCTACACTTTGTTTTATGTTACATATATTTCCTCTCATATTACTAAATAAGCTTTCTACAAGGGATAGGATTTGAATCATTTCCCAGGCATAAAAAAAAAACAACATTTGATTAATTCTCAAGTACATTCATCACTGCTTTGCCTCTTGGCATGAATTCCTCATTCCCCCCAGTGAGGTGGTGCTTGGAGCTAGCTGTCACCAGCTGCCAGCTCGACTGCCACCAAAGCAGCAAGCTGGAGCAGCAGTTGGGAAGGAGACAGTTCCATCAGCATTACTGTGCTGGCACATCATTATTGGAGTCAATACTGGCATAAAAGTGGAGGGACAAAGCGGAAAACGAGGACCTGAGCTCTGCCTAAATATGACATCCCTCCTGCAATACCTGCAATTCATGTCTTTTCCCTCCAGGATTTGAGACTCTCAAAGCGTAGCAGGGCCACACCCTGTTCAGAGAGACAAAGGCAATGCCACTCCTCTGATAAGGAAATTCAAAGCATTTCCTTGGATTTAGCACCTCCCAAAGTTTCCTGGCCCATGCAACTTTTAGCCCTTGAGAGTACGACCTGGCTCTCCTCTCCTCTGCTACTGCAAAAGATACACAGGCAAATGCTTTACCCCACAAAATATGGAGAGATCTGATAGAAATCACCAACCAATCATGTATTCTGCTGGATACCACTATTGCTGACAAGGGTGGAATAACAGCTGTATAAGGGGAGATCCTTGTTTTCCAATAAAGAAAATCCATTGGAATCCCAATTTATAAGCAAGAAAATTGAGGCATATGAAGGAAAACAATTTGCACACCTTCCCAAGGGGAACCAGGACTCCTCAGCGAACAGAATTCAAGACTCCATGTCACAAAATCACTGTTAGATGTCATGCATTTGGTAAACATCATGGTGGTAACAAATGGTAAAGGTAATCTCTTTTGGGTGTGCATTAGGAAACGTCCTGATTGGCATTTTGGTATTTCCTGGGAAGAAGATGCAGTGAAGGACTGCAAAGCTGTGCCACATTTTGCAGGGCCAGTTCTGGGTGGAAGTTGGAAGAAGCAGAAACACAAGCACAAACTGACCAAGAAACAGGTTGTTTTGTACAATTAGCACCAACACCTGGAGATATGTTCAGTTGAAGTAAAATAAATTATCCCAACCAGATAGAAAGTGAGTTACTGGACTGCTCTGGTGGTTTTTGTTTAAAGGTAACCTGCAGCAACTAGATACCAATCACATCACCACCACACAGTGACAAACAGGAAAGGAGCTAGTTCAACATATGCACCCAGGTTTCTTTAATCCTTTTTCCTTTCAGGCAAATTCCAGACTATTCCCACCTGCCTGCTTGTACCCTTGCTGATCAATGCTCCTGCTGAACTGAAAGTGAACCTGCTGCAAAGGGTTAAGGTGGCTGCAGTCACAGAGCTGACTGCATGGAAAACAAGTGTATAAAACTCTCCTGAGAAGAGAGAGCAGTGATGATATTGTCATCATCCAGCTTAGCAAGTGTCTAACATGGGCCGTTTGCTCCCTTTCCTTAAATAAAAGGATCATAAGGTAAAAACTGTAGTAGTTTTAAAAAGGGTTGAGGCATTACCTTTGGGAGAGTACTCACTCCTCTAACAAGACCCAAAAATACCAAGCTGCCATGGGCACAATACCTTCCTAAGGCACCAGCTTATATATTGACAGGATTGATGGGAAAACAGCAGCTACCTCAGAAAAGGGAAAAAAAAAAGAAAGCCCATTCTTTGGAAGGTGTAACAAGAGTCTTCAAATATGAAGCTCTCTTGGCTTATACCCGCAGAGGGGACACTGAGGACAGTAGGAGAGGTATAGTTTACCCAGCTGATTTCCAGCTGTCCTGACTCCAAACTGTCATGTGCCACATTGCACAGACCACCAGCCACTGCTCAGGAACCATCCTCTGCTTGGCTGCTCCAGCAACACTGGCAGTTAAAGGGACATTTAGTCATAACAGTAGTGGTTATATTCAGGCATCCGTGCTCTGCACACAGCACCCAGAATGACCTGCCTTACAGAACTCAGCAGACTTCCTTTGAAACATTAAACATTTTCTGGATTCCTTTTGAATTGGCCGTTTTCTATATGACCCATTGCTCTGCAAAAGTCTGGAATACACAAATTAGGACACTGCATAATTGATAATGGTCAAAGTCTTGCATGTTGCACTTTGTGTTCAGATTCTGCCCTCTAATTTAAACTTTACTCTGTTCTCTTTTGGCCCCTGCACTTGTTTTGTTGGTGTTTTTTTTAAAAAAAAGGATTTCCAGAAAAATATTAGGTTATATGTTTGCCACAGCACTTGGTTTTCAAGAATTCTGTCACTGGCATTTGTGAGGATTATCTTGATCTGGAAAAGATTCCCCCTTCCTTCCTTCATCCCTTGGACACGTCCTAACAAGCCATGGTATTTAAGGAATGTGGGAGCACAAATGTGAGCAGGAGGCTGCCAGAGCCCTGACACACAGTGTGACACCAGCCCTCTCCTGGGCCAGACCCATGTGCTGGGTGGTTATCCACGCTGTCCTCGACCAACTCAACAGGAGCTGAAGACCATGGCAACAGAAAATTTTAACGCTTGTGATCTCATGAGGAAATGAACCTGGTGTTTCACAGCCAAGCAAAGCACTGACAAGTATTTGCGCTGTCCCAGCCATAAACCTAACCGTTCTTTTCAACAGATATGATTAGTCTGCTGCTTTTGCAGTCCTGCCAACCCCTCACACTCTCAAAAGTCATGAGTCAGTCCCCAAAAGCTCATCACACAGGCTTAAGAGGGGTGCCTCTCTTTATAAATATAGGTGTGTATAAACACACACACATGGATCACTGTTTGCCTTGGAGATACCGAATCTTGCGGCCAAAGGATGAATTGACACATTTTCAAACTTCTTGCTAAGCTACTTCTAATAAGCAGATGAAATTACACCATGAAATATTCTATTCAGTAACTAACTTATCTTTAAAACAGAAAACGGTATGTTCTGTAGTACAATATGATTTGGCAAAACCATTAAAGACACTGTACAGCTCAAACTCTTGAACTTCAAGACATTCTGGATGCAGTTTTTAAGGAGCAGCCCCAGAAGTTCTGGCATTCAGGGGCAAGATCACAGCTGAGATATTAAGACAGGATCTGAAACTTCCCAGGCAGTCAAAAATTACACTTTCCAAAAAGCTGACCGGATTATAATTATAGTCCATGTGTTTCCCATTTAAAATATACCAATTCTTAGACAATAAGACTTAAACTGACAAACTCAAAAAATGGACCAGTGGGGATCATAGTGAATTAATTAAAATATGTACATTTATTTCATTTTCTGTACACAGGTAGGATGATCAATTTGATCTTATGAACAGTTTGCTTAGTGTGGAGACAGTTCTAATGAAAGGGCCTCTCATAATCTTAATTATTTAATTAGTAAGTTAAAAGCCTCCAGAAGCCTCAGAGAATTGTTTTGGATTCATGGCCATAAGGTGTTCAAAAACATCCTACCCTCAACAAAGCACTGATCAGACATGAAACTTTACCTGTGGAGGTAGGTCCTCATTTTGGCTATGACAAAGTATGGCACTTGGAATGGTTATCTAAAGAAACTTCTTTTAATTTTAAAATTTTCCAGGAAAACAACATATCAATAACCAAGAGAGTTAATGTAACCCTCAAGTAATCCAAATACCCCTGAGATCAAGGGAAATCTTTACTGATTTCAATCCCTTCCCAAGTGACATTATACAGACAGCACTCAGGAGGGCCAAAAACCAGTTTCTGAAGTGCTTGGACACACAGACCTGTCACATGCTGGATGTGAACTGATATTTTTTCCAAGCAAAGACATTACAGTTTTTCCCTGGGTTACTGCAGGATCAAAGGTACTTAAAACATTCACAGGTATGGGTATCCACAATCTCTAACCTGCGTGTGCTGGCCAGAGCTACTGTTCTATCTGTGCTGAAAGTGAGACACAGATGTCAAGGATGTCCAGGAGAACTGAGTCATCCTTTGAGCTCTGCACAAACTAAAGCAGAACTAGAAGATGGCATCTCCATTTTGCAAGACTTAGAGCTCTTCCCAGTGGAACTGAGGTGCTAAAGGACACACAAGGAAGTAAGCTGCATTAAATTAGTGGTTTCAAGTATATTTTTACACTTGCTAAAGTGCAAGAAATTATTCTCTCTTTCCATAGTAAAAAAGTGGGAATTCTGCACAGGTGGCAATTCTGCTCATGGAATTTACACTTTGAACATGACTTTGAGTTTCCCAGTTTGAACAAGGCATCAAATAACTATGGATTTTTAAGGTACTGAGGGCTCTTATCTCCTCCTACTTCGATATAGTCTCCATTTTCAGTGGGCACTGAGGGCACTCAGCATCCCTTTCCAGATCCATTTGGTGTCTTACCAAATGAAGACAACACCACTGTAATTCATGCAGTTCAGCAGAGCAGCCAACAGCCCCTACTGCCCCAGAACAGGGAACGTGCAGCAGTATGTCCTGACACCAACGCTCTGAAAAGCAATCCAAGTGCTGCTTTTGCTTGGTTTTTTTTCTCCATGTGTGTCTTTAACGTGGTTCATTTTTCCTAAGGCCAAAGAGCTTTCCTTTACACAGGAGATACAGTTTGTAACTCCCACACTACTGCTATATTTGTCTACAACAAGCACGGGCAGATCACAGAGACAACAAACTGTGATAATGGAACATTATGAACGTGCAACACAGCTTCCAAGTATTTGGAAATGCTCTCCTACCACAGCTCAGCAACTCTGCCAGAAATGCTGCTTTTTGGGCTCATGGGCTTGATCCTCCATGTCAAATTCTGCAGTGTCTTATACATCTGAATAAAGGGGAATGAAGAAATTGAGGCAACTGACCCAGTTAGAAAAACCACTGTTATTAACAGGGAACAGCACTGTGAGCCTCCAAGAGGAACACCCCAGGTCTCTTTGCAGCACAGACACATCCCAGAAAGAACCTTCCCTAAAGAGACAAGAAGTAGGGGAAACACATGCACACAGATTTACTAGACAGTAGTTGGGTATATAGAGTATTCCCCATAAGCATTAATTCCCTATGCATGCATCCCTTTTTTATTAAAAATAAAATAACAACACTGCTATCAGTCTGTAGTAACTTTTGTTCTCTACTTTATAGGACTAGAAACAGGAGCTAGTCTAGAAATAACAGGCTCTGTGACTTGGTTGTGCTCCTAAGTTTTCCTTGATCAGAAGAGAATGATGAAATTGCTGTTGCTAGTGAAATCGTTCCTTCACACATTAAGACAACACACAAGAGGTTAATATTTTGAATTTTGACTTATCAGGATAGATGAAACAATCAACTCCATCAGCAGGAGACCTAATGCAGTTTGATTGGCCCCTGATTTCTGGTTCATGGTTGGACTCTGCAGTCTCAAAATACAAAACCGTTTTCTACAGCTGGGGCATCCAGAACATTTTTCACCTCTTTCCCTAACAAGAGTTCACCCTCTCCTATGGCCTTTCCAATACTAGTAAAATCTCTTAGGGTTGACCAGATACTTCTGTGAAACCTGAATGAGCTTTAAAAGTACTGCTGCTTGACCAAATCTAGCTGGAAATAAGGTCAGCAGCAGACACTGGTGGGAGAATCCCACTAGTTCCTTAGAAAATGAGCTAAAAAGATAAAGGTTGAAGAAATAAGGAAAATTACAATCAGAAGTCTTTCTCAGCTATTAAACCTAACTGTCTACATACAGTTTAATTGCTTACTGTTTTCATTTTTGAGCATATGCTGTTGTAATCATCAAGTAAAAACAGGGTTTAGGTATGCAAGATAAGTTTGTGGATAATGTGAAAGAAAAAAATGTTGAGGCATACTATACCTTGAGTATTTACATTCCTGTTTTTATAATTATCTTAATTAAAGAGTAATTATTTCTCTTGCAGATAGGCTTATCTCTAACATGAAACTACCTGTCTACCATAAAAAAAAAAAAATAAAAATTGCATTTTTTTACTGTCTTTAATAGCTGTTCTGCACTTTACATTCTGTCTTCACCACAAGGAAAATATAGTGTTGTACTCACTTGGTATTCAGAGCTTGTAAAATGAAGTCAGGTTGCTAATAATGGAAGCAGGATTTCCAGAAGCACAGAATGAGGTGGCTAACAAAAATACTCTTTTGCCTTATGTCAAACACAAGACAAAAACATAAACTGCTAACACAGGGTTAGTCACGACAACGGAAGACTAGCCAACAGCAAAATAGGACTCACAGTTAAAAATATGTGAGCTCCCTTCTGGTGTCTCTGTTGCTGGGGGAGAGCACCCAGCTAGCCCAGGCCCCAGGCCTCCACCTGGGAGATCCTGGAGCACCGAGCCAGCTGCAGGCAGCTGTGGTGTTCCTGCAGCTGATGAGAGCTATCAAGCAAGCAGATCATCACGTTATCTTTTTGGCTGGCATCTGAGCTCCAGATTACCTTGACAAGACAGAACCAGATCTGCTAAGGCCCTTTGTAAGAGCTGTCCTGTCACATAAAGGGCTGCTTCTGTTTGTAGGTAAACAAACCCAGGCAAGGAAGACATTGGATACACAGAGGATTTGTATTTTCACTAGGAATGACCCGTCTTCCAGCCCCTTGACACCTCACCTGCATGAAGCCCTAGATCAAAGTGGGACAAAATAGTGGAGAAATCTCATTACTGTTCTGCACAGAGAACAGGCAGGAAAGTAGGTGGGACTTTAAAACTGGTCAGTTCACAAAACTTAGCTCACAGATTTTAAATAGTGCCTGGAACATAAATTAGGTCACATCTTAGAAGGCTGCCAGAAGTCACAGTCAGCCTTACTTACTGCTCACTAGGACCAAGGGAAAGACCCACCAACAGGTCCATCTTTGTCTCCAGTGTATGTGCTGTTTAAGTAGATGTTACTTAATCAGCTTCCCTCATCAGCTGAGGGACCTTATAACCCCACTTATTTTCCCAGTGTAGACAAGTCTTTTTGTTATGATTTATTTAGCTATTTAATAGAGGTAGGTGATGCACTCATTGTTTCCCCAAGGCTCTACAGCTTAGCTGAGCACAACTTTGCTTCTACTTCGATCACAATAACATGGCAGCAAGTACAGAAGCTGGACTTCTAACTGTGCTGGCTGCCACCAGCTGGTTGAGTGCTTGCTGAGAAGATGGGGAGGTGCTGCATCTCATCAGCAGCTTTTCTACTCCTTGTTTTCCATTGTAGGTCTATGGGCACCTACTGTGTGACATGTCACGATGGCAGGCGCTGCATTCGTGGCACGAAAGCAAAAACAGAGGCAATCCTGCCTGACAAGGACTGTGGAAAACCCTGTGACTGGAGCAAAGCAAGATGCAGGGGACTGGCCTTTCCTTCCTGAGGTGTGACAGGCACAACACTGAATTAGTGGCACTTCACTAGTGTAAAACTTGCCCTCTGGATCCTAATGCACTCCACCTCCACTGCTCCTGCCTGTTCCACCCAAGGACTTCTGTGGTCAGTGCACACTCCTCAAAGGCTGTTTTCCCTGTGAGTCATTTTTTGGGGTGGGGATCAACAACATATGTTAGGAATATTCATATATTAGAGATACAATGGAGATATCATCAGAGATACTATTAGAGATATTCATATGTTAGAGATATTCATGTTAAAGATATTCTAGCAACCAACTCACTGCAGTGAAATGAACATTCACTAATTTGTGACATCTTATGTTGCCAGACTGGTTTAGAGGGCTAGCAAGGTTTTGCTGAATGCTGTTCATCCTGTCCCTGCCACTGAGCAGCATATTTTCCCCTTAAAAAAAAACAAAGCCACAACAAGAAATCATAGAACCATAGAATCACAGAACTATTCAGGTTGGAAAAGCCCCTTGGGATCAAGAGTCCAACCATCATCCCTGCTCCACAAAGATCTGCCCTCAGCCAGCTCCACCAACCCCTCATCCAGAGACCCTTCCACACACCAGGGCTGCTGGCTCCACCTCCTCCCTGGGCAGCCCCTTCCAGGCTCTGACCCCTCCTTGGGTGAAAACACTTGTCCTGCTGTCCAGGCTGACCCTGCCCTGGTGCAGCTTGAAGCCCTTCCCTCTTGTTCTGTTGCTCATGACCTGTGAGGAGAGACCAGCACCAACCTCTCTGCAATGACCTTTCAGGCAGCTCTAGAGACTGATGAGGTCTCCCCTCAGCCTCCTCTTCCTCACACTAAACATTCCCAGCTCCCTCAAGCCTTCTTCATCAGATGGATTCTCCAGGCCCTTCCCCAGCTCCGTTGCCTCCTCTGTCCTCGCTCCAGCACCTCGAGATCTCTCTGGAATTGAGGTGCCCAAAACTGGACACAACACTCCAGCTGTGGCCTCACCAGGGCTGAGCACAGGGGGACAATCCCCTCTCTGCTGCTGCTGGTCACACCATTTCTAAGGCAGGCCAGGATGCCACTGGCTTTCTTGGCCACCTGGGCACACACTGGCTCATGTTCAGCCGCTTGTCAGTGAGAACCCCCAGGGCCTTTCCTGCCAGACACTTTCCAGCCACACTTCCCCAGGCCTGGAGCGTTCCTGGGGTTGCTGTGGCCCAAGTGCAGGGCCCAGCACTTGGCCTTGTTGAAGCCCAGACCATGGACATCAGCCCAACGATCCAACCTATCCAGGTCTCTCTGCAGAGCCTCCCTGTCCTCATGCGGATCAACACTCCTGCCCAGCTTGGGGTCATCTGTGAACTCACTGATGATAACTCTATGTCCTTATCAAGGTCATCAATAAAGATGTTAAACAGAAACGGTCCCAACACTGAGCCCTGAGGACACCACTTGTGTCCAGCCCCAGCTGGACTGGACTCCAGTGACCACCACTCTCTGGGCCCGACTGTCCAGCCAGTGCTTGGTCCAACAGATCATTTGCTCATCCAGGCCCTGAGCAGCCAGATTTTTTATGAGAGTTCTACCCAAAATCCAAACCAAAAAACACCCACAAACAGCAGTTCAACACAGCACCTAAATCTTTTTACTTAACAACTGGAACAACAAGGCAGAAAAAACCTACCACATAAATGGAGACAACAGAGCTCCTAGAGCTGTATTGGAACAATTGCATCAAAGACATGAAAACTGAGACATTTATAGCAAGATATACAATAGTGGTTTAATTATGGAAACAGGGAAAATATTGAATTTGTCCAGCTTATGTGTTGTTTTCCCACAAAAAAGCAAATTTCCAAACCAGTCACCTATTTTTACTACCCAAAGTTGCCTGTTATGACACCATTCAGCTATGCATATACAGCTATCAAATGGATACTTCTTTGGACTTGTTTTCTCTGCACTATGTTTTTCTATATACCCTGAGTGCTCAAGGAGGCTTATTCCATCAGACTTCCCAAAAGAATTTGCTAATCACTGGCAAAAAGTTTGGACTCTTATTTAAAAGAACTGAGTCTTGCCTCTACTTCTTTGTGCCAGCATTTCAGTGTGGAAGGCCTTCATCACAACGACTAGAAATGAAGCTGCAAAATACTGAAAATAAACGTCCTGCATCTGGAAATCCCTGCAACACGCGGAGAGGCCGGTTTCTTGAAGAGGTTTCTTCTGTCTCTGTTCTGCCCTCCAGTGGTTTAACAACGGGACAGGTCAAGACAGCAAAAGAAAAAGCCTGTTCCCTACTGATGGGTGTGAAGTACAGGTCAGGTCACACGCTGAAATTTTATTGTGAAAAAGAAAAAATAAGTTAATTTTTTTCCTCTGATGAAGTAATAAACAGTTAATAAAAGAAAGCTGCTGAGATAAATGCTTCTCAACTCTGATGAAGCTCATTAAGAGGTAAAAATCACTTTGTCAGTATAATTTGGAAAGTCTCATGTAGAAGACAGATTTTAGCTGAATCTTTCTGAATTTTCTCAGGGCTGTACATGCCTACCAGGACAGTAAATTGACTGATGATGCCAAAGGAACTACAGTCTTTGGTCATGGTTTATTCTTATGAAGCACAAGCTCTTTCCACTGGAATAAATTTCCTTTCTGACCTAAAGTGATTCTTTCCAAGTGATTGTAGAAGTGCCTTGTCCCAAAATGGCTTTGTCTTAACCTCTGTAATTGGGAATCTTCCCACTGGGGCTCTACCTGCAGAGCTGTCTCAGAGACAAGTGTCTCTGCCTGGGCAGTGGGTTCCCCCCCATTTACCCTTAGTCTGCCTGTAAGACTCTGAGCCAAGACCTGCTTGTTTGCTTCTCTCTGAGGCTGCTCTACCCAACAGAGTTGGGGTTCATTCAGGATTTCTTCTGTCACCCCCAGATGCTGTTTTCCACCCTGTGGTTTGACCTTCTGATGTATTTTTTCCCCTGTAGCAATGTTCTTTCTAGTTCCACCTTGTTATAACCCTCTCTGTTCCACCCCCACCTCTCCCTGCCTCTATATATCCACCGTGGGGCAGGGCAGCTCCTGTGCTGCATATCTCCCCTTTCTGCTGGTTACTGGCTGAAGAAACATCTCCATGTGAAGGAGCTGGGAACAGGGCATGCTCTGCAACTACACATGACTGAATGCAGTTGCAGTCACAGCTAAAATGGGAGAAAACTGCTCAACACTGGAGTAGCATTTGAGGCATTGTAATATGGCAATTCAGGAGCAAACTACAGAGTGGCAGCAGAGCACAGCCCTGCACTCTCCTCCTTCCTCAACTCAGCAGTACATCAATCTGATGTACAATCAATCAATCTGATTTTAAAACAGTATCTCTTGGACTCTTTTTTATATCACTCCTGGTTTTGAACCTTTAAAATTTTCTTGAACACCAGGAAAGACTCTGTCTTCTAAGTGTGAACTGAGATCCTCCCTTAGTAGCAGGAATCAATTTGTTATGATCCTCAGAAAACCAAGTACCTAGAGACCTTCAGCCAGACCTGTGATTTTTTTCTTACTAAGCCATGGAAAGTCTGCAGTTAAACAGCATCCACACTGCTTAGCCATGTAGCTCTGCTATGAACACTTCTTATGGGCCTTAATCTGTCTGTGTGGTAGGTACCCCTGACCCCAGAAACCTTCAGGGTATGGAGGCAGTGCTCCTGCCTGTAACACCAGCTTAAAAATTAACAAGCCAAACCTTCTTCCTCTGTCCCCAGCAGTAACCTGTGTCATAAAGCCATTGGCTGATTTCTAAATTATAAAGTTAGGCAACTTAAAACACTGACATTTTTTAAAACTCTGAATCACATTTTTAAGTATTTATAACAGCATGAAATTTCTAATTCTCAAAATATCCCATTTCTTATGATTAAAAAAAATGCCCAAGCAAAGAGAGCAGTTCATGTTAGTTTGTTCCTTGCCATGATGGTTACTTTACCTGCTGAGAAGGGGTTTAAAAAAAACCCCACAACAAACCCTGCATCATTTCCTGAGTCACACCAAGCAGATGCATAGTAACTCTTCCTACACGAGTATGGGACCTTTGTTGCAATTTGACAAAGCCTGGGACAGAACTACTCTTGTTCTGCAGAATAATGGAGGTGGAAGGGAGTCTCTTTCATTGAAAGCTCATGAGCTTATTGCTCCTACTGCCCAGCACTGTGAACAATAAAATGCCACAGCAGCATTCAGTTCACATCAGTACTTATTGGGATGTGGATACAGCTGTTACTCTGCCAACCTGGTGGTGTCAAACACCCTTCACATCCATGTCCTTTTTTGGTGCACAGAACAAACTGATTTAGTCTGGAGACCGAGGCAAATTTTGCCTAAGCAAATATCTTAGTGGGGTTTTAGCATCTAGGGCTAAAATTATGAACAAGTCCTTTCCCTGCGTATCAGCTGCCTCAGCCATGGCTACTGCAGTCTTTGAAGCTCCCTGGAGGTTCATACCTCTGCACACACCCAGAATCAACTCTGCACTGAGAGCTGCACCTCTTTAGTCAAGATCTACAGCTGAGGTGTTTCTCTGCCTGTGTCCTGCAAGACCCAGGACAGTAGGCATTATTAAAGACTGCATAGCACCCAGAGACAGTACTGCATCGCTTCAAAATAATTACCCATTTCTGTAAAATTCTACTAAGCAGAAGTTGATCTTACTTTTACAGTAGCCTGACTTTAAGAAGCAAAAGTTAAAAGTTCAGTTGTCTGCTGGAGAAAGGTTGAAAGCCATATCCCTCACCTTCCCATCAGAACTGGCTGTTCAGACACTGTCCAGGCTGTGGAAGGCATTTAAGGTTTTAGAAGTCAGCTGGCAAAAATGGAAGTGATTATAACAAAGAGCCAAGACAGGGGCTTGCAGCTCAAGTGCAGCACAGGAGATGGGGTGAAGCTACAAGCATGACTTTGAGAAGCAGCCAGACACAAGAATTCTTGAGCCCTGAGCTTATTCTACTGGAACAGGCTGTCATTTCTGCTCATTGTATGGAAAATATACATGCACCTCAGTCATGTTTTGAAAAAACAGTCTAGATAATCCCCAAAAAAAGATTTCTGGTTCGTAACAAAGGTTTTCCCTTCCAAAGGGAATGACCAAACCTTAGCCACTTCAGCCTGCCCAAGAAGTCACAACTTTATGAAACATGCTCGGAGTTCCACGGGTGAAAGTAGGACCTTTGCACAAGCAACAGATTCCTGCAACAAGACTGATTTTACATTTATAATTGATCTCACATGAAGAAGGAAGCACAAAGCACACATGAAGCCTGACAGACGCAAGGCAGCAGAGATCCAAAAAGGAGTTATATTCCTATATAACTTTACAGTCTGGAGCATAATTGTTGCTACATGGAGGGCACTCCAATACCACAGGGATGGACAGTACTTAAAAAAAAAGATCTTAAAAGTGGTCAAAAGGTTGCTCTTGTTTCACCTTTTTCTGAATAGCCTGTGTTCAATCAACTGAATGACACTTGGCAGTGTTTGCTCCACGCCAGCACACTGAGCTGGCTCAGCTGAAGTCTTGCTTAGACCCGCATCACAAAGCCCTGAAACCCATGAGCTAAGTTTTCCTCTCAGTTCCACCAGAGTAACTGAAATAGTAAAGGGAGTTTCTCTGATTTCACACAACGAACTATAAAGGGAGGGGAGCCTTTGGCTCTAGCTAAGAAGTTTAAAACATTTTGATTGATCCTTGTGAGCCATTAGGAAATGCCATCAGTACCTGTGAACCCACACAATTGTTGTTCTGGGTAAACTTCTGTTGTGCCAAGATTATACAATGTACAATAAGAAACAGAGAACAGGGCACCAGCTTCCCATTCCTGTCCCACCACATGACATACTTTTTTCCAAAGGAATGTTTAAACATTCTCTATTTAATGTTTAATCACAGATGTGCAGAAAAGGGGAAAGAAAAAAAGGAATATGATTATGTTACTTAAATCAGTTATAACACCTGCAAAACTACTCCCTTTGTTTACCATTATAAGTGGACATGGAGAGGAAGACTGGATTATTAACAATTATACTTAATAATTGTTAATAATAATTTCCATCTTATGATAAACTTTTAAAAGCTGTGTTGATCTGTAATATTAGTTTATCCAGATGATCAGAGCACGGAATTGGTTTTAATATAATGGTAAAAACCTAAAATCTGTGCCGTTTTCACAAAGCATAAGCATTCTGCAAGAGCCAGCTACTGTACTGATCATTCTCTTCTAGTTCATTAGTGAATCTTCTCACCCATTCCCTCAGAATGTCTCTGGTTCATTTCCCATCACTTGGTATTACGAAAAACAGCCTGGCGTGTAGTCAAACTAGGACAGCTTTACTGATAAAGTCAGTGGGGGAAGCAAATAATTTGTCAAATCTCACTACTCCTAAACATAAAGAGCCCTGCAAATCAATACACGGAAGTCTTCTTAGTTGGATTCCGACTGCAGAGAGGAAAGGGCAGCACCACCTTCACTGTCTCCACACTAATTGAGTGAGAGTGCATTCTCCATCATATCTGCTTCTTACCAGAAAGGAAATGTGCAAGATACTGTGTAAAACTCAAGGGGGTGAACTGAGAATGTAGGAAAGGTTATCTGGAATTGCACCTTCTTCAGATGAACCCTCCCTCCCTCACAGCCACCCAGCTGACTGCACATCCTCCCACAGATGAAGGAGGATTCGACAGTTTCCCACCAACACATCTTGGTGAACTTAAGTTTTGTATCAAAGTATCCATAAATAGGCTTGGAAAATACAGATCCAGTGTGATACCTTCAGCTGCATTTATCTGTTTTCCATGTTACCCTTCAACAAGGTTTTGACACGTGTATTTTGGGAAACAAAAACCCAAACCATGCCCACACACCCTTTATCAAATGAATGTTTAAGACTCAATTTTTTGCTAATGTCATTCATCAAAACATTTATTACATTTTTGTGAAGAAATATTTCTATCTGAACTTTAACCAACCTATGTGCTAACACTACATCCTGGAATGTTTACCCACCTCCCCAAGTTGAAGTGGTCTATTAAAATATGCCCAAAGACTAGGCTGAGAGCCCTTGTCTTTCTGCATGGGCACTGTGGGAAACTGTTCTTTTCTTCCTCACATAAGTCTAAACAAGGAGGTTTGCTGTTTGCAGCTCAGTCACTAGCCAGTGGTCACAGCTCGTTTAGGTTTGTTGGCAAGTCAGCAGTTATCTCAGAGTTCAACTTCATGTTTCCCAGGAGCAGTAATGCTGAGACTACTATTGCCATGGTATGACAGTTGTATCTAGATTTCTTTTCATCTAAAACTATGCAGTGAAGAAATCCTTCTCGCATGTTTGCTTTCCCTCAGTGTCTCAGGGCTGATGGTTCACATCAGAAAGGAACGCAGGTACATTCTTTGTGTGATGATGGCCTGCACAGAAAAACAGCCTGTATTTTGCTCAGGGCCTTTGTGTATCTCCCATGCTTTCCAGGCATGTACGAATCCTCTGTACAGGGCCTCTGTCTGGGTAAAGATTTAAGATGCTCCTGTCTCCTCCGTGGGACTGGTTAATCTTCACACCAAAGGCTCATTTCTCAGCTGCTCCAGATAGTTTCCCTCCCTCCCCTTAAGCTACTCCGTGCTACCCTCCTGTTTCTCCTTGCCCTGGGCTGGCTCCTCAGCTGTGGGAGCCCTGGCCTGGCTGAGGACAGCACCCTGCATCCCCAGGACTCCATTCCCAGAGGAGAACCAGGGCTGGGATCACCAGAGAGGTTTTGAAAGACAGAAGTGGGATTAGGCGGGTTTGTTTTCCTCTGGCAGGAGTTCACCCAGGCTGCAGCTGGTCCTGCAGACCAGTTAGGTAACTGGCCGTGGGCAGCCTGCCTCAACAAGACAGTGCTTATCCAGGAGGGGCAGGATCTACACAACATTTCAACGCGGAGAATAAGCCAAATTAACCTAATCCCTTTAACTCTCAGGTTTGTGGACTCTTCTGTTACCCTAAAGCTTAGGCAATAACACTGTTACGTGTGTATTTTTTATCACATATTAAAAATACTTACACAAGCCAGCAAAACTGTGTGCATGTAGAAAAACTACTGTACAAACCACCATTTCTTTGCCCCACACCCTTTGTTGTAGCAGCGTGCAATATATCAGAGCTTATCGCCTTGACACGACAAAGAATCCCCCTCTGCCAGCACTCTCAGCTCACAACCAGCCAATTAATTCTCATTCCTCCATCACGGCAAATGCTGCAGAGTTAATAACACACTAAGGAACACCTTCATAAGGAAATGCTCCCTTCCTGGGTTGTTTACACTCGTGTTGTGAGTGTGCATGAGATAATTAGAAGAATCAGAGCCATATGGTTTTGTTCTTTCTAAAGTGAATATTAGGAATGTGAATTAGAGCAATTCTTTAGGGACCCTGATATTCTGAAGCTGGCTGAACATGAGCTTCTGTCTAGAAGGTATAGAAGTGTGTTAACATGGCATGAGGACTGAGCTAGTTAGTCCTGTATCTACAGCTTCCTAAACATATTCTGAAAATTAAATGCCTGCTGAGGTGTTAGGCTGCTTTCTACTAGCCACTATGAGAATAAGAGACTGCAGATGAGTCTCTCTGAGGCTAGAAATAACAGTACCAATGCTTTCATTCAGGGTAGATACACAGCCCAACAGCAGCACTAGATTCAACTAGACCCAACAAGGATACAGCAGTGCAGGTTAGATCCCCAGAGTGAGAACTAAACCCCTGGGTTCATACATTCTGTATGTGCTACAGGAGCTTAAAAATTCACTGTTCAAACTCAGCCAGCAATTGAGAGGGAAGCTGCCTAAAATCATGCTTGGTTTATAGTTAGTGATAACAGTGCAATAAAAACTCATCTCAGCATATCCTAAATCCCAGCTCTCCCACAACACGTCAGATTTGCACTGAAGTGAAGGTATCCTCTTAGAAACACAGTCCAGAAGTTTCTACCAATAAATAAGCCTACCCATTCAGTCTCAAAACCCTGAACACTTGGTTGACAGTGGAGGTGGAAATGCAAGTGGGTAGACCACTCATGCCAATGATGCTTCTGCTCCAGTCTCTGCTTCTCACTCACAGCATCTTGTCCTAACAACCACCTGGCAGCTTATGCTGAGTGGTCACACTCACCTCCCTGCTGCTGGAGCCAGAGCATTATTCAACAAGGACCCTGCTGAGACAGCAGGGGAGTGTGAGTGCACAGTGCAGGGATTAGAGCACTTAGCAGAGAGGGAGGAGGCCTGGGATCTGAACTGTCTTTCCCAGCTCCTGCTATAGTTGATACATGACTTAGGATTGTAAAAGGACTGAACTAGTCCTGGGAGCAGGAAGTTGAAATCTCTCCTCCTAAATGACTTCTCTAAGAGTCACACTCACTCCTTCCCCTCTATCTGGCCTAACAAAAATTATTCACTGCAGAGTTCAGCAGGGGTGGTGCACATTGCCCAAGCCCAGACTAGTCGGGCAGTTTCAGTGCTCTCCTTCGAGGTGGGAGTTGAGGATGTTCATGCAACCAGAGAAGGGAGTAGCAGGTTGCAGAGCAAGAAATGTAAAAAAAAAAAAAATACATATACCTGTTGCTCTTGCATTTCTGCAGGAAGTTTGATCTTGTCTGTGCCACAGAACACATTCATTGTCCAGGACATGTTTCCTATTTAAGACATTATTTTTCCTGAACGTGGCATCCACGTTGGTAGTAACACTGGTTTCTCGGGCAGAAATGAATTGCAAAATCATTCATAGCTGAAACTTATTTTTTGGAACACAAAATAACTCTGTTTCAGCTGCACAAATTCACCTCTAAGATTGAATGTTGCCTGCCATCAGTTTCGAGCCGGAGGAACTTTTGTTGCAGCACTGCACATTGCTGGAAATGTCTGGTAGGTGCAACTGAGACATCTAATGGCTGTTTGGAGCTGCATAAAGACACCAAACACTGAAACTTACATTGTAAGGTAAGAGAAAGAGAAGTGGCTTAGTAGGCACAGTGCAAATGAAGCTGCCAAAGAGCCATATTTAAGGACACTGCATTACATGTTTTTTTCAGCATCATCGGATCAGTTCCATATTAATTGTATGCAAACATTTCATATTCCAGGTTGGTAGTTCTGTTCCCCTGAGTTCAAGACCTTCCAACACGTGAGAACAGCGAGGTTTAATCTGAAGTAGGAGTGAGTGATGCAGATCTGGAAAGCACCAGTTAAGTACCTAGAAATACATTTTTTTAAAACAAAAGAGATCGGTTCATATGAAAGTATTTACTGCATCACTGTATCGATGGAACAACACAATGCAATACGGCATCAAGACATACACCTTACACGTCTCCTTTCTGAAGCCATATATAACACAGCCTCCAGGCAGAGACTCTGCAAAGAGAAATGATGCCTATTTACCTTGTGTCAGTACAGTTATTACCCGTGTTATATTTAGCTAGCAGACAGAAGTGCTACAGGGCGGGAGCAGACTTTTGCAGGAACATCCTTTGGCAGCTGATTCACTGCGAGACATTGACTGTGGCCTTGGGAGGAGAAGGCTGCGAGATTAGCCTTTTCCTTCTGGTGGGAGGAAGGCCCATCTCCTTGCTGATTGCAACAGAGGCAGAATGAGTGACGTTGGAAGCAGGGGTGGGGGTGGGCATTAATATATGCCAAGAGGTCTCATATTCACATACTCCAGGCAAGGATTGGGTAAGAGTCACGGACGGCTCATCGTATCTCTTCAGAACTATAAATCACTCCTTTCCTGCCTAATCAACCTCTTCTCTCCTTTGTTGCATTCAGGAAGTGCTACCACACTTCGTGCCCAGTGTGTGAAGAGTGCACAGAGAACAGCTCCTGGCCCTTGGCTCTGGCTGTGCAAGCTGAGACACAGCCCTAGTGTGACCGCGGACACTGCCCGCTCTGCACACCCAGCGCTGGGCTGCAGCGCGGAGCCGAGGAGACATGATCCACGAGATGGAAACACGTCAGTGGATCCAGCAGTCCTGAGGATCTAACTGAAAGATACAATATTTTCCTGTTCAGTTGCAAGCAAAAAGGAGCTCATGTTTCTGTGTTTTTGTTTTTGTTTTCCTTTTTCTATTTTAATAGGGAATTTTAAATTGTCTCTCATGCTTTCAGATATTAGATTTTCTGGCTGAGCATAATCACATCCAACTGCATTCCCATCTGATAAAGTGAGGTAATGTATCCACATCTCGAGTCAGTCTTTCTTTTCCCAATGTGCTGTAATGCAGCCCTTTGTCTTAATCAACAGATGACACAGACACACCACAGCTCCAGGGTTACTGAGGAATACCAGGTGACGTTTTCCATCTTTCCATCTCCAGTTTATGTATTCAGGAGAGGACCAGGTGACGCACACAACAGGCAGACTGCCTGGCTGTTGTTGCACAGCATGTGCACAGACTGGCAATACAACCCTGACTCCTGCAGCAGAGCCTTACAGTGCCAAAGCAGCACACGCAGGTGACAAAAAGCCATCATTTAAATGAAAAGTAATCGCTGCTTTGAACAGCATTTCACACAAGTGTGTGAGGCAATTACAGAAACAGCGTTGTTGCTAAAATAAAGACAATTAGCCTTGCTTCTGCAAAGCTATGTTGAAGTCCCACATCTGCAAGAAAACTCCCTTCCTGTCCTTTTGCAATCAGCTGACAGAGTCGGTTTGCTGCTTTTCAGCTGTGATAGCCACTCACAGCAGCACACAGCAGGCTTGCTTCTGTTCTAAAGGAACGTCCTCTGAAGAACAGGAAGAAGTGTTTGCCTTATTCTTTTCTTAGCCAAAAGGAGAAAAAATGCCCTCACCTGAGATCTGGACCTTACGACACAAGGGATTGCTATCTTTGCTGTCAGATTTAACACCACAATGTAGGGCACTCTTAAGGCAAGCAGATATTGATGCCCCCAGGCAGGTCCTTAGAGCCTTGAAAATGGCTCAGGGTTAAGTAAAAGGATTGGGCAACATCCCAGTCACAATACACCCAGCTTTCCCAGGAGCATTTCGTTCCCATTGTTTCCTAGTGGTATTTTCCATGTGCTTCCTAAGTGTTTACATCTCTTGTACCCAGTAGGCTCTTCAGGATACCCCAGCAAAAGAGAACACTCATCAGGAAGTCTCAGAGCACAGAGGGTGAAAGACTACAATGGCTTTGAGAGATGAACTGGGCCAAGATATGCAGTGTCCAGAGCTCATAATCTGCCTGCAATTAAGATACTACCTAAGCAAATAAGCACATCCAGTCTGGAGAGCTCGAGCCATAACTGCCTAAGAGGAGTCACCAAGATAGGGAGCCTTAAAGAAAGGTTCTGGATGCAATTGCTGCAGGTGAACCCGTGCAGATGAGCAGCTGAAAAAGGGCTCCTTTGTCCCACAGTAAATTACCCTGGGTTAACAAAAAGCCAGATACTTTCTTCTCTGGTAGAGATTTACATTCCCTGATCCGTGGTTTAATTTCCCCCCCTCCGTTCAGTGCAACTGAGGAATTTCTCAGAACACTAACTTTACTCAGAAAAGTCTGTAGTTTTAATAGGTAAATAATTTACAGCGTTTCTCTCACAGGTACATGGAGGTTATGCTTTCCTGTCCAAGCTTACATCCAGTGGTCCCATTTGGGGAGCTCCTTGATGTCCGAGTCTGGTCAAGAAAGGGAAGGATGAAGACTACTCTAAAAATATTTTCTAAAGGAATTTTAAAAAGCATAAATGAAACCACTTGGCCCAGTTCTCTAACTGCCATTTGCCCTTTGGGAAGCTTTCCCCATTGCAGATCAGGCTGCCCTTAAGAAACTGATAAGAAGTCAGAGAGGGAATGTTTGACAGCAGCGTCCACCACCAAGGGAAAACACTTTTGAGTGCAATGCCTGGGACCTGGGCAAAAGAAGGAAGTGCTCACAACACAGAAGATCTGCAAGAGTGCAGCAGGTTTGGTTCAACCAGTCTGGTAGTCAGGGAAGGCAAATACACCCTGCCTTCAGCTGGCACTCTTGTCCCTCCCAGTGTCCCAAATTTGGAATTCACCTCAGCAAGGGGATAAATGCTTGCTGGTCTGTTCATACTGTCCACCACCAGCTCAAATCAAACAAGTATTACACACAGAACAAGCTATAGCACAGAAAACCTTCAAAAGAGAGGAGCTCCATCAAAATTAAAACCTGCACAGATCAAAGGGAATGAAATGGTATTTCTACCTAGGGACAAGGTGACAGTGGGCAAGCCCCATCTGTAGAGCAGGCTTTGGCAACAGGGAGCAGGGCGACTGGTTCCCAGGGGATGGTCTGCACCATATTATTCCCACTGAGAGGAAACTGAAGGGGATCTTGGGGGGAGAGGGTAAAGCAATGTATTAGGAACAGAGAGTAAAACAATAATATTATGGAAATGCATGGCAAAGAGAAATTAAATTACACTGTAATAAAGGAAATTGAATCAATTGTTTACAACTAGTTAAGATTTATTTTTTATGATACAAAAGACAATGATCTTGAATGGAACATACAATCCCATATATATACATATCAATGTCCAAGTCCTTTTCACACCCTTTCCTATATTTATAATTAAGAAGGAAGTCTTCTGATGACGTGCCTCAGGAAGAATGAGAAATTACTGAGGTACATTAAATAGCAGTTTCAAGTCCTCTGGAAAATGAATTATGATCAGAGGTCACACTCATCAGTAGGTCTGAACAGAATGAGAGATGTTCTTGGGACACATTGTCCATGTGTAAATTGGCCATGTTTATGTGTAACCAACATACAGCATATAAATAGTAGGTGACTTAAGATGGTGTGTTTCCTATGAGCCACTTTTACACAAGTACTGAGAATTTGCTTTTAAGGAGTCAGAGTGTTATTTTGGTCCCGTGATGAGCAAAGATCCTAAAACAAGAATATGGCTGCACACAATGTGGGCTTTGAGTATGTTAATGAAATTAGAGAATCTTTAGGCATTAAACAGCATCTTCAAATACATTTTAAAAAATACTGCTGGCCTGAGTGAGGTCAGCTAAGTAAGTGGCTGAATGCTGCCTGCATGCAAACCTCCACTGCTCTACACACAGCTGCACTAACCTAGGAGCATCCTCCAACAGCTCATGACTCCTCATTAACCAGATCTAATGAGGAGTGTGCACATCATCATCAGGGCTCTGAACACAGTGCAGGTAGGGAGAAGGCTAAATTGTCATTGAACTGAAACACTCTAAAGCACTTTAATGCTGCCATGGTGGCACATAAACTTCACTGTCAGTGCTGCTGGGGGTGACTAAGTCATCATAAGAAACTTAATTATTAACTATTGTTTTCAGCTCTTAATAAAGGCTTTGCAATCCAAACCCTTACAATCTGCTTTCATTTTACTTCTTGGATACTGAATCTTTTACCTGTATCAATTTTCTTTCCTGCTACTGTTGTGTGCTGAATTTTGTAAACTCCTTAAAATCCTTCTGAGGACTGCACTTTTCTGGATGAGAGGACAACCACCAGGGTAAGGTTGCTTCCTGTGACAATAAGTAGCTTTAATTCTCTAGATGAGCATCATCTTGGAAAACATGACAAAACCAGATTGACCTTGTTGGGACTGACATTCCTCACCCTCCCTTTTTCATATACAACTCAAGATCCATTCACTTTGTTTTCCAGACTCTGAGATCTGCCTTTCTTCTTCAGCCACAAACTAAATTATGGCATTATATAGCATAGGACATGGTATCTATACAATATGGTATCTAAGGTTTCTACATATCTTATAAACATTTGGTTCCATATTTGTCTAGAATTTTGCTCCATGTGTACTCAGCTTGCATTTATCCATAAGAGATAACCATTTCCCTTATGTAATAGGTCCTGCAATTCTCACTCTGGTAAAAGGTGCTAAGAAAAATAACATTTTACAAGCTGAGAAAACGCAACTGAAAGAGCAAATGGCTGGGAACAGGTGGGCCAGAACTTGCCTCTGTTTTTTCACCTACATTGTAAGGTAACTGCTTTTGACTAGTCCAACCTGAAACAGCCTGGGTCTGACCCACCTGAGTTACTGCTTTTCTTCTCATGGCTTCTTGCCAGAGTTGCTGAACCCTCTGATTATAAAAAAAGCAAGGAATGGGTGTTCTTTGGGTGGACTCCAGGATGTTGGAATTAGTTCTTTATCTTGGCCCACACCACTGAATTTGTTTCCCTGCTAGGCATACTGGGAATAAAAAGGTTTGAAGCAGGTCCAGTGCTGTACCCCCAAAGATTCAGAGTAAAAAGGCCTGAAGAGTCTTTGAGCTGTCATCGTCCACCCACTTCAACCCAGGTTAGTAACAGCATTTTGTAAGATAAATGCTAAGAGGGAAGGGCAGGCACTGACAGGGTGGGTTCATGCAGCAGGGCACAGGGCCCAGCACCTCTCCCAGGTCAATAAGCTACTCATAAGACTAAGACAGCAGGCATTAACCAACTGAATGGTACCAGGGGGGTTTTATTTGTGTTGTTATTGCTGAAACTAACACTCTGCGTTTGAAACCTGGAATAGCTTGGAACCTGTATCATTCTGAACAGATTCCTACTTGGCATGAGTCTGAGCGAGTCTAGATTGCATAAATACTGAAGGAACTGGGTAGAAGCAACAGG
Source organism: Apus apus (assembly GCF_020740795.1). Classification (NCBI taxonomy): domain Eukaryota; kingdom Metazoa; phylum Chordata; class Aves; order Apodiformes; family Apodidae; genus Apus; species Apus apus. The sequence goes on from NC_067290.1 coordinate 1,319,188, forward strand.
CTGGGGGTCCCTGAGGCTGTGCAGTGTGGCTGGGTTTGCGTGTCTCGGAGCGACTTCTGAAACCTCTGACGTGACCAGATGTAATCTGGCTTGTTCTGGTGATGCATGCTCACAGGTCACATCTTGTGCGTAGCACAAGGTGACAGTTTTAAGGAAGCAGGACATATTAATTATCCCAAATCAGCAGATTTCATTTTTAAAGTTTATAATGAAAGTTTCCTTTAGAAATACCTCCTTTTTCCCCTCACTATTTTCATTTGGTAGTGAAAAATATTATGTGCTAGGGTCAGCAGTGAACTTGGCACATGCCTGTCCCAAAGAAAAGGATGATGGAATCATAAACACAGCCTCCCAGCATGGAAAGGACCAGATTACAGCCCAGTTCTGAGAAGACCTGTGTGGCCATTTTGCTCTGAGTCAAGCATCTCTATGGCCATACTCATTGAAACTAACTTTCCCTATAGTCAACACAATAGCATTAAAAGCATGGCTAAGGTTGAAAAGTGCTCCAGAAATACCAAATGCCTCAGTCCCAGTCAGTGTGTTGCACAAGTCAAGGGGAAGAGACACCACTGGTTTTGGCAGGGTTTTGAGGAGTGTGGTGGTGAGACAGCATTAGGACCCCAGCTGTCAGGGCAGGGTGGTGCATGCCAGCATACCCTGCCTCAAATCTGTTAGCCTAGGATCTCTTTTAGCCACTCAGAAGATAAATTTATAGCACTTTTTCTCTAAGCTCTCAGCTGCCCATGGCCCCCTCTCTCCTGCTCCCCAGCCAGGCCCTCCCATTACACAGCCCCAAGCTGCTCTTTCCTCAACCCACCACCATTTTGGTCATTCCCTCATGTGCTGTGTCCCCACTGAGGGGGCACCTCACACAGAGAGGGGACCCAACACCCCTCATTGAGGGGACACCTCACATGGAGGGATGGAGGGATGTACCCAACACCCTTCGCTGAGAGGACACAGCACAAGTCCTCAACTGGGAGCACATGAGGGAATGACCAAAAACACCAGAAAGAGTCCAAAAAAAACCCAACCACCACCAAATAAAAACCCCGAACCAAAAGTAACAGAAGAGAGCCAAAACAAACACCAAAACCTCAACACCCACCCCCCCCCCCCCATTACAGAAACGTGTGGTTTGAGGGTTTAAAATAACAGACTTAGCATAAATACAATATTCTCTGTTCCTTCCTCTTAAAAATCCACACAAGATGCCATGTGGGTGGCAGGCAGGTACGTTACCCATCCTCATCCCTGGTGCAGAATTACTGAGAAAACCCCGTGGGGACTATAGAACTTTTGCAAGCTGCAGGAAGGTGCTAGGGACCTGCACTAACAGCAGAAACCACCAGATGTCACGGCTGGTGCACAAAAACCCCAAGTATGGCCAGTTAGTGTTTTAGCTGAAAATGCTCTACTGCTTTAAGCTACTGCCCGTGTTGGTAACATTATTAGAGGCCACCCAAGGACATCTCTGCTTCCAGGAGTCCTCTCCACACACCAGTCGATGCTTTTGCCACCTCTGTGCTCCTGCACGGGTCTGGGAGCAAAGGGGAGTTTTGAGTGTTTCTGGACTGCTTAGCTGAATGTGTTCTGGCAAGACTGAAATTATCACTCAGGCTTTAAATGGAGTTGGCCATCAGGTAAAAAAGCAATGTACCTTCTTGGGGTCTCAGGTACTTCAGAGGAGGTTGCCTCTCCTTCCCTAGCTGGGGCCCTGAGCCACCTAAACCCCTCCTGCCACCCCAATCAAGCACGTATTTAATTTGTTTCAGTGGGGGTAAGCACTTCTTCCCCCAGGGATGTATATTACATCAGGGATGCTGAGGAAACTCTTCTTGATTTCTTCTTTTCTAGAGTACAGCTGAGGAAGAGGACACTTGCAGAAAGAAGGTCTCAAAGAGAGCCCAAAACCAAATGGCATATCCGTGCACCAAGGAGCAGAAAAGAAGCAGAGGGGGGGAAAAAAGGGGGGTGTGGGGAAGAGATTTTGAGGGATAAAATGAGAGAAGGATGCTGCTGAGCAGAGAGGCAGGTTAGGAGTGAAAGCTGACAAAGTGATACACGCTGGCAACCCCTCTGATAGTTTGACATGGGAAGCAAGGATAAGGTGGCACTTGATGTGTCTCATGACAGTGAAATGCTCCAAATAGTAAAGGCTAAGATTGGCATCTCAGTGAGATAAGAATCCGTCAGCTGGGAGAGAGACCTGCATCTGGAGGCTAGATGTGCTTGGAAAGACAAAGAGGGACAGGATGATTCCTTTATCTTCCTGATAAAGGAGGTGAGGAGATGGCAGCAGTGGCAGTGAAGAGCAGCAGCAGAGCTTGTGGGCACAGGCAGCTCATGGGAGACCAATGCACAGACCACAGGTTCAAACTAGAGACTGGAGAAAGCAGAGGTCACCTCAGGCCAGTCTACAGGGAGCAAAAAGGATGAGTCAAAACATGATGATAAAAAAAGGAGGCAAGTACTGTCCTTCACATGCTGTTCATCGAGGGGTGGAAAACAGGAGCTACACCCATAAAAGGGACATTTTCCTGCACAACTAAAGTGTTCATAGTTACAAGTGTTCCAAGCCCCAAAAGCTAAACTGGGACTGACTGGGACTATCTCCATCTTACAGAGGCACAGCACCACATAGGGTAACAGGTCTGCAGTTTCTACATAAGAAGGTCCAAACTGAATTTTAGTTCTCAAGCATGGGGGCATCTCTGAATCAATGCAAGTCCTTGGCCTCATCTGGAAGAGATCCTGTGACTCGTTGAAGCAATATGCTTCAAGAGGCTGAAGCAGTAAGAACTCAAAGCAAAATATTCCCATTAAGTCAAGAAAATATATTACAATTCATGCTGCAGAAAGGGAGCAAAGACCTTTCTATATTCATTTACACTGATAATTCACATTTGAGAACTACGCTGATATAAAACTTTCAGTGAGAGAACTGGCCTTGTATTTTGGTAACCTTTTTTCTTTAAGTTAGATTTCTATTGCTTGTCTAATTGTTCTGCTTCCTTTTCACCCCTGAAGTCTGATTGGCTTCACATTAATTTGCTGAAAGCCAGAAATCTAGTAAGATGTACTTTTACCCTTGTTAACAGCTGGAGAACCAAAATCAATCTCAGCAGCTTACTGAGTAATGAAATTAGAAGACTCAAACCTGACAGAAACCTCACATGACTGAGTTGAAGAGCAGTGCCATCTCTTTTATTTCACCCCCTGAAATCAGACACCCTTCAGACACAGCTCAGAAGGCAGCATGAAGCACATCTTCTTAATCTTAAAAGAAGTTTCTATTAAAAGAATATGCAATGGCAGGTCACAGAAAGCCTGGTTTGAACTAACTTATGATCTAACATCTGCACAGCTTGCATCTAACTCCAGGAGCAGGAAAGGTTCACTGGGTGAGCAGTGGTCATCAACAGTGTCACCTATTAACTGAGTCAGCCATTTTTAAAGTTAGTACCTGCATTTTTTCTTCCCCCAAATTATTTCAGAAGAAATTGGATAACCTGCACCATTAAGGCAGAGTGCAATTCTGTCGTTCCTTCTGGGGGAAGCTGCAATGATATCCTCCTCTAGAAGACAACTGACTTGAGTGAAACAGCTCTCACAGTCACAGCTGTCACTGGACTTCACATTGCTACTGACCTACCACCCTCCATAAAGTTTATGAGAAAAATTGATTAATTCTCTATTCAGCAGTGGTCACACAGCCTGAAGTGAAGGATTTGCCTTCAGTCACCCAGGGCGATGAACAGATAGAGTAAAAATATCCCCCTGAGCAAAGACAAAGGTGTCTCCATCACTGATTCAAGAACATTTTTTTGTATTTTTTTTTTAAAGACCCATGATTTGCAGATATGAGATTGCTGATGTTATCGCTGCCAGGTGAATATAATTACTCTGAGAAGAGGGAAGGCTGATATTCAGACCTGTCATCTCCACTCTGCAAAGTTGAAAGCTGAGCTCAGAGCTCTTCAAATGCGAGGCCTAGAAAGTCAACAAAAGCTTTGGTGCTTGTACTGCTCATTTGGCTCATCCCCCTCCATCCAGAGGATCCCAAAGCCTTTGCAAGGATGAGCAGAATAAAACCCTCAGCTGTCTGGGATGGGTAGATACATAAAAACCTGGTTGAGACCGGCAGAAGCAAGAGAAATGGCTCACAGAGAAACAAGTCTGACACACCCTTGCTGCAAGATCCTGGTTATTTGGAAAGGCAGGGGAATACAAAGGTTTTTACCTGTCGTGACCCCCAGGAACTGCAGTTCTCTCCCACCACCCTCGTGCTCTCTGGGACGAGGTTTTGCAGAGCAGGGCAGCCACCCACACCTCAGCCACCAGCCTTCCGGAGAGAAGAGCGGGAAGACGTGTCGGTCAGAGGCAAGAATGCAGCCTGGGCTTTCCCTCTGCCTTCCTGGGTATTTGGCTTTTTGGTGTTTTTCAGGGAATGTAGGAAGGTTTGTGTTTTTGAGCAGCTGGGGCATCCTGGCTAGGCCTTGCTGCCGACCGGCTTGTGCTCAGCCTTAACGCAAGAGCCACTGCTTTTAGAAGCATCTCAAGTACAATTCATTTGGAAGAGGGTGCTGAAAGTAATGAGCAACTTCAACTTTCATGCCTTGGAAAGTAACTGAGCTTTATCTAGCATATCTAGTGTGAGATGTGATCACCTGATTCGTGTTAAAATGGAAAATCACAGGGTGAAGAATAATCTTTTATGGAACAATGTTAGAGTCATAGAATGAAGAATAATCCTTTGTATATAGTATCTTTGCTTGTGCTGCCTGCTTTTGTATAGTGTGACAAAATTTGTATCTTCTGCTTGCATTGCATGAGATTTTTGTATTGTGTAGCAGACATTGGGCAAACATCTTAAAGTTATTTTTTAGCATAGACCGGCTTTGTTGTAAAACAATGAGAATAGTATAAAACAGATTCTTGGAAATAATTAACATATGCCGACCCTTTTCTCGAAATAGTAATGCATAATTATTAGTCAAAAAGGATAAAAACTGAGAGATGAACTGTTTGGTGCAGGTCTTGGTGGAGCAGAGACTCCCGGCGCGCCCAGCGCTGTTTGCTGCTTCTGTTCACTTAATAAATTACTAACTTGAATAAAGATCCCACTTGGGAACGAGTCATTTATCACGCTAGTATCTTAAAGACTACAGAAAATGGCTGCTGTCAGGGTATGGCCTGTGCTGCAAGCAGCTGCCCTGTCCTTCCACATAAAAAGAAATAAAGGGACATCCAAAGATGATTTTTTTCTTCTTCAGCAAAGAAACCCTTCAGAGCCAGCAGTTAGCACAGCGGTGCCTTCTTGCCTTCCCTCCAAACACTAGAGCCAACACCCTAGCAGCTCAGCAAACAGGGCTAACAAAACACGCCGCTGGTACCAGCAGGACTGCCACTCTGGGGGCTGGTTTTAGTTTATCCTCACCTAGAGTTTATCTTCACCTAGAGCATGACGTGCCACATACTTGGTAATACGATTTTTACAGCTGCTTTATTTTGTACTGACCACAGTAAAATGTGATATTCTGGTTGGCAGCCTCTTAGGAAATGAGGAGGAAGGAGCTGATGTTCTGTAAAAGGATTAAGGGATTTAAATGCAGAAAGGGACACTAAAATATGATGGCTTTTATTATTCTCCTGGTTGTATAGCGGGAAAGGCTCAAGGACTGGTTTAGGGATTAGAAAATCTGCTATTTGAAAGTGGCTGATGAGTTTGTTAATTTTTTTTAAAAGCAGCTTCTGCATTTGCATCTTTCTACAGGCAGCTGAAAGCAGCCTCACAACTACAGTCCTTGGTCCTCATGGGAGATTTTAACTATCCCGATATCTGCTGGAAGACTTACACAGCCAGCCTTGCCCAGTCTAGGAGGTTCCTCCAATGCATTGATGACAACTTCTTAATGCAAGTGGTGGACAAGCCAACTAGAAGAGGAGCGCTGCTGGATCTTTTGCTCACCAACAAGGAGGGCCTTATTGAAGCAGTGGTGGTCAATGGCAGCCTTGGCTGCAGTGACCACGAGATGGTGGAGTTCAGGATCCTGTGTGGGAGGAACAGAATTTCCAGCAGGACCAGAACCCTGGACTTCCACAGAGCAAACTTTAGCCTCCTCAACCAATTGTTAAGGGAAGTCCCATGGGACAGAGTGCTAGAAGGTAAAGGGGCTCAAGATAGCTGGACAATATTCAAGGACCACTTCTTGCAAGCACAGCATCAGTGTGTCCCAATGGGTAGAAAATCTAGTAAGGGAGCTAGGAGACCAGCGTGGTTAAAAAAGGAACTGCTGGGGAAACTCAAGTGGAAGAGGAAAATCTATAGATCATGGAAGGAGGGGCTGGTCACTTGGGAGGAATATAGGAATGTTGTCAGGGAATGTAGGGAGGCAACTAGGAAAGCTAAGGCCTCCTTGGAACTTAACCTTGCAAGTCGGGTTAAGGACAGTAGAAAGGGCTTTTTCAAATACATAGCCAACAAAACTAATACCAGAGGCAATATAGGCCCACTGCTGAATGAGGTGGGTGCCCTGGTGACAGAGGATATGAAGAAGGCAGAGGTGCTGAATGCCTTCTTTGCCTCTGTCTTTACTCCTGCAGGCTTTTCCCATGAGCCCCAGATTCATATAACCCCAGAAGTAGTCAAGATAGGTGAGGACATAGTAGATGAGGATTGGGTTAGGGATCAGTTGCATAATCTGGACATCCATAAATCGATGGGTCCGGATGAAATGCATCCAAGGGTGCTGAGGGAGCTGGCGGAGGTCATTGCTAGGCCACTCTCCATCATCTTCGGTAAGTCATGGGTAACTGGAGAGGTGCCTGAGGACTGGAGGATAGCAAATGTCACTCCAGTCTACAAGAAGGGCAAGAAGGAGGACCCGGGTAACTATAGACCGGTCAGCCTCACCTCCATCCCTGGAAAGGTAATGGAACAACTTGTCCTTGGCACTATCTCTAGACATATCAAGGAGATGGGGGTCATCAAGAGCAGTCAACATGGTTTTACCAAGGGTAAGTCATGTTTGACTAACCTCATAGCCTTCTATGAGGAAATTACTAGGTGGATAGATGATGGTAGAGCGGTAGATGTGGTCTATCTTGATTTCAGTAAAGCATTTGACACCGTCTCCCACAGCATCCTTGTAGATAAGTTGATCAAGTATGGGTTTGATGATCAGGCAGTGAGGTGGATCAAGAACTGGTTGAAAGGAAGAAGTCAGAGAGTTGTAGTCAATGGGGCAGAATCTAGTTGGAGGCCTGTGACTAGTGGAGTCCCTCAGGGGTCGGTACTGGGACCGGTGTTGTTCAATATCTTCATCAACGACCTGGATGAGGGCACAGAATGTACCCTCAGCAAGTTTGCTGATGACACCAAGCTGGGAGGAGTGGCTGACACACCAGAAGGCTGTGCTGCCATTCAGAGAGACTTAGACAGGCTGGAGACTTGGGCGGGGAAAAACCTGATGAAGTTTAACAAGAGCAAGTGTAGAGTTTTGCATTTGGGGAAGAAAAACGCCATGTACCAGTACAGGTTGGGGGCTGACCTGCTGGAGAGCAGGGTAGGTGAAAGGGACCTGGGGGTCATGGTAGACAGGAGGATGACCATGAGCCAGCAATGTGCCCTTGTGGCCAAGAAGGCCAATGGCATCCTGGGGTGTATTAGAAAGGGTGTGGTTAGTAGGTCAAGAGAGGTTCTCCTCCCCCTCTATTCTGCATTGGTGAGGCCACATCTGGAATATTGTGTCCAGTTCTGGGCCCCTCAGTTCAAGAAGGACAGGGAAGTGCTTGAAAGAGTCCAGCGCAGAGCCACAAGGATGATTAAGGGAGTGGAACATCTCCCTTATGAGGAAAGGTTGAGGGAGCTGGGTCTCTTTAGTTTGGAGAAAAGGAGACTGAGGGGGGACCTCATCAATGTTTACAAATATGTAAAGGGTGAGTGTCAAGACGATGGAGTTAAGTTTTTTTCAGTGAAGACCAGTGATAGGACAAGGGGTAATGGATACAAGTTGGAGCATAGGAGGTTTAAGATGAATATCAGGAAAAATTTTTTTACTGTAAGAGTGACAGAGCACTGGAACAGGCTGCCCAGAGAGGTTGTGGAGTCTCCTTCGCTGGAGACATTCAAAACCCGCCTGGATGCCTTCCTGTGTGATGTACTCTAGGTGACCCTGCTCTGGCAGGGGGGTTGGACTAGATGATCTTTCGAGGTCCCTTCCAACCCCTAGGATTCTATGATTCTATGATTCTATGATTTGAACTAACTGTTTTATATGGCAGATTATTAATTTACCAGCAACATGCGAGAACCTCCTTTTTACATCATCAATTAGTGATCTTGACAAAGTATGTACTGAGAGACATGCTCTTTGCAGGAGAAGTATGTTTACAAATGGGAAGAAACCCAGCACTTTGTCAATTACCATCTTGTGAACTGATGAGCATCAGCAGCAATGTTACTTCCAGACATCTGATTTATGTGGCCATGGAACTGCTCATTATAACCCATAATGTTTATTTGCAATATGCAGCTGGCAAGGATTCCCTGAGACTCCGTTCTGCCAGCAGGTATAGTTTTCTGCTGCCTAAGAGCTGCCTGTCATTAGCAGGCTGAACCCAGTCAGTTTTCTATGCACCTGAAAGGCAGACGAGCAGCGTCTTTATAGGGAGAAAAAAAAAATAGTAAAAAGTAATCTGTGCAGCTATAAAGGCCTCACCATTTTGCCCCCACCTCCTTCCTCAATATTGAGCAAAACGAGACTTCTCAAAAAAAGTTCTCTGCTGCCTTCACTCCTAGTGCAGATGGGTGAAGTAAAGGCAAGTGCAGCACCCAAAGAGACAGAAATTTCCTCAATGACGTATTTATATTTTGATTTCATTCAGGTCCTAACTTAACTGGATGTTACACCTTGCTCCCTGTCCCTAATTCCCTGAATTATGTTTTCCTCTTCTGCAGAACAGATGGATTCCCAAATCCTCTGAGCTCATCTCTTGGCACTAGCGCATGCAAAGTGCACAGAACAGCACAAGCTTTATGCTGTGCAGAGCACTGTGCTCCTCAGGGGTTCATTTTCCCCACACAAAACAACTTTAAACACAACGTATCTCAGGCTATTCAGGCAGACAGACCCTGAGAGAGGGCACAATATGGGTTTCAAATATCAAGTTTTTACTGCAGCGCAGAATTTGATCAAGGGAAAAAAGTCCATGAGGGAGCACAACCCCTTTACTGCTAACGAATGCATTGGAGGTACAGGATAAGACTTAGCTGCAAGAGACTGGAGTGCCCAAGTACTGACCATCTCCACAGCAAATGCTACTACGTGGTGGCAAGCAGAACACAAACACAAACAGCATGAAGTTCTGTGCAGGCTCCAAAACCCTTCCAGGACTTTGTGGATTCAGCCACGTGTGACTGACCTCCATGGAGCTCCATGCTGCTCTGCTCAAGCTGCCCAGTTAGAAGCTGGCCGAGGATGAGGTGTGTGTGTGGCTGTCACACTTTTGATTGCAATTTAAACTTAACCATCCATACCATTTTTAGCAGAAGCCCAATGTTTGAACTCTTGAAAGAAAAGCCTTGCCAACAAAAACCTTTCATATGAAAGAGGAAAGAGGATAAGCAGTTCTAAAGAACATTAATGCTAACACTACTCACTCTATCAGCCTCAGTGTTCTCTCCAGCCTTGTTCCTGCCTGTTTCCTTACTCCAGCACCTTCTCTCCTGCCCTTTGCTTGCCTGTATGTGTGGAGGGAGGACACTGCCTCATGGGTTTATGTCACCAGCAACACCAGTCTGTTGGAGAAAGGCCTCTTACTCTTCCTGGAGTTTGTCTTACTGTGGGGAGGAGATTCAAAACTAATCAAACAAAAAACCCTACCTGGCCAGTGCACCTGTCCTGGTCTCATGCCTCTACAAGGGATAAAAAAGAGGCTCTGAGTAAAAATCAAGTTTTAACCTAAGATAAAAAAGCACAGAAAAGCACTTTCACCCTCCAGCAAAAGCACTGGTACAAAGCAAAATCCTACGTGACAAACTCTGGCTTCAAAGAAAGCACAGTCAGACTACTTCTAGTACTTACTTTAAAACTATTACCAGGCAGTAGCTTAGTGTAAGTGTAATGCAAGTCTAAGCATTTGCATTAACTTCTTGTGCCTGGAGGAAGAAAAATAAAGGTACTAAACAGCATTCTGAAGGGTATCAGAACAACCTTACCATGACAACAGTGATTCTGTCTCAGTATCACCAACAGAAATCCTTAAGTAAGGAACTCTGTCTCTAGGGCATCTCCCATGTGCACCAAAAAAAAAAAAAGACACCAAACAAACACAAACCAATGATAACTACAACAAAATATATTTAAAAAAACACCCTCAAAATCCCAAAACAAAAAAAAACCCAACTCAAAACCAAAATACATCCCACAAAACCTGTAAAAATCCACCTCCCAAAAAACAAGCAACCCAGAACAAAATACCCCCCTCCACCCAAAAAAACCCCAGACAACTATCATACCAGACAGTGGATTAAGTGCACATGTGGGCCACTTAAATCTAAGGGGGAAGAAACAAGTAGAATAGAGCAGAAGTAAGAAATTAACTCACAAAAAGCATGGAAGTGTTTATGCCTTTTTAAGAGAGTACAACACACTCAGGTATTTCCTTCAGACATGGCCCTTATTTATTTTAATGAAATTTCCATTCTTTGTAGGCAAGAGCACCTTGCAAAATTTGGGATGTTTTCCCAGTTTAATTCAAACCACTTCAGCATTTATTTTCTAAATGTTTTTTTTTCAAGATCGATGCAGATGTATTTATTTTTTAACAATTAAAAAAAAAAATAATTAAAAAAATTAAAAAGGAGCTTGTCATTCTGGCTCTCAGCCCAGGAGCTCCTAAAAATGCTTAAAAACAAGAATCCCTTGACTCTGTAGGTTGTAAGCATGTACAAATACAGAAGTTTACAAATAAGAAGGGAAATCTGTGAGGCCCTTCAGATCATTTCCTTCATTTATATACCTTTACAGTAACAAGGAGGTAGCCAACAGGGCCCTGAGCACAGAGGCTTGTCTCTGAGGAGCTGGACTCACACTGAACCCTGGACACGGGCAGCTCATCTGGCAAGGCAGAAAGCTCTGCCTGCTGCATTGTTCTCCCTTTTCTTGCCCAAACTTACAGCTAGATTCCACATCCAAGCACGCTAGGAGTTGGGAGGGGATATGCAGTGTGAACTGACAGCTATTCCTTGGAATAATGTTGGAATAGGAGGGCTGTGAGCAGGAAGAGCAGGAGGCAGCTTCAGGCCTGCAAGGCAAGGCAGAGCTGCAGTTCCCAACTCTAATAACTGGCACCAAGAACGTTCACCCAACAGCCCAAGTGCTGTTCAGTCGGCATCTTTATTCACGCACGGGGGGCAGCTCCTCCAAAAATGTGCACCTGACAGGGTAAGGTGAGAGAGATACATATTGCTGAGACTTCATTATGTGTAGCATTTCTAAGAACCAGCTTACACACTCATTAGTTTCCCGATAAGTCATTTACATAAGTGTCCGCCCATTATCGCATGCGTGTTAAATTCATTATGGTCTCCTGGGGGTCGTTTTCTTCATCCTTGAGTCTTCCTCACAGGAACCTCTGGCCGAGCTCTGTCTCTTCTCCCGTTTATCTCTGCTGACTCCACCTGAGAATTGGTTACATCCCTAGTTGCAGCTGAATGGCTTCTTTCTTCTTCAAGGACCCTTGTATTTCTTCCCTAAAACTACAGAGGAGCTCACGCAAAAGGCTTTTACAACTCACGAGCAGCAGGCCCAGATGAGAGATTTACACCCTACAAGCAGTTAACTAGTTGAAGTCAGAGTTTGGTTAATGCTCTGTTTCATAACTGACCACTCTGCTGCGAATGGCACATTTCTAAAGCTGTCCCACCTTCAGGGCTGCTCGAGTCTCCGTCCTGCCCAACAGGGCAGATTCTCTTGGGGGATTTATTTCAGCAAAGTGGCCTGAGGAGAGAGATGGAGCAGCTTCTGGCACACAGCAAGCTGTCTTTGTTTTGAGTTACTGTGGAGGTGGGCCTGCTTAAGATGCACATACCTTGTAAACTACGGATTTATGGGGAGCACAGGGTGTAAATGAGCATTATGTTTTCATGAGCATGAACTTTATATTCATTGTGATTTAAGCGTGTTTTAATATGCATATTTGAAAAGTTTCCAAGAGGAAGTTGGATTGATTTTGCACCATTTGTGATTCTCTGTGCATCACTCACCCTAGCAGCCAACGTCTGCCAAATTTTAATCTGCCTGGGATTTTCAAAACTAAGTTTTGAATAAGTAAGGAACTCAATAATCAGATTGGATGGGCAACATCCCAAGGCATGATTAACCTGCCTGAACCATGAAGCAGAACTGGAAGTACTGAGCTGCATCCTGCACTGGTCTGATCTCCTCCCTTGCCCCCCCCCACTCAAGAAAATCTTTCAGCAATGAGATTTAGGTGACTCTTGTTTAATGAGTTAATATAAATTCCTCATCATCTTAGCATGAAAATCAGCATGCCTTGTGCCTCCTTGTGTCTCAGAGGAGCACGTACCTCAGCCCATCCTCACTCTTTAAGATACAATTTCAGTTTAACTTTTCAGTGGAAAAAAAATGACCAGGAGTGCACATCTGCAGTTAAACCCCACCCCATGCACACACTTGTTGGGCAACTTATCTTGAAACACAGTTAGATTGAGAGAGAAAGATTTCAAATTCACAAACCAGGCTTTTGGAGCTTCTTTTCTTACCAAATCACTTCATCTCTGTGGCAGTTTCCCATCAGACTCATCTAAACAGACCTGCATGTCTTTTGGAGCAGGACAGTCTCTAACCATCTTTTAGAGATGGTGATAACCTAGCCTAGTTATTCACAAATTTTAGTTGACAATGATGTTATAATACTAATAACAGGAAATGCAGTCCTACAAAATAACCTTCCACTTGTTTCTAAAGAAGAAAGAAAAGCCATTCCAAACTGTTCTAACATTTTCACTGAAGTGTGATTTCAAAAGCTTTTCATATTGATTTGTCAGCCTTGTAGCAAGTAAAGTCAATTCTGTTTTAGCAGTAAATCACAGCTTTCCTCTCATAGCTTCCCCTTCTCATTTTTCCACACTAACAATACCTGTAAAATTACTAGGCAGATAGTCCTTACTAACCTGCTTCTGCTATTAACACACCACTTGAAGTCAAAAACTGTCCTCTGTGCTTTATTCTGCTTGCAGCTCTGAAAGTCACTACAGACACATAAGCAGGATGTAGGAGCATAATCATAGAATCATAGAATCATAGAATCATAGAATCATAGGGGTTGGAAGGGACCTCAAAAGATCATCTAGTCCAACCCCCCTGCATATTTTTAGTGCTTAATCCATCCAGCCTGGAAGTGACCCCTAGTCCCTAAAACAGCATTTCATGGGCACTGCTCAGGGCTGGCCCACTTTAGGCCAGGTGTCCAAGTCTTCTGTGGGCTTCTCAAGATGATCACATGGTTATAGGACATTCCTACAGTTTGTTTCTGGATTTAGCTATTGTTGTGAGAATTTTATTTCTTTTTCCAAAGCATTTGAAACAACATGCTGCCTTCCTGGCAGGCCAAAAGGGTGATAGGTTTTTGGCATGAATCTGAATATGGGTACTGTGTGCTTTGCACTTGAAGGTGCAAGTCTTGCCAGGAGAGCAAGAACTGTGCAGGGCAGAAAAAGCCAGACCTGGTCTGGTCTCCTGCACTCTGCACACTGAGGAGGGTACCTGCAGTGAGATGCACCCAGGCCTGCACAGTGTCCATCTCAGAAAGAGCTAAATGGTTCACAGCAAAAGCAGCACCCAAGAGTGAACACGTGCACAAGAACCTCAAAACAAACAGGAAGATTAAGATCTTGCCTGTACAGACATTCCCCAAGGTCACTCCTGGTGTTTTGTAGCAATGCTCACAGGTTTTGCACCATCTGGATTTGAACAGGTAAAGGACTGAGCACCACAGCAAAATAACACCTGAGAACAAAAAAATAGTATTATTTAGAGCACATTTCTACAGAGACAAATACTGATCTGCCCAAGAAAAACCCAACACACGTGCCCTTACAGGTCTTAGGTCTCCTAAAACGCTGCTGCACACAAGACTGAGCTTTCTTCTGAAGGGAGCAGTGGAGCAGGACTGCTCACTAGGTGGTGGTCGTGAACCACCACAAGAGCCCAGCTACCGCCTGGTGAATCTTGAGCTCCAAAGCACAGTAGAGGGGAGGGGAATCTAAGTATTTAAGGTAATAACATTTAGCTGGTAGGTGTAGAGCTTTATTTCAGGATCCGTTGTACATGCTGGTGAGCTTGTCCTCCCCATGCTCACTAGTACCCACCGGTAGGGAGGGTGGCTCAAGGCTCAGCCAGGAGCTCAGCTGAGAAAGATCTCCAGGAGGGATCACGGTCTGCAGGCTCTCTGGAAGAAGAGGAGGCACATGCTCTGAGCACCATCTTTAAACCAGCAGCTTGAAGGGCCTCTCTTAGCATCACAGCAGCACCAGTAGTTGGGGTGAGGGGAAGAAGGCAGGGCCTTCTCACTGCTTCATGGCCAAACATCTACTGGACATGATGACAAAAGAAATGCTGGTGTGGTGGCTACATGAGGCGGGGTTACACCTCCCACAGCTGGAGATCAGCTGTGTGTTAGTGTTTTCCTAGCAGCCCTGGTTTAGGAAGGAATAGACTCAGCTTTTTGTGGAATCCCTCAGCCTTTCATTCAGAGTAACAAACTATGTTTCTTTGTCAGATAGAAAATTATTTTTCCACCATTAGCTTTTTCACACTAAAACTGTTGTTTATTTAAGACTGCCCTGTAAACCTTGCGTTCTTCAAGGAAAAAATGTGTAGACCATACTTGTCAGCAAGCCCTTCAAAAAACCTCTGCTCTCTTCCTATTTCTAGAAGCAATGTGGTTTTTTAAAACGTACTTTTCCCTAACTCATTTGGGCAATCAGTGCAACATGAAAAAAAAAAAAAAAGAGGGTACAGGTGCAAGCGATGCAGTAAGACTGCAGCATGAAGTTAAATGACAAAAGCAATCTGTTTGGCTTGATTTACATTTCAGTCCTCATTAGAGAAAACAATAAAGCTGAAGGTCAGGAGCTGATGAGCGCAGCTGAAGGGCAGCCTGTGCCCTGCCCATGACACAGCAGCAAGGTTAGAGCAGCAAAGTGGTGTGGCAGCCATGCCATCCCTCCCCAGAGCAGCTGCTTCAGCAGTGCCTGTAAGAGGGGCAGGAAGGACACCAGATGGGGACAGCCAGGTGCTTTCCTCACTCACCCACTGGGGCATCTTCCACCCTACTTGTTTTTTTTCTCCACGTAGGTGCTGGGTTGTCTTTCTAGCTTAGTGACAGTGCTCCCTGCTGCAGGAGCTTTCACTTCCTAGCCATCTGCCCACTGAAGCCAGCTGAGAAGACAGCAGACATCTGGATGTCTCAAAGCCCAGCGAGGATTTTCAGCAAAACAGTTTTTCACACACTCCTATTCTGTCTTCTGATGAAAGAAATTCTGAAGCAGAGCCCGTTTAACAGCAGGAGTAGTAATGGGAGTAATAGGGTAGCACGGTGCTAACTGTGGTGCTTACTGACTGTGACACTGCCTGACATTGATTGATTAAGAGGCTGAAACTCTGACTGTGGCACTGGGCTGTTCAGAATAAAATGAACTTTCACTTCTCATTGGTACAAATCCATCAGCAGCAGACAAGTGTTAGCTTCTGTAGTAATGACTGTGGTTCCTTCTGTGAGAGAGATGCACGAGTAGGAGATGGAAATGCAGCTTCCTCTGTGCTTTCCAAAGCATTTTAATTCATCAGCATTTTTTTTGAAAGGATCTTTAAAGAAGAAATAAAACTCTTTGGTAACACAGCTGGGTTTCAGCACGTTCAGCTTGTTCAGCATCTCAGTTATCAAAGACTGCTCCTTGTGTGGCTGAGAAGCCGGCGGGAGATCTTGAAGCAAGTGGCTATCTGCTCCTGGTCCCTGGGGATGCAGCAATGCAGGACATCTCAGCACCTACCAAAACACCAGCCTCTTGTCTGGGTGTTCAGAGTTACAAATACTCTGAAACCCTGCCTTGAACAGAGGGCAAATATGGATACTATAAGGGCGCATCTATGGGATGAGCTGGTGTGTTACAGGGTGAGGGTGCTCTCCTGCTTCTGTGCTACCCTAGCTGTGCATCTCCAACTGTCTTGGCTTCAGGATTGACTATGATGGTAGCCATCTGATACAGGGCTTGGCTAAGGAGAGTGCAAGTGAGGAAGGACTGTTTATCAGATGTTGCCAATTTGAAGACAGAAGGAGGCTCCCCCTTACTTTGGCCTTAGGGGACCCTCATGCTAGCAATTCTTCCTGTGACTAATGTGGCCATGGTATCTTGTGGGAAGATGCCCGAGAGCTTCAAGACAGCAAGTCATGCCAATGAATCAACAGCAACAAGTCAAACCATGCTTCTAGAATATAAGGATTATCTTTAGCAATAATGACACTACCACAAATTTCTGAAGAGGTAATTGTCCTTGGTAGACTTAGGAAGACCATATTGCAAAGTGATTTAATGCTGCCATTTGAAAGGGTGACTAAATAGAGACAGTGAGTATGAAAGCACAAAGTCCAACTCAGCTAAATGTTTAAACAAACACAGTCATCAGTTGAACCATATACTGCCTAGACTGGCTCATATGCAAATGATTTGCTGAACCAACCCTCTCTGCACAGTTGGCATTGCCATGTAGGAGCCATGCTACAGTTCCCAGCACTGATCTCTCTTCTTCAGGTCATAAAACGACTTGGGTTTTTGCAAATTAGCTTCATATTTGCCTCAGCTGCATTTGGCTGCAGTCAGCTTTGACCTCTCCCTCTTTCTATGTCTATCCCAAGCTTAGCCTATCTTCCAAAAAATAGAGCTTTAGATTGCAGTCAATTGAAGGCACATTGAAACATGACTTCTTGGCATTACCAAAAATAGCAAAAAAACCCCAAACCTGCTTAGTTTCCCACTTCATCCTCCTCAGTTCCTCATTCAATCTTTCTCATCCACTTGCTGTATCTTGTCATAACCTGTACTCCAGCTGCTCCAGCAATGAGCAGCCTGTCTCATAACCCCATCAGATATCATGATGCTCCAAAACCCCCTGCTGGTACTAACGAGCACATGAGCTGCACTGCAAGTGAAAAATGGAAGCTCCCAAAGGTGAAATGCTGCTTCATTCAGACCTCTATTAGCCTCAGACCATACGCCATACAAATGTAGATGTCAACTAACAGCATTTGAACAATTAATTTATTTGCCATGTTTCACTACTGTACTAATGAGCTACCCAAACAGGTAACAGCAGCCTCAGCTCTTCCCAAGACACACACGTTACTCTAGTTTCCTAACAAGATGAGCATAACTTTTCATATTCTTGATCAAAACAGACCTCAAAAGCAAAATTAGCAGCCAGATTTTGCTGCTGCCCATACTCCCAAACTAAAATTAGCTTGCAGCAAGTGTACCCACAGCAAAAAAAAAACCAACAACACCCTAAAGCCTGTATGTTCATACAAGGGGAAAATACAAAGGGAGTGTGAGCACAGCCAGAGCTTACCCATTCAGAAAGTTGAACAGCTGTCTGCAGAATGCTTGTTTGCAGCAGTGGATCAGCACAGACAGCTACAATGTTTTCCCCTTCAAAGAATGCCAGCCTTTCATGTAGGCTGGCTTTGTGCATAAGGGAGTATTTTTAGCAATGCATTGAATTATTTGACATTGAGAGAACTGAGGGACATTGTCAAACTGGGAAAACTTGGATTGTTAGTACTTGTCTTGTACTGAAGACTTTCTGGGCCTAGGGAACAGTTTTGTCCTCTGGTACCAGTCTGGAAGCATTGGTAGATATTATAATTACATTTCTACATCAAACATAAACTCCCACCTCAACCCCTTACTCTCAGAACATTGTCCAGTCTTCCCAGAGACTGCTAAAATATTCCTGGGTGAGCACCCCTCCTTCTATTTCAGATTCAGGATTTAGGTAGACACAAGGTCAAAGATGCTGGAATGGGAAATTGGCCTGGTGCTTTAGTGGGTATAAAGCACAAATAGAACCAAATTTGTCTGCAAATAGAATCCACCTCCCAGGGGAATACAAAGCCAGCACAGTAGCTGCACCCTTGTGACACCTGCAGTCTCTGCTACTGAAGATTTCATGAGTAAAGGTGGTTTCCACAGAAAACCTCTGTTCCCTGGGCATCCCTATTGCAGGAAACAAACCTTTGGAGCCACAGCAAACAGGGAGCTTGACCTGGTGTGGGCAAGAAGCTGCCTCATCCCAGCAGCCTCCCGAGGTGGAATATAGAGAGGTGGGGCTGGAGGGTCTCCTTCCCTCACTGCCCTGCTCAGCACCACTTCCCACTCCCAGAGATTCCTGACCTGTGCCTGGAACTAAGCAGGTGCCACAGGGATACCACTGCACACTCATACTTTACAGTCTTAAACGAGATACCAGGTAGATGTAGACAGCTTCTACAGTTACAAAATTATCTTTTCACCTTCACCACCAAAGCTTTTACCTATGACATTAATATTCTGCCACTGCAAATCCTGAATTCTGTACTTAGCTAATTAGGAGCCAAGTGTTATCTATACCATATAAAACAGATGTATGCCTTTGCTTGCTGTTACATGATTAAAACCTACAGTCCTTAAAAAAAAAAGCAACAAACCTCTTCAAAGCACAATGTGCTTAATGCAGAACTGAAAAATAAGAGAGGACTAATCAATATGCACAGCCTTTCACGAACCAGAAGTTTCAAATTATGATTGGTATTAATTTTATATAATTGAAATTATAAACTCCATGATAAATCATGCCTCACTTGTAAATCTTACCAGTATTTTATCCTAACACTTATAAATAAACTCCCATTCACAGATTAATGCAGAGCTATGGATGTAATTTCTTTGCAAATGAAGCTATGTCAATGTCACTGTTATTTATAAATCTCTAGACTCCATTTTTTTTAATCAAGTGTAACAGGCTATGAATCAAGGCATTTTTTGGTGTGTTTGGTGTGTAGGCCTCAAGAATCAGGCTCTATAATCTCATTTCCCCAGAGATTAGGTAAGAAAAGTGATAAACTTACAGTTAGTGCAGCAATGCTTTTAGCAGCTGTCATTTTTTTGCCCTCAGAAGAAAGTAATTTGAATTTAGATTATAAGGAAAGTTATAGTGATGTGTCTTAAACTGTTGGAGTAAGTTTCTTGATTGCTCTGTATGAACATTTGCCAGAGTGAATCAAAATGTGGAAATAAAAAATGTAGGAAGAGAGGAGCTTATGCATTCCATTGACCTTTATATTAGTTAAGCATTCGAATTTTAATGTATGGATGATACACACTTTAATTAAACTGTAAATCAGAACTCTGAATCCCTCAGATTTATGAGCCATGTATCACTGAAGCTTCATTCTAGAACCTTGCAGCCAGCAGGCTCCTTTGTGGCAGAAGCACCGTTGCCATATGACACACTGATAGATGCTGAGAGTAGAAGAGCATCTGAGTTAAAGATGAGAACCTCTGGATAGTTGTTTAATTTAAATTTGAATACAATAAAAAAAATTCTGGCTCGCTGTGCAAACTGACAGGCACAAAAGAGGTGTTGTGTTCTCTTTCTGCCTATACTTAAGAGTGTTATGGTCTGGTGCTTCCCCCAGCCACAGGGTAATGCACAAGTGCTCATCTTCTTGATGTAGTGTTTACTCAGCTCTTAGTGCTGTGCTTAAGTATATTGAGGTAACAGGGGGTCTGCTGGCTTCCTTGCTGCCATGGAAGGGACATTGGGAAGGGACATTCCTCCTGCTTTCAACACCATTTCATAGAAAGCTATTCAGAAAAAGACAAAAAAAACCCAAACAAAAAAACCACCAAACAGACCCCCAATCCCCCTGCCAAAGCCCCCAGCCCCAAGCCAAAAAAACATGCCCACAGCACAAACGTGTGGAGTACATGAGGCTCAGAAGCCTGCCTAAATACAGCCTCTAGAGAAGTGGAACACAATGAGCACATCTTTCACAAATAACCACTCTGAGGGATGCTAAAAAAATAAAATTGTTCCTCAGATCAGCTGTTTATTACCTTCCCTTGCAGATCTTTCAAAGCTGTATATTAAGGTGTATATTTATAGCAGCTGAAACACATTCAGCACAATTACTGTTACTCACTACAGCGTTTCCAGCATTTTCCTTGTCTCTCCCACATTTTGTTGCACTGCAAACCTGCACAGAGCTCAAGGTGCTAAAAATTAACTCTGCTGGAGGAGACCTCATTCTGCATTCCCATTGACTTTAATTAGATTACTCACACGAACAACTGAGTTCTAGAACAGCAGTTGGGGTGGAAGGATTCCAACAAATTGGTTTCTTGTTTGGATGGCACCTCTCAAGAGAGCAGCCAGGTTTATGCAGGACACAGCACCCTTGAACCCCACTGCTCCCAAAGAAAGGGCTGCATGGCTTACACAGACCCCAGGGGCTGAAGTACCCTGCCCTGAAAGCCCTGTGAGCAGCTGTGTTGTGCCAGGAACTCAAGATCACAACAGAAAGGGATCTCTGGTTGGAAATACCTGGAAGTTTGCCTAATTCTGAAAGCAACCCCTGAGGCAGAGTTTGCTATTGCTTGTACTTCCTGGGCACAGTGGGGGAACCCATCATCTTGCTGGCAATTTCTGCTGATGAGTGTAACGTAGTGCTGTAAATTTTATCTAGTTTTAGATCAGCTGATGTTCCTCTTTAAAAAGAAGCCTTTATCCTCTGAAGCTGAGAAACAGTGCCCCAATTTATCACGAAATTACAAAATCTTTCTCAATACTGTTCTCATCTGGCCTATCTGTAATACTGAGATGTTGTTTTGCCTCAAAACGACGTTACCTGAGAACCACAGAACCCTTTGGTTGTGGTGCTTTGAGGGCAGACCCAGCAGCTGAGCCCCCCAGTCCAGCTGCTGCCCCAGCAGCCTGGTCCTGCCCCTCAGGCCAGGAGATCATGTGGGGAAGGGACAATGGTCTGTGGGCAGAACTTTGGGGATGAAGGAACTGTATGGAAACGTATGCTACCAGGAGTTAAATGACAAGTAACAACTGGCACTGCCCCTCGCCTTTGTTGCCCCTGGTGCCTCCTGCAGGTTTTGCCTGCTTGGTTCACAAAACAGCAGTGGCTCAGCACGTGCCCTGCCCTGCACGTTGCTCCACCTCAGCAGCTTCATGTCTGCTGCCAGGCTCCTCTGGTTACATCCATTTATGCCATCCCTGAAGGCAGTGGCCATCAGCCACACTTTTATTTTTGACTTGTAAACCACACACTTTCACACAGCCAGAGGGAATGATGGAAGTAGAAGGGGAAGGACAGCGGGAACGTTGCCTTCTCATATTCCTGTGCAGTACAGGAGCACGCCGTGAGAGCATCACTAACTGCCCACGTGTGAAATCTACCTCAAAAGTTAGTGCAGCACCGGTTGGCTTGCAGAGTCTGATTTAGCACCAGTTTATGCAACACAGGGAGATAATTAAGCAAGGTCATTGTGGGTATGACCCTGGAAAGAGGGTGGGTTACATCAGGACTGACTCGGTGTGAGCAGCTCTGGCACACGCCAGGGCTGACTAAGGGACTGGGGCTGCAGCCAGAAAAGGTGAAGAGGTGCAGGTGCAGGATGCAGCTCCTGTGAAAGCGCTGCTGGAAGAGAACTGCTCATTAGTTCAATACCAAAAGACTTGCTTAGGTGGAAGGCTGCTTCTGTAATCCCTAGAGATTGAAAGAGCCAAACTGCAGCTTCGACATTGCTCTGAGGTTCAGGCTCTTTGCTGAAAGACTCCAAGATTGTCATCTTAGCACACAGTGAGATAACTGCAGATCAGCTCTCCTCTCAGCCATCTGTGCTGTGCCTGCTCAGCCCACGCAGCAGAGCTCCTGCCCTCACAGACAACTTCTCTCTAGGAACTGTCCCACTACCCACCTCCCTGTCTCGTTCATGAGAGCCCCTCCAGATTCTCATCTGAAGGGAGCAGAAAACGTTACTTTCCCTTCCCATACCTGTGGGTAAAGAGCAGGTCACTGACACTGGCTGATGGCAAGCCCCCAGGAAAGTAAAATAAATTGATGAGCTCTGGTGTGCTCAAAGCCTTGAGAAATTTATTTTATGTAACAAGTCTCACTTGTCTCTGACATCTGAAGGTCAAAGTCCTCTTGTATATTAAGGTGTAAGGCTTGTTTCCTTGGGCAGGTCAGTTTTCCCTGCTATCCTGTTCCTTCCTTCCCACCCACCCAGTCTGCTATCCCTGCTCTGCTGGCAGAGCAGTCCCATCTCATCTGCAGCCACTGTTTCTTTCCTTCCAGTTCCCAGAATCCAGTTTTGTCCTGGAAAACCCTGGGTGGCTCAGCTGCACCAAACACCCCTTCAAGAGCTGAAATACAAACCATTATTTATTTTTTTAAATTGATTTCTTCCCAAGTCACCTTTCCCCAGGCTAGTGCAGAGGTACAGGCAGTGTTTCAGAAGGGCTCAGCTCGGGCACGGTTATTCCTTCCATTTCCCACAGCCAGGGAGGAAACCCCAGTGCAGTGACCCTGGTCTCTGCCCTGGGGCCACTGGGAGCTCCCGACTGGCACCAACCCCTGTGCCTTGTGCCTTGCCCTACCTGGGCTCAGAGCCACTGCAGAATCCACCCAGCTCTGAAACCCAGAAAATGCAGGAGACTTCTGTCAGGTTTGCACCTTGCTACCTGCTAATGCTTCACACAAAGATGGAGTTTTGAAAACTAATGCAAAACATCTAGTGAGTCCCACATTTTTCCCCTCAAGTTTTGGAAACATACCTGACGTAGAGAGTCCCTGAGGCTCTCAGCTCAATCACTTAGTTTGGGTATGCATTTTTATTCCTTATTACTATTAATTCCACTTCTGTTCTGTGGAAGATGGATAACATCAGGTTCAACTCTTACAACTGTACAATTCTGGAGCTTAACATCCAGCCTGAGTGGATTTTTACAGCACTTGTACAAGACATTATTATATTTCACTGTGTCTGAAATAGTGAGGCTGAGGGAGCTGACAGACAATGAACACTTTTCAGTCTGAACCTTTTATCTAACTGGAGGGGGAGAAGAAAGAAAGAATCCATCTTGAAAATACTCTACCCTCATAAGCTAGTTGCCTAAGGTTGCACAGGATCCAATCTTCTGTAAGAAGGAATCCAACCCAAGTCTCCCAAACCTTGTGAGCATCTTGTAAGCTGTCCAGCCTGACAATCCTCTGTGTAAAGAGCAAATAAACACACATTGCCTAGACAGCAACCATCACCTCAGGGACAGCATTTAAAGGAGAGAAAGGAAAAACAAAAACGAAGAGGCAATTGAGTTCCTTCCTTACTTATTCCTTGAAAGAAAAAAGAAAAAGAAAAAAATAAAAGCAGCCTCTTTTTCACTGTCATTTTACCCATCTGTTCTGAAATCCCCCAGGAAAGCTGCTGATTGTCCTTGATGGCACAGGCATTTATTTTTGGTCCCAGCTCACCCAGCAAGATCAGGGACTGCTCCAAGGGGCTAGAATGGATGTGGCCCCTAGCAGGGAGCAGCACAACTCACAGCAGTGCTCAGGGGCAAACAGGTGAAGACAGGAGTGTTCACCATTTGTGTTTGTGTTTTTACTGTACAACACATTCTTTCTAAAGATTCTGCATGTTTGCCACAGGGAAGACAAGTCATGCTAAAACTGGAGCCAACTTTGTCTCCAAGAAAACACAAACACTCTCTGCATCCCTCATTGCCCAGGGAGGCCTGTAGGACAAAGCCCAGGATTCAGGAGAAACTGGAGGGGGCTGAGGGACAATCACCCTGGAGTACAGAAAAGGTCAGCCTGACCCATTGCTCTTCCAATGAGGCTCATGTCTTCCATCAGGAAAGCAATGAAGGAAAAAACTAAGCATTCTTGTTCTTTGAATATATTGTGTTGCTCTGTGTGATGAAGATGATATGATCATTAAGCCAGTTTCTCTTCTTGTCACTTGACATTACCCAGTGCAGCCCTAACTCTGTTCTACCCACAGATTTGGTGGGAAATAAAGACAACAACAAAGTGGAGGAACGTTGAGCAGAGCTCCTGCAAGGGTCCCAGTTGCTCCTGCAAGGGTCCCAGTTGCTCCTGCAAGGGTCCCAGTTGCTCCTGCAAGCCTGACTGTGCTCTGAAGACTGATATTTTGCACAGTCTTATTTAGAAACATCCCAACATACAGCTGACATTAAATGCATCTATTTAAGTTAGAGCTTCAGTGTTTTTCAACTCTTCCACAAAAAAATAATTAGATTGGTGTCCATCATTCAGCATCCTATCTCTGCCTGTCCTAATAAGCAACACACTGCATTTATCACCACCTTCTGTCAGCCTTTATCATGGTGCAGGCCATTATCAGCCATGGGCAAACCTCTCCTGAGCACTGAGGAGCTGCAGGATTTGGACCACTTAAATTGAATAACACATTCTTTCTGAAGTCTTTAATGTTGGTGACTCAAACAGTTTTCTTAAGATTTGGCCTTATTGCCTTGTTTTTAAGGCTCAGATAATGAATTAGATTTATATTGTCTTACTTTTAAATTTATGCCTGTTACTTAAAACCTAACAATAAACAATGACATTATTCCTCAAGTACTTAAGGTATCCATAATCCAGATTAAGATCCAGTACAAATGATTGCTTATTCTGACCCATGGATAAACAAACATTCAGCAATCAAAACAAAGAGGACAGCAAAGAAGCCCTTACTCTCCCATCCTTTGCCAAGTGTCAGGACAGACAGCATGTCTCATAGGTGGGTAAGTGCAGAGACATCAATATCAACTCTGAGAAGGCAAGAGAGGAAGTCAAATCTTACTCCTATAATTTTGGACATGAAAGTCCTGGAATACAAGATGTGGTGAAGAGATAACATCTTTATTGCACATCAGGATAAACTGGTAAAAAGAAATAAGTATTCAGGCTCAAAATGCTTTTTCAGGTTGCTTGCTCTGAAGCTTGTCTGCTTTTTTCAAGTATATCATTGTAACTCAGGAGTGATATTATCTCTCCCTACAGACTCTACAGTGCTTAAAATGTCAGCTCTTCTTGAAGTTGTCTGCTTTGCACCTTCCATCTGTTCCCAGAGATGAAGCTGCTGCCCATCACTGCTTCTCACCCCTCCCACAGCAGCGTGGGGAAAGGTAACACTTGTAGATAAGAGTTTCTAAATAAATTACAGCTTTTAGACTAACATTAACCTCATTCCCACAGCTGAAACTAGTGGCAGAGAGCAGAAAGCAGGGGAATTACACACTTACCATACAAAATCCTATTTATAGGGCCCAGCTCTCAGAGTAGGCACAAGAAAAAGTTAGCAGTTGTTCCAGTGCAATATGTACACAGTCAAACCAGTCTGAAATCCTTAAAACAAGTCTTTTACTATTTAAAAAAAAAAAAAAGGGGAGTTAAGAGGTAAGAGTTGGTGGGTGTAACAAAATTAGTTTCATTTCTTCCCCAAAGAAATAAGAAAAACTAAAGCAAACAGGAAATACCTTGAAGTTATATTTCAGATGCTTCAGGAACATTTCTTTCTACTTGAACTGGAAAAAAATAAAATCAGCCTTTTCTGCTCATGCCATGTGGGTTGAGGGACTCCCATGTTGGAGAGGAAAGCAAGGCAGAGGAAGTGGAGCTGATTGGCCCAGTCCCATCAAGTCCAGAGTGGCACAGGGAATTAAACCTTTATCTCTTCCCAAGGAGGTACCCACACCACAGCTGGTCTCTGTCCCGTGGACAGGGCATCCCCAGGAAGGGTCAGAGCATAAACCACTCTCTTGGGTAAAGTCCCACCATGTTTCTAGAGAGGACAGAAGGGATGAGAAGACTTCTGGCCAATAAGGCATCTTTTACACTGAAACCATTTTGCATCATTCCAGCAGGGTGAGGAGGCCTCATGGAGAGGACAGGTACAATTTATATCCACTGAAATCCATTTACACGTGACAAGGTGGGGCATGGTGGCCTCAGCATCAAGGGAAATGAGGCTCAAAAGCTCTGTTGCCATCTTCTGGGCTGACCTCCATCCCAGCAGCACACGGGCAGTGCCACCATCCCAACATAAGGTGATGAGGTCACAGACAATCACAGGCTGGCTTGGGTTGGAAGGGACCTTAAAGATCATCTAGATCCAACCCCCTGCATGGGCAGGGACACCTCCCACCAGCCCAGGCTGCTCCAAGCCCCATCCAACCTGCCCTTCAACACTGCCAGGGATGGGGCAGCCACAGCTTCCCTGGGCAACCTGGGCCAGGCTCTCACCACCCTCACAGCAAAGAATTTCCTCCTCGTGTCCAACCTCAATCTCCCCTCTTCCAGTTTTAATCCATTCCCCCTCGTCCTCTCACTACAAGCCCTTGTCCCAGGTCCCTCCCCAGCTTTCCTGTAGTGTTCCTGCCAGGCACAGATGGAAAAGATGCAGCCTCCAGGCCACGGCTGCTACCTGGGGCAGCCCAGTCTGAGCAGCCCCTCAGGCTGTGCACTCCCCTCACAAACACCAGCCACGCTGCAGCAAAACACCCACCCACTCTGCTGGCTCCTCTCTCCAGCACCAGCCCAGCCAGGCAGGCAGGGGTGAAGCCAGCAAGCCCCAACAGAGCCTTGTCTGCTCCTGCCAGCTTTCAGCAAGGGGCAGTTGTGCTCTGCTCCATTCCTGAAGCCAGCACGTGCCACCCTGCCAGGACTTCACCAAGTCTATAGAAGCATCTTGCCAAGAGCCCAGAACTAAACTGCATCTGCCGAGCCAGGTAAACCTGGGCACTCAGGGACTGAGGGATGTCATTCCTGGCAGTGAGGTCCTAAAATGGTGCTTTCCAAGTCTCTGCAGTGGAAAGCCTCCAAGAGCAGGTCTGTCCCAGCACTCAGCCTGGCTGTGCACAGCAGGAGCTGGCGCTGCCTGCCTGGTGAACAACCCATCCCTCTGCCCAGGCTCCCCCGACCTGCGGCTCCCCTCTCTGAGGCTGAGAAAATGTGGGCACTGCAGAATGGAAGGGAATGCCTGGAGGGTGCTGCTTCCCCGACTGGTGCTAATTAAAAGCAGGTTATGAACCATTCAGTTCATGGGTTTAAGGTCCTTAAAATGTGACACAGTTAAGGCCAGTTTTGAACATGTATCATGCCTGCTAGCTGGTCGTTAGCTGCCAGCATGGCCAGGGGAACTGCAGCTGGGTCAGTCAGTGCTTTCACCAGCTGCACTTAAAAGAAAGTCTTCGTTTTTCCATGGGTGACACCCCCTATTTGTTTTCCTTTTTATGGGGTTCTTCCATTTACTCCTTTATGCTGTTCCTCTCTGGCAAACTGATCATGTTCAGGTAAACCATCCCAGGGAGCAATTTTGCTTCCTCTGCTGTTTTTCCATGCACCAAGGCTAAGACTGAGAGTGCTCAGAGATCCAACCTATTCCCAGGTGTTTGCCTCTTTATAAAGTAGAAATGCTGCACTGATTTAATCCCTGTCACAAGTTTGTTGCCTTCAGCAATATCATATTGGAAAGGAGATTGACCCTCTGCTTTCCCAGGATACCCACAGAGGAATATTCCTATTCATCCGTGCAGCTCCCAGGCAGGGAGGACTGCCAGGCTCTGAGCTCTGCTGCTGCTGCAGGGGAAGGGATCACTGTTCAGGCCACAGCAGAACTGTGCCACAACACCCCAAAGAAGGCAGGAGCCAACTGGAACTGTGGGGCAGGGCAGGTACAGAGGGTGCTCATGATTCCAGCTGGAGTGGAGTCAGGTCATCAAACCAACGTCCTCCATCCTCAGAGAAAAACATGGCACCACCTTGAATGACTGAGACTTTCAATGCCCCTTCTCTTCCAGTAACTAGGTATTAACACTTGCAGACACTTTCCCCCTTTGTTCTCAGTCGAGTAGTTGCTCATTGTTCCTAAGATGGCTCTTAAAGTGCACGAATGAAGAACAGGAGTAATTTCCCCAGGAAGTTCAAAAATCCTCTTTTTGTCTATTCCAGAAGACTACTCCAAGAAATAAGAAGTGACTCAGAGCATCTCCCACATTTCTGGGAATCTTTACAAGTATCATGGATCTTCAGATGATTAAATGCTACTCAACAAGGAGGCTTCTACCAAAAGAGCCAAGCTTTATTGGAGGTAAGTTACCTTTCACCTCAGCCTCAAATTAAAAAGTGAGGCTCATCGAAGGTGCCAACTTTTCTGTGAATCTGGAGTGCATGACATGAGAAGGGGAAGGCTGCAGTGCACAGGGGGGACCAGCACCTTTGGGCAGAGGCTGCTCTGCTGTCCTCATCACCCAGCCCAAACTTTCCCTGGGAACTTCACCCCCTCCCAAGGGGTTGTGGGGAGTTCCTGGCCCTTTGCCACCAGCACAGGATTTTCTTGGCACAGTGATAAGGGCACTTGCTCCAAATAAGGAGAAATCTAGAAACTGGTTTATCTCTGCACTCTTGGAGCCAAGCAAATCCACCAAAACTCATGGAGCTGGACAAAGCAGAGGG
Organism: Apus apus; assembly: GCF_020740795.1. Lineage (NCBI taxonomy): Eukaryota > Metazoa > Chordata > Aves > Apodiformes > Apodidae > Apus > Apus apus. Next base: position 1,347,808 of record NC_067290.1, read on the forward strand.
GGAAACCCACAAAAAAACCACAAACACACCCAAATGAAGTAACAAAGTGAACTTATGACTGTCTGTCCAACCAGTACCAGAAAAATCTCATTATAGAGCAACCAAGATGAAGTACACTGACAGGAAGCAAAACAGATCTGATGAAAGACCTTGAAATGTTTGTGCAGTTTCAAATTCCATACAAGCATTTCAGTCAAGAACAGTGCCAGAAAACATGGAAGAATGATCTTCAGTTTTATATTTAAAAAAAAAAAATAACAAAACCCAAACCCGAACACCAAAGCCCTGCTCTCCAGTGCTTCATTACAGCCTGTGGAGTTTGCAGGACAGGTTAAAAAGGTTTCATAACTGGGAAAAAAAACCCCAGCCCGTTGCTTCTGAGATAAAAACCTTCCTGAGAGCCCCGTGCTCACATGGCCATGCTCTGCATCGTGGAGGAACCACCCTGCTCCCTCCACAGCTACCACATCTGTGCACCAGCAAGGCACCCGGGTGCAGAGTGAATAATTTAGCATTTTGAAAACAAAACAAAAACCCCAAGAAAGCTCTAGTCCTGGTTCTGCTCCAAACATCTATTATTTAGTCTGCCTGTCCCCATTTCATTTCCTCCACTTTGATCAACTAACGGCCAAGAAAAGCAATTACCAGCACAAGAAAAATATATTCCTGCTATCTTTGAACTGCTGTGGCAAGTGTAAATGCATTACTTTCTATGAGAACTGAGAAAATATTTCTTCAGTGGCTAAAATGAGAAATGAGGGGGGAAAAAGGCTAGGAGGAGGTGAGGGAGAAGCTATTATTTTATTAACTAATTAGATCAGTGTTAAAAGAAAATGAGCCTGCCTGCAAATCTCTGCGTTATTGATTCTGAAGAGGAAGATGTAGCACAATGGAGATAATGAAACACTTTGATTTGCATTTTCAAATGGCTGGTCCTGCCTGGGCGGGGTGATAGAGAGATCCACAAAACCATCTAGTTGGTGTAATGAGGGGAGGGGACACACTCACACAATAATAATTTAAAAAAAAAATCACTGCCAACTGACAGGTCCAAACCTGTGACTGAAAACAGTGACTGGTCAGGAACTCTGTTTTTCCAAAGTCTTCCAGGGCCAGCACAGGAAAGAAAAAAGGAAATTCCTCCGTAATTCCCTTAGGTTTTCTGACCAGCTTATGAACCAACTGTTACTTCTCCTCCTGCTCCCCACGAATGTCCCACCTGCCCTGGTGTAGGCAGCCAGCTAAGCACCCACCAAGCAGGTCTGCAGTGACAACAGGGCCAAAACTGACTCAACTAACTTGAACACCAACTGTGGGTTGGGCAAGACCCTGCCCTGGCAAAGCCCCCCAGCCTGCCCTGAACTGTCCCCTTTTGTTGGCCCAGGGAGAAGATGATGCTTCAAGAGAGAAACTGAAAAATCCAACAGCCTCTCAAAAACAATGTACCTGTAAACATGTGGAAACAAATAGTTAACACTAAAGTCTACATTCGAGTTCTTCTGCACGAGCACTCCCAGAAAGAAGGAAACATAATGCTGTAAAAACAAGTAAATAAATAAATAAAAAATCATCAGTGGAATTTGGGAAAGTAGAAATAATCTTATATGAATGATTTCCCAGGGTGCTCACTCAGCACCACACTCTGCCAAGTCCCAGGAAGCAGAAAAGCTGCCTCCCAAACCTGCAGCTCTGCCCGGCTTCGAGCCCTCGTGTCGTTTGGAACCACCTTGTTCTCCAGCTGCTGGGCTGGCAGCTCAGTGAGCTGCTGCCCTGGGGCAGGCTCTGAGGCAGCAAGGAAAGAGGGTTGACGGATTTTTGGGCGTTTCTCCTTTTGACCTGTGTCCTTTTAAAAGGGAGAGAAGTGATGAAACAAAAACCTCCCGGCACCAGGGGGGAAAGCAAAACAACCCACAGGAGGCAGCTACGGAAGAGGAGAGGCTGCAAGTGGAACTCAGAGAGGTGAAGATCATTGCTGGGTTGAAAGCACCAGAGTTACCAAATACACTGGGAGCTTCAGGGATTCCCAAGGAGGGGAACGTTGGGAAGCTGGGCTGAAAGGGGCTTTCACAGTCCTGAGCTGGTAAATACTACATGTCTGCCAGCTCCAAGTGTCCTTCCAGACCCGTGGCCTGGCCCTCACCCTCTTCTGATTTACAGGCTGAAAGAACCTCTGAACAGTCCCTATATGGACTAATCATAGTTTTAAATGGCCTTCACCACTATAGATGTCAGAGTCAGATGTGACTCAGGCAACAGTACAAACATCTGATGCTTGTGTCTTTGTTCCTCTCCCCAGAGGAAAGTTAAGTTCTGATGAAAGCTGTGTCTTCACCTCAGCCCGGCTGCCATGGAGCTCTGCATCAGCAGCTGCTGGGAAACCACAGAAAACTCCTCCTTAAGAAAATAAGGTATTGTTCCTAGGAAATCAATTATTTTCAAGTTTGTTGAGGTTAGTTAGGTGGGTTTTTCCGTTTCTGCCTGGGGGCACACAGCACAGCCCACAACAGCTGTGTGCTTGCCACCTTCATCCATTGGGCAGATCCTTTGCTTTGTTATCACTAAAAAGCAAGCCTTTCATCATGGTGTGTTCCCTTCAAAAGATCACTCTCTGTTTATCAGCCCAGTATCACCAGTGTACAGAGTTTGTTCAGACTCCAAAAATGGCAACACTCCAGTTCAGATGCAGCCCATGGAAGATTATCAGTCTTGCCCATACTGCCCATATTCCACATACCTTTTTTCCCTCCTGGCCATCAATGCTGGGGAGGATCTGTCCTCTTCTACCATGCATCTGGCTGCAGCCAGTAACCCTGTGACCACAGTGAGACACAAACCGCCTCTAGAGCTCAGCCTGGTAGAGTCCATGTTGCTCTGAGGCACCATCATTGACACAGAGAAAGGCATCTCCACCCTCCCCTTCTCTCAGATGTCTCCATTTTAGATGTATTTCCCTTAAATCACATCACCTGCTGGTACCACCATGTTTCACAATTAGTTTCTAGAAACGGTGGCAAGGAGGAAAGCTTAACACTCTGCACATTTTGCTATTATTAAAAAAATAAGATTTTAGACCTTTTTCCTTCCCTTCCTCCTTCCTCCCCAAGGACAGCATTCACCACATGCTATTGGGACCTATTTCTTAAAGAACTTGTCCTTCAGATGGCCCTTCCCACAACCAGAATTTCTCTTCAGAAACTTGGTATTTCACAGAGAAATTCGATGTAAGACTTCAGTGAGAGACCATTACTGAAGCACCTCTCCAGGAACCCCAGACAGAACTGCTGTCCATCTGCTTCCCTCACATTGTACACTGACCAACCTACCCCAGATGACTTGTAAACAGAAGGTCTCTCACCCATGGGCAGCTCTGCACCTGGGGTGAGCCTGGGGTCACTTCCCCCAGGGCTGGGCTGGCTCTGTTGAATCAGACCCCAGGTTCTGTTGCAGCAGCTCCCTGAGCCCTGCAGCCCCAGCTCAGTCCCTGCAGCCCACCCTCCCCACGACACCATCCAAGCTCCAATTAAACCCCCTCCTGTTAATTTGTGCAGCTAGCACAGTTCCTGGCTGCCAGGCAGGAGACTCACTAAGGCAGGGAGGATCTCCTCTGGTCCCCTCACAGCAGGCAGGGCACCACCACAGCAGCCTCTTCCACCCCAGCCCCAGCTAGAAAAGTAAATTCCCCAGCAGATGTTAGAATCTCTAATCCCTCCATCATGGGCCCTTCAGCTCACAGGGAGTCATTGTCACCTCCTTCCCTGGAAAGCCACCTGGGCTGAGGGAGGCTCTGCACTGGGGTGCAGCTGGAGGAAGCTCCCACTGGGGAGTGAGGCTCAACCATCCCTATGGGTCCCTGCCAACTTAAGACATTCCACGATTCCCACACATCCAGCAGCAACAAGAGGAGCCTGTGAGGAAATGGGGGGACAAGGAGGACACCAAGCTGGCCTGCTGCTGCCAGCCAGCTCCTCCAGCAGCATGTGGGACATGAGGCAGGAGCCCTGGAAGTGTGAAGCTTATCTAAAGGGCTCCAAAGCTCTGGAGCAGTCCCACACAGGGGTCACTATTTACAGAGAACGTGCAAGAGACAGGGTTGTGTTTCAGAAAAACAAAAGGCTCAAGTTTGTGACTTAAGTTTCACATCACTGAAACTACATATAATTAAATCCTGCTTTTCAGAACCCACTTCAAAACAAACATCTCTGTGATGCAGAGAACACTAAATGTGAGAAGATACTTTTTATTTATCCTCAAAATCTATTTTTACTCCAGAATCCTCATTCTCCCTGGCTGGAACTTTCACATCCTTCTGGCATGGGTGGGAACAATGGGAAAATGAAGAGGGGAAAAAAAGAAAAATGAATGGGGAAGAACAGCCAGGACCTCTCACACAGGCTAGAGAGAATGAGGGAGACAAAGAACATGCAACAGAGCCCCTGCATCCTGGAAACCAGATGAAAACAACTCACCCTGCAAAGCTCTGAGGGGAAGTACAAGTCTTACCCACAAAAGACACCAATTTTATCACATATACTCAACTCTTTACCCCAGGACCACACAAAAACCCACATTCAGTTCTACAACCATTATCACAGCACCAGAGAACTGGAAATTCTTGCTTCATTTTTGTTGCTTTACTCTTCTTCTCCTTGGCTTTCCACCCTGTGCAGACAGAGCCCAGCACTCCTGCTGCTGGCCAGGCTGTGGGGAGCAGCACAATTCCCAGCAGCAGAGCCCCCAGGGCTGGGGGAGGCAGGGAAGGTGCAGAGGAGAAATGTCCCCTCAGCAGGACCCAGCTACAACCCAGGGTCACCAGGTGGATCATGTGTGAAGCTCTGGCAGCTGGGGCAGGGAGGCAGCCCAGTGCCTGCCCCCCCAGCAGGCTGGGGCTGCTGGAGCCTTTCTCTGCTCAGGGGGTCTCCAAGGGAGCTGCCTCCCCCAGCAGACCCCAGGGAAGAGGGGCTCAGCTGTTCCCCTTCCTGAAATGCCAAGATTTGTGCTGACAGAGGAGTTCTGAGTGGGACCTTTGCAGAGACTGAAATCTGCTTCTGTCCTAAATCAGGAATAACTAATGTGAAGAAGAAGAAAAAGAAACATGGATTAAGTTCTGTTTGTGGGATCTTGGAGCTAATATAACAACTCTGGCCTGTTACAGTTGAGTGCAACTGGCCCTGTCCTGCAGCTCCTGCTGAGCTGGGCTGGGCTGCTCTGGGGGGTAAGAGGGAAAAGATTCCTCTGGTTATTTTGGGAAGAGGACAATGTGAAATGATCTACCCTAAGACTTTGCTTTGACCAGTTGCACCAAGCAACTATTTCTAACCCCCCTGGACACCCACAGGACACGGTGCTGATGAAGACACAGGTTTTTGTAACAGTGTTTGTCTTGCAATGATCTGCAAAGCCCTTCCTAAAACTTTCCTCATCAATTACCCGACTAGAAAATGAGGAGTCTGTGTTACAAACTGCCAGTTCCTTAATGTGATTGACTGGGGCTGATTTTAGTCAGCAGAAGGTCTCCAAGTAAGAAATGGCTTGTCCGTTTGTTCTCTGACAAGAAAGACTCTCGAGGCTTGAACATCATTTACAGTCAGTCACTAATGGTGATGGAAAACTCGGGGTGTTGGTGACTCCTGATGCCCCATGGGGACATGGAGGAACGTGCCACCACGGGCACTGCACCCTGGGCTGGAAAGGCTCTGCTCTTGCTGCCACCCTGCAGCTGTAAGATGGGCCCTCAGTGAAAAGACTGCATCAACAGGTGCTTCTCAGTTGGCCCTTCCCTGCCAAATGCTTATGAAACTGTTAACTATGGAAAAACAAAAGATGGATGGAAGAAGATCACATTTACAAAATTATTTTTATAGAAAAAAAAAAAAAAAAAACAACAACAAAGAGAGGCCTGATGTATGCAAACTCACCAACATCCTGTGTTTTACAGCAAGAATTCTTCCCTGGTGATGGGTCTTTATGGTACCAGATACAGAAAGATTTGCACTTCATTATCACTGAGAGTCCAAATGAAAGAATTATGGAACCCTAGAGTGCTTTGGGTTGGAAGAGACCTTAAAGATCATCCAGATCCAACCCCCTGCATGGGCAGGGACACCTCCCACCAGCCCAGGCTGCTCCAAGCCCCATCCAACCTGCCCTTCAACACTGCCAGGGATGGGGCAGCCACAGCTTCCCTGGGCAACCTGGGCCAGGCTCTCACCACCCTCACACTCAAGAATTTCCTCCTAAGAAGAAGTGACTTGAAGTGGCAGGAATTCACCTTGAGACACAGAGAATACAGAACATCTCCCCTTTCACCACAGAGGTGGTGTTTACAAGATTTTTGGGTGCAGTTCAAACAAATGTTTTAAAATAGAATAACATGTACAAGTGTGGCATAAAAAGCCATAAGATTTTATTTCTCCATTCTTTGAGTGTCCACACTGGTCAAAATAAGATCAACTGTAGAAAAGAACAGCCTATTATTTTGTCATGAAAGGTCAGACCAGATGATCCTTGAGGTCCCTTCCAACCTGGTATTCTATGATTCTGTGATTATTGAACTGCAGTGCAGTAAACACCAATATATCGTAGCTATGTTTTTCCTTTAAAACATGTTGCAGAATAATTATAGCTGGAACAAGGGAAGCTCAGAACATTTCAACATTGGAGCTTTTTTGCTTTTTGGGAGAAGGGGAAAGAAAAAAAAAAAAAAGGAAACAGACAAAAAGAAGTTCTGATCTTCATTTCTAAATTCTAACAAATACTTCCATTATACTGTGCTCTGCCACGTCTGGCCTTCAGCTCTGGACCTCATCCAGGTTCCTGTAGAACTAGAGGAAATCCAGCTCAAAACTTGGGTCGTGTTATTTTCTGAAGGGCATCATGCAAACCACCAACTGAACCAGCCTTTTCCTCTGCCTCATTCTGCAACACCACTGAAGTAATTTTCCTGAAGAAGAGAAGCAACTCCCCTTGTTCTTTATTTAAAAAGGCAAGTGGTTCCTCAGTGGCACACCCAAGCTTCAAAATAAGGAGCAGTAATTGATTCTTTCATTTTTTTTCCTCTTGGACATTCCTTTAAAAATTATAAAGCATCTAATCTGCACTTACAGTTACCTAAACAGAAGGAGTTTGTACCAAGAGGAATCCCAGCACCTACAAGGACAACTACTAAAAACATGAGCTTTTACATGGTCTTGCAAATACCTGGTATATGAGCAGTCCTACTAAAGCAAGACTCATTCATAGGGGTTTTTTTTCACTGGTGGAGTTTTCTTTTATTTGTAGATATATTTTAGGCAACATATTATGCAAGTTGGAAGGAGGAAGGAGGAAAACAAAGGGGTGCTCTGAGGTGAGCCAGCAGTGGCCACCTACAGCCTTCAACACAGCATCTTAACACAGAGGAACCTCAGAGAAGCCTTTGCCTCAACACCAAGAAACCTTGGGCTGAGCCAAACCATCAGCTTGTGGAATTCCTCAGGGTTTATTCCCTTAGTGGCAAAAAACCAGCACTCCCAAGTGAACACCTTTTCTCCCTAGTGCAATACCCTGCAGGTGTGACTAAACCTAAAAGTAATTTCTAAGAGAAGGTTCCAGCATTTAGCACAACGTATGTGCTGCCTTTCTAACCCTTCCTTCACTCATTGTCAAATGTTGATGTGAAGAATTACGTAAGAAAACCAACAAAAGGTAAAAATTAACTTAATTTACACAACCAATAAAAAAAAGTTTAAAGCAACGACAGAAAAAATAATACACGGGCTAGATAGATTAAATGCCAGTTCAACAGTATTAAGCTTTGGTAGGAGTTAAAAGAGCATAGCACCAATAAAATCCCATCTCAGAACAGGCCTCAGTACGCGTGAGCTGTGATGAAAATGTAAATTTTGGCAAGAAAAGTGGTGTAAGTTCCCTGGCGCCAGAGCTTCATCTCCACATCCAGCAGGAAGTCCTTGGGCTCCTTCACCTGCCGCTGCAGGAAGACGATGCCCGTGTAGGAGTTGAGCCTCCGAGTGCTGAAGTAGTTCTCTTCGTTGCCCTTGTTGATGGTCAGGATGATGTTGTCCCCAGCATAGGCAGGGGATGGGCCGATACGGAAGATGTGAGCTGGGACCACGATGTTGGTCTGGAAGTTGAGCTGGTAGTAGGTAACGCGCACCGGGGTGTTCTGGCAGTCCAGGTAGTTGAAACAACTGATCCGTTCACACCTCCTGAGAGATGAGAAATGAAGCACCTTGAGTGGCCGGTGTGACAGCAGGGAACACACAGGTATTTCTGAGTAGGCAAAGGTGTGTGCTCAGGTGTCCAAGAAGGCCACCAGCATCCTGGCCTGCATCAGGAGCGGTGTGGCCAGCAGGAGCAGGGAGGTGATCCTGCCCCTGTGCTGGGCACTGGTGGGGCTGCACCTCGAGTGCTGTGTGCAGCTCTGGGCCCCTCAATGCAGGAAGGACACTGGGGGCCTGGAATGTGTCCAGAGAAGAGCCACCAAGCTGGGGAAAGGTCTGGAGAACAAGTCCTATGAGGACAGGCTGAGGGAACTTTGTTTAGTTTGAAGAAGAGGAGGCTGAGGGGAGACCTCATTGCTCTCTGCAGCTGCCTGAAAGGAGGTTGTAGGGAGGTGGGAGGTGGGCTCTTCTCCCAAGAGAATAAGGACAGGACCAGAGCAAATGGCCTGAAGCTGCACCAGGGGAGGGTTAGACTGGAGATTAGAAATAATTTCTTTACCCAAAGAGTGGCTGGACACTGGAACAGCTGCCCAGGGAGGTGGTGGAGTCACCATCCCTGGAAGTGTTTAGAAGAAATACAGATGAGGTGCTCAGGGACATGATTTAAGCACTGAATGGGTAGATTAGGTTATGGGAGGGGGATTTAGGTTATGGTTGGACTTGATGATCTTCAAGATCTTTTCCAACCAGGATGATTCTGTGATTCTGTATCAGACAAACAGGAGTCCCAGACTTCAGCTAATTACCAGCTGCTTGTGCTGCTTTTACAGTGCCCAGAAAGCATTTATAAATGACACAATTGTCAGAGTACAACAGGGTAAGAAAAAGATCATGGACACAGAGAGCTGTGCTGGGAAGCTCCACCATGAAGAAAGAGCCAGAGTCATGCTGCAAGCAGCAGAGAGCTTGGAAGAGGGGTCTGGGATTCATCACTGACAGCACAAGCTTGGGACAGCACTCCAAGAAAAGAAATTAAAAAATAAAAAAAATCACACTTCAAAAGGTAGCTAAAATGTGGGGATGGGAAACAAGCTCCTCAAATTGTAAAGCTGCTCAGTTCTGCAAGGCAGGACAAGTATGGTCTGAGTCATAAGCAGGTAACTATGGCCTCTCAAAGCACTGGCTGCCATTGAGGCAGGAAAGGGCAGGGAGACTTTGGGGCTCCCCAGCCTGAGCTGCTGAGGAGCTGGGACCTGTGGGGGATGTGCCATTCATCCATGGCAAGCCCATCAACCCACCCTCTTCAACAGTTCAGCAGTCTCTCAGGAACTGCAATCCAAATATTTCTCAGGGAGCCCCAAACCCACTGTACGAGTGGTGCACTGAGCAGCCTGGCAGTCACTGCAAGGATAGAACCAGCAGAGAACATCTTACTTTTTAAAATTGCAATTACAAACAGAGCCCTTTCAGAGCTGCAGGCTCTGGTGGCTGCTGTTACAGCAGCTGGTGAGGTCAAGGGGGGCTCCAGGGCTTGGAAGGAGGAAGAGGCAAAACCAGACAGGAGCTGTGTACAGGGGAGGTCTGTGTGAAGCCTCCAGGTGGGGCTCTGGGCACTGACACCCACCCGTGGCTCTGCCTGTCACCTGGGGCTGCAGCTCCTGGGCCACAGCCATACTCACATGTCAGACACCTTCCTGTAGTTGGAAGGACACTCGAAGGACAGGCAGCGGAAGCTGCCCTGGATGTTATAGCAGGTCTCTGCTGTTGAGCAGTTATGGGTTCCCAGGGCACATTCATCCACATCTAATGGGAAACACAAGGAAAGAGACACACCGAGTTAAAAAACAACAAACGCAATTTATGGGCTGTAATGTCATAGAATCATCAAGGTTGGAAGTGACCCTACAGATCATCCAGTTCCAACCCCCCTGCCATGAGCAGGGAACCACCAGATCAGGTTGCACAAAACCTCATCCAACCTGGCCTTGAAAACCTCCAGGGATGGGGCATCAACAACCTCCCTGGGCAACCCATCCCAGTTCCTCACCACCCTGATAGTGAAGAATTTCTTCCTAAGTGTAGAATATCTTCCTTATGAGACTCTGTGTGCATGAGAACAACAGGAGTCTGTGGCTCTGGCTCTGCAAGCTGTGGGCTCTTGTCTGACCCCCCAGTGGCTGTGTCACCACTGCCTGTGCCTGCAAGAACCCCAGAGCAAACACATGGGGTGTGAACTGCACACTCCAGTGAGGTGTGTCAGGTTCACCTCTGCACACAGACCCTTCTTGGCACTAGGAGTGGCAGGGTAAAGCACCTTGAATCCAATCTGCTCAAACTCCTATGTCTTCTGCAGAAATAAAGGTGCTTCCTTGACATTCCCAGTTAGTGAGAGATGACAGCACCACTGGGCAGTGTGTGCAACAACCAGGGAAGCCCTTCCCAACAGGCAGCCCCTGATCCTCCTCATGCTGCCTGACAGTCCTTCCCCTGCCTGGCAGAGCACAAGGCCAGGGCTGGCTGTCTTCACCTGGGCTTTGCAAACATTGGCCTCCTCCTCTGAACCCAGCTGTTCTCAACCCAAACACATCTGATGCAACAACATAGGGCTTAACTTTCAGTGGAGAATGAATATGAGAAGAAAAAGAAGTTCTCAGAACCCAAGATCCTCCTGCCCTGCCCCTTCCCACTGCAATAAAAACCAAGCATGAACATGTTTGGTTGAAACCAATTACAAACATCTCTACAGAACTGCCTGTGTTGTCATATCCTCCCTTGCTCCTGTGGAGTCACAGATGTGTTGGAAGGAATATTATAAACTAGGCTGAAAGGCAACTGAATGAAGTAACTAGATAGTGGTTGTCTAAGGCAGTGGAGCCCTGAACTTCTCCGAGCAGCCAACCTGTCCATCCCTGAGCTGCTGTGTCAGCTTTCCACAGCTCTTCTGATTCAAGGTCGTTTTTAAATAGTTTCCTGAAAGAGATGGGCCAATTTTTACAGCTTCACAGGTCACCGGTGCTCCCTGAACCACAGTTTCATGCTCAGAGCTCACCTGTGTCACACCAGGTGTTTCTAAACAAGCGTGGTGCTCAGCAGGTGAGCACAGCACATGGGCAGTGACAAGCTCAGTGGCTGGGGAAGCATCTCCCAGGTTCCAAGCGGCAGAGCACGTGCAGGCAGGAGGGACAGTCCTTGCTGACAGGTGGCCACTGCTACAGATCACTCCTACCCTGCATGGCACGTGTGGTGGCCATGGCTCCTTCTTCATAGACAAGGCCAACCAAACCAACACTCCCCCATCCCCAGTCTGCAGAGGGGCTGTCCCCTCCCCAGCGCCAGCACATGTCAGGGATGGAGGGACACCCTGTGTCTGCCCACACGTGGGCCACTTGCAGCCTACTGTGGCAGAAGCCACCCCTCAAGAATGAACAAGCCCATCACAAAATGACCAAGCCCTATTAAAAGCCAACAGGACCCTCTGAGGTCCTTTGAGAACTGAGAAAGCAGGGCTACCATCAGGGGAAGGATGTATCTAGACATGGAGGGTGCTCTGGATTAAAGCAGGGGGCAAAGACAAAGCAAAGGAGCCAGTGCTGTACAGCTGCATGACCCTAAGCTCCACCAGGCTACTGTGAAGCATGGGAATTTAAGAACAACACTTCAGAACAGGGCACACACAATCGAAAATTTAAGTTAAATATAAATATCTCCCCACAACGAGGAGTAATGTTGCAGAAGACAAAAAAATAACACTTCAGAGTTCAAAACCACTTCCTGGCCTAAAGCAAAAACACGGTTACCTACAGAACACACGTGCCTAAGCCCATGCCATGGGCCCTAAAATGCTGAAAACCAGATGCAGTAACAAGGATCCAGCTTGAGCAGAAAATATTGGCAAAGATCTCGGAGTCACATTGTGTACTCCCAAATGTCTAGACAACGCACGGAGGCTTTAAAATGAAATAAACGCTAACAGACAAACCATGTGGGCTGTGAGGGCTCTGCAGCTCTGCCAATTGTCACAGAGGAGAGAGACTCTTAGAGGAAATCCACAACCTCCCACTCCCTCCGTTCCCCTGGGATGCGAGCTGAACTTGTGCACTGAACTGACTGGTTTAAAAGTCTTGCAAAGAAAAGTACACATCAGGGAGTAGGAGAGAACCAGAGGAAACGTCATCTCTTGTGGCTCTCAGAAGTGCCCCAGGTGAAAAGACAACTTCTCCCATCTTGCAGTGGTTGCATGAAAGCAGCCCTGTCCCCCTGTGGCTCAGCTCACCACACCACAGGCAGCTCCTCCAAAAGATCCACATGCTGAGCAGCTATTACATGTGAGGCTGTTTGGAAAAAAAAAAAAAAAGGTGCAAAGAATGTACCCCCAGTAACTCTTAAGAACTGGTCAGATGATGAGCAACTGGAGCCAGATCTTTTGCTGGTGGAAAGCAGTATCATCTCCTTGAGTTCAGGGCAGCTGACATCAATTTGGACTGTTCCTCTCACCACGTTTGCAGACACCTCAGCATACAAGCCTGCCCAAACTTGTAACTACAAACTTGCAGAGCTCAGAAGAGGGCACATACCAGGGGTTACTTCCAGCACCTGAGTAACTGCAGTGCAGCCAGGGCACCCAGCCCTGCACAGAGCTGCCACTCACCAGCCAGGTTCTGCAAGTAGAACAATTCTCCCCTTGAAGGAAGGTACAGGCACCAGGTGGCACAGGGACTGGAACAGTTCTTCCAAGCATCCCTGTAGCTTCCTTGGCAGGGCTAGTCTATCCAGCAGGAACCCTCCAGGCAGGGTGAGAAAGCAGGGAGGATTTCACAACACACACACAACCACAGGGCTGTGCGGTGGGACCTTCTCCCTGCAGCACCTGGAGCACACTTGGGTGCCTCCAGCTGAGAGGGCTGGGCTGGCCAGGTGCCTCACACGATGAACTCTGGATGTCCTCAGCTCAAATCTCACTGCTGGCAACTAACATGCCAGCACTCCAAGTTAGCAGGGCAAAAATAAAAAGCCCCTGGAGAGTTACAGCTGCAGCTTTCTGAAGGTGGCTTGTACAGAAGAATGTAAATGCACGTGGATATGGCTGCATTCTGAAGTCATGCTTAAAAACACATTTTAAAAAGCAGCTTTTAACATCTTTTAAAAATATTTGCATTTTCATTCAAGTCTGTTGCTCTGCTCCAAGGTCAGGTTCAAGTATGCTAATGCCATTTGTGATTCACACAGTGTAAATGCACTGCCACTAGCACTGAGAAGGGAATTTAAGCCTAGGAGATAGAGAACCAAAAGTTACTGAAGGGTTTCTGAAAAACGAAGAGCAGGAAATGCCTGCTAGTGACTGTAACTGCTGCAGGGATGCAAGCAGAGTGCTTGAAGGTAATCAGATCCTCAATCATCCTTACACAGTCCTGCATCTTTTGGAGCTGGGGGGTTGTTACTTCAAAACCAGACAGCTGTGCACCAGATGAAAACCAGCAGACACCCAGAGAACATTTCTATGATTCTGAAGAAAAGGTGCTGGGGGGGAGGAGGATACATGTCATTTACACTAACGTTTACTAATGACAACATATTTAAGCTTAGGTGGCAGATTTTGGGATGTCCAAATCCCACATCTACTCTCCCAGACTTCTGGGGCAGGAAAGTGCAGCTCCTAAGGAAGCCAAGGATTTCTCCATCTGGCACCTCCAGACAAGCAGCTCGCTGGCTGCTGTGCCAGGGGCACACACAGCTCCCGTGCCCCAGCCTGGATGATGAAGGGGGCTCCCTTAGGAATTCACTTTAACAATTAGTCACCACAGCACATTTCCTAACCCGGGATAAAGCTGACACTGCAGATACCAGTACTTGGCAGGTTTGTCAAATTCTGGCTTCTTAACAGAGACTAATGCAGGAAATGGAGACTTGACTGAATAACCATAATGGCTTAGATCTTTCCAAGGATTAAAGCTTCAGGATAGAATTCTTTCAGTTCCTAAACTCCTCATTACCTCGACAGGTTCTTCCATTTGCTGCCATGGTGTATCCCTGCTCAGGACAGGCACACTGGTAACTACCAGGAACATTGACGCAGCGGAAGGTGCAGAGGATGCCTGCACTCTGTGTGCACTCATCAATATCTGGGGAAGGAACACAGTTGCAAACACATGACAAAAAGAAAGGCAGCAATCTGAAAAGGGAGGCTGAAGAGCACAAAGGAATTCTTATCTGACACGTTTATGATATATTCTTAAACAAGAATGCAGCCATGGAAGTTTGACCTCGGCCAATGACCAAGGATGGTGCTTTCTGAAAGGCTGAACACAGATGGCTCCCAAAAATACTGGTTCCAAGGAGTATGGATTGATGGAAAAGAACAGTAAGTCTAGGGCACATCTGAGTTTGAAGAAGTCTCTCTGGTACCTCTGTAATTCTTGCAGGATGGTTGTGGGGGCTTCCTTGTGATACTGGCACCCTCAAGAAAGAGGCACAAGCCGTCCCTTCTCCATTCTGATTGCTCTGCTCCTCATCCACCCAGCACCAGCAGCAGTTACAGCAACCTTTCACTCAACTCTGGCTGAGTGGAGGCTTTAATTGGTGCAATACAGGTAAACACATCTTCCCTTCTGTTTTTTTCAGTCATAAACTCCAGCCCCACGAAACAATAACCTCACTGGTTCTGCAGTCACACAAGCATGTTTCAGCCCCAAGGAGGAGGCATGAAAATCAACTGAATTTTCCAGTAGCTGAAGTTACCTTTTGCAGCAGGGTAACTCAGACTCATCCTTAGGCATCCCCCACACAGTCAGGTGCTGCTAAGAGTTTGACAGCACTGCCTGTTAATGAGAATGCAGATACTGAACTTCAGCTGACAAAGCAGCAGCCTTACCTTTACAAGAATGTCCATCTTCTGCCAGCTGGAAACCTTGCCTGCAGTAACACTGATAGGAACCATAAACATTGGCACACTCCTGGCTGCAGGGACTGGTATCACATTCATTCACATCTGTATCAAAAAACAAACCCACAGACATTGCGACAATGGTTCAGAGCAGGATCTTCCACCATTTCTTGCCTCTGAGAACAGCTATGACATTCTTCCATTCTTCTGGTCAGAGGGAAAAAGGATGGACTCATTTCTCCCACGATCTGTCTGCTCCCTAGGCAGCATGCCAACAAGCATGAGGATGTCTCTTGCACCTGATTTTTATTTCTATATATGCCAATCAAAACACATGCACATGCAAGCACGTGTTTCAGACCTTATATGTTACAGTTGATTAAAACCAGGTAATCATTGCCTTAAAAAAAAAAAATCACAGAGAGCTTAAAAAATTTCCATTGAACTCCAAATACATTTTTTCAAGTTTTGTCACTACCAAATTTCGCCTTTATTAAAATTTGAATGAAAAGTCTCCTGTTCTAACTTTGCTATGTTCTGCTTTTCTCCCATCTGAAAGGAAAAAGTATGTGAAGAAAAGGAAGAAAGAGGAGAAACTTGTCAGCTCTTCTCTGGCAGTCTGAGTGTCCCATTGAATATCTGCAAATCTCAGCACCCACAAACTCCTTCTCTAAAGTCCCTTAATTCCCACTGCAATTTCTTCTTGATGGAAGAAATGCTGGGTACCTTCACAGTGCTTCCCATCATAGGACAAGCGGAAACCAGAAGAACAAGTGCAGTGGTAGGAGCCAGGGGTGTTCTCACACGTGTGCTGACACAGGCGGCCCGGGTAGTTCCAGCACTCATTTATATCTGCCAGCATAACAAGCACACAAACCATCAACTGAGAAACAAAAGCATCAAACAAGGTACAGGAGGGTATTTTTAAAAGTGTCAGAGATTAATTTGTAGAGCTGCAACCTCAGGTTTTGTGCTGACTTGGTGCTCTAACTGGGGTACAGTAATGATAAAATACAAAGTGCTGCATCCTAATCCCTTAGGAGGAAATTTGTGAAACCTTCAGGAAGATGAATTCTGCAGCAGAACAAGCATAACTTGTAGCAAAGCACTTTGCAGATGATTCTAACTGATAACCTGCAGCTAAACCACACCAAGGGCACCTGGTCTGAAATCCCAGCATGGAGTGGCAGAGCTCTAACTGGCCCTGCTGCACAACGGCTGCTTTGGAGGTGACTCTGCTACCTTCTGAGGCACTGCACTGCAGAACTGCACACCCCAGTGGGACTAAACACTGCCTTGAGGTCCAAGGCTCAGTCAATCAATCAGTCCTTCCATCTCCTCTCACCCTGTACATACCAATGCAGCTCCTGCTGAAGGCATCGTACTGGTAGCCCAGCTTGCAGTCGCAGCGATAAGTCCCAGGGAGATTATGACAAATCTGCCCTTCGCCACAACGGTGGACACCAGTCTGGCACTCATCCACATCTGCAGAACCAGAGAAAGCCATTAGCTTCAACAGAGCTGCCTGAAAATCAACCTTTCCACAGAGAAAAGAATTAGTAACAGGAATAGAAACTGTTAAGGTTGTTTCCCGGACAGAGCAAAGAAGATCGGCTTTTCCCACACTGCTCTCCTCAGAGTCCCCTTTACACACCTCTTAAGTCAAACTTTTGAAAAGCATCACATTATCCTAGAAGTGAAAATAGTAACTGTATCTGCAGTGGAGCCTTCCCAGCACATTCTGCATTTCAAGGTAAACACATTTTGATTCTGATCAAACAGTGACATTTAAACACCCTGTTCTGCTGTTCTGCCATTACGTGAGTCACAGCAAGCCACTGACAGCAAAACCAGAACTAGCCAGGAATTCTGCTCATCCCTTCAATTAAAGCAATTGCTATTTTCATCTCCAGTTGCCCTTTCAATCTCGCTTCTGCTGTCTACCTTTTGCTCTTTCCCAATGTTAATCTTTTTTCTTCTTTCAATCAACTCACAGTTTGATATTCCTCATGGCCCCTCATCCAAAACCAACACTGACAAATTAGCTGCTTCTCCACTCACATGCATCATTTCCAATCTCATTTTAAAAATCCTCAGATGAAGATGAGAGTTTTCAATACATGCTGATTTACAAGACTTGCAACATGACTAAATAGCTCATCAGTATCTAACAAATCCCTGTTACCATCTGTGACAAGAAGCATCAAAAAAGTCTGATTAACCCTCAGAAACTTGTGCTTCTTCAAGTACTCTGAGTTCTGCCATCTCCTAAGACAGCAGATCCTACTTCCTTCCTGTTACTTCAACTACTTTTACAACCCAAACCCCTGTTCATGTAATTTAATTAGGACAGTGGTCTAAGGCTGGAGGTCTAAGGCTGCCCCACTTGAAGTGCTAAATTTCAGCACTATTTCATCTCAGAGTGTTCCTGGGCAGTTCTTCATCACTTAACAGCCTTGGAGAGGGCTCTGGACAAGCAGTCACAGACTGAAAAAATGATAGGGAAGTGAGAGCAAGTTCATTATCATGGAAACTTAGGCCTGGAAAAGTGGAGGTTGTATCAAGCCCGATGAGAGGCACCAGCAAAGACTTTGTTCAGTATTTCAGAACAGGTTCCCACCAACACAGTCCCTGCTGGCACCAGGGCTGTGGATGGCAGGGAATGCCACTTGCCAAGCAAGGAATTCCTGACAGGCCCATGGATTGCTGCTGAAACACTCCTCATTTTCTTTTAAGGTCAGAGGTAGCATCAAAACAAGGAAGTTTCTGATGCAGATACAAATTTGTAAAGTAGCAGTTCTATTTGCAGTGAATTAACGTGTGCAGCCATTTCATTAGTTTGTCCAAAATTATATATTCCATTGTGTTCAGACTTCAACAGTTCCAGGGCACTATTTTCTCAGAACTGTGCTACATTTCACCATAGCTACAATAGTTTTCAGTTAAAGGTAAGAGGTATTCTTTAAAAACTCATGTACTAAATCAGAAAATATGGCCATTTTCAGGAGAGATGAATCCTCTAACCAGAGGAGATGGCCACACAAGTGTAGTTTTGCTGGAGAGACATGTGCAGATGATGTATTTACTGCTGTGGAAGAATCTGAATCAGGAATCTAATTAACTATTGTAATGCCTAAAGAAACGAGTCTTTATCATAGAGGGGAAATTAGGACCATATGCTTTTCTTCTCCATGCTGTCTGCCTACTTACAGAAAGTCACAGCACAAAACCACCAAAAGATACAGACTGCAAACAGTGCATGCAGCACAGACAGAGCAATCATCAATTAATATTAAACATTTGTTTTCCCAAAATCAAAATAGAGAAGCTTCTGTAAAGCTGCTCCTTAACAGCATTGTCAGTCGTGTGAAGTAGAGACAAAGTATCATCAGTAATTACCACACATTGTGTTATCTCATCATGCTTTAAAGACAGAAATGCTGTCTGAATAATGGCAATTTCCTCTTCCATCACATGTTTACACACAGTCACTCTCTTTTAGCAACAACTCGGGGGAAAAAAAGCTGGATTCTTTCTATAAATCATCAGCTGGAAAATTCAGAGCATCATTTGCCCTAGCCATTAGCAGGGCCTGAAAAGAAAGACCATGGGAACTACAGCCAGGAGCTCTGAGCTGGATGGTGGCTGCTGACTTGTCAGAAAATGGCACTGATGGAGCTGCTGCATGGTGGTAACCCTAAAAACTAACTCAGGGTCACCACACTTCCACTAGTGCAAACTTCCTTAACCCAGTTGACTTTGCTGAAACAGGACTGACCATAGAGTACCAGACTGAAACCAGCTGAAGGACTGTGTATTCACTACAAGAGAAGACAGGACTTTGAGATCTTCCCTTTGCAACAGTCAAAACATTCCAGGCTGCTACACAATAAAGCAGCAAATGAGACTGCACTTTTTTGCTTAGGAACCTTTCTGTTTCCTCAGTTACACACATGAACTGTCCCCATCTCCTGCTACTTCCAGATCTTCCCCACTGGCCAAGCATGGTCTGGACAGTCCTGGGGGTAAGATCATGCAGGAAGATGCAGCATAACAAAGTGCAAAAGGGAGAATCTGGAAATTTATGAGAAACTGGATCTTCTAGCTATGCTGAAACTTTACTCTGTGACTTGCTAGTCGTGACCAACAGAGCTTCCACCCACCTGCAGCATCACAAAAGCATCTTTTATTTTTTCAGCCTTCCTAACATAACCAGGAATTATTAGGATATCAACAGTAACCAAAATACTGAGGTGTCATTTCTTTCCTATTTTTTTCCTACTGTTGTTTTATGATTTCCTACTTCATAGGTAACAGAACTTTGGGAATGTTTCACAGACCACAGGGAATACAGAAATATATAGCCATGCCAAGGACCAAGCTTTCCATTCCTTTGTGCCTAGCGTGCTCATTTAGAGAGCAAGTCACAGAATCCCACACTGGTTTGGGTTGGAAGGACCTTAAAGACCACCCAGTTGCAACCCCCCTGCATGGGCAGGGACACCTCCCACCAGCCCAGGCTGCTCCAAGCCCCATCCAACCTGCCCTTCAACACTGCCAGGCATGGGGCAGCCACAGCTTCCCTGGGCAACCTGGGCCAGGGTCTCACCACCCTCACACTAAAGAGTTTCTTCCTAATGTCCAACCTCAATCTCCCCTCCTCCAGTTTAAAGCCATTTAGCCCTTGCTAGAGATGCAATCTGCTCTTCCAAGTCAGCAACTCCATAAACACATTGGAACAAGCACCAATCAGTATCAAGCTGCACGCCAGCCTAAATGAGTATTTCAACATTCTTTCAACAGAGAAAGCAATAACTTCTCCTGAACATACACACAACTGGGTGTGTGTGGGGAACACCTTCCACAGTGCTACAAAGAACATCCCCTTAATTCTACTTTCCTGAGTTCACAAACCCAGTGCTTCTCATTTGCTGCATCCCGTGGCTTCAGATCACATCCCTTACAGTGAGATACTGTAAAAAATTGCCAAGGATCATGGTTTTGACTGACAGCGTGAGGCTGAAAAGTAACTAAATCACATTTACTCTAGAACAGAAGCCAGTAAATCCCATATGTGGACTAATGTCACCTCGTGCACCCAGAGGAACTCCATGCAGCCACCAGGGGATCAGTGCAGCATCCTCTAGTGCAGGGAAACCACCGAGCTGCTTGGACAGCAAATGCATACAGCAAATTCCCATTCCTCAAGTAAATTTAGGAATCTGGACGTAGCTCAAAACCTCTTTCTAGAAATGAAATGTCCTTTTGCCTCTGAGAAGGCACCTGACCAGACTCTGGGGTCTGCCCTTACCGACGCATCGAGTTCCCTCCTCGTTGGAGTGGTAGCCTCTGCTGCAGGTCAGCATGTTCCTTTGGCAGGTGTAAGACCCAACAGTATTGATGCAGTTGAATCCTGGTTTACATGGCTCAGGGAGAGAGGTGCATTCATTAATATCTGGCAAAGAAAAATTGATTAGAAGAGTGAGAGAAGCTATTTAACCTTTCTAGTCCATTTTCTTCCAGCTGTCACTTCTTTTTTCCTTCAGGTCTATTTATTGTGCTACAAAGATGAGGCTGATGAAGGTCTGCTGTGGTAGCACCTTTGAATTCAACATGCAAATCTTTAAAAGGACATTTAATGTAATGCCTACATTAAATTCACAGCAGGATTTAGGGAAAATTGCAGGTGATCAATATACACCCCTCGGACAGGCTAAAATGAAGAGGAGCTGGCAAGTGCTGCTGCACGTGTTACTGGGCACACTTACCCACACAGTTTCCCTCAGGATCTTGTAAAAACCCATCCATGCAGCGCTGCTTGGACTCACAGTAGAAGGACCCTTCTGTGTTCTGACAAACAAAGTTCACTTTACAGCTATGAGTTCCCCTCTCGCATTCATCAATATCTGTTAATCAGATCAAAATACCAAATCAAGAATTCATTAAGCTGTGATTTTCAGTCGTTTTCATGACTAGTTTATAAGTTGTTTCCTCAGAGAGGAAGTTAGGAAGCATTTAAACCTGACACCCAACATAGCCTTTGGGAAATCTGCTCTTGGAGATCTACTTCAGCACAGGCTCTGCAGTTTGTGGGGTCCTGCAGCAAATCTAGCTCAGGCCCCTACTGCTGTGTTCACAGCATCTCTGGTAAACCACAAACACTCACACCTCTGCAGCCTTCAAATCCTACAGGCCCAAACTGAAACCAGGAATAAGGTACACATAATAAAATATGCACCACATTCTTTCAAAAGGAGAATGGTCTCTTATTCCTTGTCCACCTCAGGAATTCTAGCATCACTGAACTTGATACTAAAAGGGCACCTGAGCTGAACAGGGCTGGGACTTCCCTGTGTACACAGGCACACGTGGATGCACAGATGTACTCAGGTACACAGAACAAACACCCAACTCTGAAAACTGTTCTGGAAAAAATCTCCACAACAGGTAGTATTAGTAACGAACTTTGCTTTTTTGCTTACTCTGCAGCCAGAGCTCAACACAGCTTTCTCAGTTTTTATCCTGTATATGAAATCATTTCTCAAATTATGCTCACCAACTTGAGGCTTGCTTTCGAGGCACACAGAAAACACCTCCTGCAAGTTTCAAACTTGGAAAGTTACACCCAACTGATCTGTGTGGAGCAACTGCATGGATGAGCTGGGACAGTGGCACTGCGTCCATTTTCCAGCTGAAGAAACCCCACCTAGGAACAGGCTTCAGCTGCAAAGATGTTCAAAGTTCAGGGCCTGTGAATATTTTCAAATGCTACTTTGACTTACGCAGGTCCCTGAGAAAACAATGAACATCATTACTGGAATATAAGGACACAAGGAGGAAAGTCCCTGCCTGAGGAGTCCCAGCTCCCCAGGCAGACAAGGTCAGAACTGCTGGCACTGCTCTTTCTATTCTAACCCCTCCATTAAATGTCAAGGCCATGAGGGAACATCTCCAGAAGGTTCTGTGTTAGGAAGTCTTCCTACATATTTATTGACTGAGACCAAAAAATGTGGAATTCAGTATTTCATAAACCTCTGCAAATTCAATAGTGATGTGTAGGCAGTGTTACACAGTTCTGGAATTTTAGTCTTTCTTATAAGCAATTAATGTAAAGGCTACTTTAAAACAATTTGTACATTTTACAATCTGTTATAATGTAACTTTGAGATTAGAAAGCAATTTAGATTAGCAATAAATGTCAGAAATGCTGTGGAACCAGACAAGAGAACAAGACATTCACAAAGAGGCTCCTCAAGTAAACCAGGGTTTATTCATGACAGCTGTATACTAAGCAAGCTTTCTGATCACTTCTATTTTATAACCCTATGTTACTTGGTCAAGAGCTAAGTTCTCTCCTTAGAGATCTCCTACTCCAGCTGTCAGGAAACTGTGTAAAAAATTCAGGAGTAAAGAACAGTGACTTGCCCTGGGAGGCAGGGCATGTGTCCCTTGCACCCTCCTGTGCTGCAGAGGAACTCCTCTGTGCTGTGGCTACTGATGCTGGCTTCTCCACTAAACCCCTACAGAGACCGGGAAGGGGGGGATGAAGATAAACTTCTTAAACCCGTGACCATTCCAAATGTAAATAAACACAGAGAGACCTCCTAAACACAGGAAGGACCAGACTGAGGCAGCTCCATGATCCATTCAGGCTGTGCCTCAGTGTTTAACAGCAAACAGTATCACCCCTTCAGGGAAAAGCAGAGCTAGGCAGAGGAGCACCAGGAATTGCTCCATTCAGTGAGATCTCTCTTAGGGACAGGGTAAATCCTAATTCAGGAGGTTTCATCAATTTTCCAGATCCTCTCTAGTTATCACTGGAAAATATTTCAAATAAATGAATGTATGGAAGGGCCCTATGATGCCAAACATTTCCATGATGATCAGCCTTTTCTAGTTACAACCCTGATGTCACAGGGCAGCAACGACGAAATGCTTTGCAATCCCTTTCCTTTCCTGTTTGGCAACAGCAACTGCATCAGCTGAAGAACACGTGTCTTACCAGCACATTCTCCATCCTTAAGCTCATAACCTGGCTGACAGTTGAGTTCCTGGAGACATGTGAAGGATCCCATGGTGTTGACGCAGTGCTCCCTCCGCTGGCAGGTGTGCCTTTCTGTCACACATTCATTAATGTCTACAAGAAAGAGTTAAACAAGTCGGTGCCTCGTATTTATCAAGGGATCTGCCTTTTCCTGCTCTTTTGGAAGGAGTCAAAAGCTCAAGAGAACCCATTTCTTCCAAAAGATAGTCAGTACCGACTGCTACAGTGGTCTGATGAAAGATGTTTTATCCCAGGATCTTTTGTTAACCCAGAGTAACTCCAGAGACACAAATCTCAGGGAGATTTCCTTCTCCTCCCCTCTTCCCAAACGTGCAGTGGGTGGTGCAGGCATGAAGGACAAGCAGTGGACAGAGCTGATTAAATGCAGGGTGGGCACAGGACTTGACATCATCAGCTTCTGGTGTACTGGACAGAAACCTCCTGGACAGCTGAATGAGAAAGTGATGGATGCTAATTGCTCATTACCAGGTTTTCACAGCTCAGGCACACACCAGCCCTCCTGGGCTGTCCAGGCAGACTGGAGCTGCTGCAAGAGACCTACTGACACACCTACTTAGGTCCTAAGGAATGTGCCACTGGAACTGGATACACACAAGAGGATACAGAGGCAATCCTGAAGGCTCAATCAAGTTTGTCAATTTGCATTTAAATCTTTAAAGAGATCTGATTTCAGCAGGTGGAGTAGTAGAAAAGTTATTTTAAAAAAACCCCTACAAAACACTTAGATACCAGATTTTGGAATGTAGGACACAGTTTGGAAAGGCATGTGCTACACCTTTGAAATGATGTTCTGATAGGCCTGGAGGAAATTACCTCAAATTCAGGTTTTGCTTATTTTAATAATGAATGCTGAGAATAGCATGAGGAGCAACAGAAAAGGGGTAGAGACTGGGAAGAGAAACTTTCTTGCCAGTCTCCACAGAATCTTATTCATTCACAGTTCTAAATAAAGTATTTCTAGAGCTAACAAAAGCCAAATGTGACCCCAACCATTACCAAGCATCCAGCTTCTCTGCACATGAAGCTGTTTTCATACACCAGAATAAAGCAAGTATTGTTTAAATCAGATTTTCATTTTGGCTGTAGAACCTCATTCCCAGATAAGTACCACACCAGATATATTACTTCCCCTTGTGGAATATGAAAACAGGAAAAGCCATTTTAACAGCCTTTTGTCTTAGAAAACATGTCAGCTTGTTTTCTACCAAGCAGAAGAAGGGGAGCACCAAGACATTTCAGTTCCTGTCAGCTAACTGGTGATGTGCACTGAGTTTTACAAGACCATTATGTCAGCTTGGTGCCATCTCAATGCTCATTTATTTCTGTTTTCTTTCTCTTTGCCACTGCTGTTCTCCCTGGGCTGGGTACTGTGTAAGGAGCTGATTAATCCACAGCAAGGTCACCACCAGCAGCTGGATATCTTTCTGCCTGTCCCACTTGATGTTTGTGTACTTCCACTGAGTGGCAGGTAGTTGCCTACCCCAGAGTTTTCCAGGGGTATGTTCTCCTGATGCTTGTACCATGTCCCAGCTTCTACACATTAGATTGAAGTCAAGCAGCAATATTCTCAGAGGCTGTCTTGGAAAAAAACCAAAACTAACCACAAAGAAAACAAACCAAAAAAACCCCTCACACAATGGGAGAAGAATATGAGCTGCTATGGTAGATTTCTCCCATCTCCTCCCAACTAACTAAGCTCTTAAATAAATTTGAGGGTTTAAAAACAAAAAAAATTGAGAGCAAAGTGGCTATGGACAGCTGAACAGCATCCAAACTGGTGTGAGACTTCCTACTGACTTTAGAGGCCAAAAACCAGAGCTGAGGTGATCTTCTCTTGCAAAGCACAACAAGCCTTCTCCTGTCAACAGCCCATGAGCACTACACTGCATGGTGTGACCTGCAGTCAGATCAGCTCTGTGCCAAAAGGGCCACTAGGAGGAAAACCTGTTTGACCAAAATACTTGGTCCACGGGGGTTCCACCTGCTTAGCAGCTGTAAACAGGTAAAAAGCAGGTTCAGATGCCACAGAGAGAAAAAGATCTATTATAATTCCATGATCTGCCCATATTTTTTTTAATTCAGTTTTCAAATTTCTGAGTACTTGAGAAAAGAAGTAGGGCTGGCCAGCATGCATCTGTGAAACCTACATTATGGAAACTGGAAGGTTACAAGCAGAATTTTTGCTTTCAGTAAAAGGCTTGAATGATGAGGTAGGCACCATGTAAGGTTCTGCTCTCTCCTATCCAGTATTAGGGCATGAATCTCCAGCTCCTCTACCAGGCCAGTTGCCAGCCCACCAAAGTTCCCTTTTCACTGTTATTTAACAGACATGTCCTTTATTGTTCATTCTTCTAAACAATTCCCTACATGACATGAGATCTCAGAAGATTTGCAGCATCTTTCTCCTGAGCTGCCATCAGCTGTACTCTGCATCCAACACAATCAAGACTGTGAGGCAGGGCACAATTATATTTATAAAATAACAGAAATAAGAGGAAAAAAATAATTCAGTAATGTATTCAAAACAATCACACAGTTAATGTTCAAAAATGTGCCAGGTCTGCGTGTGGGGCAACAACATTCCTCACTTCATGTCAGGAAGTACCAGAATGAACAGTCATCACATAATATCTTCTTTTTTTTCCCTGGAATTGTTGAAAACAGCAACATATACATGGTCCCTGAGCACATCTATTGCATCTAAGAAACTGACACTTTTGCACAGGACTATCAACATTTACCCACATTATGGTTTGAGTGCCCCTGGCACGGTGTTGACCCCTCTAAGAGGAACTAGAGAGGGTCCTTCAGACCCTGAAAGCCCCAGGAGGGGCCAGGATGCCCCCCACCTCCTGCCTTACACTGTAAGAGCAGGAGAAACAGCAGCTCAGCCCCTTCCTTGCTGCTGCTGCTTGGAGGGTCTCCAGCTGGCCAGGAGCTCTCCAGAATCCAGCTCCATTGGGGCCACAAGGGACTCTCACCCACCTCCTCCTGCCTCAGCCAGACCAGTTCTCTCTGTATTTGTCTGGAAGTGTCTAGATCTGTTCTCTCCCCCACCTGTTACAGAATCACAGCATCACCAAGGGTAGAAAAGACCTCCAAGATCATCAAGTCCAGCCTATGACCTGACACCACCACATCTCCAGACCATGGCACTAAGAGCCACATCAGCCTTTCCTTGGACACCTCCAGGGATGGTGCCTCCACCACTTCCCTGGGCAGCCCATCCCAAGGTCTGATCACCCTTTCCATGGGAAGTGCTTCCTGATATCCAACCTAACCCTCCCCTGGAGCAGCTTCAGGCCAGGCCCTCTTCTCACTGGTTGCCTGGAAAAAGAGCCCAGATCCCCCTGAGCACATCCTCCCTTCAGGTGGTTGAAGGGAGTGAGAAGGTCCCCCTGAGTCTCCTCCAGCCTACTCCCTTGTCTGTGTTACAGTAAATTCATTCCAGTTTCAGTTTCCAACCCCTAAGTCTCTCTCCCTCATTCCCCTTCTCTCTTCCCTTGGGAGGATGGACAGGGGGTGATAGGGAGCAACTCTGCCCTCTGGTTTGTGGTTTGCCCTTACTCTTTAAACCAGAACAACCCACTGCTACATTTTTCAATACATACTTCAACATTAAAAATAATTTTTCTCCACATTTTATAAAAATACGAAATGGAGGCTTTTTTTATCCTGCATCTGTAGTTTCTCAGGATTTTTTTTTTCTTTCTCTTCAGATTACTTCAGCTCAATTTGTTTTATGGAATGCACCTGGTTTATTTAGACCCATTGTTGTTTTGCAGCCACCCATCCTGTGCTCAGGCACAGTCCCTGTGATTCTAAAACAGAAGGGCCACTTGCTGCCTGCTCTGGCAGGAGGGAAAATTTAGACAGGAGCAGCAAAGAAAGCAGCCAAGTAGTCTCCTGTCAGTGTGCATGTGGGTGGTGGTAATGACTTTGCCTGAAAGTCACCAGGAAAAGCAATCCAGATGAAAAATATCCAACCTGGCTCTTATCTCTGAAGAACATGGAGCTTTCAAGCCTAAAGACATTTCAATGTCTGGTCACCAAGTTAGACAGAACTGGTGTGTGCAAGCTATTTAAACAGCTGGTGACTCCTCATTGTGCATGGGTGGCTTTCAGGTGTTCTGGGTATCTGCTCCTGAATGCACCTGGAATTATAACTTCCCACAGTTTGATTAAAGGAAATTCAAGAGATAAAAGGTCATCAGCTGTTTGTTGCTGTGCAAAGATTGTTCCTCCCCACCCTAAAATATGCAAAGAGCAAGAGCATTAAACAACAATACTTTGCAAACACATCACCAAGGTTTTCCTCGTGGTGTCTGAGCAAGCTCAAGATGGAGCACGAGAGCAGTGAAGCTGGAAAAGGATACCTCAGGAGAACATGGCTGCAAGGAGGCAGCTCCACAGAGCACAAACCACAGCCTGCTTGTGGCTTTCCCCTTTGCTAGAGGCACAGGAAAAATGTTAAACACAGCAAATGTTCTCCAGGCACCAGACACAGAACAGAGCTGTGCATGGGCAGGGAGCACACAGGGCACACCTATCCAAAAAGAAGGAGAAACTTCCAGCTTTGCTAGATTATTTGCAAGGATGCCTGTAAAAACCTGACAGAGAGAAACACAGAGGCTTGTTCTTTAGTGAGGGAGATCTTGTAGTTTTACAAATGAGAGTCGTATCTTTCATTTTTTTAGCAATGCCTGAGGTTTATCTTCTAGCACTCACTCTTATAACTTCATGGCCTAGAGGACAGGAGAGGAAGAAAGTGAATAAAAGGAAGCACTTGGCATCTTCTGCAGCACCTTCTGGCAAAGCTGCTGACAAACATTCATTTAGCTTCAAAATGCTCCTGGGAGATGGGAGAAGAACCACTGCACTGTCCAGGAAAAACACAATTAAATGGCAAGATTTTCAGAAGCAGAAAGCAAGATGAGGCAGTTCCTTCACTCTCCAGACCTCATACTGGGAAGTGTGGTCCATGCAGCAGGCTCTGGGAAAGCCATGAAATGCACCATGCAACTGTGGCCACCTACAAATACTATCTTCCATCTCAGTCTTGTATTTTCTCTGTATTTTCATCCTTCCTTCCAGGGCTGCTCTCTCAGCAAATCAATTGAAACTAAGTAATTTCATTAGTTTTTCATGCTTACCAGTATCCCTGATTTAAAAATAAATAACAATTTTAAAAAATCAATTGTTGACAATTTAGTAAAAGCCAGAAGATAATAAATCACAATTCCACTGCAAACTATGACACTGCATGAACCTTCCTGCTCATGCCCTCATGCCATGTGATGGTCATCAGTAAGATGAGAACACAGGGCTTTAAAAGACAAGAACAAAACCAAGGCTGCGATGGTCCAAAAACCAACATTATAAATGTTGTCTGTGTTATAAATGAGAAGGACAGGGGTGGAAGAAGGCAAATGCATTCACACATGACATTATAGTCACAGTTTTGCTTTCATTCATGCCTAGAGGTCTCTGGGTGCTCCCTTTTTCCAGGCGTTACCACAACAGCGCTGCAGCTCAGGGCCCTCCTACACCAGCCTCGAGAAAAGGTCCCCAAACAGACACTACTTTGTAAGCTCAGGCCTTGGCTTTTTGAAGCAAATTAAATCCTCATAAATACACTTGTAAAAATAGATTGTGTTTTTTTTTATATGAACTTACACAGCAGGGATGATACAGCAGAATTATGATGGTCCTTTTCTTTTACAGAAAGAAATTTGTGCCAGAATCAACAAAGTACTAATCTGAATTTTAAAATTCCACCACTTTGGAATGGATCTTTTCCACTGCCCAGACTTCTGCAGATTTCTTGAGCTATATTTATGAAGTTTTGCTGTTTCATGATCTCTGGGGACTTGGCAGTATTGAGACTGTCCAGAGAGACCAACTGCTGTGTTTTCTTAGTCCAGTTTAAGAGCCATCAGCCCTGCTGTGGTCATCATACCTATGAACTTTTATGACTTTTGAGCAAAGATTATATGTATCCTGAGACTGTACTGCTAGAGAAAAAGCTAAATAGCATACAACTCATGATGTTAAGTGGCTGAGCAAATGGTGCACATGTGTTTTTACTAACTCATATTGAAATGTCATATGCAGAGATGGCCAGAGAGCCTTTTAGCACAAATGGTTTAAATCCATTGCAGAGCATGAAGAATTATGATGCTGTGGTGAATGGCTTATACCTCTCATCTTACCAACACATTTTCTATGCCTGTTGAGTATAAAGCCCTTTGCACAGATCACTCTGTGGTTGACACAGTAGAATGATCCCAATGAGTTCACACATAATTGTCCTCTGGAACAAGCGGGAGCACCTGTGAAGCACTCATCCAAATCTACATCAACATGTTGCAGCCAAGAGGGAAAACAGAATTCTATTAGAACAATTTCTGAAATGAAGCAACACTCCTTTCACACTGGAGATCTTCAAATGAAGTGAGTTGGAGCTACCACATCAGCACCAGGCTGTAACATAGAGTGTTACGCTGAGAACAAGGCTGGAGCAAACCCTTGGAGATCTCTAGTCCTTGCTCACACCCCTATGCTTTTGTCATTCCAGGAAGAGCCAGTCTTAGAAAACAGGCAGAGCCAACATACACTCTTCAGGAAACCTGCTGCACTGCACCCATCCCCTTACCATCAAATACCTACTTTACTATCCATTATAAATGTCCCTTGCTACTTTTAAACTCACTACTGCCACTCATGTTTCTGAATGTTTTCAGCCCCTCCAGGAAAATTATTGCCCTGAAATACCCCTTTATATTCTGACAATAAACAATGCACAGTGCATATTTTATCTGGTGGTATTAAACTCCCATTTTCTTCACAGACTATCTGGAACTTCATGACAATGATTTGCTATTCAATAAGGTCTGAGATGAAGAGTGACGTGGATCACTTGTGAGCAGTTCTGAGTGTCAGAGGCTTCTACCTGCATCTCCCTGCTGGCTGTTATTGTTCCCATACTTGGAGATTTATAATTAAGGTATGTCACAGGGCATTCCAACCCCTGAATCTTTTCTGGGCAAGCACATCCTTTGTCGCTACCCAAACATGTCCATTTAAAATGTATATAAAGTGAATGATCATGATGCAGCTTCGGAATTCACTGTTTGGAACTTCAGCGTCAAGTGAAACACGAGGAGCTGAACCAGCTCACAAGGGCACACTCTGCCCAGCAGTGAAGCCTCACTGCATTCACATTTTCAAGGCAAGCAGAAATAAACGCAGACAAAACGGGTGGTGGGGCAGGGCTGTAGCTCTGAGTGGGTTCCTCAGGACAGCAAACAGGTCCACGTGCTGCTAGCTGCTCCCACCCTCAGGAAGAAAAGCTGTGTCCATGGCTCAGTAGACAGACTCTGGGGAGGAACAGTAGTGGGAAGAGAAACCAAGAGGGCTGAAAAAAAGCCTAGCATGTCAGAGGAAAGGAGCACATATCCAGGCTTGCCTTCACCTGAAGTCCCCAGGCAACAGGCACATGAAACACATGCTTCGGGAGTTCTGTGAAGCAGATCTGGTGTTCCTTCTGGCAAATGTCCTTGTACTGCCACTTGCAATTCACAACACTGAAAATAAGGAACCCTTAGAGAAATCCCCATGGTTGAGATCCGTGAGATCTATATAAAGTGTTTAACCACGTCTCTCTCTGTGGTGAACTCAAGCCACTTACCTTCACAAGAAATCCCATCAGCCATGAGAGTATATCCAGACAGACAAGAGCACACAACACTGCCCTCCACGACGTTGCAGATGTGCTTGCAGGGGCCACTATCTGTGCAAAGCAAAATTGCCAAATGCATTAACATGCACACCACAGATCAGCTGGACTTACAAACCACCAGGTCACCCAAATATAATCCTAGTTTAGACAATGGAGATGCAGTTTGTAAACCATCTGTCCAGACAGCCCTAATCACTACTTACAACCCTTTTACTACCCAGAAACACACCTATGCTGCTCCTACCTGCATTGCTCAAGCTATGCTGTGCAGGTGCACTGCTCACCCTACCCTGCACTAACCAGCTGGTGTGTAATAACCCTGAAATCAGAGCAGAACCTCCTACTACTTCCTCAGGCTTCCCCTGACAATTCCTCAGCGTCATGGCAGAGGGAACAAATTAAGGATGTGCCTTGAAATCAGACTGGTGATGGGACATGTGGAATTTCATTCAGGCTCTCTAAACGTTCCTCACTCATTTGCATCTGCAGTTTACACCTCCAACATACCTTTACACTTATCCTGCTCTTCTTGTAAGGACACGATGAGAAGAGGCTGAGGAGAGGCTGCTGGAGGGATGGTGGCTTCTGCTTCCAGCCTTGTCACCTGTCCTCTGTCAGGATCTGTAAGGCAAGGGTGGCAAAGATGGGTAAGGGACAGCAACACCTCCACCAGGCACCCCATGGCAAGGCTCCCAGTCCCACTCATCCCATTCCATCAGAATGAACATCAGGAGGAAACATGCTGGTGACCTGGACAACTGTGTACACATGGAGGTGAGCAGCCAGGTTTGGAAGCTGCCACTTCTTTGATAGGACCCACTGTCCAACAGCAGGGAAACACCAAGTGCTGTGTGCTAATGGAGACAGCACAAACAGCATGGATACAGGTCAGGGAGCTTGGGGAAAGTAACTTCTGTAGGGTAAAATATTGCAACACCTAATTCATCAAACAGAAGGTGTTCATTTTGGGTTTTTTTAATGCTGCTATATTGTAAAGACAGTGGCTTTCCTTCATTTGGTGTATGATGGGGAAAAAAGCAGAGCCCAAAATAAGTCTTTACACTTACTCTGTACATCCTGTTTCAACACAGATGAAAAGCAGACACTCACCTTTACAGGCACAGGACACTCTGGAATGACTTTTACACAGTCAAGTGGAAAACATGACAGCAGCTATCTGCCACTAAGGCTTTCAACAGTAATCTTAAAGGTATCAGAATAGTTAAAAAAAAAAAAAAGCAAGCAAAAAAAAGCTCTGTTACATCAATAACAGTAACTCAGTTCCTCAATATCCTCAAAATAGAAGCTTAAATCCATAAGGCTAAAGTGTTTCTTAAGAGTGATGCCTCTTGTTCCTGTTGATTTCAGTTCAAGTGCCACCTGGAGCAAAGTGTGAGCCACCAAACAATGACAATATTAAATGGCAAACTGACTGTAATACAGGTTTGGGTCATGGGAAGAGCCATTTCATTAAAAAAAAATCAAATTAAATCAGACATACAATGGGCTATGAGATAGGGGCAAATACAAGCCACTTGCTTGTGGCATATCCTGAAGGATTTTTCCAGAAAGAGAGCAAAGAGGCAAGAAGAAGCTTTGGAGGTTTCCTCAATGTGTGCTTTCCTCCTGCCTCACAGAGCCCCTGCAAGAACACCACTTCTGCCCAGCCTCATGAAAAGCCACATGTTTTACAAGAGAGAAGTTAAATACAAAAACATTCCCAGTCCAGCAGGAAATGTCCTGGGGCAGGTACAAACACAAAAGCATCGCATCTACTCACACAAATAAAACTCACCCAGTGTGAGACGTAAAACTGCCTGGTGTGGGTCTCCATGCACAGACCACATGGCAGAGATCTGCACATCCACAGAGGAGAAATGAGAAATAAAAAGGCCATTGTACCACGTTGGCAGGTAGAGTCAAAGGGTGAGTCGTCAGGGTTGGATGGGACCTCTGAAGATCATCTAGTCCAACCCCCCAAGAGCAGAGGTCTGCTCTTCCTCCATGGCTCAGGTGTCTTGCTCACAGTCCCTTGCCCTCAGGGCAATCCTCTGCCTCAGCCAGGCTCTGGGAAGCCCTCTGCATCTCTGGGCACAGCCAGAGGCACTGCAGCCTTGCACATCTGCCAAGAACACTTACTACCCAGATACAAGATGTATCAACCCAAATCTGCACTTCAATGGAGTCATGGGAGAAGCAAAGCAAAACAAACACAGCCATATGCTCCAGGTGAGCAACCAAGCCAAACTTTGCAGTGCTAAAATAAGAACCATTTTCTTTACCTCTTTTGGATGAGACTCCTTCCCCAGAATTTTAATAAAAACAACAGAGCAGGCAG
This sequence comes from Apus apus, assembly GCF_020740795.1. Taxonomy (NCBI): domain Eukaryota; kingdom Metazoa; phylum Chordata; class Aves; order Apodiformes; family Apodidae; genus Apus; species Apus apus. The sequence continues at coordinate 1,380,991 of NC_067290.1, forward strand.
CTGCTGCAGAAACCCTGCCCAACACATTATTGATGTAAGTGCTGTAACATCACGTTGAGAAGAATGACACAATGAATGCTCATTGTTTGGCTTGGGCAGAAACATCTGAAGTGTGAGGAGTTCTGTCACTAGGATGACAACACTTTATTTTGCTTGTTAAATAACTGAAAGCACTTGTAACGAATATAAGGTTTCAACTTTTTGGGTTATCTGATTTGAAACCTTGCCAGTGGAGAACTCTAGACATCAAAACAATTACAACACCATAGACTTTCTTTTCAAGACTTCCACCACACTAGATATATTTAGATTTTGTATCACTAGAAGATGTTAATCTAAAAGATAAAAATCCAAGTTCAGGAAGCAATGCTCTCTGTCTGAACTGAGTCAAGTTTACCTAGAGGAAAGCTAACTGAAATACAAAATTACTCAAAGAAAAAAAAAGGTATTTCATTAACAGCCTTTACAAATCCTCCTCTGAGAAGTGAAAACAGACTTGGTTTGTACATATTAACTACCACCCTGATTTCATGCCACCAATACACGAAAAAAGAGGCATAATTAAGTTTCCTAAATGGTTGGTTTTCTTTACATCATGAACTTGTCTGATTTCCATGGAAAACATCCGTGCATCAGCACCCAGAAAAAAACCTCACCGAAACTACAAAGAAACTAAAAGAAAACCTTGGTGGGTCAGTGCAGGTGGCACAAAGACACATCATTCATGGTGCTTCCTGCCCATTTTCTTACCTGGAGAGCAGCTGGTCCCATCATCTTGCAAAGTGAATTCTGGAAAACAGGAACACTTGTAGGACCCCACGGTGTTTATACACAAGTGCTGACAGAGTTCCCCACCATAGATAAGACATTCATCCAGGTCATCTCCAGGCAGGCTGTTTGACAGTTCAGCTTCATTACTGATGGACAAAGCTTCATTGTGATCTTCTGTCTCTGAAACTACAACAGAACAACACTTGCTGCTTCTCTGTCAGGTCTTTTGGCATTAGGACTGTACAGTATGGAGCATCTGGTCACACAAACTCCAGATACAGTCAAAACTACCCAAAGCAGCTTCTCCAAGGACAAGACAGAAGGAACCCAACCTGAAGATACGTGCTGAAGGTCCATCACCTCCTTCCATAAGGCTGGAGGGACAGACAATTCAGATAAGCCACCAAGAAAAAGGGTGACCCTAGGAAGTCACAAGCTCACCTCTCTCACTAATGCCACTGCTGTTATTTGAGCTCAGGTGTTACATTGAAGCCCCATCTGAACCTGGCCCCACTGAAGAACCGCGCTGAACTTCTCATTTCAGGACAAAAAGGTATCCAGTTGGTCTGGAAACTCTTTCCCAACACCACTATGAATTTATTAGCTGATTCCATAGCTAGATGACATTCCAGGAGCCCCTAGTGACATGGCCACCCTACTCACTGGTTTTGAGCACTGACAAGAGCACCATCTTTTTCATTTCCTGACCAAGTTTAACACGAACATCTGCCAGACCAAAATGAATTGCGCAGCGAGTTTCTCAGTCAGCTTTTCTTAAACACAAACTTCCTTGCTCAGTGAGGTCTCAGCCAGATCGTAAGAAACCCTGACATTTGCTAGAGACAGAAAATAAACATTTAGATCATGAGAAGAGAATGGACAAAAATTGAACCCAAGCATATGCAGGAGGTTACTATGAGACTCATGCATGACAGGTGGCTGTAGAGTGATGCTGGAAGGAGCATGACCTCGGGCTGAGGGAGGAAGCCTAGCTGTCCAGGCTCCACATTTGTCATGTTCCCTTTGTCATGCCTCTTTGGCTGCAGGGATTTGACTTTGCTCTTCAGCACCACTATGTTTATACACTGAGTGAAAACAAACTTGCAGTGCTCTGGAGCTTCTCCCGAGTGTCCCGTGCAAAAGCTGCTGTGCTGTTCAGCAGTACATCAGGAAATCTATTCCCAGGGCATTTCGTTGATATAATAATCCATGGGACTACTTTGTCTGGAAAAAAAACTCATAATTTGCTTTAAGCAGAGTCTGTCAGGATTGCTTCTGCTAAAAGACAATGACCAGCTTCAACTTTTCTTCTTACAGGGGCTATAGCAGCAGGTCTCTACTATGTGACTCGGGGCGGGGGGGGGGGCGAAACAAGAACTCAAACTACTAAAGGAGGCATGTTTCAAGGATCAGAAACACCCTCTAACTTTTTTCAATTTCAAAATGGTTTTCAGAACAAATATTCTATATGTGATCTGAAAGGGAAGGCAACAGGGCTCCTGCAGCCTGACTCCTTCCAGCACCTCCCCATATGACCCTGTGAGGCACAGACCTTATCTGCAATGTCTTCAACCCATAAACGGACACTCACCCTTCTCAGGCGTCACTGTTGGCAGAGGTTCAGGATGCCTCTTTATTTCTGGATGGATAAAGTGATCACCCCCTTCACAGCAAGACAGCATGACATGACTGCAGGGGTAGCCCAGGTTTATGTTGGACTCGCAGGTTTTCCCCTCACTCCTCAATCGCAGGCCCAGGCTACAGCAGTCACAGCATTGCTGCAAAAGGAGGAGACTATCAGCTACAAGGATTGAGCACACCTGGAACCCATCTGCACTCTCTTTAATAGTGGAGCATCTGGAAAAGGACCACGGGTTTAGACAGCTGCCAACTTCAAAGCTTTCCCTGGGCTTGGCTTTGCCAGCCTGCACAAAGGGGTCAGCTGCCACCAGGCTAAACAGCTTCACTGTGATTTCAGAAACATGGTATGTGAGGAAGGAAGGGTGCAGAACACAGCCACTGCTTTGTATACAGTGTATTATAAACAAAACAATACAGATCTATACCTCTTCACACCTCAAAAATGGTGAGTTATTTGAAGGAATGGGAAAGGAACTGTAAAGTAATCTTGCATGGACGGGAGGATCAGAGGCCACATCTGAGCTCTGTCAGAATGTCAGTAAAGATCCTTCTCCACACACCATTGCCCTGCAAACGTGCTATGTTTCATTACCTGCCTGTCCTGGGCAGCGTCCCTCCCAGGCAGTGGCTACAGAAAGGCCAGGGTATATTTCATAAGCTGTTTGCCTTCCTTCTCTTTTCTCAGGGCTTCCCTGCCAGGTTGAATCGTACTTTTCTCTCTTGCAGTTTCCTCTGCTGCAGGTGTCAGACAAAAACTGTGCTGTGCTTTACTCAAGTCACATCCACATCGATTGCACGGTCAGGACACAAAACCACATCAGATAAATTCTATCAAATTGAGAAAGTCCATACTGCCTGTGCACGGTGGAGACTGATGAAGCAAGGAAGCTGAGGAGCTACATACAGGGGCCGTGTGGGAACTGAAGGTACCCATCTGGATTTAAGCAGAAGTGTCCTGACATCCCTAACACACAGATGTATCCAGATGCTTTCACTGACAGAACAGTTACAAAATGCAGAGCCTCTTTCCCTCTGCAGCTCCTTTGCCAGCCCAGCAGCTCTCACTCTCAGGCTGCAGCTGGGCTGCACCAGGCTCTGAACCCAGGGAAGGGACTTCAGCCTGTGCAAAGGCCTCGGACATGGCAAAGGAAGGCTGGCATTCCAACTGGCACCAGTTACCTACAGCAACAGGAAGCCCAGGGATGGAAAAGAAGCAAACTGAACTAGGAGACACTTCCCAGGAGACAGATCTCCAGCCTGAGGAGAACAAACAAGAGCAGCAGTGTTGGGAGGGCTGGAGGCAGCACGGAAAGGGAATCGCCTTCGGTAATCAGCAGTCCCAGATGGGCAGGCACATTAAACCCGGCTGTCTGCCCTGGGGAGGCAGGGAATCCTGCCCTCCCACAGCTCCATCTGCAGGAATTGCTGCTGAGACATGGTTCTCAAGCTTCCCACCCTGCAGCTCTAGGGCTTCTGAAGCATTTCACATGCACTATGTACCCACCACGTGTCCAGCCCCCTACCTGTGACTGCAGATCATGTCTGATGACCCTGCTTTCTCATCTAGAAAATCCCCACAACTCATAAACAGTAGATATTGATCACATTTGCAAATACATGCAGCCAGAGAGAGCTGCCTTTGTGTGCCCAAATGTTTGTGAAAATTTGACAGTACAGGTTCTGAAGATGCCGAATTATTTTTTATACCAAATGGGCTAAATCCTCTTTTCAAATATCTTTGATGGAATCCAGCACTGGATTTACCACGGTGGTATCTCTATCCACTAGGAAAAAGGCCCTCAGCATTTGCTCTTTGTATTAAATAATTAAAAGCAGCCTACGACTAAGTTGTATTTAACACAAGCTGGATACCTGGATCTAAAGGACTGGCACTGGGTCTCCTGGCTTTTGACAGGACAGTGTAAGATCCTGCAAAGTCTTTGGGGTAACACACTGATCCTCCCACGCTGTGGACAATCACCTCTGATTTATGACACCCAGGCACAGCAGTCAGAGCAGATCAGGGAAACACTGCCATACACTGACAGCATTTCCTGCCAGGTCACCTCTGGAACAATGTTTAATAAAATCAGAAAACCTTTCTTGAAGTCTCAACAGTCTCAATAGTAATTAATTGTTATTATTTTTTCCAAGCAGCAGCTGCAATGACTAAAGAACTTAAGGAGCTAAAGAGGAGGGCAAAGCTGTTCCCTCAATAATTTTACCACTTCAGATGGTTTCTCCTGAAGGAAAACACTACATTGGAACTGGCAGGAGGAGCTATTCCATGAGAGTTCACACAGAAATGATGGAGCTTTCCCTCACGACATCTTTCTGAGGAATGGCATGTGTTATAAGACTTACTCTACAGCTTGTGCTCTGGTCTGGCATGCAAAATACTCTCTGTGAAAACCTAAGAATAATTATTCTGTCACACTTCAGAAATATTAATGTCTTCTTCCAAATGCACAAATTCTCTTTTTATTCTAATGGTAGGCTCCAGACCCAAGGAAATGATAGTTCTGAAAATGACAAATTGGTATAGCTAATTAAACTTTAAACTCTGCTGTAGACATCCATGTGTTTTGCTTCTCCAGTGAACAATTATCCACAAGAATCACCGATGTATAAGAACAGACAGAACTAATCAGCTTCCTGCTGAGACAACGGAAGCTGCACTTAAGCTTCCATATAGCTATGTAAATTATCATCAGAGTGAAATGCATTCTGAAATGCACCCTTCTGGTAAAAACAAGACAAGCGAGCAAGCAAGATGCTGAATCTTCAAACTGGTTTAAATTGGTTTGGCTCCACTGATTCTCATCAAGCAAATCTCATTTATATAAGCCGAGGCTGTGGCTCACAGCTTGTGATTCGAACCATTCGTTAATGGTCTGCCTTTATTTATGAACAGAAGCTTCCATCATCATCTGGAATGCTTGCTCCTCTAGTCCATCGTTTTATTTAACTGAGAAACGAGGCTGCAGTTCAGCACTGTTGCCAAGCAAACTGTTCAGTAATGGCTTTTGCATTATATCTTCGATTAGATCTTGCCCGAGTGTTTTCTAAATTCTTCTACACCATAGATATAAAAACTGAAATGGTCCTTTCAGCTACTTCCAAAGCGAGGAAGGAAAAGTAATACAGCAAGTTCAACCGTAAAACTGGAGCTGGAAATAATTCCCAACAACATTACTATGAAGTTTTAGAAGGGGCTGCATCACCAGGCAATTGAAACCTAAACGCAAACAGTGTCATTTCCCTGCCACGTTCCTGCAACTTTATTATTTTCTGTGTTCAGTAATAACATAAGAAGAAATCACCCCTCAGAGCAGGAAGTTAGGACACCTCACGTTCAGAACAGAACCTCTAGCAGCATCAGAGCAACTCACCTTGTACGAGGACCCCCCGCAGGGCTCGCTCTCCTCCGGCCCGCACGCGTCGCCCTCCTTGGCAGCCACCATGCCCGCCAGGCAGCTGTTCTCCTTCACGGTGGAGATGCAGCACTGCTGCTGAGCTACCCTGCAAGGGAGCAGGGGGTCAGACCCCTGACACTAAGACATCGGGATGGGAGGCAAAACACCCCAGAACTATCCGAGGCACGATCCATCCCGCAGAGAAGCTATCTCTGACCTGTGTCAACACTAATTTGCAGAATTTTATGGTTTTTTCTTATTCCTCATAGGAAGATGTACTGATAAATGCTCAATATGTTTTGTGTTTAGGTCACTGTTTCTCCAAGTCTGGTCACCATTATCCCTCACAGCTCATCCATATTTGTGCGACAGTCCTTCTCTTCCCCATGTTTTGCTGCTCAGAAGTCTTCAGAAGATTTCAGAAATATAAAAATGGCAGAAACCCCCTTTCCTGGAAAGCAGGGAAGAGGAAACACACCTGTGCACACTTCCTGCTTCACCACCCAGAGGAATGAAGCTCCAGACAGGCCATAAGCAAGTGTCACATCACAAAAACCCTGCGAACTCTCCCGTAATACCCTGCAGATTGTAACCCAAAATTCAAGCTTTCTTCTAACTTTGGTTATGAAAGAGAAGCTTTTAGGTGACTTGGTCACTGCACATGAAGTACTTTGGAACGTGCATTTCCTATCTGTGGCTCTTCAAATCAAACATTTTAACAAGATTCACTGAAGGTTGAAATGAAACACATTAAAAATCTAAACAGCAAAACACTCTTGCCTACTATTTTTAAGACTATAATGGATTTCCCCGCTGCCCCTTCAAAGAGGCACCTGCTTCCTTCATTCATAGGCAAAAGGGCAGACAAAATCCCATCTCCAGCAGGATGGAGGCTTAGCAGCACCCAGGAGGGGTGTGTGTCAGGTCCCAGGGTAGGGAAGGGCCCTTGGGAAGGGGAAGAGCTGCAGGCCACAAGAACTCTCCTGAGGGGCTGAGTATGTGACCTGGACGAACATGTAAAACTCAGGTGAAATAGTATGTTTTGAGTAAGGGTGAATTCCCGTTCTGGCCAGATGTTGTGGCATGAAGGAATTAAGCAAAGTTTTTCTTTTTCCAAGGATAACCTCAATGCCTAACTATCTTTTGCTGGTGCAGTGTCAGAGGGCACTGCCTTATGGGTGCCCTGGTAACCAGTGGGAGGGTGATGCATTTTAACAGCTACTGCCTCACAGCAAAGCACTTCTCCTGCAACAGAAATATTTCCAAGCAAACAACTTTTCTCAGTCAGAGATCATTATGACTGCAACAAAATGCAGTTATCCTAGGAAAAAAAGAACTTTTCTGAGAAGAAGACATTTTCAATCCTAATGCTTCAATTAGGAAAAAGAAAAAAAGGAAAGGGATAAAGGGATGTCTCTTATTCCAGTAGAAACCAGCCAGGAACAGCCCCTTGGCCACTCCCCTGATACCAATGGCCTGTTGTGTCAGCTTCACATTAACATTTTTATGCTGGATACCATAAGAGATGCATTCAGGAAGCAGTGGTTTGGGTGTGATGCCAGGAAGGGGATTACCACCCCCATATGCCTTGTTTTAAAGGAAGTGAGTTTTCCAACCCAGTGTTAATTGCCAGCTGGAGAAATACAGTTTTTTGAGCAATGAATAGTTGCACCCAAATGTATCCACATACCAGTAATTTAAATATCATTGCTTACATAAGACATCCAGACGTTCATTAAAAAAACTAAATTAAAAAAAACCAACAAACTAACTGAAAGTTATTATCGTTTCTAGAAATTACAAAAAGCTCCTGGAAGCATTTTTATACATGTAAAGTGTTTACCATACACTGAAATCTCTATAGAATAATGTTCTTCTGCAATGTGACATTTAGTCATGAGAAACTCCTTTCATGTATGGAATACACAGTAGAACCAGTATTGCCTGGAGCCCTGGAGTATCACTGGCTATTTTTATTGTAGTATTTCTATAACTATCAGCTCAGCTCAGTTTCAGTTACTGTATTACCAGGAAATTAACTGGGAACAAAGAGCATTAACCACATTTTGGTGTTTCTTTTTCACAAACCTGCTCTTCAAAGACCAGATAAATGAGTTGTTGATTTAAAGGTTCAGAACATTTATACTTTAGGGAAAGAGTTAGTGAGTTAAGATCAGTGAAATGACATCAATGTTTTAAACTGAGGTGAGTCTCTAAATGGGACAGAGCATCAGCAAAAATGAAGATTCAGCTTTGCACAGCTGATGTGAATGACACCCAGATAAACATTGCTCAGTTATGATAAAATACATATCAGTTACGAGATAAAACCACTAAGCTGGCTCAGATGAGATTTCATCTAGCCTAACACCCTATTTCTGACACAGCCAGTGGTACCAGCTCTGGGGGTATTTATTACCTCTTGCTATCAGTGGGCTAAGCATTTCCTGTAACTTGCTTTTAGTTCATTCATGTAGTTACTACATGTGATCTCTTTTAAGTAGTTCCAGTTCCCCTCCTGCAGTTAGTGTTGCTCACAACACAGACGTAGGCCAAGCTGGTGCATGAATGTCCAGAGACATCAAGATATATCAACAAGTAGCTTTAAGTTTTTGCCACTTGAAAACCCCCAAATGGCAGGTGGAATCAGCAGAGACCTCAAGCTGCAACATCTACAGAAGGCATATAGAGGCTCAGCAGACACAGAGGAGGCTTCACTCCTTTGCCTCAGCTGAAAACATCCATCCTTCAGTGCAGTGAGGGTCACCTGTAAAACCAGCCACCCTGGCAGAACAGTAACTGATTTTTGCAATTAGTATCTGTCTTCTGGTTTTATAATCTGTAGATCCTGAGTCAAGTCAGTGGCTGGCCCATGGGAGCACGCATGACTTGCAGACACTCTGCACCCCAAACGGTGCACCTGAGGCTGGGGGGTGTGTGGTGACCAGCTCTGCACGTGGCACATCCCCCTGGGGGAGCACTCAGGTTTTGTCCATGCTCTCAAGGTTCTGAGGTTGTGGATTTCAATAATTTTTTTTACACTGAATTTTTCCTTTACAGAGAATATTTAGAGGTGGTTTTAAATCTTTAAAACAGGGACACAACTGAAACTTTGCTAGTAAAACAACTGAACTCCTGATCTCTCATTCTTTCAAATCCTAACAGATTCACAGGGGCTGAATTTAGGATCTGGCTTTTTCATCAACACCCAGCCTCACATGTGCAGGTGCAACTCATTAATGTAGTGGATTTACACCTACTTAGGCCAACACTGGAATTTTTCAACTGTCTTTACTTCATAGACAGTTGGTACGTGTCAGTTACTTCATGCCAGATCCCAGTGGGGGAGATTTTAATCTCCCAGCAACTTCAGAAAGGCACAATGATACTAACTTCGATGGAACTGACTATGCCAAACTGTTTTAATGTTGAAAATGTTGGGATCACTCTTAAGAGAAATCCACCTGGCTTATGCTGCACCATGTGAGACTCAGATAACCTTGCCCCCATCCCTCCCTAAGGCCTGTTTCAGACTGGGATGGGAGGAGAGGGAGGGGGAATGAACTGCAGCCAATATAATATGTTGTCCATGTCACTCTGCACCCATTCTTCACTTCTTGCTGTGCAGTTTGAATCTGGCACCCTCACTCAGACCAGATGCTACTGATAGCAGGAGCATTACCAGGGCGTATGGTCCCCCCTCCAGCTGAACACAGACATGGGAACCAGCAGCCATTCATTCTGGACAATAAACACATCATTTAATGAGAGGGATAATCATTGCATTTAGCATTTGCCAAATGGAAGAAAGACTCTGCCCTTCTATTTATCTGCAGCTCCACAGATGTGCATAAAACTGGGAAATAGCAATTTGTGCTCTGCTCGTGGAAGAGAGGAAAATAAACCTTAAAAGGCTTTTGTTTAGATTAGATTTTGGGGAAAGGGGGAGGGAAAGCCTCTTTCTATTTTTCCATAACATCCTGCCAGTTTACCCATAATTTATACAATGAATGAAACAGTTCCCAGTCTCCTGGACATCCCATGGATTGTGCAATCATTTGATTTCTTCTAAAGGGCTTCTCTCTATGTTAAATGCTTGCTTTAGCCTTACGTACCTGCAAATATCACCATCCATTCCACTTACAGGCATTTCAGTGCACTCCCCGTTGTCTATAGCCCACTGCTGTCCAGCTCCACAGCAGCTCTCCATCAGTTCCTTGGTGGAACCTGTACAAAACACACACCCAGATTTTTTGGTAGGGAATAGATTTGCTTTTAGCTCTGTTTTCTTAACTGAGATGATCTTTAAAATAACAACAGGTTAGCTTTTTCTTCTTTCTTTTTCTTTCCACATTTCATTATAATATGGTAATCAATCACCTGGTAATGTCTTTCAGGAAGGAACAGCAGAAGCAAATCAGAGCTTTAAATATAGTAAGACATATAACTGGTTTGAAGGCAGCTCCACCTACGACATCTCTGAACAAAAAAGACCCTGAAAAATCATGCTTGGCCACTTAAGTTGATGTAAGAAGGCATTGCTGCTGTTGCACCAGTGCCTTCACTACCACCAGCTGGGCTGGCATGAAGGTGTCCAAGCACAGGCCACAACAAGTGACAGCACACAGCAGGTACACAAGCTTGGCATGTGGCACGCACAAGCTTCAGTAGTTCTCAAACCAAATTGTAAATATGGATTTCACCGGTGAGTAACAACTGAAACACACTCCTTGTCACGGTCCCTTCCACTTCTCAGCATTTAGCAAGGGAGCTTCAGCAGGCCTGGCACGTGCAGCACTGAGAGATGGCTTCCATCAGACAGGTGAAAAAACTTCACTCCTCAGCATTTCCCAGAGTGCCCTGAATTGGAGGTTTGGCTGGTTTAAAAACCACAATGGAAAGGGATTTGAGAGACCCAACTCTGGCTCTGCTGATGAGCTGATGCAACACACTGGCATGGAGATGGAGTGAGAGAGGTGGACACAGGGAATGCTGCACCAGGTTGTGCATTTATGCTGTGCATTTCCACTAATGATGTAACTTTTGGGGTCACAGTGAAATCCAACTCAAACAATCAAATCTGCAATATGCTGCACACCTGCTGCATAGAACAGACTCAGGTCACAGCAGAAACAGTATTTTTTGAGTCTGCACAGAACTGTATTTCATGATGGGACATCTGCCAAGCTCCTGGGGTGCAAACACCAAACACACATCAACATAAGGCACCTAAAGGGAGGCTGGAGCCTGCTGGGTGGCAGCAGCTGCACGTGCTGAGGCATTAGGAAGCCTTCTCCTGTGGCTGCTCAAACCATGGGTGGCTCCACCACACAAAGCACGTGGTCTCCCCCATATCAGCTCACGGGTCCACAGCAGGAGCTGTCTGCTTTGGGAACAGTTACACAGACATCAGATAGGAAAAGGATTAAGAGAGGCCTTTCAGAGAGACATGAGATGCATTACAAATGCTTGGGGGCTGTGATTTCAGGGTATTGAGATACATGTCAATACACATAATAAAGGTGGTCTGTCAGACCACAGGGCTCTGTGTGCTCCACAAAGAATCAATGGCCCTTTGCTGATGAGTTGGAGCAGCTCCCCTGGCTCATCTGAAGAGCTCCAGCTCAAAGCTGTTTTTATGGATGTAAGGAACATTTTGTGCATTTTACTCAACCTTCCAGGCCAGTCTCTGGCATGGTTTGATGTTGCTATTAAGAGAAAACAAGGCAAAACCACCTCAAAGTTGAGCTGTAGGAGATGTGTGGGTGCAGTGTCCACATCTGAGCACTCTCTGACCAACACCCAGCAAACCACCTGTGGGAAACTGTTCTTTTCTTCCCCACTTAAGTCTAAACAAGCTGGTAGCCCCCCAGTACCAGCTTGCGACACCACCCCACCGTACAATGAATTTTCAAGACCCCTCAGCCAGTTTTTAGATAAATCCCTCCTGAACCAGTTCTACTTACAGCAGGAAGGGGGAACCTCTTTCTCTATGAGGGTTTCAGGAAAAATGCCATTCCTGCAGAATGGCACTGCTGGAGGTGCAGAGTTCCCTGGAGAAGACTTGGCAACCAACACTAAACATTTGGAAACCAGCTGCTGCTGGACTGGCCTGGCACAGGTTTGACCTGTCCGGGAATTGCATTCAGGTTGGCAGGAGGGACTTGTCAGTCACCCCATTTGAACAGAGAACTCTCTCCTCCTGCATGGCAACAGCAGTGGTGAGATGGCAGCTTCTTCAGTAGGCCAGGTTTGATGAAAAAGTTCACAGAATCTTCTGCTTTGTCTGAAATTAGTACATGGTAATGAGTCAAAGAATTTTTCTTTGCAAAATTGTAACACTTAACTCCACCTGAGGCATTTTTAGAAACTGCTACAATTCAAAACATCTGGATATCCATGTTGCAATGCCAAAGAAACAGTGATAGCCTACCTTACCAGCACACTTCTGCTGTCATGGATTTACAACAGTTTTCTGCTTCAAACAACAGTAGAACTTCACATCGTGTCTTGTTGAGTGAAGCAGTCATTAGATATCAAGGGTGAGAGGTTTCAGTGAAGTGCAGTGCTATTTAAAATGTTAAAAGATACTGGCACTTAAAGAAACAATACAAACTTCCTCAGTAGAAGATGGATGGAAGGAAACAAGGAAGGAAGGAAACAAGGAAACAAGGAAACAAGGAAACAAGGAAACAAGGAAACAAGGAAACAAGGAAACAAGGAAACAAGGAAACAAGGAAACAAGGAAACAAGGAAGGAAGGAAACAAGGAAACAAGGAAGGAAGGAAACAAGGAAACAAGGAAGGAAGGAAACAAGGAAACAAGGAAGGAAGGAAACAAGGAAACAAACAAGGAAACAAGGAAACAAACAAGGAAACAAGGAAACAAGGAAACAAGGAAACAAGGAAACAAGGAAACAAGGAAACAAGGAAGGAAACAAGGAAGGAAACAAGGAAGGAAACAAGGAAGGAAACAAGGAAGGAAACAAGGAAGGAAACAAGGAAGGAAACAAGGAAACAAGGAAGGAAACAAGGAAGGAAACAAGGAAGGAAACAAGGAAGGAAACAAGGAAGGAAACAAGGAAGGAAACAAGGAAGGAAACAAGGAAGGAAACAAGGAAGGAAACAAGGAAGGAAACAAGGAAGGAAACAAGGAAGGAAACAAGGAAGGAAACAAGGAAGGAAACAAGGAAGGAAACAAGGAAGGAAACAAGGAAGGAAACAAACAAGGAAGGAAACAAACAAGGAAGGAAACAAACAAGGAAGGAAGGAAGGAAGGAAACAAACAAGGAAGGAAGGAAGGAAGGAAGGAAACAAACAAGGAAGGAAGGAAGGAAGGAAGGAAACAAACAAACAAGGAAGGAAGGAAGGAAGGAAGGAAGGAAACAAGGAAGGAAGGAAGGAAGGAAGGAAACAAGGAAGGAAGGAAACAAGGAAGGAAGGAAGGAAGGAAGGAAGGAAACAAGGAAGGAAGGAAACAAGGAAGGAAACAAGGAAGGAAGGAAGGAAGGAAACAAGGAAGGAAACATGTTCCAGGAAACATGTTCCATTACTGACCAAGATCTCACAGGAGGAAAAATTACCAAATTCCATTTCCTTCTGTGCTCTCTGGTCCCCACCATGGTTCCTGTTGGTTCCTGTCACACACTCTCTAGCAGGGCCTGAGCAGACTGGAGTTTGCTGTGGCTGAGCAGTGTTGACCACTCCAGCAGCCAGACAAAACTCAGCCTAGGGGGGAGACTTCTGCTGTGGTTCAGCCAAGGACAGGTAGGAGCACTTTTGGCAATATTACTTCATTTTCTTTAAGGCTTTGAGGAGAGACAGCCCAAACCAGACCGGAAGGCACTGCACCCTCCCCTGGCAGCCCAGCTGCAGAGGGGTTTTGCTGTCCAAGGCCATTTCTATGCTCCCAAGGGCACACAGCACCATCAGAAACTGCAACTGGGCTCCAGCCTATGCCAGGCTTTCGTTTTCTGCAACATATGAACAATGTTAAAAATATACTTGAGCCCTGAAAGCTGTATTACATGTAAGGGTTGCTGTATGACATGAGGGGGATGATCTACACAGTTAAACTAGGCAGGAAATGCACCTGGTGCCAGATAATTAGGAAACATTGCTATAAAACACTTTTTCAACATAGTTTTAATTCAGTCCCTTGGTGGAAACTCCATTTGTTTTACCAAGTGCTGAAGCACATTTGTTGCTAAAGCATTTCTAGGTTTAAAACACAAGAATACAGCAGAATTTACTGATCTTTCTTGCAGTAATCTACATGATTTATAATTCAAATAAAACTGAATTACTCATTCCTCACTAAAGATCCAATATCAGATTGCTGTACTGGAGTGCCATACTATTAAGCAGTCATATTTACAAAATAGATTGCCTTTTGTTATGATCTTATGAATAATTAAATCTAGAATGTAGCTATAATAAAGTGAACAAACTATTCCATTTTATCTCAATCAGGAATTAGAAAAACTGAATAATTCATAATAGGACTCAGTCATTAGCATGGATTTATGATTTTTTGATTATACATTAGCAAGAACAAATATATACAATGAGATACAAGCACATGACTGAAGATCACATAGCTTCTACACTGGATGGAGACTATATGTATAACAGACTTTGAAATACTTAAACATTCAAATGGAGCTTTGTTTATTTGGGGCTTTCATGGTATTAGCAGATTTAGAAGTAGATTTGCATCTGCTCATGGAAAACAAAGTCATTTTATTTGAGAGCACCATGAATATTTGTTGTACAGTGTGCATCTCTGATACTTCATAGAGTCATTTAACAAGACACCTGTTAACTGATAATTTGCTATTTATTAATTTCTTCACTAAGGAAAAAAAAAAGTAATTTATTTCAGGCTGTACTATAAAAGAGCATCATGTCTCCTCACTTGTTTTTAATTTAGTAACTTATCTCCAACAATTATCACTCTACATCACTCTGAAGATATAAACTAAAGTACATTTTGGCCTGATCTCAAAAGTTTGTGTATTGACTTTTAGAGACATCTAGAACTTAATTCAAATATTTAGAGAAACATTTTCCCCCCAGGGAATTTTAACTCATCCCTGCCTGTGCCTTAAAACATCACATTGCCTTGTTGCCTGGTCCAAAGCTGGCTCATGGGATGGCCTCCCACTGACTCAGGGTCACAGCAAGGTTCTCCACAGCCTCATGACATCCACACAGCTTTCACATGCTGCTACCCAGGAAATTCAGCTTCCAGCTAGAAAAATCTGCTGGGGGGTGCATATGTATTTTAAAAAGCTTGGGTGAAGTTCAAACATTGCATTGAGGGAAACACTCAGGTAAAGGCTACTAAATTATTTCCCCCCACTCACACAGTGAACCATAAGTTTGTTGGGTTAACAAGGAGACAAAAGGGATTTTTTTTAAAAAACCCCTTCCTTTCCTCCCCCAATGTTCATCATGATGCTTCATGAGATAAAACATCAGCCAGCTCCATGACTGGTCAAGAAGGGATAGAATATCTTGGTTTCTTGCAAGAGCTTTTTTGCCACTGAAGTATCCCTGATTTCAGCTTCACCTGAGTTTCCACCCAGCACCCAGAAGCACTCTAACACCTCTGCTTGCATGGCTTGCTTCCACTCTGCTGGAGTCTTGCAGCTCTGCAGAACATTTGAATCGATTGACTAACTCCTATTGTGCAAATATCCATTCTTGGAGCACATGCACTGACTCCCTGGCTGAGCTATTAGGTGTGTTTTATCCCCCGTTCTCCTGTTTTACGCGTTTCTTTTGTCTAAGTAGAACACAGACAAACCTGAAGGCTTCAGCACTTCCTCACTCTCTGAGGGCAGTGAGCACTGACCCCTCACACTAACCAATCCATGAGTGGAAAGTGAGGGGTTAAATCCTGGCCATGAGCTTTAACGGTGCCAAGATTTCATTCAGTTAAAAAAACAATCCTTCTCCTTTATACTGAAATTATTATAGGGGTCATGATGTATTAAAGAGTCTTAGATAGTGATTTTTATCTACAGACAGATCTACTGAGGCAGACATTGTGCTGGGGCTTGGATTTGATCCAAGATACAGGTAAAGTTCACAATTGATACTACTCCCAAATAAGGTCACCTATAAGCCGGGGGAAGCCAGCGCACCGTGTTCCAGATGGAGCATGAACCACCAGCAGGATCAGCACTTCAGGGGCTGTGTGATGCTGTCAGCCCCAGCAGCTACATCTCTCCACTGCTGGCTTTAATTTAACCTGTTAATTGCTGGACCAGCCCTCACATGCAGTGGTCAGACCTCCATAACAGAGCTGAGCTCTTGTTCTCATGACAAAGCAGGCTATGCAGTTCCTGTACCTGAGGAAAACAATTTCTTTCCCAAAACTATAGCACTTACTCTCTGGGAGGTCTGGGGGGGGACCTAAAAACCAACTGACAACACAGGATCTTGCAAGGAAATGAGTTTGTGCAGTAAGAGTAACTTGGATGTGGAGCCTTCTAGAAATGAGGCAATCCATTAAGACGCATCTTCATTTTGAGGATCTCAAAGCTCATCCACACAGGAAGCTGCCAGCTGGGACTCTCCAGCTAGAACATAACTTGGAAAAAAGCAACTGCACAAACTACCCAAGTCCTGAACCAGCATAAATCAGCCACCCCAGAGCCCAGAATCACCTGCACAACGGCAGCAGCAGCCTCCAACACGTTAAGGCAACAAACCAGCCTCTGAGAGCACATAGTGAGTCTCCCCAGCAACACCCGTGGTGGATAATGACTTCCCAAGTAGCAGAGCATGAAGGCTGGCTCCTGAGGTACTGGAGTACACCAGCACCTTCTCACACCTTAAATAAAAGCTGATCCAGTTGGATAGGTTGCTTTCACCAGCTGCAACCATTCGCACCCACCAGAAACAAGGGGAGAAAGAAGAAAATGGTGCTAGAGCAGAACAGCAGCAGTTTCCATCACCAATCCATGAGCACGCAGGGAAGGGATCAAAGCAGAGTGCTGCTCTTCCTGTCTAGTCAGTGCTCATGACTTGTCTCCCACTGTCTTATAAAAAAAAAAAACAAACAACAAAAAGCTCCTTGAAAAGATGTTCATAGTTTTATACATGTCTGTCTTTCCTTTTAAAGGAAGGGTATCCAGTCCTGCAATGCACTCAGCACATACATTTCACAAGAACTGTTTGCTCCCACTGGAGAAAAAAATGTTGTATTTTCTTATCAAATACCTGCCTGAGAACATAAAGCCATCTCTTACAGCAAATAAGAACTTCACAGAACAACAATTAACTTGATGGAGTTCTTCAAATACTGAAAACTACCTGCTCCAGTGGGTCTTTTTTCTGCTCCAATCTGTTCATAATTTAAAGCTTTAATTAAAAAAATTAAAAAGTAGCCTTACCCCTGAATAGGTTGTCATTCCTTATCATCAACAGTCTGAGAGGCTTTCTGAAATTCCCTCATTGGATTCCACCATTTGGTTGAGCAGTGCAACACGTTCCTAACTTGATTTATCTGAGATGGCTAGGAAGACATTTTAATGAGTCAAGGTGAAGAGGAGAAGAACGTTTATCTTGGCAAAGACAGGGGAGGGGAGAGTGACACCACAGCCCCAGAGCCAGCTGCTTTCACTTCAGCCTGAACTATCACTTACGTCAGTAGGACTGGTTAAGCTTTCTCCAGGACCTGGTCCCAGATAAATCAGTGTAAGGTTTATTCTGTGCAGGTTACTACTGCAGGCTCCTCAAAGAGCCTCAGTGTTCAGGAGCATATTCAACTCTAAATCTCAGTGAAATGAGAGTAGTGCTCGAGTGTTTCCATGATCAAATCCTCAGTTAGCTCACTGCTGGGGAAGGGGCTTTAACCCACATGCACTCATTAGACTTTCAGGCTCCTCTCATTAGAAATAATGAAAAAGGAGATTGCAGGAAAAATACAGGCTGAGCTGAGAGTTCAACACACATCTCATGGCTTTAGTCCAGTACCTAATCCTTCTCTCCTCTTTTCCATCACCCCCTTCCATTCCTACTGGACTCCATTTGCCATGCCATCACCACAGCAATGGAAGGGAGGTCCATCACACTTGCAGCAACCTGCCTTCATTTTAAACTTCATACAGCAAAGCATTTTTCTGTGCTCTCCTACTGCCTCTGAGGTCACCTGTGTCTCTTTAGAAATCCATCTAGGACAAGTTCCTGTTATATTGCCTTCACTCCTTGGGAGGCATCTGCTTTCCATTTCAACCTGAAAACACTCTGTTTCCTACATTATTCTTTTTTTCATAAATTCCTTATGCTGGCTTGCTTGGCAAAATATAAAGAGTTGTGTCTGCCCAAAGGCACAATGAAAAACTGGATAAAACAAACTGAACGTTCTCCTTTTACTATGCACTGTACGACACAGACATACATCAACATAACCTCAGCCAGGATTGTTTGGCAGGTTTTGTTCAAAGTGTGAATGAATAGCAACCTTATATTCCCCCTGGCTTAAGTTCTGGATAATCCTTGTAAGTCAAAATGTGTATTACCTGTGCCAGAGGTCAGATAATTTAGACTATGTTTGGTCTTTTACGTTTCCATGACAGCACCCTTTATTAGCTCCAGGTTGAAAGAAGGGGAGAGGGGGAAACAACTAAATACATTCTTCAACCTTTTTCACCAGCTAAAAACCTAAACAATTTCTTTTCCTGGCTTTTAAAACTGTGGCTCATTTGGATCCATCCTTCTGTCACTGTGTTTAAAGTGAAACAGTTCATACACAATCACCCATCTATCAGCTACAACACTAACTCAGGGCAGGCAAAAAGTTTCTTGCCCTTCAGCATAGTCTTGGCTGTATTTTCCTCCTCAATTTTCCTTCCCCCGATATTGCACAGAGTATGTTTATGCTGTCCATTAACTTTCAAAAGAGCTGAGGCTTTGGAAAGCCTGGTTCCGATTACCCTTGTAACTCCTGCCTGAAGGATTTTATCTCGGGGGAGAGCATGGTTTTGCATGCTCCTTTGTGTGGCTAGGTAGGCTCCTTTCTCCAAAGCCAGCATTTCCACCAGCCCTGTTTAATGTTAAGGTTAAAAGTAAGAGGCAGTGGTTATCAGGGGATGCAGACTGGGACTGTCAGAGCACTTGGGCATTTTGGGCACAATCACTGAATCTGCTGCAACTCAAGCATTTAGTAACACAAGCACTTTCAGTATGTTACAAATTGAGCTGAGGTTGTAATTATAATTACAAAAATAATAGTTTTTCTTAAAAAAAAAAAGCAAACAAACAAAATGGACATGTGTGTAAAACCTTGATTTAGCTTATATGCTGCCCCTACTTCTGTGTGTTTATCTACAGAAAAAAATTAATTAGTTTTATCATGTAACTCCTCACACCCACAGACTGCAATGCCAGGGACAGGCATCCATCAGGACAGGTTGCTGCTTCACATTTTAAGAGTGTAGCAGTGAAAAAGGTCTTCGTTTTGAAGTGGGAACACTGATCAAGGACAAGCCAAGCTACTGTGCCGTTTTGAGTTCACTTGTTTAACAACACTAGATACGCCTTCATCATGCAATATGTAAATACATAATTTGACCTCACACCAATCACAGGAAAAACTGAACTTCTGTTTAAAGACACCAAGGAGGATTGTACACTTGTATCTGAATTTTATCTTCTTCACTGGGGCACGAATTCCAGGTGTAGATACTGCACACACAGGTTAGGAATGGTCACATGAACCAACCCCAGAGTCCACTTGTCCTTCAGGTTCCAGTGGTGAGCTTTTAGGTAATTGAGTTTTGCAGCTTGGGTAACTTAAATAAAAACTCCCAAGCAGATGACCAGGGCTTGATCTGCTTCCATCAGTACAACAGCACACAGCACCACCAATACACACCCATAGCTGCACTCTAGAAGGGCCCATCCAGAAACTCTTGAACAGTTTTGGGGAAAAAACAACAACAACACAACCAAGATTTTCTTTCTCTTCACAACCAATTCATGCAAAGTAGAAAGCCAGCAAAATTCATCAAAGAAGTTATTCACTGTGAATTGAATGCTCATCTCCATTCAGCACATTACTGACACGAACTGGGAAGATGTACCCACTGACTCATCACCAGCTGCTGGTGTCAGCTCCTTTCCTCTGCTTTCCAAGTAACTGAGGGCAGTGTGTGCACAACAGGCACAGCAGCCCTGGCCAAACACTCCTGCACTCCTTGAAAAGGTAAGAACAGGTAAGATTACACGATAGCAACAGTCAGGGATCTGCAGCACCACCTGGTCCTGGTGAAGTAAGTGCCCCCCAGTCCGGTTTGGACAGGGCTAAGGACTGCTGAGCAAACAGTTCTGAACATCAGAGGAAGGAAACCCCTGAGTTTCAATGAGTTTCTAATTAATGCCTAGGGATGCTTAAAATGAACAGAGAAGTTGTTGTAGGGCTCCAGCTTTCCTTATATGGGTACTCTACTGTACTCCTTGCTAGTCCTTGTCAGGTTTATAATCCTAAATTACATTGTTTATTTATTTTATGATGTTCTGAAGAGCTCTCTCATTTCCTTTGGCTTTTCTTTATGAAATTCTGCAAACGGTGTTTGTGCAAGAATTTCAGCAATAATGACTGTGGCCCAGGGCATTTCCTGGATTAATGACAGGCTGGAAGAGTCCATGGCCCACGGTTCTGCTGTGACCCATTAACCCCAAGGAAGTTTAAATTCTCCAGGAAGTGCCCAGTGCCAGAGCAGTTATTGCAAGGGAAATTCAGTGGGATACTTGAGTCAACAGCAACAAAACAATCTTCCTTCTAGCCCTCACAAATGTAGGAGGAAATACTAATTTGAATGGGCTGATAATGACGTTTGGAGTGTTTCAGGGGGATTTAACAGCCTCTAGCAGGAAGCACAGCAGGAAATTTCTCTTTTGCCATGCAACACACATCAGAACCAGCGCTGTTTGGAAACAAGGTTTTTCAATTCCCTAAGAAATTAATGATTTGAGGTGGAAATTAATTAGGAAAATTGAGTTTTTAACTTGTAAATGAAGCACCTTGTTTGAGACTGTTACTGTGGTTTCACACAGGAGGTCTCAGATGACTCATTTTGTTCATTTCCACTTCAGACTTTACCTCCAGCTCAAACTATCTGTAACCCCCCTGTAATATTGGCCACAATATACCAATGACACGAAGAGTGCAGTTCCCTAATTCCTCCCTGTCAAAGATCGACACCATTCAGATCACACACAAAAATCATGCTTTGTTTCAACTCATTGTTCCTAATTAAAAGGAGGGAGTCGAGCTTGTATCTGTTCATCAAGATTAATGACACTATTGTACACTTGCAAGCACTGTTACTGAAGTCCCCTCAAAGAAATCAACCACTTGCAAAGTATTGTAAACCATGTCAGAAGTGGATGTTTCCACCTAAACTTAGGGTTTGAGCCAGTGCCCACAGAAGCCTACAGTGCCTCTCTGCTCCTTTACTAAAAATTAAAGCACAAGGCCCTTGAATACGTAGAATAACTATGAACATGTGTACATTAAGGCAAGTCCTTAGTTCAGCAGCACTGATGAAACATAAGACACGTGCTGAAGTCATTTGCTGACTCAAGTCCTGTACGAGGCGCAGTGAGATGAAGTACGACACAGGGAACATCCAACAAGTAACATCTGTCTCCTACAAAGTATGAAATAATCATAAGGATGTTGTGAAAAGATCAGCATTTCATTAGCCAACAGCTTGTATCTGTCCCTACAGAAACTATTTCTTCAGCCATCTCAGCATTTTGTGCTTTCTGTAAGCTGCAGAAGTACTTGCAGTACTTTTCCTTTGCAAGGGAACAGTTCAAGAGAGGCGCAAACACTGCTGGAAAGACGGAGCCAGGGTCCAGCTAACCAGGCTCTTCACACACAGATAGGAAGGAGAAGCCTCCTTCTGATCCTGAGCAGGGGGAGGAGAGGACTGCGTGCCACTGTGGCAGGCTCCACCACCCTGCACTGCAGCACCTGAAACAGGCACAAGTTAGAGCTCAGCTGGGACCTGATCTCCCGCAACAGACTCTGGCTACGCTTCCTACTTGGAAACTGCAGACTGCAGCCAATTTTAAAGGAATTTAAATTCCTGAACATATTTTACTTTGGAACCAGAGATGAAGAGAGAGAAAAGGGACTGACTTGTGAAAAGCTCCAACTCTGTGATTTAAATGTGTTTTGGAGCATTTGGGATTAGGTGGGAAACTAGTGAAGGGCGGAGGAGTCTCTTCATCTCTCCCACCAAGGCCCATGACAGTTACTGCAGGAGACATCTGAGACTGAGCAAAAGAAAACATTATGAGAGGCAGAACTTTACATACTGCTCCATCAATACATTTCCAAAAAACAGGGTTTCATTATTTGTATGTAAATTAAGAATCCACTGCTCATTTTCTTTCTTTTTCGGTATTCAACTGCAAGCTTGGAAAGCCATGGCCAGCTACAGCCAGCACCCGGCTGGGCTGAGGGAACGGGAGCTAGAACAGAGGTAACTGAAAAACAGAGCAGGGAAGTGGCTTCAGTGCTTTGTGGGGTGATGGGAACTTCTTGGGGGAGTACGTAAGAAAGGAACTAAGTGTTTCTGTTCTGGACATAGCTGCAAAAAGATAGTAACTTGCCGAGTCATTGTCCATGAAGAGGTTGAGACACGGGGCTGGGCTCTTGGCAACCCAGAAGGTTTGAGCTCTACCAAGTTGCAGAGGCCCACACAGAGAAGCACAGTGCTTAGGAAGGCCAAGGTCCTTTACATTATTCTCTGAGTTTTGTTAGCCTAACAACTGTGCTCCATGAGCTGAGCTAGCCAGCAGCTTCAAATGGGACAGTGTTTGTTTACAGTCTTAGGCTACAAAATGTTGACACAAACTTTTTAATGTTTGCATGTGTTTAAAATAAACTTTTTCTTTCACCCTTCCTGAGTTCTCAGTGGCCTATTGATTTCTAAGGAAAATTAGCACAAACCTTTCATCTGCACTTGGAAGGGATATGCCCATTTTTTTCTGGAGAAAGGAAAACTACATTTAGAGCCCAATAAAGCATCCATTTTATCTTCACATGAGGTCATCCCTTCATGCAGAGCTGCTTGCATGCTGAAGAGCTACAAGCACAACTGTGGTAACTACTGAGCCCTGGTTAAAAGCATGGTTTGCATAGTCTGCATTCAGCCTAGAGGGGCTTCACAGCCTGAACTCTGTCTGAAGTACGTGGTTACCACCTCAACAGTGTTTCAATAATCCAGTTCCATTTCCAGCCCTGAAATCAAAGGGACATATTTATTTCCTGCACAGAGACCAAAACCACTAGGCAGATGATTTCTTCAGTGCTTTCTTTCTTGCATCAATACACCTCGTGAAAAACAGATTCTTTAAATAAGGTCAGAGAGAAGTGAGACAATGAGTGAAAGATGAACTCACTCCCTTCTTGGTTTTTTAATAGTTCCAGGCCAAGAGGAGAAAGATACTAATGCTAAGTTGTCATACCCTATCTAAACACATTGGCTGTACTACTTATAAACACTGACATCATTCTGCAAAAGGGCCTGCCATGTAGGCTTTCAATTATGTAGCTGTTTTAATCTAATTTATATTGCCATTTATGTACACCAAGGTAAATCTGCACCAAAAAAAAGGTCTTTTCTAAACAGAAGCAGAACTGCAGAATATTTGGTCTCTCCAGAACTTTTAAAATGATGACTTCTAGCTGAGATCAAATTTGTTTTAATTTGGATTTGCCAATGACACCTTTGTATGCTGCATCTTCAATTTCAAACGGATGAGAAATGGATCTTTAAAAGCAAAATGCATCACAAGGGAGCATCCACAGGCAACCCATAGATCTTGATAAAGTGCCAGTGGCATCCCCTCATTTTCTTGCCCTCAGCTCCCTCATCAGATGCAACTTCTTCCCATTAACCTCCAAACAAGCTTCTCTTCCTGAGAAAAGTCTCTGGTACCCAAGGAGCACATCCTGCACATCCCACATGGGATGGTGGAGGCAGGAAAGGAGGCAAGTTCTGTGGGAAGGATCCTCCCTCCCTCTGTCAGGCTCCAGGTCACACTTATCCAGTAACTCAGTAACCTGAGAAATCCTCTCCCTTACAGTGCTAAAACTCCAACGTTTTAAGATCTCAGAGATGAAACATGATGTCATTCACACAGGAACTCCCAAATAACGTGCTTTCTGATGACACCTGTGAGATCAGAGCTTCAGCCCTTAGTACCAGCTGCATTTCTACAAGGTCCAGAAGCTGCTACTCTGCTTTCCAGCCTCCATTGCCCCCACCACTGATAAACCCAACTAGACCTCAGTGGGAAGGAGAATGGGAGAAGTGTTTGGGACAACACGGAATAATACAGCACGTTCTTGGCAGTGGCCTGGCACCAGCCAGACCCCTCCCCCAGTAAGGAATGCAACTTTCCAAATCAAGGGAGAGGCTCAACTTCAAACTTGCTCCTTCTCACGCCAACAAACACTCCTCGTGAGCTGTCAGCTGTTTCCTAAGCACTGCGAGACATCAGCTTCCACGAGGGCCACGCAGGGGTGAGAGGTGAAGAAATGTTCCCCTCTACCAGACAGTTGGAAACATGGGGTCAAAGTCTGACTTCTGGTGTGGCTTTGCCACTCTGTGAAGGGGGCTGGAGGGAAGATGGGGCATATGGCTACAGCAGAGGATCAGCATGTATTTCCGCAGCGTCTGCAAACCAAAATGAAAGCCAGAATTTCTTATCCCATCAAATAGGTGAGTCCTTATAAAATTTGAAGAAAAAATGTGCCTGTTTCCAACAGAGGAGTTTTCTGGAAGGCCACCAAGCCAACCAGCCCAAGCTGCGGGTCCCTAAGATGCATTTTGCTTTGAAGGATTTCCCAGTCCTCTCTGCAGATGAGACAGAAAGCTTCCTGAGGCCTAACCCTGTCCCTGCAGCTCTGGTGTTCAGTGCAAGGGCATGGGAGAAGACTTTTCTGCAAGGGCAGCCCAGCCGAAGGTCAGAGCTGCCATCCCAGGGGAGCTCCCAAGCTGCTGGGAGAACCACCCGCTCCGAGATGTGCTCCCTTCAGCAAAGGCCAGGACCACCAACAGAGCTTGTTGGCAAGGCTGCCTTTAGGGAGGAGTTGTTTGTTTTTAAATTCAAGTGAAATGCACTGCAACCACATTGCAATGAAAGATTGGCTATCTGGCAAGAGACAACACAAAACCTCTTGGGATCACCAGCTTTCTAGGCATTTTGTTACAAAAATGTTCATACAAAATATGAATATTTAAGCTTTCAACAAAAGAAAAGTACCATCCACATGTTTCAGGTTAGGACCACTCTCTTCAATCTTCTTGTCTCACCCAGCTGACCCTGTGCAGGCAGCTGTGCCATGAGTTGAGCCTGCTGCTGGCCTGGTGCTGCACCATGTTGGTAAAGCAGCAGCCACCCAGCTGCTGGGGCAGGCAGCACTAGCTGCAGCAGCCACAGCCCCCTGCAGCACCAAGGAATGTCATCTGTGTCCAGCTGGCTTCCTGTAGCTCTTACCCCAGAAGGTTTCACTACTGGTTTTCATCACTGAGTCCCTCAGTCTTCCTTTGCTACCTGCACTCATTACTCCTACTTTTCTTGACTTTTTCCTTATTCCCCCCTCCAAATGCTGTCTCTGTCCCCCCATCTTGTCCTCTCGCTTCCTGCCCTTGTCCCAAGCCCCTCCCCAGCTTTCCTGGAGCCCCTTCAGGCCCTGGAAGGTGCTCTAAGGTCTCCCTGGAGCCTTCTCTTCTCCAGGCTGAACATCCCAACTCTCTCAGCCTGTCTCCAGAGCAGAGCTGCTCCAGCCCTTGGATCATCTTGGTGGCCTCCTCTGGACTTTCTGCAGGAGCTCTATGTCCTCCTTATGTTGGGGGCTCCAGAACTGGACAAAATGCTCCAGGCTGTGGAATTCCCATCCCTAGAAGTGTTCAAGTCCAGGTTGGATGGGGCTCTGAGTAACCTAACCTAGTGGGAGGTGTCCCTACCCATGCAGGGGGGTTGGAACTGGATGATCCTTAAGGTCCCTTCCAACTCAAAGCCTTGGATGATGATGATGATCTTTTTTGGAAATCCTCTAGCAGAAAAAAAAACCAAAACTATCCCTTTCCCAGGATCAGGTGTTCAAAACCATCCAGTGTGCCCACAATTACTGGTGCCAGAGTTACTGGCCCCCACACTGCTCCTGTGGTCTACGTGCTTCTCCAGCCCTTTATCAGCCCTACACCTCTTCTGCACATTTACTCACTGACTCAGCAAAGCTGCTGATTACACACCCAGAGCTCAGAGCATTCAAAGTGCTCTTCAATGTGCTGTTAGCCCTGAGCTCGTGTGCTGCAGGTATTAAGGGGCTGAGAAGAGCAGCTCCATTATACTGCTGGCAGCACCAGCAGAGTGTCTGCACCCCCCCGTACAATTCCTGTTTGCAGCTACCTCAAGCCAATGGATGAAATCAAAGTAATATGATATTTGCTTTGAATTTGAACCACTGGAAAAATTTTCTCCCTGTGCAGCAGTTCATTGACTTTTATATGACTTTTAATCTCCAATGTCTGCACATGAACTGACTAGCACTGAAAATGAATGAATAATATTTCACAAACTTGAGAGAACATGGGAACTGGAGTTCACAGTTTCATGAATACATAATGATGTTAAGATAACTTACATTTACAGCATGTGAAGTAGAAAGCAAAACTGCCTGGCACGCCGTAACCATTCGTTATTGAAGGCTAATTACTTTTCCACACCATCATCTGTCAAAGTAATGATGAGTGCAACTCTATGCACTTGATTTGTGGAATAAAGTTATTTGGTAAGGAAGTAATGATAAATGCTGAAAGGAGTTAAAAGCAGCCTTCTGAATACCACGTTGCCTTCCACATTCTTTTCTAGAAAATATCTTCTAGAAATTCTCCTGTATTATACTCCCATATATTCCCTTAAGAGTTGTTTGATTTCCTGGAAGTGGGGAAACAGTTTTGCCACTTCCAGCTTTCCAAGGCTTCATGTCGATTTACACCCACGACACAAAAAGACATCAAACATCACTGAGAATCAGCGGGAGAAAATGTTACTTTACAAACATCTGCACAGTGGGGATGGCACATAAAAACCAACTGCAAATGAGGACAATACATTGGCATTTAAACACAGAAGGTTACGTTAATTCCCAGGAGTCAACATCTGGCTACAAACACAATCAGCCCAAGACCAGCAAGAGCCCAAATTGCCCAGCTCTCTGCCAGCAGCACACAGATCCAGCTTGAACAGAAAGAGTACCTCCAGGTAAGAATTTCTAACTGCTATTTCCATGGAATAGTTCCAAAACACTTCATATGTTTAAGAAGTCCATTAAATTTGATACATTTGCTTGACATCCAATGATATTTGCTAAAAAGAAAGACTTAACATTTTTAACTCTTGATATAATATTTCCACAATCCAGTCCTGCATAAGAAAACAAATTACAAGTTGAATTTATGAACTATGTACCCAGCACCATCCATTCCCAACTCCGCTGGAAGAATGGAAGTGAACTGAGATTTTGCAAAGATATACTTACAATCAGCAATTTAAAAAATTCTTATTGATGATACCTACAGGCACAGCTCCACAAAGGCTCACCCTCTCAGGATTTTTCCCCATCGCAACATGTTCACTTTCTTAACAGCTAGTTTTATTTCTTTAAATTCTGAGGAGAGACTGACCTGACACTAATTAGAATTACCTCAAGCTGAGGGTACTTTCCCTTCAATACAGTCACAAATTTAAATCCCAGCAGTCTAACTGATAATCATCTCTCTTTCTGTATATCTTGAAAATCTTTTAAATGCCTTAAGAACTGTTTTGGCTGCTAGAATGAGGCATTGTCCAGTCTATAAAGTTATGTACACAATGACTAAGGTCATCTTCAATCTATAGAGATCTCCTGCTCAGATAGCTTTTTCCTCCCTTTGTCACCTCAGATAAACAGATTAATCCATCACACTTCACCTTTACAGAATTATTTTTTTTTAAGTAGGATCCAAGCTAGATTGTAATTTTTATATTTTTAACCATCTTATCAAGGTACTTTTCCTTTAACAGTGGTAATCTACACTTACCAGAGCTGGTGCAATACAAATTCTTCTTTCCCCAAAAAAGAAGAGATTATGTAATTTTTCATGTTTTATGAAAGAACACATTTTCTTTTTGGAACTGGCAGGATTTGAGGAAATGAGGGTACAGGGATAATGACAAAAGATGATAACTCAGTAGGGCTGACATCCCCTGGGCTCCTGACGGCAGCAGGGAGGGACAGGCTCCTCCAGACAACAAGGCAAAACATTGAAATTGAATTCCTGCTCCACGTCACTCTCAAGCAAAGGCTGCCAACTCTCATGCCAAAAGCCCTCGCAGGTGCCAAGTCACATCCAGTGCTGAGCCAAAGGAGGGGAGGCTGCAGGCCTGGCTCCTGCACAGGAGGTGCCAACAAACTCCCTGGAACTGGATGGATGGACCAGGACAGCCAGCACTGACCACAGCCCCGTGTGCTGCTCCCAGGGGTCAGGACCCACAGCCCCCTGCCTGCCCAGCGCTGCAGGGGACTCCACGGGCTGGCTCTGCTCTGCAGCAGCCACATTCCTCCTTCAGCAGAGGAAGGAGCCAACAGATCAGGGTCTCCAGGCTGCAGTTATCCTTTGTGAGCAATCCCCAGCTCTGCTGACACTGAGGAGCTCCTGCAAACCCTCTGCATTGTTCACCTCATCTACTGCAACTGCGCAAGACGTTCCTGCCTCCCCCCGGGAGACTTGGCTCAGCTAGCTCCAGCTCACAGGTATGAGTGAGAAAAAAGAAAATAAAAGCAAAAACACACACAAAAAAAGGCCAACCATATGTCTCATTAGATCCTGAGGATCACACTTCCTCCAGCTTAATCTGACACTGTGAAAAACTAAGATCTCCCTTGTCTCACAGTACATGGCTTTTGAATGACATTCCCAAGGATGACGTTTCTGATTAAGTCATAATTGGAGTAAACTGAAGGTCACAGGGGAAAAAAAACCAACACAATTCCCTGGGAAGAAGCCAAAAAAGAGTGAAGAACTACATGTACTACTAAGTTTCTTTTTGGCTTCCTTGAAAATAGATAAGGATATTCACCAAAGATCCCCCACACAACTCACTATTCTGTACTTCTTTGGAAATATTTGAGGACTCGCAGCGCCAAATACACCCATGTCTGCAACACAGAGATGAAGCAGCAATGACTTCCCCATTTCTCTTACCCTGACACGATACTCCTTCATTTTCACAGGGTCTCACAACTGCAAATGACATGAGTAGACTTTTTACCTGCAGGGTTTGGTGCTGCTTATCACAACACAGTACCCAAAGGTCAGGTATTTCGTGTCCCTTAATTCACTGATGGAAGACCAGCCTTAAACCTGATGACAGCAGAAGCAGGGAAGCTGAGCACATCTTCACTCCCCCAGCCTCTATTCTGTAAGCCCCACGGCAGCTTCAAGCCCTGTGTGATGCAAAGCTGTTTGCTTTGCCAGACTGGAAGCAGAGTTAGCTTTTTCTTTTTCTTTCCTGACCCAAAAGCCTAAGTGAATGACCTTACACCTGACTGTGCAAGCAACCCACACAGCCCTGTGCAGGCCTCCTTCCTACTCATGGCTCCCTCAGCCCACAGCCCTCATCAGCAGTGGCTTTTAATTTTAAATTTCTGATCAGCAAAAGAAAACCCCAGCGTGCTGTTACGGGACCCCACTGGAACAGCACACATTCTCCTCTGCTCTTTTGACTTTTTCACTTTCATACCTCACGACAAAAAGAAATGCCCCACAAAACTGCACATCACATGTCTCTGTAACAATTTCCAGCCTCAAACATATTTTAAGCGGTTAGCCAGACTTCCAGTTGAAGCTGTCAGAAAGACAGGGATACCAAGGAAGGCAAGCTCCTGGGAAGAATGTGAGGATGGCTTGGCCAGGTGGACAGAGGCAGCCCCACTGCTGTGCCCAGGGAGGAGCAGCCCAGTGCCAGCAGGACCTCACTGCCAACACACAGAAATCTCCTCTAGAAGATTGCTTGAAATATCTTCTCTCCTGAGACTCAGCTTGCACAACGAGGATTTAGAGCACCAACACCATATTTAAGTGCAAATAGGCTTTTATAATTCTAAACTTGGTACATCCACCCCTTCTCACACATACTTTTTTTTTTTTTTCAATTTAGAGTCAGGAAAACCAGCTTTGCCAGACTTTGGAACCCCCGTTCCTGGAGCAGCTTCCAGGGTCTGACTAAATGAATGGTTGAACTAAATTCGTTTGGCCAAAAGGAAGATGATGCTCCCTGGATCTGCAGCAGAACCTGCAAGAGCCCAACGCCCATTTGCTGCTGAAGAGGCACCGAGTGCCCAGGTGCTGAGTTCAGCCCTTGCAATTCAGGTCAGTTCCCTTCCTGCCTTTCAGAAAAGCTCAGTTGCACATATGAATTGTTCCAGCAGCATTCAGAGAAATCACTGCTAGGGTTGTTAGTTAACTAAAACTCTTTGTTTTCCACTCAGACACACCATGTTGCTCATCCTCTGTCTCAGTCACAGAAAGCCTTATCCCACAGGAGAGACCTGGTGCCTTGGCCCTTCCCCAGAGAGGCATTACATGTGCCAGGTCCTCTCCTCCCAGGGGCAGAATTTTGTACCAAACCTCTCTCAGCCTGGAAGCAGCTCAGGGCAGAGTTACCCCTGCACGCCACTGGAGCCAGCCCTGCCTAAACCCTTCTTGGGCACAGATGCCATGCAGCCACAAAACTCCCATGTCACTTTGCAAAGCAGCATCCTGTTTACTTAATTTATGTTTGTCAACACACCTTTGAGTGCTCCTTTGGATGGTGACACTCCCCTGGTGATGCTGCAGGACCATGGGAATTCACACTGCACTGGAGCCCTACTGGGCACGAAGCCTTCCTGGACCCCCTGCTGCTCTAGCCACAAGGACAGGTCTAGTGATGAACATGTTCAAAATACTACAATAAATGTAACTCCTTCAAAAATAAAGATATTCTTAAATTTTCTGACATAACTGCTTCTGCAAATGGCAAAAATAACAGACTTTCACAGAGCTGGGAATCTTTTAGGGGTTCATTCTGGTTGTATTCCATCAAGGATCAACTACACAGTTAAAGAAGTATCTCTGTACTAGAAGAGAAAGTTTCTTACTCTTTTTTTAGCTAATGGGGTATTTAAAATCAAGCTCTATTAAAACCAACAGAAACTACCACAACAGCCTGCTACCTATCCAAGAAACAATTTCCATTTGTAAAAGCACAGCCCTGAAGTGACAGCCCAAAGTCCCAGTGTGATAGAGAAACCTGCTTATCTGCTCATTAAAAGATAATTAAAAAATAAATTTCCTTATTCTGGTGAACCAAACTACTAGCAAACAGATAGCTATTAAATGCTACTAAATAAATCTTCTGCAAGCCTCAGACTCTTAATTTCTTGATTGCAGGCATAATAAATACCAAGAGCTTGAGGTAATACAATATGCAAGACAGCTGAATCATTTTTTGGCCATACAAAGAGGAGATAATTCAAAAACTTTACATAATCTCAGCAGACTGACAGCTGAGGTAACCACCTAAAGTGACAGATATATCTGAAGAACCATATGAGGCACAGCACTATCCCAAACCTCCTTTCTGTCATCAGTCCTTGAGTGAAAGCTATTGTCAATGTGCAACTTTTAATATTAGAACCTCTTCTCAGTACAGAAAGAAAACCTTTATCCAAATATGATCTAAGAAGCTTAAATAACTGCCAATGATATAGAGTGTGAAAGAGTCCATTAAAACTAAGGATGATCTGCTCTCACGAGTCCCATGTCCATCTTGCAGTACAAGTGACAGGAGGATGAACCAAGCAGCACAACAACAGTGCCCCCTCAGAGTGCAAAACTTAAGTAATGAAAGCGCTAGAAAAACAAGTTATTTATTCACTGCAATGCACTGTATATTGAACAGCAGGTTCCATTTTGCTCATAGGAGGATGAGGGAGGCTTGAATAAGGAAACAAAAGCTGACCTGTACAACCCAGTGCTACTCATGAGTTGGACAACAAACCTCCTGGGCACCCATCCAACACACAGAAGAGACACTGAGGGGAGAAGGGAAGACTTAGGGTTAGGGCAAGAGGCCTTTGGTTCCTCCTTCACACACTCCCATCCCCCACAGGACTCCTAGCAGAGACCTTTGGCATTGCTTCAGGATCAAAGATTTGTCTTAGCCTTAAACTAAGAACAGAAGTTAGTCTTAAATGCATATTTATGGTCAGGTAACTCTTCACAGGAGTTATACCCTTATGACACCTGCCCCTTCCAGTCCCTCATCCTAAACTGCACAGGGAGAGGCAGAAGTGGTTCTGCTGCATACCCCACACCTGACCAACATCTCACACTGGCAACACAGACCTCCCAGAGACCTGTCCTGCTGTGCCACAGCTCAGGGCTTCCAAATTTAAATGTGCTAGAACATACTGCATGTAACACCTCAGTGTTGCAGCCCTCTGAGCTGCATATTTCAACAAGGAATTCTTTGAATCCTGAGGGTTTATTGCTTCGTACACTATCCACCAATTACCTTTCCTAAAACTTTATATTTACCTATAAATTTCAGTAACAACCTCAAACCTTGTTACAAAGGTTATAGCTGACACGCACAGAACACCACCCAGCTCTTAACCCCTGAGAGTAAAGTCTAATTGAAGTTACAGGATGCACAGCTCATGTTGGGAATTTATTACACTGGCAAACCACTTGCCAGGGAGAAGTATTTGTTCCCATTATAGCTAGAGATCAGGACTGAGAGAGACATACTTTTTTGCCATCTGGGCTTCTCAGCTGCAGATTCAAGACTTGAGACAACCTGAAAACATCAAATATGGATTTTTAACCTAGAACCTTCTTAAAACTGGAGTTCAATTTAGAAGTGTAGCCAGCAGTGCCAGTCATTTTCAAGCTGGAAGGAGAATGAAGTCCTTAGTGGGGCATACATTTTCACAGCATAATAGCAACGAGAGAAGATGCTGATGATAAAGAAGCTGAGTCAGTTTGGGAATAGACAGCTTGAGAGCATCTGCAAAGCAGAATGGATGAGATCTCTGCTGTGATGAGTCACCAGAGAGATGCAGGAAATGAGGACTACTCAAAACAGGAACAATTATCAGAGCAACATAATGCTTTTAATGGGAAATTAATGTTTTATTCAAGGGATGTTTGCTAGATATAATTCCTTGTATCCAAGCAAGTCTAGAACTCCAGCTCCACCTTTCAGACTTGGATCTGATTTTTTGCTCAAACTCCCACAATTGCACAAGCCTCCTGAGTGACAGACTGTGCCTCTTCACAAGCTGGGAAGCTGAATGGTATAAATGGGATTTATCATCCATAATGTGATACAGACAGGGATGAATGGGGGTTTTTTTAATAGATAAAAGCTCTTTGGGAACAAACATTTATCCCAGTATATAGTATAAAATATAAACAAGCATTATAAAGTCTTTCATAGATTTTGAGAAAGACTGAATCACAAAGAACATTCAGCTCCTGCCTTATCCAGAAATGTAAACAGTTTAAGGGGGCTGGTTGTTGTCCACAGCCTGCAAATAATTAAGCACTAGTTCTCTACTACCTACTGAGCAAGAAATTGGAGAGGAAATATGAGACAACACTAAGTATGTGCTTTTCAGGCCAGACTCAACTGATGCATTCTGTGCATCTCCATCACCTTCACAGGACCAGTACTGATTTGCCCTCCCCATCCAGAAATTAACAGATGAAACTAGAAATTGCCAAAGGCAGAATGACAAATTTTTATCTGAAAGTGAGGGAATACCAGGGTCAGCTGAAATTGTCCCAATACATCCAATGCCACCCACCAAGCAGGACAGGGTGAAATGTTTCCAATTCCCTTAAGTGGGGCTCATTCTTGATAACCAAATCCTTGAAAAGACCTTCACACACTTCACCAAAACATCTTCCACTTTAGTTGCAGATTCTTTTTCACTGAAAGAAGATGAAAGGCTCAGTTGTCTTATCTGTAATTAGACACACATTTGCCACACATTCCTGGGACAAATAAGCTGAATTCACCTTAACAGGAAGCTTTTACCCAGCTGAATTTATTTAAATTTGCTGCTGCTTTGTTGCACAGTAACATTTAAAAAATAAAAATCCAACCCCGTCCCAGGAAAGCAGCATTCCATGGCATCTTCCCGAGTTCTACAGACCTCCTGGGGCAAGAAAAAAAGTAGGAAAACATTTGAAGCATGAAGGATTTTTCCCTTCTCAGAGTCTCCAAGCCCTTCTGAACCCTTGCTGGAGCTGCTCAGTGACATCAAACTCATCCACATCCTCTCTGGTGGGGCTGGAGCAGTGACTGCAGCAGCCTGAGCTCCTCAAACCTACTCAAGTCCAAGTTTTGCTTTGACCAACAGGCTAAAAGCTTGGTCCAGACCTCAATTTTCAACTTAGAGAAGTATCTATGGCAACTACCATACTATTTTAAACCATTCCTATTTAGCTGCCTCCTGGTTGAAAGTGAAATAGAAAAAATACCCAGCCCACCCCATCACCCACTCCTCTACCAGCTCATTGTGTGCAGCAAAGTAGGACATCCCTGTCTGCTCATCTCCCTTGCTGAAAACTTCTGCAAGGCTCCACTTCCCCTCCTTAGTGATTTCTGTGGGTCTCAGCATGAGACATGTCTTAATTTGGCTCTCATACACCAAATTTGCCTGGCTCCTCTTTGGTTTCTCCTTGCTGCAGTGACCTATGAAGTACCTATGAAGGTACTTCAGGGGCAGCACAAGGGCCTGTGCTCAGAAAGGCAGCTCCTCCAACCCACACCCACCATGGCCACTCAGCATGACAGCTGGGGAAGGACTGCAACAGGTTTGAGATCTTTTACTTTGCTATCTGTTTACAAGGAGAGGTGAGTTTTGCTTGTTATTAAACCCTTGAGGTTCTCACTTTACAGCAGGCTGTAGGCTCTCCTACTTTAAAAAAAAAAAATAAAATCTTTTAAATGAAAGGGGATGTTTTGGGGCAGCCACGTCGCTCCAGGAGATGGAACCTTGCCAATAACCTCAAATATCAGATTATTTGAAACATGTTGCAGGGCTTGGCACTCCCTCCTTAACTTTGTAGGTGATGTCCAAGGCATACATTTCCATGCTGGAAGTCTCCTTCACAAGCATACATGGCACAACACTTGCTGAGCAACTTTACCACATACTAGGTATTTACTCTGCTTTCTTCTGAACATGAATTGCTACAAAAGACAGCAATTTGTCAAATGAATCAATTTGCATAACTGGCAGTTATGGAAGAAGAAGCCAGGCAAGTCGTGAGAAATGCTGCAGTTCAATGTGAAACCATGAAAAGTCTGTTTACAGGTCCTTGCTGTCAAGGCACAGGTAGAAATGCATGTGCTGTGTTGGTTTTGCACAACAGGACCTACTCTGCATTACTTTGAGGGTTTTCTGAGCCCTGGGGCTCAAGCCCAGCACAGGCTCCCTGTGTCCCTGGGGACATCCCAGAGTGGCTCCCGCTCCAGCCTGGGGCTCCCTGCAGCACTGCACTCTTAAGGGATGTCAATGAAGTTTCCATCTGTCTATATGCAAAGTCTTTCTACCGAGCTAGCAAAGATCCCTACAGCACCATGAGAACCTGTGGAGTCGTTTTGCCACTTGGAAACTCCTGCACACAAAACCTTCTCAATCAGACAGGTTGGCCATGGCGACCACAGACCTGAACTCTCCCTGCGCGACCCTGAGAACACGCTAGAAGTAATTCAGTGTCTGACTGAGGTGGGTTTTAAAATGTACACAAGAAGTTAAAAGTTGTTCAGCAGTTTGAAAGTTAGTAACCTAGGGAGTGGCAAAAGAAGCGAGCAAACAAGATAAGGGCATTTTCCTATCTTATCACACAGCTTCCCACACACAGCTGGAAGTTACTTTGCACCTTTTTTAAGGCGTTTGACACCCAGCAGAGTCCCACACAATCTGTCCAGCAATCTCGGCTGTATTTACACATTCACCCTGCATGCTCTCAGTGTGCAAGCTCTGTAATGAACACCAACTTTCCATTCCACGCTGTAGCTCAGCCTGCACACCTGTGCACGCAGGTACAGCCGTCTCCTTATTCTCCACCAGCTGCAGGCACAGACAAGCCCTCAGACTGGTTCACAGGAGCCCACATCTGCTGCATTCTCCTAATTAGACCAAGATAGAGCATGGATAAAGCCTGAACTTTACCTTTTCAGTCCCAGGAGAGGCACTGCTGAACAAACCTGCACTGTACCACCAGCACTACCCGAGCAGCAGAGAGGAGACAGGTTATGAAAGCAGATGAGCTGCTTTGCACAGGGAGAATGCACAGAGAGGGCAACACACCCACAGTGCTGAGTGTGTCACGGGCTACTATGCCAGAAATACCAGTCCTCCTAACACCCACTGCTAACTTGCATTCTCCTTGCACTGCACCAACACGTGCTCCTTCTTGTCATCAGCTTTGGCTGTTTTCAGGTTCTGAAGAGTCTGGAGCAGATTGAAGCAGCAAAAGAAAAATCTCAGCAAGGTGGCAGCAAACAGCCAGCCAAACCAAACACATCGGGTTTGGAAAAACCTCTCCAGTTCATCTTTGAGATTAGAATCAATCACCATTTCAGCAGTGAGGTCCTCTGGCCTTTCAGGAAGAGACCAATTCCTTAATCCTGCAGCACAGATGTATATACTTGTTTCTTGCACTTAAAGAATACCAAATATGAAAGTGCTGGGAAGATTTCTTTGCTAGTACCAGGCCCACCTGTGTGGCAATTGCACCACAGTAAGCCAAGATTTGCTCCAGAACAGCTGTATTCTGAGCTAGTACAAAGGCAATACACAAGGACAATTCTCATACTAACTTCACTCTAGGCTTATAGAGCAGCAAAATAATGACTTGGTCTCTCTCTAAAATCTGAAAGACTGAGATATATTTATTTAAAAAACTGACCATAACCCAGATACTGATGGTCAGGTGCATGATTAACTCCCTCAGGAAGTCTGGGCTTTTCTGTGTCACATCTGAAACCTAGCAGTGTCAATCTCAGTTCCATCACATGAGCATGGATGGGGGAAGCATATTCATTGATCAACACCAGCTCTTTTTTCCTAAAGGAATGTGGTTTGTGATGCAGGTCAGCAGGCATCAAACCCCTTCCTGCCTGACGTGGGAAGAGGGGCTCATTCACCACCTCAGCACCGTGTCATGCCTTGGGCTCCATCAGTGCCATTGACTGCACCTCCACCAACATCCATCACCCAGGCATTCCATTTGTGGAATTTACAAACAAAAAGACAAATTGCTATAATAATGTATTTGTATAATGATCACATGCTTTATGAGGTATTCGTTTACTACAAATTAATGGTAAGATCTGGGGGATGAATTTGAGTCTGACTGAAAAATGTAACAAACAACTGTTATTTGTGACTGCACAGAAAGCCCTGTGAAGGCAAACCAGCTCTTGTGTGCTAGTGTGAGATGTAAGGAGTTCTTTCTTAAATATAGCACAATTTACAATGTCTAATGCTTAACAGTTGCCCTTTATAATTTCAAAGTAATTTAGGAAGAAGGAATATGGGTAAAATGAGTGTATACCTTCCTGAAACTAATGGGGTTAATATGGCATTGACAGGACAGGATTTGGCCTTCAAAAGTCTTTTTTTCAGGATATGTTTCTGACTCCATTTGAAAGCTGACTAGAGTCAGTAATCTCTGCAATATCAGGGTTAGACTTCAAGACCACATAAAGCTGTTCACCACACCAAAAAGGGATTTCAATATTACCTAATAAGGTCCAATCCCACAGTCCAAAGGAGGCTCTGACATTTCCTTACCCAGGAGCTGCCTGCTCTGCCAGGCTGTGCCAGCATGCTCCAGGGTCAGCACTCACCAGAGGGAGAATTGGGACTGAAGGTTGAAGGATGCTCAGTTTCAGCCCCAAGTATTAACTCATTTAACCTTAGCACAGGAGTGTGACCATGAACAGTAAGCTTAAGCTGGCCTCTCTGACACATGCCAGAATTTGTCAGCATTCCAAATTATTCACACTGAAAAGCAAATGAAGCTGGTTGACTCCAAAAGCTCCTGTTCATTTTAACTGGTTGGCTAAATAAACCAAGAATAAGGAAACCAGTTAGTATGACTCTTTTTTCATCTAAATTGGTTAGTTTCACCTAACACCAAGGCAGTGAGAGTCCCCACCACTCCCGCAAGGGATTCTCAGTCACGCTACAGTACAAACCTGACCCTCCTGTCCCCAGGGCCAAGTACAAATGAGAAAGAGTGAAGACTCTACCAGAAAAATTGCTACCCTAGGCAGAACCAGGCAAACGTCTGTATTTCAAAAACATATGTAAAGCACATTCATTAGTGTAATGCAACAACTGAGACTTCTAAGACCAGTGCACAAGATTTTGGACAGTCTCCATGTTTATCTTCCACCTCACTCCAAGATACAAGCAAAAACAGAACTTGCTTGTGACCACAGTCAATCAATCCAGGCTGATTGAAATTAAACATTTGTGTAACCTTCTGATGTAAAGCCTGGTCATTGCTGGTGTTTACTATACATTTCTTTTGATTTTAATGCCATAAGTTAAGACAATGCTTATCAACTTTTATGCAGAACCAGTAAAAGTACAAATTTTATCATTATTCCACGAGACGTTACTTAAGGGTATGTTATCTTCAATGAAAACAACTCCTCAGAGTAAATCTCTTACAAAACCATTTGGCTAGAATACTGTGGCTTTGAATCTGGAAATAAAAACTACTAGTAGTCGCATGCAAGTCAATTCTAACACAAGGAAAATTAATGCACACTGCAGAGGACGAATCCTTGAATCAGAGGGAGAACGATACTAATCTTCAGCTGCTTCTATAAGGCCATAAGCAAGATGTTTTATAGAGGTAGATGAAGAATTACAGTTGGGTCTGCTTGAACTTTAGAGAGAAATAGCTGAAAGGTTGACAGCCAAATGCTGTCAGTACTTGGCTGAGTTGGTGGGTGGGTGTAAGGCTTTCCGTGCCACCAAGCACTTAATAGTTTCATCTAAAAAGGCCTCCTCCTTGTGACTTCTCAGAATAATAATTTTTTTTAAAGACACTTTAAACACCATCCAACTAGTTCCAAGTTTCTCACTCTGCTTGTTCATGGCAAAAGAGCTCTTTAACCTTATGGAAAGAGTCCTAAGAAACCACCATTATATATCACTATATAGAGAGTAAGCTCCATTTTCAATAAAAATACGTGCCTTCAGTAATTAACTTCACTTGTTTAATGACAAACCAGGTAAGTCTGAACATGAGACTTCTAAAAAGGCCACCCTCTCAAAACACAACGCCTGTTGGAGAAGATGACATGCTTTTTATTTCAGTGTTTGCTTTTCAGGAAATTCTGTTCCTCATTGCAGCAAGGTTTGTGTTTCTGGAATTTCTTTTGTGTGTGCCACGTGCTATGAGCACACAGTAGGTTTGGTATTAAGTGTGATAAACTCTATGTTACAAACCACCAACAGCAAAATACAATTGTTTCCTAAGTCACTGTAGAACATCTCGATCAGAACACGAATACAAGAAGCACTTTTGATGCTTCACTTCATACAAGATGTATAATTCAATAACATTAACCAATTTAACTTGCGCTCAGAAAATTATTTCAGCAAATAGCACATACAGTGTCTTTCAAAACTCAGACAGAAACTAACAAATCAATAGTGAGTGGTGAGAAGAAAAGGAAACTGAAGTATAGCCAGATGTTCTTGTTGCAAGAGCTCACACAATTTCTTCTCAATTCTGTTCCCTGCATATAAGCCATGTCCAGCCAACCTCCATCTCCTCTGCTCCAAACACAGCTGATGCTGTAGCTCACAAGAAACACAGGGAGGAGGTGAGTGCTAGTGCAGCCCAGTACCAGACTGTAGCCCTCACATGGTGCTAGTGAGCTCATTACTCAAAAAATACACCACAAGCATCTCAGTGACATACTAAGACCCAAATATCACAGAATCACAGCATCTTAGGGGTTGGAAGGGACCTCAAAAGATCATCTACTCCAACCCCCCTGCCAGAGCAGGGTCACCCAGAGCACATCACACAGGAACGTGTCCAGGTGGGTTTGAATGTCTCCAGAGAAGGAGACTCCACAACCTCTCTGGGCAGCCTGTCCCAGGGCTCTGTCACTCTCACAGGAAAGAAGTTTTTTCTGGTATTTACATGGAGCCTCCTGTGCTCCAGTTTGCACCCATTGCCCCTTGTCCTGTCACTGGACATCACTGAACAAAGCCTGGCTCTGTCCTCCTGACACTCACCCTTTACATATTTGTAAACACTCATGAGGTCGCCCCTCAGTCTCCTCTTCTCCAAGCTCAAGAGACCCAGCTCCCTCAGCCTTTCCTCATCAGGGAGATGTTCCACTCCCTTCAGCATCTTTGTGGCTCTGCTCTGGACTCTTTCCAGCAGTTCCCTGTCCTTCTGGAACTGAGGGGCCCAGAACTGGACACAATATTCCAGATGTGGCCTCACCAAGGCAGAATAGAGGGGGAAGAGAACCTCTTTTGACCGACTAACCACCCCCTTTCTAATGCACCCCAGGATGCCATTGGCCTTCTTGGCCACAAGGGCACATTGCTGGCTCATGGTCATCCTCCTGCCTACCAGGACCCCCAGGTCCCTTTCTCCTACCCTGCTCTCCAGCAGCTCAGCCCCCAACCCATACTGGTCCATGGGGTTGTTCTTCCCCAGATGCAAGACTCTACACTTGCCCTTGTTGAATTTCATCAAGTTCCTCCCCACCCAACTCTCCAGCCTGTCCAGGTCTCTCTGAATGGCAGCACAGCCTTCTGGTGTGCCAGCCACTCCTCCCAGCTTGGTGTCATCAGCAAACTTGCTGAGGGTACATTCTGTACCTCATCCAGGTCCTTGATGAAAATACTGAACAGCACCGGTCCCAGTACTGACCCCTGAGGGGCTCCACTGGTCACAGGCTTCCAACTAGATTCTGCCCCATTGACCACAACTCTCTGACTTCTTCCTTTCAACCAGTTCACAATCCATCTCACTGCCTGATCATCAAGACCACACTTCCTTAGCTTATCTACAAGGATGCTGTGGGAGACAGCCATAAAATTGGCTTTAAATGTCTTGGACTATGTATGGTACCCATGGCAAATGCCATTTTTTCCCCAATCTGTTCCTTTTCAGCAGTGCTTACTGATGGTCCCAGACCGAGCACTTGCCTTTTCAGTTCATTTACTTTCTGCTAACCTGTCAACTTCCCTAACGCCCCTGGAGGCACTTCTTCCTCCACTTATTTCCCACAGCTCTCCCAGAAGAGTTCCTGTACTGGTGCCTAATGTCTGGTGGCTGACACCAGGCTGCCAAGTCCCCACGCTGGGCCACAGCCACCCCAGCCACTGCAGCAGTCAGGGGCTGCCACTCCAGCTCCAACCTGCAGCCACCAGCACGCCACAGAGACTTCAGGCGGGAGGATTCATTTCCTCATTGCAAAGCCACCAAAGGGCTATGGGGAGGTGAAAACAGGCAGCGAACAAGAAGGGGGAAAATCCACAGTGATGTCCAGAGACAGCCAAAAAAAAGGTTCACCAAAGAAAGGCGAAGGTGCAGCCCAGAGGGCTATCACGGGAGAGACAATGCAAATTCTTCCTCTTGAAAGAAAATTGCTAAATGGTGGCCTCATACAAAGTAAAGCTTATCCTAAGCACTTGCCTTCCCCTGGAGATGTGCTCACGTGCCCAGCTCACACACCCTCAGTGGAAGGGTGTGCAACACAAACTCACTTGGGCAGCACTGTCACTAGAGAGGCAAGGCAAGGCTTCATTTGATTATTTGCATTACTTTTAAGATGTGTATTATACACAGAGCAACAGTTCAGGACAGCATCAGTTTTTAAATGTTACTGATGCAAATCCTCCCCTTTCAGGCAACTCTTCATCCTGTTAAAGGTTTTAAACAGCAGAGTTGTTGGAACCATAAACATTTATTTTACTTGGTAATTCGAAATTCAGGTCAAACAGCTCTGAGCCCTCCTGAATGAAATCAGCATCCCTGTGCTTCACAACAGCAACACAAACACACCCAGCACTCACAGAACAAGGGAGGAGGAATTGCTTTTCTGTGTGGTTTTCTAAATTGCCCCTTTTTTGGTGCAGGAAGGGGCTGAGTTAAGCTGCAGGCAGGGTGAGCAGGCTGCAGAGGGGCAGGCAGGGCAGTGGGCACTGCAGCCTCAACACGCTGCCCACGCACCCCACTCCCAGGAACACCCTTGAGCTCCTACCTCAGCAACTGCCACCACCTAATTAGGTGCTCCATCACCATCAGGGCGTCCCAGTGATGGAGTAAAACCCTGTAATTCCAGCAGACAGTGACTGATTGCAGACCCAGAGGCTCTGTAATGGTGCTTCTTAAAATTCCTTCCCTGCCGGGCTTGGGGAGACAGCCTCTCCACAGGCAGTGTCAGAGCCAAGGCAAGGGGGGTACTGCAGCTCCCTGCCCCCCCAGCACAGGCAGGGAAGGGGAAAACGCTCAGTGGAGGATTGCTGGTCCTGGAGATTGCACAATGACTATTTATCTCCTGTTCTCCTCTCAGGCTTTGGCTCAGTGCCAGCACCACCAGGGCTTTGGGGTGGCAACTCAGGACTTCTTGGTGTCTTTGGAGGAGAATCGGTCATCTCAGGCACAGCACAGACTGGGAACAGTGAATGAAACACAAAACCTGCTCACGCGTAAGGGGATCTTTATAACATTCCAATTACTGCTGGCTTGTTACCTAAGAATCCCTAAGAGGTAAGAGATATTGCTGACTGTGAGGCCCAGGGTAATGAAATTACAAATCCTTTCATGAGTAAGCGTGTGCTGGAAAGCTACATTTATTTGGCCTACATATTTGAAACTGTTCAAAAGGTTATTGTCTCACAAAATTTGGATCAGAAATTACTACTTGTATTTGCCTTTCTCTAACAAGGAGCTATATTCAGAGTAATTTTTAATTCCTCAGTGATCGATTAGAATAATACAAACACTGCTGCAAAGAGGTCTCATTAAATTTCTGTTTTCTGAAGAAGTATCAAACATGCATACAACCAAAACACTCTCAGATCTATACTATAAATAACTAGCAAATGCAGTCCCCTTGAGAAACCTGGTGGGCCCAACAGCCTTTTCTTTTCAAGTGGTTAATTAATTTGTACAAGAAAACTCCCATCTTATTTCCACAGCTTGTCTCCAGCATGCTTTAATACTCAGAATTAGGATCAAATGTTCCTGTTGCAAACCATGGACGGAGCTGCCTTTTCACAAATGACAATGTTTACCTCTCCCCAGAAATGTTCTGATGCCATCACAGGTTAGGTGTGCAGCTCCAGTTGAATTTATTACTTCAACATGTAAGCTTAGAACTACCTTGGTAACTACATCCCATGAAAAGGATACCTGAACCCCCTCTGTGCTCAATGTCACCATCCAAAGCAGACACTGCCCTTTGGGCTTGAGCCAGCACCAGCAGTGCTGTGCTCCTCCAGGGCAGGATGGGACCCCGATCCTGCCCACACACATTCCCCAGCCAGGTGTGAATGCTTCGTTCTGTTTCACTCTTTCTTCCAACATTCTCTGCACCTCCCCTCGGTGCCAACACTTCAGACAATGAATTCCCTCATAAAACACTGCTCCAGCCAACTGCATGAGTAATAGTCCTTGTGCTGCAGTAAAAAGGACTGGGTGTGTACATTTCTCTATCAGCAGAGGGGAAAGCTGACCACACCACATCATGGCAGCAGATGCTGAGAAAGAGATGTTCTTCAGAGGGTGTTTATGAAGGCAAAACTAGCAGGATCTGAAGGAACACACATTTATACTTCCTTGCACCACGCATAATACCTGCTTGCCATGGTCTCCACTCATTCCTAACCTTATCCATAAGATCACACTGAAGTGAGAAGCTGCTAGCTTCATTTTATGGGTAATTCAGGAAGACACAGAGCCACATTCTTAAACATCTCTAATTACTAGATTGGCAGATCTAGGGTTTAAAAAGAAAAGACCAGGAGACCTGAGCAGTTCTATAAGTTGTTTAGGCTCCTAAAAACGTGCTTAGATCAGCCTGTGACAAGTTATGGCAACAGCTTTTAGTAAAGCATGGCACTGATGCTTGGCATTGTGCATACCAGGCTTGTGCTTGCACGGCTCCACAAACCTTCACATTTTAAAGAAAAGA
Organism: Apus apus; assembly: GCF_020740795.1. Taxonomy (NCBI): domain Eukaryota; kingdom Metazoa; phylum Chordata; class Aves; order Apodiformes; family Apodidae; genus Apus; species Apus apus. The sequence continues at coordinate 1,425,155 of NC_067290.1, forward strand.
TCCTCTAGCTAAAGATCCTGGTTCAACATTCAGCTATTTAAAATACTCTACAGCAGTTAAGGAGCAAAACAGCACCATGAAAGCCTGACACAAAAGTGCTGCTAACCAGGAGCTCATCACCTTTGGTTACAATCTCCGTCCCAGCAAGGAAATGGATGTGATAAATGGAAGAAGGTCTGTGGTGAGGAGGGCTTGGGCTCACCAGGGGGATTCCTCCAAAGAAAGAGTAATGCTCCAAGCTGAGAGCCCACAGCTTTGAGAGGCACACTGAAGCCCAGCCAGCTGGAAAACCAGCAGCACTGCTCTGACCCACAGCAGGCCACAAACCACAGACAGGCAAGCAGCATTCATGCAGCAACCTGTCCAGAGAGATCATCTAGAGACAAACACCAAACCATCAACACTGACCCCAAAAGCGTGCTGCTGGGTAGGGAAGTCTGGATATTCCAAATCCAGCTGCTGCCACACGCCTGGGCTGGCAGGCTGGATCAGCCCTTCTGATCCTTTCTCACATTCCTCAGATGGGAATATTCAGAGCTCTTGCTACAGGCCTAATACTGCATCCACTGAAAGCAGGAGCTCTGGAAACACAGAGCCAGGCTGTGTCTGGCCTCCAGTGCCTGGACATTTGATACTTTTGGCTACTGTTTATTTCAGAGTCTGCAAACAATTAGTTCAAATACACTCCCCCATGTCCCTGGGGCAGGCTTTGGTTTTCCTTGCACCCCTGGCTCACAAATCCATGCCACAAGCAGTGTCCAGAGAACACACACCTGAATTACTGATCTGGTTAAAACAGAAAGCACCTGCTCATGGCTTCACCACCAGCTGGGCCAGTGGGGCTGGACCAGGAGGAGCTGGCAGCTCTTGGCCATCAGCCCTGGGGCCACAGCACTAAGGTGAGCAAGGGAGGGCTCCAGGAAGAGCCTGTGCACCAGAAGCCATCAGAGGATCAGCCCCCACACACCATACATGCTAATTTTTAATCAGGAAACAGGTTCATTTTTTCTTTTTCCTCCTAATCTAGCACCCAGCTGCTAGATAGATAGATCTATTTTGTGGTTCTCTCCTAAAGCACTTCTTAATTTTATAGCATATTTCATTTTCCTCTTTTTGTAAGGATCTCAGCCTGCCTTCTACCCATTCACACTATCTTCCTCTGTAATCCTCCCACCTCAGAACTTTAACTCCCAAAGAGATAACTGAATGCTGTCCCCAGGCTGTAATTCATGCTTATTCACACTTGCTGGCCCAGAGGCTCTTTCTCCCCTTACCCCATTTTCCTGAAGTTTATTTTTATTCCTCTGCTATCCTAGTGTGAGGGTTCAAAGCCGATTTCTCCTTCTTGCAGAGAGAACTGGGATGAAATAGACAACATAGGATTAACTCTGAGGTAATTCAAGTAAATATGAAAGAACTCTTCACCTGATACCAAAAAATACAAAGTAATTGCAAATAGAGTTTGTAGTTTGTGTTTTGGAAGCACCATCCATAGCATTCTCCCACCTCCAGTGCATTTTATGGAGGCAGTAGGAGGGACAAAGGGTCACTGTGCTCAGGGAACACCTCGGAAGCCCTCACTGCAGCTCTGCTTTATGGATCTCGTTTCCTGCTTGTGCTCAGTTCAGAAATTCAAGGTCATCTTTCTTTGTGAGCTTCAGTATCAGCAAACACGCAGTAGATGGGTTGGTTGAAATCTCAGCTATATTCTCAGAAAGGAGAACCTCCCAGTACTTCCTACCTGATCAGGATTCACATGCAACAAATGCCATTCTCATCCACTGATCACGGCTTACAAATATTTACTTGGTGCAATTTACTTCAGTTGGAGAGCAATTATCCTTAACTCTAAAAATTACCAAGATAAAAAAATCAGTTGTGGATGAGTTTTAAGAGGAAAAATACCTCCATTCTGAACTACAATTATTCCAGCGAGACACAAATTGCTCTTCAGCCTGCCAAAACTAGAATGCAAATTGTAATACATTCACAACAAGGCTGTTTGCTACCTGAGGTACATTTATCCAAGAAACAGGACTCCACTGGCAGAAAGATCTTTAAAGATGTTTTACCCAAACCTCTCCTGTTCAGGGCATTTTTAGGATGAGGAAATAATAAATATAGAAATTAAAACTCCCTCTGCTGCTCTTGCAGTAAGTGACAGGGTAAGTAAGATAAGTGTTTGGAAAGAGACTGTATAAAGAGCATAGTCTCCATCAATCTCATCCTTTCCTTTGGTGAAAGTGCTTAATTTACACTTTCTCAGATGAATAATTACCTCTGCTTTACACTTGCAGCTCCTTTAGGAATGGAGTAATTAGCATCTGCCACAGAAACTTAAGAGATGTCTGCATGTTGCTGAAGAAAGTTGCTCTGTAGTCTATATTCAGCACCTGTGACAAGCAGACTCACACGTGGGGCAGGAGACAGCCACTTCCACAGCAGAACATCCCCTGGGCTCACACAGCCCTGCGGAGCTGGCGCTGTGCTTCACACTTTGCAAACTGAGAAGCCAGCAGTGGGTTTGCAGCAGGTCCATTGCTGTGATGGCAGCAGCACCTGCATCCTCCCCGGGGGCCGCGAGCGCTGCTGCCCTGGGGAGCAGCGAGGGGCTGGCCTCACACAGCACCCAGATCATCAGCAACACGCTGCTCCAGAAAACCTCAGAGCAGCCAAAGGAGGACGGGGAAAAAATTCACAAAACAAGTGGCAATTCACATCCAGACGGGTTTGGAATGTCTGCAGAGAAGGAGACTCCACAGCCTCCCTGGGCAGCCTGTCCCAGGTCTCCATTACCCTCACAGGAAAGAACTTTCTCCTCATGTTTAGCTTGACCTTCCTGTGCTCCAGCTTGTGCCCATTGCCCCTTGTCATTGGACAGTGAGGAAAAGAGACTGGCCCCAGCCTCCTGACACCCCCTGTAGAAGCACTGATGAGATCCCTCCTCAGCTTTCTCTTCTCCAGGCTGAACAGCCCCAGTCTCCCAGCCTTTCCCCACTGGGCAGATGCTCCAGGCCCCTCAGCATCCTTCTGGCCCTGTGCTGGACTCCTTCCAGTAGCTCCTCATCCTTCACAACCTGGGGAACCCAGAATTGGACACTGTACTCCAGATGTGGCCTCACCAGGGCAGAGTAGAGGGGGAGGATGGCATCCTTTGACTTACTGGCCACACTCTTCTTGATGCACCCAAGAATGACACTGGCCCTTTTGGCCACAAGGGCACATTGTTGGCTCGTGGACATTGTCTACCAGTTCATCGGAGCTCATGAATAAAGACACTAAATAGATCAACTTAGCTGGCTGACTCAAGTACAGTGCAATGTTCCATCTCACTGTATGAGCTTGTGTCTAACAGCAGCAGCTTTTCAGCCGCAGAGTTATTTCAGGCCCTGGCCCTGGCAGAGCTCAGCACACAGCCCAGGGCAGCCCCACCAGGGACCGACCCGTGCCTCAGCGAGCGGGGAAGCAGCACGTGCCAGCCCCAGCCCAACTGCAACGTGGATGGAAAACCAAGTGCAAAATGAGAATGAGAATCAAACCACAAAATTCACCTTTCCCGAGCACCAAAGTACTCCACCTTGTTTTCATCATTAGATTACATATGAGCCATCAGACATTTGGGAGATGAAAATTCAGCTGCATATAAAACCAAACTGAGATACATAAAGTATAAGTAATGAAGCCAGGTTTTTAACCAAAGGCATCAAGGATCCAACCACAGCTGAGTTCTGGTGCCAGGATACAGCTAATAGCAAGAGCAAAGGCCACAGCCATTTAACTTGGGCTGAATTTTTAGTGGCACCACATGTTTCTGTGAAGCCTCCAAGACTTCTAAGCTCTGAAGAAAAAGAGACAAAAAAATAATCTAGAATGTCCCTAAAGTACAAAAATGTACCTCTTAGTGACTCGGGAGCCTAAATAAGCATGTGTTTCCAGAAAAAAGGCTATTAAGATGAAATGTTAATAACCATATCGACGATTTCAAGGAAGGAAAAACCCAAAATAAAGAAAATCCGTTCCCACACACAAACTGATGAGGAAAACTGCACAAGGCAATTAAGTGCAAAACCCCCAAACACTCCCCTATGGGGCAGCCACTGCTGGAAAGGCACAGCCCCTTCCAGCCCCAGGGCTGCATCCATCTGCCCCGGGCACTGTGGCCCCCACACAGCCCTGGTGGGGCCCAGACACCTCCCCAGCCACCAGCAATGGCCTCTGCACCCACCCAGAGCTGCACAAGGACCGTGCCTGCTGCTTTCAGGGCCCCCGGGACAGGACAGGGTGCAGCCCTGGGAGCACCTGCCTGTTTTGGGGACAGGAGTGACCCTGGGCCTGCAGGAGGGCTGGCTCACCCCAAAAGGCTAGCCAGGACCAGAGCCCTGCCTCGGGGCCCCCCGTCGGCACCCAGAGGTGCAGCACTGCCCTGCTTTCTGAGTGGCAGCCCCTTTGGGGAACAGCCAGAGTACCCCACGGGTTGTAAAAATGAGGGCACTGATGCAGTTCACATCATGCTGCTGATCCTTGAGGGGAGAAGAGAAGTTATTTGGCAATTCTGGTGGATTACGCCACTTCATAGCTAGAAATACGTGTACAAAAATTATGTTTTCATTCTGTATCTGAAGGCAAAATTAATTTTTCTTTCAAGTCTGACTAATATCTTCACTCGCCCTCTCTTGCTGGCTCAGGAGTCACCAAAGACAGAAGATGTATGTGTGTTATTACTTGAAACATACGGATCTACTCACATGAGTCACAACCGCATCCATTAAAACAACAACAAAACCAGTGAAAATACAGCTGTCCTGAAGCATGAGCACTGGCACAAGCTGTGTCAGGGGAGGCGAATTTTTGGGAAGGTTCTGTAGTTCCTTTACAATGCCTGCACATGTATCTGCTCCCACCAGCTATTCCTACAGGAATGGTGGAGCAGGTGGGGCAGGGGCTGCCTGGCCAGGGGTGGAGGGTGATACAAGGACACCAGCACTCACACCCAGGATGTGCAGCATCTCTGTGAGCTGAATGGAGCACCAGGAGCCTCAGAGCTGTCTACAGCCCAACTGTGTGCTGAGCCCAACAGCTATTTATTTTCATTTCTACTTCTATTATATCTAAAGGAAGTTTTTATATATATTTATGTCTCAGTCAAGGAAAAAATGGTACCCAGTGATTTCCAAGCCAGCTGCTCTAGGCCAAACCACTCATGCCTGATGTGACATTCATCACATTTTGCTGCCACCCAATAGGCACCCTGACCTAACCCAAATCCCAGCAGACTTGTCTCAACCAAGCAGTTCCCAGGAATCACAGATTGGAAATCACTCGAGGAGACTCTAAAATGTAGTAGTAACTCTGCTGCTAAACACTTTAGACTCCAGTAGACTTTCTTAATCCCTCTCAATGAAAATGTAAAGATAGCCCACCTATCTCTCTTGTTTTTTGTTGTTTGGGTTGTTTTTGAGGAAAAAAATAGTAATTTTAAATAGATTGTTTTCAAGTTATATCAGGAGACAGGTTACTGCCTGTTAGTTCTAACTCAGAACCATTATGCACAGCCCAGCTCAGATTTTGTGGTAGCCTGCAACAGACAGAAGAGTAAAACCTGCCCACAGATGAGCTCTGTGCACCATGTGGGGAGATGCTTTTTGCCCCTTCCATTTGCACAGAGCAGACCAAGGTGTTATGGACAGACCCTCTTACTCAGGTTACACAAACTGGAAGGCTGTAATCTGTTCACTACTTCCCCAGGATAATCAGCCAGTCATCCCTGTTTGATCCATCATTCACATAATAGAAGGAGCTAGAAGCAAAATAAAACAGGCATCCATGAATAAAAGGTAACATAGAGGTGAGGCTTGGAGCACATTAACTATCTATTAAATCACTTCTGAAAGTCTGCTCTGCTTAACAGTGTCCCTCTGGCTGCTGTGTGCACTCAGCTCCTGTTTTCTCACCTCAAGGTGCTGTGTTCAATCACTGCTGCTTGGTGTGCTGAAAGAATGCAGGGAGGATCTGCAGGTAAGGCTGGTTTCTAGAGCACTGCCTTGGTGAAACCAAGAATTAAGGTCTGACTCGGATTATAGCTGCTGTCACTCATTGGGAGGCCAATATTCACAATAAAAATCTAAGTGGAAGTGAAAGAGAAAGAAAAGGGCCACCATCTCCATTCATGGACCTCATGCATCTGTTGTTTGGTGAACAACTCTGAGGTGCTGCTTGTGGTAGGACCTAGAGTCTCTGCTCCAAACCCATCCTCCTCCTGTCTCCCTTAAACTTCTTGAGTAGATGGTCTGGGCACCTCAAGATGTTTAAGGGCTACCTAGATAACCCAGGAAGACATACCACTGTCTGGGGAGTAATGAGCAATCTCTACCCAGACTGCAAGTATCACACAGCTGAGTCTCATGAGAATATTTTGTGCCACATCTTGATAAAGGGGGTATTACTCCTGGTTTGATGAAAAACAAATTGGAAATGCGAGCAGTATACATGCTAATTTATAGTGATGAAGTTTGCATTCATTACAGTAATGAGCACTGCATAAAGCAGATAATCAGCATTCACTGCAGATGTTGAGAGGAATCCAGAGGCAGAGAGGAAATATGTACACTTGCCACAGTTGATCATAAACATCATAAACCTCCAGCCCCCAAAAAACACAAAGCAAGAGGCAGTCTTTTTTCTCCCTACTAGTCCTTAGGGGGATTTGAACATATCTATCAACTTCTTGTACTAACGAGCTTAGACAGCCTTTCAACCAAGGGATAAATATTACAACAAGTGCTGTAAATATTTTGGTAGTAGAAGCACAACTGTTTTACTTTCTCTCTCAGAAAAAGACAAAAACTACAAATGTGATTACATTCAGTTGGTAACTGGAGGATCCAAGCAGATAACTAATTAAATCCAATTCCTTTTGTGTAGAGTAAGATGTTTTGCATCACACTAGAAATTAAAAGCAAGGAATGGAAGGGAAAAGTTGGATTTTAACAAACCATTATCTGAAACAAAGTAAAAACTTCAGAAAACACCATCCACAGCCTGTGAAATCAAAGCAAGGTAGGCAACAGTGAGATGGTATCTATTATGTCAAATGAAACTCAAACCATATTCTGAAAGAGATGAAAGAAGGTAACTGGGAGTTTGCTTGATTTCATGCTCATGTGGAGCAGTGAGAACAGTGGATGTGCCCCGATGTTATCATGAGTAAATGTTCTCCAGACATCTAGACTGGAACTAGGCCTTACCTTCTGGTAATCTGGGGTTGGCATGAATAGAGTTGGGGTCCCCCCCATCTTCCTCGGGCTGGTAACGATAAAGCGTCTGGGACTGCTTTTGGGACGGCTGGCTGCGGTCCTCCTTCAGAGCAACAGGGGGAGAGGTGGTTGCACTGAACTTCACCTTGGGGAAAGCATTTCCCTCATGCGCTTCATGGGAAGATTTTGACCAACTTGGTGCTGTTAAATTCACCTCTTTCAAGGCTAGATGCACGCTGCTCCCTGGGTCTTCCTTTCTGGCATGCTTTTTCATTTTAGAGTGGGGGCCTCTCTCCTGCTCGTGTCTCTCCTTGTCCCCTTGCTTCCCCTTTGGTCTCCTCTCCATTTCCCCCAGGTGCTTGGGTGTCTCAGTGGTGGCTGTCGTGGGCTCTGGAGGAGCACTGGTGGTTACTGGTGCTTCCTTGTGGGTGGTTTGCTGGAGGGATGCTGCAGTGGTGCGGGGCACCCTCCTCCACTCACTCCTTTCTGTGGCACTGTGAACTTCAGAGGGGACATGAGGCACCGATGTGGTGAGTGGCACAGCTGTCTCCTCAGTGTATGGGTCTGCTGGAGCCAAAGGTGAAGGAGCAACGCTGGCCGGTAGGTAGTCATAATCCTCACTTTGCTCTTGGCTAATGCTCTCTTGCTCTAGGTGGGATGAATAACTCCTGAATTTTTTTGGAGACTCCACCTGGGTGCTGTCTCCTTCCGGAGCCTCCTGGTCGTAGCTGTAGGGATCGTCGTAGTGCCTCTCTGCTTCCCCATCTTCAGCATCTATTGGGCTTGCAGTGTTTAGGGCAAACGTGTTGCAGTCTGGGAGCTGGTAGCACATCAGCTCCCCCCCAGCGTTCGGGCAGTGGCAAACCTTGCAGGGGGGCATGTGGAAGGTGTGCCCTGCTACGTACTTCTGGCCCTCGTGAAGGCAGCCTATCCTTCCACACTGAGGACACCCATCAGCTGGCACCACCGCATCGATGCAGTTTGGGGGCAGCTCTGGGCACAGCATGAACTGGCAGCTGATCTTGCCTCCTCCCTTGGGGCACGAGCACTCGGTGCTTCCAAAGTCCACGAAGTAGGACTGCCCCTCAGGCACCTTGCCGTTGACGAAGCCCACGTTGACGCAGTCGTAGTACTGGTAGCCCTCGCAGGGGCAGCCGTGCTGCAGGCACGTGGCGCAGCACTCCCCGGGCTCCAGCACCTCCTCGATGCAGTTGTCCAGGGGCTGGCACTCCATGCCCGTGCAGTCCCTCTGGGCACGGGAAATGCCAGGCCACAGCAACACAAGGAGGATGGCATTCCAGCACTTCAGCTGCCAGCTCTGGTGCCTATCCATAGTCTTCCCAAACAAATACAGCTCCAGTCCGGTCTTGCACATCTAATGGGGTTTTCTTCCTAGAAGGCTGTAGATGCAGCTCCCACTCTGCAGGGCTCTCCCAAGTTACCTTTTCTCACAGATCCTAGGGTTATGAAAGAAAACTCTGTTAAAGACTATACTCAGCACACATCCTGTTAAACATTAGAGGGCTTTAAAAGTTGGGACAAAATCCAACATCTGGAAACCTAAGTACAAAATTAATCATAATGTCTTCCAAGCATTGTAGGCACTAACTTTGGAATTGCACGATTCCCCCCCTACCCCCATGTTGAAAAAGAAAGAAAGAAAAAGAGGAAAAAAAAAAGGTTGTGACAGTTCTCTTTTGAATCTCTTCACAAAACGTGTATCTATATGAAAATAAAAAGAAGGTCCTCATACTTCAATGCCTTTCTGTTAGCCATTCTTTGTAGCTAAAGAGAGAAAGATTTTTTGGCAGATAATAAGTAAATACACAGTTCTTCCGCTGCAGATGTAAGTTTAAGATAATTATTCTTCATGCTTTAATTACAAAGACCCAAATCTGAAAGATCTTTCTTAGACAAAACTTAGCCTTGAGACGTGAGAATCTGTCTGTGCACACGTTAACTCAAAATAAAAGAGTTTTTTTTCTGGCTCCTTCCCCCACTTAGCAATCTTTTGCACTTCAGTCTTCGGCATTAACAGGGTTTTTTTCACCCCAGCAGTGCTAAAATAGAACTTCTTTGTATATTGTGGTTACTGTGTGGTTAAACATCATATTAGCTATCCTGTAATACATATTAGAGGCCGGATCCACAGCTCACAGAAGTTGGCACAGCTCCACACCAGGCCTGCAGTGCACAGAGGGATCAACTCTGACTTCTCCAGAGCTACAACCACATATGGAGTGGATGTTTCCACCAACTGAGGATATGCCACCACTGACAACCACTTCTTTTATTTCTGACAGCACCAGTAATACTTTATAGTGCATAGTACACTGTGAACAGAAAAACAATATCTAAATACATATATCTAAACTGGCATAATAACACTTCATTAAAATGCATTGAAGAAAATAAAGTTGTTTGCTTTTTAATTACTCAATCCTTTGACCAAAGAAAAGTTTAAGAGTTGAAGTAAGTCCACTGTTATCCTTTTTATCAAAAAAGCATGCTCAAAAAGCTACACAATTAACATGGAGAAGCAGTTAAACCAGCAAAAAATAGCCTATAGAATTCATATAGAATTAGAGATCTGATTGTTTTCCCAGAACCTCTCCCACCACCACAAAAAAAATAAAGTCCCTAAAACATTTATCTAGGGGATTATATGTAGTCACATCACCAAGAACAATAAACCACACACGCAACAGGAATCCTGCCAGAAAATCCATTCAGAAAGATTACTTCTCCCATTCAAACTGGACTTCCAACAAGGCTGCTTCAGCACTGCTGGAAGGCGGCCAGGCCGTGGGAAAAGCACGCCTGGTCTGATAAGATAGGGACTGACTGTGCTCAGAATTTCCACAGTTCTGCTCTGCAGTTTGAATCACTTCAGTACGTTGTACAGAGATACCCTTCTTAGACTCTAGGCTTTCTGCTACTCATTTGAGTATTTTAGTTGAGTCTACTTAAAGATACCGATCGAAGGAAAATTGTCAGAAAGTGTAATCATAGCTTGGAAGAACAGAATTTTGTCAGACCTGCTCTCCAAACTAGCATATTTCATGTGAAGGAGAATTTTCAATACGTGGTGCTGAAATTAATTCTTCAGAATCCAGTCTGGGAATGAATAATTTATCCTACTCTCAGCAGCTTTTCCAGGTAATTCAAATTGGAAATCATTACATCGCTTTAGCTGGGAAATAATGAATGGAAGGACAATTAAAGATAAGTCTCTTCTGTAAGGGTCCCACAGCAGGATTTTGTCACCGTCCCCTCCCATTGGTACCTCCTGGCTTTAATGCTTCAGCACACCTAGGTCCCTTGGTCAAATTGTGCTTGCAAGAGCACTGCTGAAGGCAACGGAGCCCAGCTCTGCCCTGGCACACTCCTCCCTCTCCTACATCAGTGCTCCCCAGGCTCAGAAAGCCCCAGGACCCCAGCATGGGCCATGTGGTTGTCACAGCCCCAGGTCTGGCCAGCCTCTGCATGCACAAAGGGAGTGCACAGCCTTGCCTGGGTCATCAGCACCCATGGGCCATGGGTGGCCAAGCTTGTGTGCATCATCCAAACAGCAACTGCTCCTCCCAGCCAGCAACTGCTGTCCTGGTGCAGCACAGCCCCTCAGGTCAGTGTGACAATGGGAACAGGACACCCCCATGAGCTATGTCTGCCTGACCTGCTTGTATGCACAGCCTTCCCAAAACAAGCTCTCACTTCTCATCCATAAACTTGAACTCCCAACAAGAAACCTCCAAATCAACTCGTGTCCTGAAGCAAGAAGCAGAAAGCCTGTCATACTTTAGATCTAGCATGGCTACAAGGTCAAGCACAGCTGAAGGTTTATCATGGGACACGTCCTGTTTTCCTGAAAGGAGTTGTTTGACTGCCCTCCCCTGTACAGTTACTTCCTCCCCTCCTCATCTGCACCCCCCTTCTGTCCACAGGTTTGTTTGCTTCTCCAGCTCACCCCCAGTCTTCCCTCTGCTCCTCCCCTTGCTCCCTTGCCTCTCACCCGCAGAGCAGCCCAGAGAGTTCGTGGCCCCCCTCCTGCAGTGAACCCCATCCCAGCTCCCCACCTCTCACACCTCCTGCTCAATGCCTTACTCAGTCCCTCCATATCCTTTCTCTTTTGATCATTTCCACATCCCACAACATTTGGTTTCTCAAGCTACCAACCTCAAACTGATAAGGCTGAAATCCTTATAAACCCCCTTTTTTTTTGTGGCTAACACCACAATCTTTGCTATCTGCAGGCTCAGTTTCCTTCATCAGAAGCTCCTCATTGCTGCTGTAAAGATTCCAACAGAAGTATCTCTCTTTATTCCTCTAAACCACTGCATTTTCAGCAATGCACTTCTCCATCTGCTCCCCACACCCATCACTTCCCCCACCAACCCATAAACTTGCGTATCAAAGACATAGGCTCTACTTCAGGCACTGACACAGCCTGGAGTGAAGCCCTCAGACACGACTACTGAGCCCCACTGAGAAGAACTCGTGTGTGCTCTTGCCAGCCCACGCAGCTGACGTGCAACTGCCCCTGGATCTCTGTCCTTCCCAGTGCAGAAATGATGCTCTGGAGACAGCAGCTAATTACTTGGCACCACAAGTGGTGAAATAAAGGTGTCGACATCAAGAGGGAAAAAATGCACCCTCTCTGGAGGACAGGGAAGCTTAATACCAGTAGATATTATTGCCATAATTTGTTTCCATTAACTATTTTAATGTTTTCTTTAATATTCTTTTAAAAAACCTGGGACAATATGTAAGGGCTTCCCTAAAAGAGAATCAGGTCTTTTTATTCTTACCTCTGTCCTTCACCCACTCTTACCAATGTCACTGACTTTTGCTGCTCAGTTGGGTGAGATGTCACAACAAATTAAGCCCTGCACAACCAAATCAAAGGTCTTTCAAAGTCCTTGCTGAAACCTTCACAGAGCTCTACAGCAAGATAACCCAAGTGTCACCCCAGTCCTCATGCATTGCTTCATGACCCAGAAGGCTTCATTTTCTGTCCTTTGTGGAGTTTCCTGACCTGCTGTGCTTCATAACCTGGTCCAAGTGCTAACCCTGTTGGCTTTACTGGGGTTCTACTGGGACACTGGTGAAGTAGCTGCTGCCAGCCCTGTGCATCCTGAGACACACAAGTGCCCATGCAAGGGAGGGTCAGTGCTCTGGATTGGGACTAAGTCCTTCAAAGCCAACAGAAGTAGACCTGTGAGGTGAATCAGCAGCAAACAGAGGATGGTCAGACCACAAAGAAGTTCCTTATCCCTCAACTCCTTCTTCAAAACCAACTCCTAGAAAAGGCAAAGCAAAGACACTTCATGGAAAAACAGCTTAAAAAAGCAAGAGTCCAAATGAGCATGAACTGCAGGCACACATCTTCATGGAAAAGGAAATGAGAATGCTTCACATTGCAGATGAAACCAGTATTGGTGTAACAGGACTTCCAAGGCCAGTAAAGAGCAGCTACCATCAAAATTGTAACTAGCACTGGCTGCAAAACATCATATTCCTGTCTCCTGGCATGGGAAGTGGGTAGAACAAAACAAGATTTCAAAATGCTTACTTCAATTCAGTTTGGGGCCAAAAAGCTATAAATTCTGGCATTTTTGCAAGACAATATACTGTGAATGATTTACTTCAATCAAAGCCACAATATAAAGTCAAAAGGAAGAATATTGACTTGATTAAAACAGTTCATCTGTATTACTTGAAAATGTTGATGAAACCAGTGTGTTCCCCCAGAAGATCTAGACATTTTAAATGTGCAACTTCTTTAAATTAAGAGGAGTATTTTATAGGGAGATCTTTCTTCCAGATGGTTTCATTTCAGTGCTGAACCAGAAAGCCTATTCTAGGTAAGCAGAGGTGACAAGAGGCACTTTCCTACAAAGACTTCACAGGAACATCATCTCACTGTGTGAAGGTTGTCCCAGAGACAGTGGAGCAACTGCAGAAGGCGTGGAAGAGATACTGCAAGATCAAGAGCATTCTTTCAAATGTTCACTAAATGAAGAGGCAATTGTTTATAAACAAAAAGCAATCAACACAATAAATTCAGCCAACTGCAGATAGCCACACCTGCATGAAACCCACTGACTTCCAGCTCTGGAGATGTAACGGTGATTTAAACAGCTGCAGATCCCTACAAACTTCTTTAGATAGAACAATTCTCTTTATCCTATGTCACGATTCCTCACTAAATCACCCTTTGCAAGGATGGTAAAAATAGGAATGCTGTTTTGATATAATTCTTCTCCTTTTGAATGGTGTGCAGGGCCAGATGTGAAAGTAGAAGGTGGCAGAAGCTGTGTGATCCCTCCTGTGCCACAGACTGGAACCCACCAACTGTGGGGCGAGCCACTGAACTGGGCTGTTCATCTGCACCCAGGTTTTCTGACACAAAGAAGGAAATCTGTCTCTGCAGTAAGCTGCTGGAAAGCCAGGGCAGCAGTGGCACTCACCACCTGCACACAAAGCAAGTTCATCAACCCAGAGAGCAACAAACGGTTCTCCTCATCTCCCAGTGACACACAGTCCAAACTGGCTCTCCAGGCTCAGGCTGTACATGACCAGGGACCAAACACAGCCCTGGGCCGTGATGCTGAATCTCTTCTCTTGTCGCCCTGGTGAAAGCATTACAAAAAGCCCAGTTGAAGCACAAGTGCACACCCACACTGACCAACACAGCTCATGCATTTCACCAGCTGATGTATTCTAGCACCTCTCCCCAGCCAGACTTCTCTGGGCTGCTGCAGCTGCCAGAGCTCTTAAATGGCTGCGGTCACAGTTTAGACGAAGGGAGGGGACGGAAGGAAATATCAATTTAAAAGCAATCCCTTTTAAATGCAAGAGAAAATGGAAAGATCTTGTTTGATGTATGAAAAGCAGAAAACCCCCTAAGCCCGGTAACTCCTGACTGTGCTGTGCCAGGCAGTGGATTAGCTCTTCCCTTCACACCCTCTGCCTCTGGAAATGCATGATCCGTGCGAGCGCTGGCAGGGATCGCTGCTGGCTGCTCCGACATCTCCAGCAGAGCTCACTGAAGTGCTGCTCACCAGCTGGATGAATGGGAGGTGGAGAAGGGTTCCCTTTACTGCTCTTATGCAACGTACAGAGCACAGAGCCAGGCATTTCTGCCTGCTAATTAACGACATTTGAGAGGAGCTGAAGCCAGCCTTCTCAATCAGGCACCTGGGCTGGGAAGAAAGAGGAGCAGGATAAACCCCAGGGTAAATCCAAATTCTTATCAAAAGTAAAGCACGAGATGCTTAGTCACTTCAGTGTTGCCAACACTCCAGTTCTTTGCAAAATCAGCCCATTTTCAGAAGTCATAGCTTTTGAAGGCAGTTTTCCTCAGCTTTGTTTGCAATAAGAAAACAGTTACTGCCTATCTCCTTTCCACGGAAAAGCTTAAAAGATGGACATTTGGGACTCTGGAGGATCATTACTTAAATCAACAGAGAACTCAGGAGTGGGACAGACAAGGAGCAAGCAGCACAGGATCAGAACTCACGCGGCTTCCCATAAGCGGCTCCGGTAAGTGCTCCCTTCCCAGCAGGAGCGCCCCTGGGCAGAGATGCTCCTGACGCTCTCCAGGACATTCCCCACGCTCAAATCCAAACCGGAACCTGACACGCTGCAGTAATGGAAAAGCATCACCCAAGGTATTTCAGCTGGAGTAGCCAAGCACTAGCAAGAGCGAGCAGGCAGCTCCGAGACGTATTCTTCCAGAATGTGCAGCTTTTGAAGCCATTTTTGATGTCCTGGAGAGCGGCAGCAGCCTTTTTCCAAGTGAACGATAGGCAGAGCTGGGGAGGGGAGAATCATGTCTTGGGTCTACGGTGTCAGTGCTCGCCCTCGCCCCAGAGCAGCCCAGAATTATAGGGCAGGTACTTGGCTCACTGAAAAGTGAAATTCCGTCATTGGGAGTCACCACTGCAGCAGATCCAAAGTGACTCAGTGGGAGGATGACAGCTGCAGAGGAGCAAAAACGACTCACATGGGGGAAAAGAGGCAAAGAGAAACACCCTCCCGCCCAGCGCACGTGGCTGCTCCTCGGCCCAGCTCTGAGCAGCTCAAGCAAAGGGGCTATGCCTGGCCAGGGAGCCAGAGCAGCTGGAACATGCCCCGAGTGCTGCCACGGAGCCCTGGCAAACCAGGACCCTCCGGACTGTGCACACACCGTGTCCGTGCACAGGAGGCTCAGCCTGTACTTGCAGCCGGGCCAGGGTCACGCAGCTCTGCTGCAGAAGGAGCCCAATTCCTTCTTTTCAGTGAAAATGTGTTTGTTATTGAAACACTTCTTTTTCTTTTACATCACCAAGTTTCAGGTGACTACATACGCACCTCAAAAACACAACTAAATAATCCAGCTATTTCCACGACAGCCAAAAAAAACCTGGGGAAAGATTAAAGCAAACTCAGCAACAGCCATTCAAAAACGTTTCCCAAGGCACAGCCAACAAAAACTTGTCAAAGCTCATAAGTTATGAACCAATTTGCACAGAGAGAGCTCTTTTGGCAGCAGGAAGGCAGAGCGTGTCCCTCGGCTCCACTGCACCTCAAGCAGCTGTGCCCATGTGGGGACAGCCTCAGGACATGTGGCAGCACAGCTCCAGGGACAACTTGTCCCAGGGGCCAGCACCAGCACCAGTTCAATGCTCTGGACACTGTAAATACTGGGAGCTGCTCTGATGAGTGAAGGAAAGAATTTTTTCTCGTTCACTTGAGAGAGCTGCACTCCTCCCTCCTGTCTCAGGAGGAAACAAATCCCTAGTTTCCAGTGTTTCCCCATTATTTTGATACTTCTTTTTGTGAGAAACCGTAAGTAACTCCAGCAGAACACACCCATGTGCAGTCCCATAACTGTGCTCCTCAAAAAGCACTCTTTCCAGGTCCTGGATTGCATTTATCCCTCTCCTTTCATTCCCTAATCATCCTCCAGGGTACTCCAGCCCTCTGCCCTTCCCAGCATTTCACAGAGCCCATGTATTTGCAGGGCTGCTGCTGACTCTCACCAAGGAACAACCAGCTGCCAAAGCCAGCACACAAATCTGAGCCTCTCATTTCCACTCCCTCTGCAGTCCCCTCTCCCTACTTCTTCTTTCCTCAATTAAATGACTACAAAGCTACTTAAAAATTTCTGTGAGCAACAGATTCACACTTTGGGTTTGTCTTCTTAATCCTCTACGCAAAAGCCCTGCCAGCCAGTGACAGTCAGCAGCAGAGACCTTCTTTTGTTGGGAAACGTGTTGGTTGGAGCATCTGAGCATTAAAGAGAAGCACACCAGGGTACTGTCCACCTAGTTTAGGAACAGCTGAACATGAACATTCCCCCACATTAAAACACAAATTAGGCAACAGAAAACCTACTAGTTAACTGACAGCTTGGCAAGTGGCCTTTGCTGCCCTGGGTCAATTTGGAAATAATTAACAATTGTTTTCATTGAGGGAAGACTGAAGGGAACTGCAGGAGAGTTTTGCACAGTCTACATGTGAGGCAAAACCACTCACCAGCCAGAGGAGCAGTGGTTCCTCCATGGCCTGAACTTCAAGCTCAGAATTGAAGAATTTTATTTGAGATGCTCCAGAGTAACTCTGAGGGGTTTGCTTCAGTCTGCCAATTAATTCCAAAGGAGTGTCAAAACGTTACTAACAGTAAGTTTGTAGTAAATAATTTTTCAGTAAATGTGTCCTGGTCTTGTCATTGTCATAATTAATATTGAAATTCTATCTGCTGATGAGGTGAAAATAACACATATTGTACAGGGGACATTTTATAGTCTCTTGCTAATTTGGGTCACAGATTTTTCATCACTTTTACACAGAGCTCTGTCAATGTATCTCTTTTGATCCACAACACACACAGCTGCTGTCTACAACCAGGATTTGCCTAGGAGCAGGCTGTGCATCTTGACATGCTTCCTCCAAAAGGAACAATGATTTTTCGCAACGTAGCGAAATCCCCAAAAGGACCCAAGATTAAACTCTTTTGCTTTGTGACTCAGCAGGATCCAAATCTGTCCCCCACGAGAGTAAACGCGCCCCCAGTAACCAACTGTAGCAACAAACCAACTCCTTTCATGAGTTATCTCTGCAGCTGAGAAAATACATCTTCTGCTCTCCCAGCTGCAGAGCACACCTAGCTGAGACTCACACGACAGCGGATGAACTTGTGCACCCCCCTGTTCTCTGTGAGCCCCCACTGTGCTCTGCCTCTTCAATCAACACTCAGAGACAGCACACAGGGCCACTGCTGTCATTGCTCCACACAGGGAAGGCATACTGCTCCTCTGGATAAAGTCTGGGGGGAAACTGGAGAAGGAAGATTCCATAGCTTCTTCTGTCTGGTGGATAAAATGCCAGCTCAAATTCACCCATCACAAACCACAGCTCCACCTCATACTTGAGGGAAATACCTGTCTTGAGTCACTAGGATTACATTTCCTTTGTCAACTGTTCTCAGAATTTTTCATTTACATTTTCAGCCCTCTGTGCAGTCCTGAGCACCTTGTTAACTGCTGGAATCATCTCACATTTGCTAGTTCTGCACTTGACAGTGACCCGAAGAGTTTGCTGTGCTCTAAGCTGCACAGAGAGTCATCCTATCGGAAGGAAGGGTCAAGAATAAGCAGCACATGAAGAAACACCTCTCCTGAGTAGCACTTCTGCCTGTAACACTTCTCTGGAGTAAGGCTGGCATGAACCAAAATCTTCAGACTTCACTGAGGGACAGGTTGTGTAGGGCTTCTACTACCAGAGGCCAGTCTGTGCCTGAACCTGCAGACAAGAACCACGGACACAGGATGAAATGGAGGTGTAAAAAACAAGGGTGGGTGCATCTCCCAACAGACTCTGGTACCAGTAGCTCTAAACAGTCAGCTCCTTTGCTCTGCCACTGCTCAGCCCCATTTCTCCACCTCTCAATCCTGTGGTTTTCTACAAGCAATGAAGGAGGAGACCCAGTTCAGAAATCAACTACACCAAACAGGCTGGGTTACAGATCCAGCCTTGTAATTTTGCACTGAGAATCGTTCAGCTAGTCAGTCTGGTTGAGCTTCTGCCCAGATATTCTTTGGTGTGAAGAAAAGGAACCCGGATTGATTTCAGCACCCTCACCCATGCCCTCCTCCCTCCAACCAGGAGAAATGGACTGCAGACAGAGCATATCTGTAGCCAGAGGACTCCACGTACCATGAGGCATATTGCCAATTACAAATTAATCAAGTCTAGAAAAAGCAACAATGATCATTCCTCAGGAACAGTCTCCTCTCATATGGCCACACAAAAAAAATTATCTATCAGACTTATTATATATACCAATTAAATGCTTTAGCTAAAGCAAAAAATTATTATTTTAATGGAGGAAAAACTAGAACATTTGGTTAAAATGTTCTCACAGAAATGGTAATTACCACAGGCATTAAACAAATGGAAATCAAAGCCTACCATTTGTTGAGCACTTTGAAAAGTTTTAATGCAAAAAACGTGCTGGATAGAAACCTTCAATTTTTCCTCATGAATGAAAGCAAATCCTTGTAAACGAAGCTACATCTATCATGTTGCTAATCAGTCAGCAGCCGCAGATGTAATCCATCACTCCAAACTGTTCCTGCACAAACTTTCCATAAAAGATAATGGAATTAATTTGGTTTGTTGGATATCAAAATGTGAAAAGATGCCTGCTCTGCTGTTTCATTGCAGAGTCTATCATTCAGAGACAACAATAATGCCAGATGTAACTAATAGAAGTTACCCTTGCAATACCTCCCCGTCTTCCACCCTGTGATCACTCTTCACTGATCCTCAAAGACTGTGAAGAGTTGTGTAAGAGAAACTGAGAGTTGCTGTGGGACTCCCAGTTTTGGGAAGTAAACTGTTCTGCTGGGCATGAGCCTGAGGATGGTTTTGCTCCTCAGCAGCCAGTGAGTTCTTGAGGTGATGGGACAAGCCAGCCAGTGTCCCGTGCACCCAGCACACACACATTGCCTGAGACCTTTTCTTGGATCTGCTGTAGCACACAATTATATGACCTGACCTTGCTGCTGACCAGGAAGATGCCTAACTCCTACAGACAGACAGAGTACTCTGCCAGGGAGGATCTGGATGGAAAGTGCTTTGAGCCCTGTTTATCCTTCAAGAGAAGCCAAGGCCAGCAATGCTACCTCATTTACTGAAGATTAAAATCTAGAGACTTCGGAGCTTCAGAGGAGGCATTGCACTAGATGTTGGAGAAAGTCTGGTTCATTTCTTCAGTGATGAGACCTGTTCTCTCCTGGGTAACAAATTATTTATAGCCAACCTGAAATAGATTTAAAGCTATTTAGAGGCCATAATAAAATCAAGCCACTAACCAGTATTTTGAAACTCATAAAAGCAAAGTATTTAGAATTAATTATTGCTGAAATGTTTCAACATAAGCAGATACAGAAATGTATAAATACACATAATTCTTGGACTCTCCTGGCATGTTTTTGCTCTCCAAGGAAGGTGAAAGGAATGCACAACCCTTTTGTCTGCTGCACATCTGGAACCCCAGATCCTGAACTCTTTCCATTGATTTCAGTAGCCTTGGACCAGATTCAAATTGGCCAAGGTGTAACCTTGCACTGGAGGATAATTCCTGGGGAGAGGAGCTGTGTTTTTTCTGTATACTGCACACAACCTCAAACTGACACACTCGGTGATCACAAACAGATCATGTCCAAATACATTTAGACAACTTCTGCTCTCAGATGAACGTATGTAGTTCTTGTGTTCATAAAGATTTGTGGTTCTGTACCATATTTACCCTACAAACCAGAATGATATTAAAAGACCAAGTCTTGTTTAGTTTGGAAGTTATACATCACATTTTCTATCACCACAGGAAACTAGTATGGTCTATTGTGTAAATATGTAACCCAAACTCCCAAATACTTTAACTTATTGATTATCAATAAATACAAGTAAACCCATAACTTGCAACTAAAGGTACAACAATCAAAAGTAGAAATCTCAGCAATCCAGAAACATTGATAATGCAAAAGCTGGTTTTGTTCTGATGGGGAACATATTGCAGTTGTTAAGGTATCTTAACAAAATGGCCATTTCACTTTAATTGCTGCCCAGAAAAGAGCAGGTCTTATTACTGAAACCAAATGGACTTTGTTCAACACCCATGAGAAAAAGTCAGACCCTACCAAATATACTGAAAAGGAAGCTAGCCCCATCTTCTGATGGAAAATTTCAGAAAAATGAATATATTGATGTAAACTTTGCTTTTCCTGGTTGGCCACACTCAGGTATTCCTCCTATGCTGGAGAAAGAATCCAGAGCAATGAGAGCTCTATCTTTGCATTAAGTCCCTGCAGGTACACCCGCTAACATGAAATGCTGATTGAATATTTTTATATATCACATTCAGAGGCGTGTACAATTTAAATAGCAAGAATATGTCTTTTCCTTTGACATCTAGTTTTGTTGAATGCACTAACCAAACAGTAAATTGAGTCTGATTTTCATTACAATGAACAATAATTCAAGAAGGCTCTACCGACTAGTGAGCACAATTTGTGTTGGACTTGGTGCAGTTAAATGCATATACATGCTTTGGTCAACTTTCTTCTGGAAGGGGAGGAAGTTATTTTCCAGCTGAAGAAATCCTACAACTGTAAAGAAGATTTATGCAACAGAAAATAAATCTTTAATACATCAGAAGAAGAATGATCTGATATTCTGTCCCTCCACACTCATTATGCACAGTCCAGCACATGACTGGCAAGAAAAATTAAGATGACAAAGTCACTGATACACAAAAGATAAAGTGTCCCAAAATCACTGAACATCTGGTATTAAAAAAAAAAAAAGGGGGGGGTGGGGGGGAACCCCAAACACCAAGGAAAGGAGAGTGAAATGAGAGGTATTCCTGCTTTCCAGCATTCTCTCCATCAGTGCCTCCATGAAGCAGCCGCCCGGCAGGAAGAGGCACCTGCAGAGAGCCTTCCTGTGGCACAACCTGGCCTCACCCCTGAGTGATTTTAAACACTTTGGCAGCCCAGTCAGACGTTCACACCCAGCTGGGTTATTTTGGAGGCTGGGAGAGGGGAGGTTTTAATCAGATTTCCAGTAATATAAAGGTGCTGCAACTTTGAAGGATCCCTGTGAGAAGCAAGCTGCTGATTCAGAGACCTTGGGCCTTCAAAGAACAAGAACAGTTCAAAGGACACCATGAATTTCAACTCTCTACATACCACAGGTTCAGTTTAATTTCAGTTTTCTAGAGGTAACCTCACCAATGAGGCTTCCTCTACAGTCAGTGGAGAGGTGGGTAAAACTAATTGCACCTATAACCTGTTCTGGGATGGATGGATTGGCCCTAGATGTGAGCTTGTCTTCACACACTGCCCGGGGACCACACATGATTAATTACCTCATTTTCAAGTAGATAAAGCTGCAGAGCCTGTGCAGAGGAGAACTCTGCAGGGAGTATGAATGGCATTTATAGAACTGTTAAGAGAGATGAACTGAAAGGGGTATTCCCTCCCCAAATGTGGATCACAGAAGTGCAAAGGCCCGTGAGGAGAAAGCAATCATTGCCCGCTCAGAGGAACGAAGAAGGAAAGTGGTGCAACATCTGACAGTTCTGCCAATCCTCTGTTTGACTTGTAAGCCTTTTACGGAGGCTGCAAGACATGCACCACGATGCAGATGTTCCACTCAGTTCTGAAGTGTTAGCTACGTTATGTATTGATGTGATGGGGACTGTCAGGATCTGGATCTTCATTGCTTCCACACTATTCTCAGAAAGCCAAAGGTCTATAAATCAAATAAAACAGAACTTCTTTATTGCATGGACACAGGATGAAGACACAGCCAATCTATCTGACTATAAATGTAACACACCCTTGTTAGACACAGACCACTGTCAGTATACACTGACCATGTCATGTATTGACCACTGCTTTTCTAATCCAGATTTTTCACCAAAAAAAATGTTCACCCTTCAAATAAGGTTAAGTGGTAGTTTTCCATGTTACCTACCAATGCATACTACCACCTCAGCCTGGGGGCACTGGTTTTCTTTCAGTAGAGGATTTCAAGTTGTTAGACTCTGCCCTGTTTATTTTACACAAATGCTATTCCTTTCTTACAGACGGGTATGATCTGTTGAAGACCTGGAACTTTTTATCCCGTAGCAAAACTCATTCAAAAAGTACCATCTGTTCTTTCTGCAGGGGCACAGTAATGCCAGAAACTGTCTAACATTCCATAAATTAAGACCATATAATGGATAGTTCATTGTTAAAGAGAAGCAAAGAACTGTCTGGAGCCTGATGACAGACATTTTGCTGGGATTTTGCCTTAAAAATAGTATCCAATTTATTATTTTTGGTTTGCTGCTTTAAAACTTCACATACAACACTAAACAGCAAAGGCATGTCACAATCTAGACCATCTTAATGCCTGGCTTTACTCCAACTTCCAGCAGGGTCAGCAGGGTCCCTCCTATTAACTTCAGTGGGGCTTGGACTGGGCCAGTGGTTTAGAGAAGACTCATTGAAAAACCTAACTCTGTTCTCTGTTACCCTGGTATGTGTCTGTTGTACCTCTATGATACATGTCCCAAGAGGACAGAATTCAATCTTTAAGAGCCATTAAAATATGTCCTATTTTATAGATGTTACACTAAATATTACACCCATACACACATCACCCCCCTGCCCTTCACTTACTGGTAAGAAATCCCAGTCAGAAATGAGCAGCCATTTACTATCCCTTTCTACATCCTAATGCTAAGACATGCAGAAATTTAATCAATAAAAAGGCTGGACATAAAGTCCTGCTGTGACTATGTATCATTTGAGTCAACATTCAAACAGCCCTCATTTGCCATCCTTAGAAACCACAGATTTTTAAAAAGTCTACAAAAAAAAAAAAAAGAAAGGAAAAAAAAAAAAGGCACAAAAGAAACCTATAGTGCTTAATTGGAAAAAAATGGCACTA
This sequence comes from Apus apus, assembly GCF_020740795.1. Lineage (NCBI taxonomy): Eukaryota > Metazoa > Chordata > Aves > Apodiformes > Apodidae > Apus > Apus apus. The sequence goes on from NC_067290.1 coordinate 1,448,401, forward strand.
TAAAATCCTCCACACAAGAGTGGGGCTCCAGTGGCATTCTGCCCAGTTCCCTGGGCTTCCTGGGGACAAGCAGTCCTCCCTAACATGCAACTCTTGTCACACGCACCGGGAGCTGCGTGTGAGCTCTGCTCCAGCACTTCACTGCAGAAGTTACACTTCTTAAATCAGAAAACTACTACATACAGTGCATATCAAACCCTGTTACTGAAACAGAGAAGTCGATGACACTTACGTGCTCCAAGGGAAAAGAATTATCATTGAAAATTTGAGCTATTTAAGCCCAAAGAGTTGTTACTTAAGGCTATTTATGGATTATCATCATCTCTTTGTGAAGCTCTCACACTGCTATAATAAAATTCACAGAGGCAAAATACTTCTAGCCCAACCATTACTATTCCCAGAGACAATGCATATATTTTTCCACCAGATCAGATCCTGGATGGTGGGGGAAGGGCAGGAGTGGCGGGGAGGGGGAAAGGCAACTTGAGAAGTGGTAAGTGTGTCAAAATCTAAATTACTTGGAGATATTTTGCAGCACAATCATCCTTTATGCTTGTGCAGCTCAGCTCATATGGCTCACATTCAGCCTGTCACACTGAATCACTGCTACTTCTTGACTTACATTAACAAAAACAAACCTAACTTTCGCTTCAGTATGTGAGGTAAAACACTCTCTGAATTCCCAGTCAAAAGGCCAGAAGCAGCACTAAAAATAATTGGTTTTGTAAGAAGCTCACTTCTGAGGAGAGGACAAAAAGAAGTCGGCGAAGATCTGACTAACAGCACAAACACATGTGCTGCTTACAGAGCATTTTGCAAAAAAAAATAAATTCATGCTGCAAAAAAGCTTTGTCTACAAGGAGAGCAGGCACAGCTTCAGCAGTTTTAACTAACAAAGCAGTTCCACCCCTATCTACATCCCTCTTTAAATTGTATCAAACAGAAGATATTTAACTAGAGCTGAGAGTCTGATCAACAGTTAGTAAATCTAGAAAACAGTAAAAAAAAAAAATCAAAGGGAAACACAGCCAGATACAATCCTTGCAACTAGCAGCACACAAGGCACAAAGCAAAGCCAGCACTCAAACAAAGTTATTTTACACTTCTCCCAGTAAATCTGCAACAAATGTCCGGTGAGGAAGGATTTGCTGACCTGTGGGTGTGCAGCAATGTCCATGCAGTGAGTTTTCCTATCACCTTTTGTTCCCAGCCATGTCAGCTGTGCTCTGCTCCAAGTGCTGCTCACACTCCCAAATCCCCTTTTCCAGCTCTATCTTAGGAACTGCCCAGATTTTGTAGTGTAATCTGAGCAGGGAAGTACCATGTGCCTATGATATGGTTAATTCGCTTTTTGCTCCCCCCCCCCCCCAATGCCTAAGGAAGCCGCTTCGCATTTCAAAGCCCTCCCTGCGGCTGCCTGACCCAGGTAGGGCCAGGGCAGCACCAGGGCTGCCTCCTCCACCCAAATGGGCCCCTTCAACAGCTCTTTCCCACCCACCCAAACCTGGAATGGGGGAATTCACCAGCCTGCTGAGGTCTGTGTCACCCAGCACAGAGGGGACCACAGCCCCCACGCTGAAAGGGAACAGCCTTCCTTGCCAAGGGCCACCACCACAGTGCTGGGGGCACTGCCATCCCCATGGCCAATGCCAGAACCCTGCACAGATAGCTCTGGTGAGGCCCAGTGAGAACCCTCAAGAGCCAGCAAAGCCTGGGCATCTGCTCTGGATTTCTGAGAATGAAGGTGTTACATGGAGTGAGCTTCAAGACTCGCATCCCTTCCTCTCCAGTGTTGCCATCCAGTAAACAAGAAACCATCTCAGCTTCTCCTGTTAACAGAAGAAATCTTTCTACTACTATTCCTACAGGAGGAAAAAAACCAGACACAACAAAACAAACAAAAACCACAACAAACTCTGATCTTTCTTCTATTGATTCTGTTAATACTCTTCTATTGTTATTGACAGTTTCTGTTCTGTGTTTGCAATCATCATCATGCTTAATGATGAGAAGACTACACTTTAGAGAAGCAGGAATTGCCTCTCCTTCCCAAATTCTGCACAGGGAAGAGTTAAACCAGTTGTGAAGCTACCAAACACACCTAACACCAGAAGAGGCACAGAGAAGAAGGGGTAGAGTGGTCCTCAAGTCCTGCCACTCCTGCTCATCCAGCCCCAAACACCATCAGCTCCCAGGCACTGCACACCAAACCCCAGGTGATTAACAACTAGCACACATCTGGTGTAAGCTTTCCCTCAATGTTTAGGTATTGTAAAGGGTAAAGTGCAAACTGGCAATGGTTGTACGATTCCCCAACTTTCCTGAAAGTGAATTCCATGCAATCCCACTGTCAACATTGTCATGTCTCAAACGGAGCTGAATCAAATCACACAGGGAGGCTGAAGGAGCCCCAGCTGGCAAAGAGATGGGAGGATTCTATTACTGTCTCAGCCAACCCCAGCGAGACGGGGGATCAACCACTGAGAGGGAGCAACAGTCAGGGATCTTGGTAAAGGAAGGATCTAAGACCAAAAGATGGCAGAAAACAAGAAAAGTTTGAAGGAACTTTACCTCTTGGCCAGAAGGTAGCAAAGCAATTTCATATGGAGAACCTGCCTGCCAAATTCTTAGCCTTGTGAGTAACACCTGCAAGCACCTTGTGTGGGATTCCTATCATTGCATTAGGCATCTACAGAGTTTTCCTTTCTGTAAACTCTAGACCTTTGGATAAACCAGTTTATCCTAAAGCAAAGGTGCTAGTTACATGTTCCACACTGCACAATTACCTAAAACCAGTTGTGTCTGAAATCAGCATGTGTGTAATATATATACTCTCTAATATACTCTGTATTTCAGAGAAAAATATACACTCTCTTCAATGATTAATTCAAGACCTGACCTGGGAAATCTGATCTTGATCAGTTATAATGATGTCTGCTTACAAAACAGTAACAGAAGGGAAGTGATCTCAAAGGTTAGGAATCACAGCCAAGACATCCCTTGCTGGCTGGCTGCACCCATGTCCACAGCTTGTACCTCTGCCAGGCACAGGCATCACCTCCACTGTGCCCTGGGCACTGCTCCGTGGTCCTCACCCCATGAACATGGGACTCAATGACCTCAGAGGTCTTTTCCAACCTAAATGATTCCATGATTCTGTGACTCGACGCTCCCCATCCCTGATTCATGCTGGCAGCTCCTCTGATTTCTCTGCACCCCAAGCCCTCCAGGCCCGGGCTGGGTGGTGAGGGCTGCACAGCTAGGGCAGGGCACAGCCTGCTGCAGGAAGGCAGCTCCTCACTGCTTCATCTTGTTAGCCCACAGAACAGGCTATAATTTGCAGAAATAATGATAAATCAAACCTTATTTTTCTCTAAGGCAGTTAATGAACAGCCAATTAAGTGTCTCAGTAATTCTCAAATAACAAAGGAACACTCTCTGAGTGACAACTTTACAGAGCAAGCATCAGTAAAAGCCAGTCTGGCTGAAAGGGCAGAAGATCCATGCCTAGAAAGTCCTTTCACCCATATTGTCATGAAGCCACCACTTTTTTTTATGCTTCAGACAGTCCCTTAGAGCTTGAAGGCCCTGTCCTGGGCACAGAGCAGGCGCTGAGTGTGCCAAGAGTGGGTGCACCACCACCTCCCCCCTCACTGCTGGCTTTGCTCTTTCCTGCTGCACCACAAGGCTACAGACACCCCCTCTGCAGCTCTGCACCCACAGCCTGCCAGTTCAGCAAGGCAGAGACTTCAACCCTGCTGCTCAATTCATATCTTTTCCAGACTCCAAACAAATCCACAAAAGCTTAATTTTGATCACATAAATCAGGGTAAGATTAAGATACATAAACACAATTTAGTACCATCCTCAAAAAGCAAGGAATGACATTTTTAAAAGAACCCATAATCTTGTCTTTTGAAGTATTCCTTCAGTGGGAATTGTGCTGGAGCAAAGAATGCAAAACTTAGAAGCTTCCAAGAGGGGGTCATGTGAAATTCCTCTATTTCGAGATTTTTCCAAATCACCAACATTTTGATTCTGAATGCATTTGTAAGAATCAGCCAACAAACAATCTTCCACCATCAAAAGAGACAACTTCTTGCAGTTTCTAACTGCCCTTTTTTCGGGTTTAAAAAAACCCAAACACTTTGTAGAGAAGTTTTGCCATTTATGTAGAAACCTCTGCAATCCACAGTGACACTGCAGATTTTTCAAATAAAAACCAACCCCCCCCAAAAAAAAGAACAAAGAACTGCCTTTGTTTCAGACAAAGAATTTCAGGAGAAACCACAAAATGTTCAAGCAAAACATTAAACATTTGATTTTTCCACCCATTTTGCCAGCAGTCTGAGTTTTCCCATAGTTTAATATCAGTGTCAATAGGGAGGGAGGGGAGGCAGGTCAGATGGACCACAGTCACTCTGCAACTTAAAATTTGTGCTAATTGAATAAGGATGAAAACAGGATGTGATTTGCAGAAAGCATTTTTTCTTATTTCATGGAGTGTTTCTTTTAATGAGGAAATGAGACCTACTTAATCTACCCAACACGGAAAAATGCCATTGAAAAACAACTAGAAAAAGTTAGCAGGGCTATTACACAAATCCTGGGCTCTGCTCCTGCCCTGGTGCTTGCCTGCAAGGACCCAGTGCTGCACCCCATCCTACAGACCAATGTGAATGTCACATGCTTTGTGCTCTCAGAGCCCAAACCTAGAGATGTTACTGATGGCAGATGTTATTTAGGCTCTTTAAATGAGTTTTAGAAAAGCAGGCTTAAAAAGAAATGGAAACATTTCATTTTAAACCCAGTGGAGACTATTTTATTTAAAACACAGACATGCCTGCCTCACACTTCCCTGCCCATTTAGTGCTTTTTTTCCAGTGCAAACAAAGCATCTCACAATGATGGCAGCACCTGAAGCCTTAACATGTCATGGTACCACAGTGTGCAGCATTGGGCTGTTTCCAGCCTCAGACACAAGCAAACACAAACCACAGAAATGTAACCAAGAATTAGAATTAAACAGATTAAACTGTCTGCTCTGGAGATATGCTTCACCTTCATGACAAGTGCTAATATATTTTTCCACTCTTTAGGGAAGGAGAGATTTTAGTAAATATAAGTATATACCTCTGAGCTTCTTTTTTTATTACTAGCATCTGAATTCATTTTATTTAAATGCAGGAATAAAAGTGATGCACTCAAGTTAACCCATTTGCCCAGACTATTATTACACATTTGTGGGGTTTTTTTACACATCCTAAATATTCATACACTTGCAGCACCCCAGGGCATAGTGTATTATGTCAACATGTTGAGAAGAATGCAAAAATCTTAATAAAAATGAAGAGAGATGGCTTATCATGTGCTTTTGCTATTAGTGTCTGCATTTTATAAAAGCTCACAAATTATTACACTTCCCACAGGACATATCCTTCTGGGTATGCAAGCAGCCATGCCAGGAACCAAACAGCCTGTCAGAAAGCAGACTGCATTTTTTGTTTGCTTTAAAGGCAAACAGTGATTTTTCAGAGCATGGGGCAGTTCCTCTGACTGGAGGATCCATTTATGCCATCTACCAATTCAGGAACTAAGGGCTAACCCCCCCAAATCTATCTGCCCTGTGCACCATCAGATTATATCCTTTCCAAGTGGCCATCCAAGCTTTACACATTAATCATACCCAGCCTTTCAAGATCACCAGGCAGTATATTGTATTGGCTACGTGCCAGCTCCACGCATGAGGCAGGTCAGTTTAGAACAGAAGGACATGTGAGAGAGACAGTGACCAAGCACAGACAACACCAGGGGACAAATTCTGGTCGTGGTCAGTGGGGTCAGATACCTGCACTGATGCCCACCCGTGACCCCTCAAGGGGTTTCAGAAGGTGGAAGGCAGGTCCAATTGCTCTGCCCAGTAGAGCTGCTGGTACCTTCTCTGCCAACTCCATTAAAAGCCAGTAATACATTCTGCAAAGAAGCACTGTATTAAAAATAAAACAAAATCAGGTTTTGGTATCAAAACTACAATCTGGCAGCCTGCTCTCATGCGAAATCCAGCGTGAGTGATATATTTGTGGAGGACAGCTGGAACAAATCCATAACATTAAATGACATGGTAAAAGCAAACCTTGAGCAAACAACTTTAAATCATTTGAAACACTACTGTGAATAGATGAAACTTTACGGCTCTCATATGTTACAAGAATGAATAATTTCTAACCAGTTGTTCTTAATTCTTAAAATAATCATCATTTGCAGAAGTGATTTTTTTTTTTTTTTCTTTTCCACTCCAGCCATATATTTAAAGTAGCATTCTCCTGTGAAAAGGCTTCAGGCTACACAACACTGCAGTTTTAAATGTATTCTGTCTCCCTCCTATCCAAAGACTCATGGCACCAACAAAACAGTACTTTTCCACCTTCCATCTTCTTTTTTGTAAGTAACCTGGCCTCCAAAGCCCAGTGCGCAGTACAGAAAAGCAAGTCCTAGAAGTTTTTTCTATAAAACATTTTAAATAGTATTGTCACAGAAACACAGACAATAAATTACCTTTTAATTTAAATGGGAATTCAAATCTCACAGGCATCCTCTAAGGCTCTGTCTATGCATATCTAGCATCACTCTAAATGGTTCACAAATCCTCAGGTAAAAGGACTGTCCATCCATGGGTAAAATAGCTGTTCAATCTGAACCACACAGGTACCCTTAAGGAGTTCAGCTGGTCCCACTCCTGATGGCTGCCACAGAGCACCAGTGACCTGTGAAAATTCCCAGAACTGCTAATGGGACCTGAGCTAGGATCTGGGGGATAGGTGCCAAGCTGAAACAACTTAGGACAGCACAAACGTGAGTACAAGGAGCACATCTTAAGCTGATTCTCTGTGACAAACGTGGTTAAGTTGATAACGGGATAAATGGCTCAGGTCTCACTGAAGTAAAGCCTGGGGGACACAGAGACAGTCTCTCCTGGATGTGGCTATAGCAGGAGTTGGCTGAGGACCAGCAGCTGGCTGGTAGTCCCTCACTGCCTGTCTGGCAGGAGGGACAGAGAGAACATTCACTGCGCTAGTGCAGACTCAGCTAATTTCAGTCAAACACAAAGGTGGCTTGAGCTAACCTGGCTGACTTTGCAATGAGGTAGATTAAGAACACCCATAAGACCTCTTCTGCCAGCTCTGCTGGGGATATAACCTTTGCTGGTTATATTTTCTACTTCCAGAAAGTCATGCATCCATGCCCAGGAATTGCTTTTTCTCTCTCTCTCCATGACAAGTCTAGACAGAACCACATTAAGATCCTTCTTGGACTATACATGTACAGGTGTAAGGGGTCAAGCAGTTGCTAAGTTTGTGGAAAACATGAGCTCCTTGTCTCCACGGTGTGTTCACTAGATAGAGTCAAGACTGAAAACCAGAACTGAACTAAAAGAAGCATCATGCTAAGGTTAAAACGGAAAATAATAAAAACATCCATCCAAAATAGGTAGGAAAGAGCCTGTGAGGTGAGAGGAGCCACTTTTTAATCCTCCACTTCACAAAAAGGAGCGTGTGATGTACTTCTCCATGACTTTACCTCTCCAGGGTCCCCTGAGCCCAGACCACCTCCAGCCCTCAGGAGCAGCATCTGCCCACCCCGCCAGGGCAGGAGCCCTTCCCACGCTCCCATCCCCACCCACGTCTCCACGAGACCGGATTCCTGGCACCGGCCTGGACAGCTCTGCACTCGCTGCCTGCCTTCATTCATAACAATGAGCCCACGCTGCTGAAAGCCACAGGCTCCAGTGCAGCCAGCAATAAATGCCAGTGACATCTCCTGGTCACACATTCCCTTCCACAGCCACTGCTGTGCGGGAAGCCTGGAGGCCACAGCTGGACACAGTCAGGGCAAGTTGCGTGTGTGGATCTGGGACGGTGCTTCATCTTCTCCCCAGTTTTGGATTTGATCCACAGAGGTCACCAGCAAACAAGTCAGACAGGAATGTCTGTCTCTCTTAAAGCAAATCAGGAGATGTAATTAACACCGCTTAATCTTCCCAAATAATATATTAAACTTTGTAACACACAAGAATAAAAGGTAACTGAAAGAGTCTGGTCTTGCTCTAACCATGTTCAACAGGAGTGGATCCAGGCCACAAGTGAGCTGGAATTTCTTCCTATCTTAGTGGGATATATGTTTGTCTCAATGGTTTGATTTCATACAAAAAGACCACAATAATGTAAGCAGGAGAAAACACACCACTTTTTGGAAAGCCCCTCTCAGAAGTCTCTTTCTTTTAGCTCCTGATCTATATGAACATGGAATCAGAAAAGGACCTCTTGGGATATTCAATCCAGCTCCCTTAAAGGCAACATATTGCTTCCAGCAAAAGGAAAGGTGACTATTATGCCAATGAGCTGGAAGGAAATCCAGATTGCTAATGCAGAAGAATGAGGGGAAAAGCTGAACAAAAGTAAATGCGTGAGAACATATCACTATATCAGAGCCTTATTCTAAACACATGGGCTGCTGGTACCTCTAAGAGGAGATAAGAGGCAGAATAAAAGAGAGTTGAGGTTCTTTCTGCCACTAGGGATCTGCACACAACTTAGAAAAGAAAGACCTCAGTACAGTTCAGCCCTGGGATAGAGGAGGAAGGGGAGCTCCCAGCAGGCCCACTCCTGGGGCAGTGTAAGGCCACCTGAAATCATGGTTGCCCCAAGGTCAAAGGCTCATGGTAGAGGCAAGCATCCCCCAGCACTGGTGAGCAAGCCAGCAGCAGTCTGGTTTCTTCAGAGTATGCTGCTGAAAAGCCAAAAGGCAGCTGCAGGAGAGCACGTGCCCACTCTAAGTCTTTTAACAACCTCAAAAATATCTGGATCATTTAAGGGACACCTCTTGTTCTGCCAGAAGCAGTTAAATTTCACCTCTTACTCACAACCAGGGGAAGAAACTCCCAGGCATGGAAGAATTCCCAAAGAACAGTTTGAAAGAGGAGACCAACACTGTAAACATTTGTAATCTCCTGGAATAAAGACAAGAAGGCAGCTGTGAAAGGCATGGCTGGCAGTAGGCTTGGTTTGGTTTAAAAGGGATGCAAAATCCAAAGGCACAAGGGTGACAAGGAGGGACAACCTGGAGATAGGATGCAACTACTCTCTGCTCCTGCAAATCCAGAGGAACACACAACCACAAGGCTGGAGTGGTCTTGGCAGTGTGGAAACGTCCCAGCACTGTCCATCTTGTTGTCGAGGAACTGTCCAGCAAAACAAAGTCTTTCCAAAAAGTGCAATAACAGGACTGAACACCAACCAGAGAGAGCAGTTGAGAAGATGCCATCTCCTCACTGTGCTGCTGCTCTATAGCAATCCACCACCAGAGCCAAAAGTCAGGCTGGGTGGGCTCTCTGGTGGGCTTCACCTTCTGCACATGTGGGAGTAAAGCTGAGCTCCTGAGCACTCAATGCAAACTCTTGCTCACCAGCTGCTCCAGTGGGCCAACAGATCCCCAGCCACGCTCACACACCAGCCCTCAGGTATGTGGGTTGGTGTTGCTCTCCCACGCTGCATGCCTGAGCAGGACAGACGGTGTTGACAGCACTGGAATGTCAGCTTTAATGTCACCGTGGGCCTCCCTGCCCATCATCACCCCTGAAAGGCCACCTACCACTCTGCACAAAATGGAATAAAGACAGCTTCTTCCAACTTCACACAGATCAGATAAATTTGGAAGTACATCATGCCACGTGACCACCTAATGCAACTGAAAAGGTGTTAGAGTGGATGGACAAATGGAAAGAAAAGAGTGAGAGATCTCTCCAATCACAGAAAGTGATTTGAATTCAAAGAGGTTATTTAAATGTACTGCAAGGCATCTTCACCCCAGAATAGCTTGCAAAGCAGCTTCCTGCAGCATGCCCAGACCAGCAGGTCCACAAATGTGGACTCCTTGAGAAGCCCCCAGGACTGAAGGCTTTGCCATCCATTTCTTGTCTTTACTGGAGAAGGTAAAGCTCCAGCAATCACACTGAATTCCATGAATCTTACTCAGAGCCTTGCCCATGAGACAGAATATGTGGATACAATTAAAGTAACATGGCTGTTGGAGAATCAGGCAGCACAAGGTTTGCCAACACAGTAATGCCAATTAAGGGTGTGATTTTTGGATGATATTCTTAGGCCAACACCAGCCCTATTAATGCTGGTGTAGCTGTTTTGAAGGTCCAGCTGACTCCATCTGGGAAATGAAGCCATTAAAAGATCCTGGTTTGCCTCTGTAGGCCCCATTCTGCCATTAAGGGAAAATCTGTCGTGCTAAAAATAGTTTCATCCATTCCACTACTAAGGGTGTTTGATGTCTAGAAAGCTGTCTTTCTCTGATAATTTTTCACCCATTAACCATATATCAGAAGCTGTAGTTTTTGTTGGGAAATCACAGTCTAACCAAGTTATAAGCCATGTTTCTGGGACATGCCCACAGGCTCCCTCTGCAACCAAAAAGAAAAGGAGGACTGAAACAACTATGTCCCACGATGAAGAGCAGGAAAGCAGAGGATTGGGGTGCACGCTGCACGTTAGCAAACCCCAGGAACAGATACACTCTCAAGCACCACCTCGCTACCCATCACCTGTGGGTGCAAAGAAACAAAACTCAGGACTATTACAGCTGAGCGACAGTAATATCTTCCTTCAGTACCAGAAGACCCAGAGAAAATCCTCAACAGCAGCGTGGTGCCAGCAAGCTCCAAAGACCTTCCTGCAGGTGGTACAGCCCACGCAGCAGCCCCACCTGCTCCAGCCTCACTCCCCACAGCTGGCTCAGCCCAGAGGCTCCAGCACCAGCCTCTGAGTGGCAAGAAGAGCTAAGGGGAGGGGAGGCGTGGGGGCAGAGGACAGGCTGGCTCTCACTCAAGCCCTGAACGCGTTCCGAGTGATTCTGGTGCCAGATGCTGGATTTCTCCACCAATCCGGCAAGCCCGGTCCCCAAAAATCTCCCCAGCACAGCCCCCTGCCCCACTCTGGCAGGAGGCAGCTGGTGGCTGTGCCCAGCCCCGCTCGCCCCAGCACGCCGGCAGCAACAAGCCCTGCTCCCGGTTATCCCACGTATTCTCTCCCCTCTTCCCTTCCAACTTCCCGTCGGTTTTCAGGACGGCCGGAGGAGCCGGCACACCCGGCAGAACGCGCTCCCGGAACGGCTCTGCCAGATCTGCCCCCACCCCCCGCTGACACTGGATTTGCAAACGCTCCCACCGCACCACGGGCTGCTCCCGCCTCCACCCCGGGAGCTGCGTGCACCAAAGCAACAGCTCTGAGACATCTACAGCAACTTTTGTTTGGTTTTTTTTGGACAATCTGCCGCTTTACGAACAACGTAAAAATTAAAATTAAAGTCAATAAAAAGGAGAAAGAGAACCAGCGTAAGGAAACAGGCGCACATTCGCCCCAGGAGCGGGAGGAAGGGGTTGGGATCGCGTCCCCCCCCACGCCGAGGGGCTGCAGCCCGGATCCGCCACCTACCGCTGGGCTCCGCGGGCTGCTCCGCTCCGCGCTGCCCCCGCTGCTCCGCTCCGCGCTGCTCCGCGCTGCCCCCGAGCTGCCCCGCTCCGCTCCGCGCTGCCCCCGCTCCGCTCCGCGGGGGAAGGGGCGAGGGGACCCCGGGAGGCCGAGGGAGGGGCCGGGAAGCCGCGGCGGGGCTGCCCGCCGGCGCGGGGGCTTGGCTGAACCGACCCCGCGCTGCGCTCCGCGGCCAGCGCAGCCCGGGCCGGGCGGGGGGCGAGCGCCCGGGAGCGGGGCTGGACACACGGAAACAATGAGAGCGGGGCTGGTTTGGTTTTTGGTTTGTTGTATGTTTTTTTTTTTTTACAAGGCTCAGGCGGAGGAGAAAAAGTCTCGAGTCCTGTTTCCTGCGGTTTGCAGTTAAATAAATAAATGAATACATAACCAGAGTGGGGGTGCAAGCTTGCCGTGGGGCAGGGGTGCCTCGCACCGCCTGGATTTGCCCGGGTTGAGCCCGCTCGGTCCATCCGAGGTGGCTTGAAAATTGTACTAAGAACTGCCCTTAGATTCCTTCTGGTCCCACGGCTCCTCAGGGAGGTCTGAGCAGCCCCAAACATACCTGGCCAAAGCCCGGCAGGGCAGCATTTGGTGGCTCTGATCCTAATCTCTACAGCGAGAGGGTCCGGTTGTCTGTCTGATGCACATGGCAATAGAGACTGTTCACAGAAACTCATTCTGGTAGAGACAAGTCCTTAGAAGAACAAAGTCGCTGCAGCACTATGTCATCGAGAAAACATCCCTCGGAGGGTCTCGAGAATAACCCCGGGTGCCTCCTCCCTGCAGGCAGCAGGGTCTCTGCCAGGGCAGGGGCTCCCCCCGGCCCCGCAGGGTCAGAGGGAGCCTGTCTTGCCCTGGGTGGGAGCTCCAGGATCTGCCTTCAGGGCACCAGACTCAGGTCCTCCCTGCATTTCTGCCCCTTCAGCACAAGCCCTTTCCAGCCCTCGGCCTGGCTGTAGGGCCAGCCTGGAACCTGGGCAACAAGCCCCTGGAGCGGGTGTGTGGCACCAGGGGAGGCAGCGGGGCTGTCTGCACACTCCCTCTCCTCGGGCACTTAGTTACGGGAAGGAGGGACTGGCCATACATCCCCAGCACATCCAGGCCTCCCTGCTCATCCTGCTTGATGCCCACCAGAGCCATGGACCAGAGGACAGCTCTGCCCCAGCACACGGGAAGGGTCACAGATGATGGCACTTGGTGCCCTGCCAAGGTCCAGCTGCCAGTTCAGCCCGCAGCAAAGAGGCTCTGCCCCACCAGCCCGCCCCAAACACCCGCACAGAGCAACCAGCTGGCAGAGTTAGCAAAGCACCCATGGCCTCGGCCTTCCCAGCAACCAAGGGAGGAGGCAGCACCTACCACTGCAGCCAGAGGTTGTGGTCCTTGCAGTGCTTGGTCACCTCCTCCTGCCACTGCCACCCTGGAGGAGGGGTGCCTCGTCCTGCCCTCCTCCTCCTGCACTCCCCTCCTCATAGCAAACGCAGCTCAGCCCTGCTTGTGACAGTAAAAATGCAACATTCTTGAAGATACTTTTGGGCTGCCTCTGGCTCCCAGCAGCTCCCATTCACAGACAAGCTTGAAATCTGCACAGACAAAATGTGCGTACAATTAGGGACAAGTAGGAGTGTAAGAGTTTCCATTTCTGAGTGCTGTGGTATCCTGCCTCTGACACAGCCAAAGCCTGGGAAAGCAGGACTGTCTTATTGTGCCATGTTGCAGCATGTGGGGAGGGGGTCTGCTGCTGGCTGCTGCTGGACACCCTCAGGGCTAGACCAGCTCTACAAAATTGTGTAACTTTAGCCAGAGAGAAAAATGCTATTTACTTTGTAAGGAAACAATCAACCCTCCAAAACTGATCCTACACTGTCTTGAATTTCATCTGAAGGAAAGAAAAAGCAAAGAAAGAGCAAAGGACTCCGATTTCTCTCTTAACTGTGCGAAGATACGACTGAGCACTGCTGCTCTGAAGCAGTGTTTAGTGTCCTTAACTCACCTGGAGTCAGGCCATGAGTGCCACTTGCTGTCACCCAGCTACACCATGGGCAGATGGGCAGCAGAGCCAGCAGTAAAGCTTCCTCTGGACTTTGACTGGGTTTGTGGCCAAGCTGGGAGGGAGCTCCACATCCCTGAGTCACGTGTGTTTGAGGGAGACCAGGAGAGACCAACGGAGTCAACTCCAGGACTGTGAGAAAACTAAAACAGGAATTACATGAGGCTACTGAAGTCACTCCAGCAGCTTTTGCTGACAAAGTCATGGTAGCCTCAGCAAGGCAAAATCTCTCACCAGACCAATGGATGCACATGGAAAATACTTAAGAATCTTCCAGGCACACAAATCCTTCCTCAGGTACAAGAGGGGGGTGCAGCTGCACCCCTGGCTCTGTTAGATGTTCAGCATCAGGTTTTCTCTCCCTGAAACACCCACTGACTGTTACCACCATTTTTGCTCCAGCAACACAGGCAGAGGCAGCAGGAAATCTCAGCAACCAGACCCATTACAGACAGAAGTCAAAAATCCTTCTCACCACTTGTACAATAGCATTTCCAGAGCTGAATGTGTAGCAATGGGGGCACTTCAGAAGGAAATATGACCACAGACTCAGTATTTGCTGATGCATGTTTAGGAGGGGAAAGGTGTGGAGAAGTCACATTCGGGGTTTTGTGTCCAGGATTGAGCTGGAGGAGAGCAATGGACAACTGGGACACCCTGCTCTGCCAATGATCTACTGACACACCACTAGGACAAACTAATTTATCCCTCTACATACCAGTGCAAAACAGCACTAAGAGGTGCAACATGGCCCCAGAGGGCCTTACTGTAGAGGACAGAAACTCCTCAGCACAGCAGGGCAAAATGGCTGTGAAGAACCTGCCGGCTCAGCTCTGCTGCACATCACCACTCACCTGCATAAACCCACGAAGTCCTAAACCTAAATCAAAAGCTGGATTCCTACGCTGGTGGCCTGTCCTCAGGAGGTGCTTTCACTCGATTTGCCCAAGTAAAATTATGGCTCCGAAACACAGTAATTTTTTTAACATCATAAGATCACTTAAAACATTTTGTTTTAACTTCGAGTGACACTGAAGAGCTCATACATCCAAGATTTCATTAAATGAAGCTAAATGGAAATATCCATCATTTCCGGATGAAGGAAAACTGACAAAAATATTGTTTATGGATGGAAAGGATAAGGCAGTTCGTGTGAATCTACACAAAGACACAGAGCAGCCATCATCACTGGTAGGATTAGCACACACCCACTCAGAGGCTAGCTTTGGAAAGCAAAACTGACTCTTTGGAATTCAACTTATGGAGGAAAAACGTTCTTTCAGACTTTTATTCAGCCATTTTTTGCATCTCCAACACTCCTGAAACTCTGAGCTCTGCACTGGGCACCAAAGGGGAGAGGGGCAGCACTGCCTCCTGAGAGACCACAGCAGACCACAACACATGGAGAAGCCTCTGTACAAGGTGTAGTTGATCCTAGAGAGCCTGACCCACCCAGAAGCAACTGGAGCCTTTCCAAATAAAAGCCCCAAAGAAACTGAGCCACATCAGGAGAGAGAAGATGGAACATTTTAGAATTCTACAGCTAACACAAAGAAGTCTTCAGTTTTTCCTAAGCAGCAATTTTCTAATTGCAGACCTACCCCATCAGTGTCCTCTACCCCTTTTTTTTCTGCTACTGTAAATTGCAGGAACTCTTTAGCCACATTTCTCCATGACTCTCTCTTCCACATGGCTATGGTATTCCCACTTAAAAGCACTGCTACTCTGGTTGAATAACCAGGGAGCAGAACAATTGTCAAATGTGGGCAGATATTTCTTCACATGTCCTCATCCAACCACAGTTTTTCAGAATTTGGGAAGATGACACAAAGCAACAGAAAACAATGCCTGCTTGGCCAAAGTCAGGCCATTCAACAGCATGCCTTCTGCTGCAGCGTGCAGCTGATGAAACACAAGGAATGTATGGCTCACACAGGAAAAGCTTCAAACAAATGCTGTTGCTTTGAAACAGCAGAGTCAATATTCTAACCCAAGAAAAACTGCACAGTTTACAGACTACCTCAAGCCAAACAAGTTAATTACAATATATGACTGCTCTGAACCCAGTGGAGAAAAGCTCATACTGATCTGGAGATTGCTGATGACCAGGCCTCGCCAAGATTTGCCATGACCTGCATGGCTGAACTTTTAACAGTGAAAAGTTAAAGAAACAGTTTACAAGAGAAGTGCCTGCAGTGCTGGATGAATGCAGGGTGAGAATCACTCACTTGGAAAGCTTAGGAGGAAAACAGCATTGCCCTTCCTTTACCATCAGCCAGTTTTTCTGCAGGTATTTGGTCAAATTCAATACTCTGCTGTACCTCTTCAGTGCCCCTGGAGGAAATACAGTCATACACATCAAACACAGTAAAAAATAACTCTTCAAGCAAGGACCAACTGTGCCTGACAGTGACTTGCTGTTAATTTAATGTACTGACAAATCAAGAGCACTTATAAGCAGCATTTGCTAAGTTATTCTTTCAGATTCTGACATTGCACTGCAAGAGTCTGAGAAATGCACCTAAATCTAAGAACAAAGAGCTCTTCAAGACAAATGGCAGGAAAATTATCTTTCTCTTGGAAACCTGACTCGAAACTCAAACTTTTTCACCATCAATAAGTATGCAAAGGAAGGCCTGGCTCTTAGAAATGAGCACTGATGCCAGCAAATGTCACCTCATCGATGAACTTTCAGACTGCAAATGCTACTGAGACAAATCCTCTGCCTTCACCCCACAGAGACAGGTACAATGTGCTTTTTACTTTCATTTAAGTCCCACGTGAAGTTGCTAAGAAAGCCCAGCTGAGCACTTCAGAGGGACTTTAGTTTGGACTGATTTCAACTTTACAGCAGTGGCTCAAATCTGACACCCATGCAGGTGTGCAGCAAGCAGGCAGGGTTGTGTTATTCCTGTCACCCCTGTTGACACCTCCCACTTCCTACTGGCCATCCCAGTTCTCACAGGATCTTCTGTACCTGGAAATTCTAAGAGTGAGGAAGTTGAGGATGCAATTGAAAAAAGTTTCTTTTTACCACTTTCTTTCTTGAAAGTGTTCAGTGTGGACCTTGAAAGTTGTGAAAAATCAGACGAAGCTTTAGCTCTTGTTGTGGTGGATGAGCTGGCTAATGCAGACTGTTAAAATCCACTGCAGCAAACTGCATGCAAGTTGTAAACAAAACCAAAACAAATCTCCAAGATAAAAATGACCACCAACACACTGTATCATGTGAAGCTACCCTCCGAGTAATGCTTCTTGTTACCATTCTGAAACATGTTCTTAATTTAGAAAGGATAACAGCGTTGAAATGTCATTTCAGTAGAACATCACAAATACTTCAGGTTGCCAACTAGGACCCAGAGCCCACGGGCTCTTTCTGTGTGGGCTCTTTTCATGTGGGTTTTTGCACCCCCCATACAGCTCTGCTGATGTCAGCAGGGTTCTCTGTGGGTGCAGAGGCCTGTCAGCACTGCGCCCAGCCCTGCAGGATACAGCAGCAGGTAGGATGCAGGACAGCAGCCAGTGTGAGAGCCAGGATGGCCACAGGTTGCAAGAAGAAAGCAACCAAGGGGGAGCCTGGATGGTGAGTAGGGCTGAAATGCCCTGCAAAGCTGTGCATGATCTACAGTGCTGCTCTTGTACAGAGCCCCTCCAGCCTGCAATGTCTGAAGTCCTCTTACAGTGCTGTCCCCTGATGGTACAAACAAATAATCATACCAAGCCAGACATTTGTCTGGAGAGCACTTTCTGACACAGCAAATAGGTGGCCATAGCCCAGAGCAATTCAGAGAAGAGGAGGAATTAAGGATTAAGGCATCTCCCAAAGGACATCAGCTGAGCAACTGAGCAGTAAAACCAGGAAGAGGGACCAACAGCAAGGGAAAGGCAGCAAAAGAAGCAAAAGGCCCCTGATTACATTGAAGCACTGCTTTTCCAGGCCCAGCTAGGACCTGAGCACACAGCAGGGGTGCAGGGTGCTCCCAGGACAGCAGGACTGCCAGGCTCTGTGCATAGCCAGGAGCCACCTGCCAGGGAAGGAGAAGGGATGAAACTGGAGCGGCTGCAGGGGCGTCTGGTCAGCCCCAGGCAGGGCAGCCCGGATAACTTTAAACTCTCCCTTAAATTTTTGTGGGCTTTTTTTTAATCACTTGCTCTTTCAGGGCAAGCAAGGACTTGACAGGCTTTTAACCTGAAGTAAATTATATCTCCTGACATTCCTCTTCTTAGATATTTAGTTTACATACCCCCCAACTACTGAATTTGACCTGCTCACCTTCTACTGCCAGTTTTTCCCTTTGTGGAAATATTTCTGCTCACAGCAGTGTGGTGGCTCATCTTTGTATGGCCACCTTAAAATTAATAGTTCTTGCATTTCCTTCCAAGATGAGCAGTATCCATCTCCTGCTGCAGTGTCCTGTAGCTATCAGGAGCTGTCGCTGGACTCAGCCTCTTTGTCCATGTGCACAGTGCCTGCACCACAGAATTCCCCCCAAAACTGTGTGCTTGCTCACCACAGCACAGACAGCTTCAGTCCTTTTGCACTCATATTTCTGTACTAGTAAAATCTGGGTTCATTCCCACATCCACAACGTTAGTTTTCTGCATGCTTTTTAGACACACCAGCCTATGCAGGATCCCCTTCTTTGCTTTCCAAACTATGAATTATTTTGTGAATGTTTCATTTTGGGCCAGCATATTCCCATCTAGATTGCAATCACAAGCTCTTCATTCCCATAACAAACTTCATCACCAACCCAAAATGGGAAGATAGTGTCTTCACCCCTGAAGCAATTCCATCTGATATGTCTGTTTCTCACTGCATGAGAAGTCCCATTTTCCAAGTTTCTGCTGGGCTATCTGGAGGTGCCCACTGCCTTTGCCCACTCCCCAAGCTACTAGAAAATTGCCAGAAATGTACAGCCCTTCAGAACCACTAAAAACATAAACAATATGACCTCTATCTTGTCTCTAGTGCTCACAAATGCAGAAGGAAACAGTTTAAGCCTTCCACAGTTCCCCACTTTCTATCAGCATCTCAAATCCCAGCAGTACTTTACACCACCTAACCAAGGCTGTTCCTCTGTCCCATCTGCTCCAGATGATGCTCGGTCCTCACATATGATTCGTGCACAGGAGTCTGTTCTAACAAGCACCTGATTTTCTGTGAGGAACCTGATGTAAGCCCAGCCGGGGTGACACAGCAGACAAAGGCAGAAAACACTGCTGATGCTGAGAGGTTTCTGAGACCTGCTGCCAGTGAGTGCAGGTCAATGACAATATCCTGTGCATTTGGGAGGTACAGTGTGGTCCTCTTTGACAAATCAGTCCTTAAACCCTTACAATTACTTGACACAGATCACTGTTTTCCTCTGGTGGACGGCTCAAATAAAAATATTTGCACTGAGGCCAAGAATGCAGGGTTTGAGCTCCAGTAACACTCTGCATCTGTAATAAATACCTACTAAACAAATAAACCACCCAAATGGCTTTTCCCCCAGATGCCAGAGAGTTACCCCTCATATAAGTTGGTGTTTGACACTGCCTGCTATCCCAAAGGAGCAGGACAGGCAATTCCTTGCCATAGTATCTTTCAGTAGCTATTACAAGAAGCCATTATTATCATTAAAGGATCTGAGAATCTGCCCTGGTCCAGGTGGCAGAGCTGTGCCACACTGCCTGGCTCTGCCCTCCAGTAACTCACTAACATGGGAACAGACGTGGCACAACCTCCTTGCTTTACCACTAAAAACTGTGTGTTGAACCCCCCAGGGAGTGGCAGCCACCAACAGAATCCTGCTTTTCAACTTTTTTCCCCAAAGCTACTTAGTAAAAGCATCAGCCTCAGGTTTTCAGCACCTTTTCCACAGAGAACTAACCTTATGTCAAAATAAACTGATCAGGTTAGAAAATAACCTACTGTTATTTAGTATAAGACTGTCATCACTGATTTCCTTGCTTGTTTTAAAACACAAATGATCCAAAGAAGCAACCGTGGGGAAATGGGTGAGAGTCACCAAGTGCTGGCAGGCCATACTCCTCCTCCTCCTCCTCCAGCCAGGAACAAGGCCTCATATTAGAGGATTCCCAAACTGGACAAGGTGTGGAGCTAATAAAAACTTGAATGATTAAACCTGCTGATTGAAACCTGATGATTAAATCTTGGAAAGCTGAAGGCTGTGTGAGCCGGTTAGTACCGACTTCTACCATGATGGATCTCTAACAACAGGTGAAAGTTACCATCTAGTGAGGCAAAACACCCTGTTGTTGGGCAGCACAGTCACACAGGCAGCCAAGTCCTTAGCAAAACCATCTCATGAGCCTCACAGGGACTTTCTGGAGATCTCACACTGCACAAATACACCTAGTGCACACAAAATCAACTCAGTTCAAAGTTAAAAAGTAGTCTCAACGTTACCTGCTCTGGAAAATCCAACTGAAATGTTTCCTTGTCTTTTTTTCCACTGTAGCTGAAACTGCAGCTTTGGAGCTGGATCCATGCAACAGGCATCCACATACAGCACATACTTCTTTGCTGAATTTATTGATGTTGCTGTGGAGGAAAGTAACAAGGCTGTAATACGACGTGGCCCTGGTTAGTTCATACTCAAAGGCCAGCTCATTACTGCCTTGGACGTCGTTCTTCTGTTAGTACTGAAGGGAATAGATGACCCTATAAAAACAGTCAGCAGCAACGCCCCTTTCACAGCTGTCTCCAGTTTCTCTCCTGAAATTTGGCTGGGTGTTTTCTTCCAGATTCAAAACACAGATGTAAACTATTTAGGGATACCCCTATTTCTCCTAAACAATGCCAGAGAGGTTGAAAACTGTAGCCCATTAGTTTTATAGCCATCAGAAGAAAAAAAAAATAAACATATAGGAAAAAACCCCACACCTCTACAGTGAGGGTCTGACCTGTAGCAGCCTGGTCTGCTTTCTCAGCACATTACAGTTCCTCGGGAAGTGCTGCTCTGAAGAAGTTTTCAGGCAGAGAGGGGGCAGATCCCCAACTGCCCCCAGATCCCGCTCCAGTGGTCTCCAGAAAAAGGTCAAAAAGGAACACTTGTTTGTCTGGGGTTTTGCCATGGCTAAAATGAGGTCTGTACCGTGAAAAACGGGATTACCAAAGCGCTGTGGTAGCTGCTGATCAGAAAGGCCCTGCTTGCCTGTTCAGCTCCAGAATTTTCTGAAGGAGTTACAGCTTTGCACGAGGGACAGAGAGAGAAGGAAAACAAACCCTGGAGCCCACATATGAAGCCTGTGCAAACGCTGCCACCACAGAAGGAAGGAGGATCTCATTTGTCCCCCCCAGTTTCAACACAAGCCAGGCGTGAGGGGAGGGAAGGGGACTCAGCGTGGCTGCCAAAGGGCTGGCAGGGTGACCCCTGGGGACACGGGCTCCTCTGGCCGGGGGTCTCTCCCTCCCCAGCACCACGGCTGTGGCAGCCCCACCTGCCCAGGTGGCAAACCCGCAGGAGCAGGGCTGCCCGCCGAGACCTGCCTGGGCTCAGGGGAGGAGAGCGGGGAACTCATTAACGAAGGGAAAATGAGGGCTTGTGGCCACCTGAGGAGGAGAGGAAGCCTGTGAGCCTCTGGCCACAGGGCTAAGAGTTTCAGACCAGGGAAAAAGCGACAAGCAGGGGGACAGCCTCCCGAGGTGAAGGAGTTTCAGCTACAAGTCCTGGTGTGGAAGACAAAGAGAAACAGAAGCGGGGAGATCTGGCGAACCTCTGGTGTGGGGCGCGGGGCCGGGCAGCTGCTGCCGTCCTTCCCGCCGCCTGGCACTCGCTGCTCTGCCTGTGAAGCAACTCGGAGAAGGACGGTGGATTTCACTTCCTGGGGGTTCCACTCTAAACCCCTTTTTTTTTTTTTTTTCCCCCCAAGGGTGAGAAACTGCCCGTGTGACACCCAGGAGCGAGGAGGAGAAATAGAGTGGGTTTGTCCTTTCTTTCTGACATCTGTTTTAATCAGCGATAATTTCCCCCACTGACTTCAATGCTAGTATCTTCAGTAACAAACAAGAAGCACCAGTTACCCAGACACAGGAACAGGCCATGAAGATTTCCCCCTTATGTGTTATCTCCGTGAAGTGGCACAGAACAACGAGATAGCTGGAAATTATTGCCATGGATAGAAAACCATTTGTGATGAGAGCGGCTGCACCTCCTGAGGACTTCAGAGGAAGCTCTTCTCAGTGATGACCAGTGATAGGACAAGGGGTAATGGGTGTAAATTGGAGCATAAGAGGTTCAAGGTGAATATCCGAAAAAAATTTTTTACTGTAAGAGTGACAGAGCACTGGAACAGGCTGCCCAGGGAGGTTGTGGAGTCTCCTTCACTGGAGACATTCAAAACCCACCTGGATGCGTTCTTGTGTGATGTACTCTAGGTGACCCTGCTCTAGCAGGGGGGGTTGGACTAGATGATCTTTCGAGGTCCCTTCCAACCCCTGGGAGTCTATGATTCTATGAAGCCAACCCAACAGCCTGCACCAGCATTCCTGGGCACCTTCAGCCACCCTGCTGCTGAATTTCACCCCCAGGTGCTGCATGCAAGGTGCGGTTAATCTCTTACTTATCTTACAGGGCAGCTGCGATGTTTGATTAGAGCTTGGGAACTGCTGGGAGATCCTCTGGGGCCAGACCCTGAGGCAGAGAAAGTGCCACGCACAGATCCCTGCACCCAGCCACTGCCTCACATACAGAAGTTTTTCAGCAGAACTTGTAACAGTCTCTGCATGAGATTCAGAAGGGCTAAAGTTAAGCTTGCTGTTATTTAATTTTATTTATTTAATTAGACATATCTGTGTGCAAAGCACTTCGCAGCAAGTATGTGTAGGTTTGAGGAGTGGGAGAGAGCTGTGAATAGATTCCAGTTCCTCAGTAGTCACCAGAAGTCTGCTCAGGATGTAAAGCCATCCTTAGACCTCAGTACTGAGATCTTAAAAATTCTCAGGTGGAGACCTGAGCTGATGCTGCTTTTTTATTTTGTGTGGACATTAATCTTCAAATAATAAAGCAATGCTTTGGCTTATGCAAGGCACTGCTGAAGAGGGATATTAAATGTCTTTTATCTGCTAAACTGTTGTTATGTGGCATCAACACAACATTTAATAAAAAGCATCTTGATATAATAATAGTTGAAAGTTTGTTTTCCAAACAAAACTGTTGTTTGCCCATAGTAGTGTAAATTTGCAATTCTCCTTTACACTTCACAGATGACAAGAGAAAAAGATTTTAGACTCTCCCCAAAGGAGAGATTTAATTGTAAAACAAAGCACTAAGTATGACATTTAGCTGAGATTGTAAAGGCTACAGTAATTATAAAAGACTAAAACATATGGTGCACCTTATGAGGGTGGTTAATATGATCTCCCAAACGGAAATCTATTACTGAGAAGAAAGAGGAAAATACAACTGTTCTCCTCAATCTTTAATCATAAAAGAAGGCTTTGCTTTAGCTCTGGTGAATCAGGAAAGGAACTCCCATTTTAATTCAGTTAATCTGGAGGAGAATGATCTCCTTTCATCTGCTAAGCAAGATATGAGCTACAGTTGTGATCTATTAATGCATTTAGAATATGATACGAGGGAAGGAAGTTGTCATTAGTGACTTGTAATAGTCTGGCAGCTGATGCCAGCAGATGATAGGGCCACGCTTCACCTGGAGGAGGTGTCAGATCATCACCACTTCCATTAGTTACACAGGGGGCACCCTGTCTGCTCGCCAATGCCAGGTCACATTTCAGTGATGTTACAGATGTAATATGGAGCACAAGAAGACCTTTGCCAGCAGGCTCTTTGACAGGCTTCTGGCTGGAGACTGTTCTGTTGCAATGCAGTCAAATCCCATAACAGCAGACCTGGAGATAAAAACAAAACCCACAACAACAACCTCGTCTGATCAGATAATACATAGAAGCTGAAAGCCAAACCCTTGGCTGGTGTTAACCAGCACTGCTCTAGTACATCTGTACTCACATTCTCCATTCTGGGCTCAGTTCTCACTGTTCTATAGCTTTTAAGCTCTACCTTCCCACTTCAAGGTGCAGAGAAACAGACGATAAACTTTAAGATAGCAGTTTGAAACTTGTCTCTTGTGAAAATCTGTTCTTGGTTAAAGCCCATGAGTGTCTTCTCCCAACATTTATATCTTTTGCTGCTGGGCATTGATTGGGTACTCACAGCTTGGATTGGTGAAGTGTCCTTTTCTGACAGTATGTCAGTGTCTGCTAGCTGTTGAAGCCTTCCAGCCAAAAGAGCACTACAAATTAAACTAAATGGGATGAGTAGTCACAGCTTTTTTTGGCTTTCAGGAAGATAGTCCAAAAGGAAGCCAAGGAAGATGGCAACCATCATACAAGCATGCAAATACAGCACTGACCAAGAACCCTCTTCCTTAGCCTGAGCAGCCACCATCACATAAAGCTCCTTTTCTGGTCTCCATTTGAATTGGCCCCAAATCCACAATTCAGCCACTTTCACTCACTGATAGACATCAGCACCCAGGAGCACATGCTACAACCACGCTCAGCTTAAGGGCAACATCTGTTCTCACATCCCAGCAGGCAGATGAGCTGCTCCATCCCACACAAATTAAGTTGGTTGCTCCATGGATTCAAAGTGCCACCTTCAAAGGGAAGGAGAGGAATTTTGGCACATATTCCTTGGAGGGAAGCCTAAAACTCATAGGCTTCTGCCAGCAGTATTTCTAAGACATAAATTGCCCAATTAAATACTATCACTGGTGGAGAAGGGTGGGCTGGTCTGTCAGACCAGCAAAGCAATAAATGTCAGTGACAACAGCAGCTAGAAGGCCAAGTGCATAGCAACAAGCAGCCCAGATCTTTAGCAAAGGATGGAAAGTTCTTCCCCAAGACACACCTTTCCAGAAGAAGTAATAGCAAGCTCAAAAAAGCTGGTGGTTTGTTTTTCTGTTATTGTTTGATTATTCTGTGTAAGTAATGTGAAAACAAAACAGCAGAATTATTTATCTGGTATGAAAGTGCTTTCTGACTGCAACTATTTCTGGATTCCCCAAACGACATCTGCAGTTTCATCCCAGGAGAAAATAGTGTGGCTTGCATTTCTAGGAAAAAAAATTCTCAGATGAATGTATGCAGGTTTGGTTCTAGAGGAATGCCAGGCTCTGCTGCCATCATGTTGGCAATCCTGTTTGTGACTCCCCAGCTGCCTGCAGTCTCCAGTCTCTGCAGCAGCCTGTAGGTGTTCTCTGAAGTTGGGTTTGCTTCATTCATTGCAGTAGGAGCTCAAAGGCAAAAATATATTCTCTTCTATCAGATACCTTATTTAGATGTGATTTACATAAGGGAAAGAAGTGTGAGAAATATCAATATTTGCATTTTGAACATGATTTCAGGATGTCTGTTGTGGTTCATTCATCTGCTTTTTGGCTCTTCAATACATTTAGTTCACTTTTATTTGACTGCACAAGCATATGGGTCGTATTAGCTTAAGAGCAAGCTTATTTATTCTTCATCCATGCTGGCATGTTTTAACTGGGGGGTTGGTGAACTACATTTATATTCAGAATTGGCAACTCATTGCTCCTGGCTAAATATCCAAAGAAACTGAAGTGATTATAATGTTGGTTTTCCTCTTCTCAGGTAAGATGTGGTACCTTTCTTCTAAGCAGAGGCTTTGGAGAGGGAAGGCCATCAAGGATGGCTGGACATGTTTCCTGAAGCTGGCTGAGGATTCACAGCCTTCCAGCATTCCTGCACTGAGCAGGCTGCCACACAAGAAACCAGGTCCAAATATTCTTGTGACTGGACAGTGAGAGAACATGTCCTGCTTGAGCAACCAGGCAAAATGCTGCAGGGGAGAGGCAAACTCCAGAGGTGCTGGATGTCCCCAGGTCAGCACGGGCATTCCACGGGCTGGTCACTGCCCCAGTGGCTCTGGGGGGCCCTGGAGCTCAGGCCAACCTCCTGTGCAGACACAGGGCAGGTCTCACATTGGTCCCATGGCCACCTCTAGCTTCAGTGTCAGCTCCAAGGCAGGTCCTCAGAAATCTCTGCAGGTTACCATGCATGGCTTTACCTTGAGTAGTGTCAGAATAGCAGATCTTTTACCTTTTCTCCTCCCTGAAGTAAAAGAGATCTAGATATCTAAAATCATGATACGTCTAAGCCAGCTCCTGGGATACAAAAAACCCAGTGTGCTTAGATATGCTCAACATGCTCTGAACCCCTCAGAGAGAAGATGGGAAAGGAAGGAGTGCTGCTTGGAAAAGCTGCTGAGAAAACCAAAGGAGCTGCCTTTGCTAAGGAAACAGCACCAGCCATTGACCCTCCAGGCTGAGCTCCCCCTCGCAGCTCACACCAAGACCTGCCAGATATTTGCAGGAACACCCCCAGCGTGTAGCATTGTTCACTCTAATCCAACTGATAAAAACAATAAAGCGGGTTTGACCTCCCTTGTAAAATGTTTACTGCTTCCATTGCTATTTGCCTTTCTCTTTTCTCCTCCCCCTACCAGGGCAGCAATGGAGCTCTGCAGGATCACAGGCTCCCTTCCCCCAGCAGCTCCACTTGGTGCCCTCCCAGCTGCCTGCCTGGGGTTGAGATCCTGCTTAGACTTCTCTGTCCTTTGTAGCCGAGTCCCTGTGGTGGTAACAACTTGAAAGCATTAACACCCACCTGACATGCCAGAGACGAGAAAATTGCTGGAAAACAGAGCAATTGAATTTCCTAGCTTGTCAAGTCGTGGTGTTGAACAGCCTTCCCCCCCTTCAGGTTTCACACAGAAGTCTCGATGCTGACAACTCTTAAATGTGAAGCAGGCTCTAGCCCTGGAGGGCTGGTTTCCCAGCTCCCACAGCCCCCCTGCCACTGGGGCTTTCTGGCAGGGGCACTGAAAAGTTTGGCTCACCTGCCCTCACGGTGCTTCCCAAAGCAGTAACTCCCCAGAGCTCACCTTATCAAATCCCATGTTGTAGCCAGCCAAAAATATCTTATTTAAAGTCTACTTGTTACATTATACACAAGAGCACAATTTCTGTAAAGAACTACTTTGCATAATACAGAAAGAGAAATAATGCACGAGAAGGATGAAACAGAAAATTGGTTTTATTTCAAGAAATCAGTTCCATTACAAAGAACCATCAGCTTCCAGAAGTAAATGTATTGTTTCCTTTCAAAATTCTGCATAAAGCCAGCAGGAATCTCTAAAGTAATTGCACAAAAATAGAAAAAAAGAAAAAAGAGAACAGGACTCCCCAAAATGCAAGAGCAAGTAAAGCTGAAAAATTTGTACAGCAAAATTCACTCTGCTGCAGAGGAACGTCCCCAGGGATTACATGGCTTATCCAGCCTGTCCTACTCTTTGCTCCATCCTGCAACTTCCAAAGCAGAGTCCCCCTCAGAGCTTGGGGAGTTGGAGTTAGCAGGAGGTTTGTTTCTGAGCCCTGCTGAGCAGTGCCATGGATGCTGGGCAGACGCTCCAACACCAGCTGGTGTTTGGCTCAAGAAGACAAGGCAGAATTCTAAACCTTTCTTCACAGGGGTGCTTGGGTTTGCATTAATCAAGGGTTACGTCCTAAGCAGATCCCAGAGGCAGGCTCTGGTCAGCTATTCCCACCAGCTCAGACTGAATCAAAAGGACCAGCTGATGGAACTGTCAGGGATGGGGTGCCACCTCCTCCACTGGAAGCACAGACCTTCAGGGACTGTGAAGGAGGCATGAGGCAGTGGGAACCCGAGATGAGCTCCAACCAGCCACTGCCTGGGCTCCATTTTTCTGCTGCCAGTTCCATGCTGCATCTCAAGGCAACCTTAAAATGCAGGGCACCACCTGTCCAGAAAAATAACCTAGTGAAGCAGCTGGTTACTGACATGCTCCAAACTTTTTCCAGCTAAGAAGCCTTGTGCACAACGATCAGTGTCACAGGAGCTGAACACGAGCAGTAGAACAGTAGGTAACATCATGATGTACAGATGTAAAGAGAAGTGAGGCTTGCTTGAAACTCGGTTTGCACTTCTGGCAGAGCAGGAACAAATGCTGAGAAAATGCCCAGGCAGCTCGAAGCCTGGAAAAGGGGAGAATCTCCCTGCAATATCAGAAACTAGAACCAGAGCAAATGAATGCAGCTGCAGTCCCCATGCCATCAGTACTGAGGCTGCACTCCCTCCAAACTCAGGCTTGCAGGCCAAGCTGGTAGTGGTTTTAGTTATAGAAGGAATGCTGAGCAGAGCATTAAGTTGGTCAGCTGTGACAACAAAATCCTACATGGGAGTGGAGCAATCTGAGCATTAACAATGAGATATTGCAGTTCTGGGCCAATAAAACATGCAGACACAACAGCGCACGACAGAACATCCCAAGATCTCTGCCTGAGCCAAACAAGTCTCTCCTGCAGCACCAGTCCCACCTTGGTCTCCTGCCTGCCCTCAGGAGGTGGATCTGCTCAGCTGATGGTGCATTCCCCTTGGTGGTTCCAGCTAGGCAAGCTGCTTTGTGTCTCTTTAACGGAATACGGCCCAATATGAAGAAATGTTCCCTGAAAACGTTGAGAATTAATGATGCATGAGTAATGCAGTAGTCTGATCCAAGAAATGTTCCAGTAATCTTTTATATTATCGAGTTTTTCCAAACACCTAATTTCACTAACTACCCACAGCCCACTGGAAGTGACTGGCCACCATCTGAGGCAGCAGTGACCGCAGCTTGAGAAGAAGCAGCCGAGGCCGCTCCGGTCCCTGCCAGGCTCACGGAAGGCAGAGGGGATCAGAACAGGCATCTGCAGCACAGTCCCTCACTGGCTGCAGGCTGCACGGCTCCTGGAACCCCCTGGAACAAGTTCTTTGCATTCATGTAGAGTCAGCAAAGCAGCTTCCCCGCGGCAGGCAGAGCTGCACACAGGCAGGGTCCCCCCGTGTCTGCAGCAGCATCCCCACCCAGCAGCTGCCTGTGCAGCACAGCCCTGCCCGAGGAGCCACACTCCCCTTTTCTTCTGCTTTGTCAAACCTCAGGATTTCTTTTAACTAAAAGCCTCCTCCTACTGTCCATTTTTTTTGGAGTTAAAGAGTTTTTGGAACTCGAAAAAATCATATGGGGCTACATAATGAATCGCATGTTCTGCCTGCTGCTGCTAGTTGATTTAACATAACAGTCACTAGTTTGCCTCGCTCACCAGTGCTTGTCAGCTGTGCCTGACCTCTTACCAAGATGTTAATGTGGTTGGGTTACAGTCCAGTCAGCTTCCATCAAGCCTGAAGCTTCTTACCTGAAGAACAGCAGCAGGTGCTCAACGTGAAGAGTCTGATGTGCTTGTTGTGATGAAGGAACCAGAAAACAGGATCGTTACTCAGCAGGAGTTAGCACACAAGGTGGTCAGGAACTGATCACCTCCAGTTGAGCTGCAATTCTCTTTCCCTTCACAGCCTCTACTGACAAGCTGCTGAACCTTGTGGTGAGGACAGCAGCAGTGTCTGTATGAACTTGCATGCCTGTTTTCAGAAGAATGCATAGATTTGGGCCTTTTCACAAATATTAGCGATTTTAAAGCAGCTTTTCATGCAACTCTTGAAGCTGACCTGCCTGACCCTGCCCAGCAGCAGAGCTGGTGGTGGCAGAGGTGAAGCTGGGCTTGCACAGCCCCTGTTCCACACAGGCAGCTCCACCAAGGCCCTCGGTGCTGCTCTTCCAGCTCTGATCTCCTGGTACTGACCTCTTTTTTCCAGTGCAATTCCACTCAGCAGTTTGACACTGGGAAGCTGGCCTGGTGGGGTTTCATAACGGTCTGGAAATCCATGGGAAATGCTAATGTGTGTACAGTTCACAGGGGGATTTTTTTTCTTTCTTTCTTTTTTTTTTTTTTTTTTTTTTAATTTATTGCTAAGACTACAAAACCAAAACTGGGATCTGAAAGGCAAGCTGGATTCCTTCCTTGTCATACCCTAGCAATAAAGATCTGTAGAAAAAACTCACTTAACCCTTCTGCCTAATGAAAACCATGCAGAGCTCTTTCTCCTGAAGCTCCTTGTGCTCAGCAGTTGGGAGGGAGGAAAGGGCAGGGCAGGGTAACCAGCACAGACTGAGATTCTGCCTTTGTTAAATTTTCACCTTCAAAAACCAGGCAGGGCTTGAAATAATCCTAAATATTTTTTAATACATCATTTTTTCAGCAACAAAACCCAAGAACTATTTCTAGTGAAAATGCAGGTGATTATTAGATTCTCCACAGTTATTTAAACGGCCTGGATAAAAGACAAAAGCTTTAACAGTGCAAACCCAGAGGTTTCATTCAGTTCTCTCATTTCCCTGCTTTGGTCCCAATCTTACTTTCAGGTTGCATCACTCCCCAAGGATTTTATCTGCTGCTGACTGATCTAATTTATTTTCTTTCTTGCTTTCTCTGTTTCTACCCAATTTCCCATAGTAATTCTCTTGGCCACCCTGAACCTCAGCTCTCTCCTCGACCCTCCAGTCTGGTTGCAAGGCATTTAATACATCTAATCCTCTTTCAAGACCTTACTATTTAACAAAGGTAAACGCTATGGCTGCACTACCACCTACCCCATTCCAACTGCCAGACTGTCAGAGCAGTAAATAGGCAAATATTTTGCTTGGCAGCCCTGGTTGCAGTAGGAACATTGTTTTGTAAACTGAATTTCATGTCCAGAGCAATGAGTTCCTTTTTATAATGCAATACAAAGTGTACGGAAAAGTATACTCAGTTTTCTGGACCTGGTGTGGAAAGAGCATTACTATAAACCCCATAAAAATATTAAATCAGTACAGGAGTTGGTGGCATTGCCCCTGTAAGATGAGGGACACTCCAGTAGCTGCAGTTTGGGTATATATGTATGGAAGCCATACCTCATCATCTTCATAAATAAGGAGATGCGATTGTTTGAGTAGATCCCTGAAGTGCAAAACAAAACTTTGTGGTAAGACAAAGATGACAAATCAGTTAACAACTGTACTCTAAAGAGGTGTGCTGAAAAAATGCTGAAGCTGCTGGTGTGACCTTGACAGACAGACACAAGCATGTCACCATCTCCCATAAATCCTTCTGCGGCGTGAAAAATAAATGTGGTTTATTCTGCTCCTGGAGAGCTAAATGAAGCATTGCTCCATCTTTACCCCAGAGAAGCTTGCCATGCTGTTGTGCAATGGAAAGACACTCAGCACAGTGTAAACTTGCAACTGGAGCTCAAAAATGTTGGGGTTTTTCCTTCATGGTTAATGCTGCTGTTATGCAAACCAAAACAGCCTTTGCTGGCACCAAACCCCTCTGGGCTTCACAGCCCGGAGACCTTGGCATGGGAGAGATGTTTGCTACATCACACACCCACTCAGCTCCTTTCACTTGGAGGTGAGGAGCAATTCTTGGGAGCCTTGTTAAGCAGGAACTTAGCATGGAGACGTGGATGATTGTGCCATGGAACTGCTCTCCACACACATGAGTAATCAGTACCAGCCAGAGGTGCCTGTTTCACCAGGGCAGTTAAGCACCTGCACACCTGCTCCAGGAGCCCCTGTGGGGACCCTCCTGCTCCTCCCAGGCTCTGCAGCTCCTGCTGGGAGACAGATTCAAAGGCACAGCCCTCCTCTCACCCACGTTACTTTAAGAATTTTTTCTGCATTAGTTTAAATACCAGTGGGTTTTCCCAAGATGCAGAAGTGGCCTTCTTGTCTTTCCTTTGGTCTAACCAGTCACAAGAGTCAGAAGGGCAACTTAGAGTTGAAGGCACTTGATCAAACTGATTAACATCTCATAGGAACAAAAGAAACAACCATCCCAACAACCCACCAGATTTTTCATTCCTCCATATATGATGTGCATTAACAGTTGTATTTGACCAGAGTACTCACAGCTTCAGTAAGTCCAGGGTTATCAGGTCTAGTTCCCATTTCCAAGTAGCCAGCTCTCTGCAAGACCTCAGAAATCAGGCTGCTGCCTGCAGCAAAATAAAGAGGAGATGTTTTGGTAAGACAAAGAACAAGTTGAGGGCAGTTAGGTCAATAATCCATTCCCAGAGTCACCCTCATCCCAGCACTGTGACAGTGGCTGTGTTCCTCACCCTGACATTTCTAGGCTCAGCTGAGAAGTGGTGCTCCAGAATCCTTTCCAGTGCCCCAGGAGAGTTCCAGTTCTCATTTCCTCCAAACAATCCCTCTCCTCCTTTTATGTCCCTTACCTAATTCTCTCTGCTGCCCTCAACAGCAGTGCCAATGAAGGCTGTCCCTAGCAGCTCACTGCCTCTTGGCTGTCCCTGGACACCCAGGGCAGGGAGCCAGTCCCTCATGTCCTTTTCTTGCATTCAGGTCCAGCCCTGTGTAGGGTGGTGGGGTCTCATTAGACTTGCAGCCTCTCAGGCTGTATTTTGCACCTCTCCTCCCTCACTGCTTAGCTCCTGGGAGGAACTCTGCCTGGCTGACTCACCAGAACAAGCACCTTTAAAATGTACTTCGTGCACACAGGGCACTTGGCCCTGTGACCCCCTGCAACTCCTGGGCACACTCACCTATTTTCCTTGCTGCAGGCTGACTGCACGGTGGCCATCCTTGCAAGCTGACCCCATCCTGGGCAATACTGGGAG
This sequence comes from Apus apus, assembly GCF_020740795.1. Taxonomy (NCBI): domain Eukaryota; kingdom Metazoa; phylum Chordata; class Aves; order Apodiformes; family Apodidae; genus Apus; species Apus apus. The sequence continues at coordinate 1,480,547 of NC_067290.1, forward strand.
GACATGGCCACCACTGTCACTGCTGGCAGCTGAGGCACCCTAGGGCACCAGCCATGTGAATTATGGGTGTCTCCTTATTCTGTCCATACAGCTCCAGGAAACGTTTTGTGGCTGCAGCAGTTTGAATACAACTTGACTGAGGGTCTTTGGGCTTGGTTTTGCTTCTTTCTTCATGTGGTGTATGGAGAAGTAGGATGTCTGGAGGAAGGAGGTGGCTACGGAAAGCTTTGCCATACAGCTGGTTCCAGAGCCACAAAGGTTTCTGGAGGCAGAGGAAAGCTGAGGCTCTGCACAGAGCATGTCCTGAAATCCCTCTTTATCACATTCCCATTCCCCACTAACAGCAGAGGCATTTCTGGCCCAGCAGTGGCCAACTGGCAGGCACAGCAGAGATCAAAGGCTTTCCTGCAGCTCCGTGGCTCTGCAGGTCAGGCCAGTGCTTTGTGCTGTGAATTGTGTGACCCTCATGAACCTGCTGAATCAGGACCAAAAAAATCTTTGTCCCATCCTTGCATCTGTAAAGTCTACAAAGAGCAGAGCTATTTTTCATTAATTGCTAACTATTCCTCTTGGCAAGCTAGTTTGCCTCCCACTTTTATTCACTTTGAAAAAATGATCAAGAGCCCATTTCCTCCAACACTACAATGGGGCTGACAGTATAACCCTAGTTTCTCTTCCAAATTCCCATACTAGTTATCAAATATTGGCACATAACAACTGATCCAGCCTATCATCTACTTGAAATCTGAGATAACTATGGTTTTCAAGTTAGCAGCCAGTCAAAAACAATCCTCAAAGAGAGAGCTGCCAGCCCAGCTGTAACCAGACACGGTGAGGAAGAGCAGTCAAACCCATCTTTCACTTGCAGCAAGAGGAGACTGTTCCTGTGAGGACAGCACAGCTACAGGCAGGGGGGCAGGATTTGGGAAGCTGGCTTTTGTGAGCCACGTTTGCATCTGGGGCTCTCCAGGACACTGGGCTCTGGGGCAGCTCCATGTCATGGGCTGCGCTTGACCTGAGGCTGCTGCAGCCACCTGCATCACCAGCACCAACCTCCCACCACCTCTGAGCTCTGTTTTCCACCAGGCAGCATGAGATGGACAGGAAAACCCCCACCAAGAAACACTGGGACTGTGCTTCAGTGGGAGCCCCTTGGTGGTACCCACCTCTTCCTTCAAGGTTTCAAAAATTAAATGCTTGGGGCATCTCTGGCATTTTCCTGCTAATGCAGAAATATTAAAAAAATGCTGCTAATTGGTGTAAACCAGCAGGCAGAGCTCTGCAGCCTCCCCAGCAGTGCAAGTGCTGACTTCTGAGCAGTTTTCACCACAGCCCAGTATGTCAGTCTGTGAACACTTCTGATATAAAACATGAATTTCCTCTCTCCTTAATTTCATTATAATTTGCCTTTTTACTTTACATAATTAGTTTCTTCTCACTGGTATTTGCGAGTTTGAAATATTTGTTCCATTTTAGTCATCTATTAAGTGTTTGGTTTGTCTTTACTTAGAGTGGAAGACAGCACAGCCATTTCCTTGTTGCCTGGGAAACACATCTAAGAGTTATCATCAAATTAATGTGTCAGTGAGGTCCTCTCTTAAGACACTGTCTGGAATTCACCCTCCCCACTTCTCAGGAGCAAGGGTTACACCCAGTCCACCAGACCAGTGATGCACTTGATCACTGGGGAGACAGGAGCCATGCTCAAAAGGTCCATATCATGGCAAGCATTATCTGACCAGTTCTCAGGATAGTCTAACCCACAGTACCTTGCAGGTAATCTCTTTTCCCCCCCATCCTGTTCCACGAGACTGCAATCACAGCCTGCAGAATCATAGAATCATAGAATCCTAGGGGTTGGAAGGGACCTCGAAAGATCATCTAGTCCAGCCCCCCTGCCAGAGCAGGGTCACCCAGAGCACATCACACAGGAACGTGTCCAGGTGGGTTTGAATGTCTCCAGTGAAGGAGACTCCACAGCCTCTCTGGGCAGCCTGTTCCAGTGCTCTGTCACTCTCACAGGAAAAAATTTTTTCTGATACTCACCTTAAACCTCCTATGCTCCAATTTGTATCCATTACTCCTTGTCCTATCACTGGTCATCACTGAGAAAAGCCTAACTCCATCTTCTTGACACTCACCCTTTACATATTTGTAAACACTGATGAGGTCACCCCTCAGTCTCCTTTTCTCCAAGCTCAAGAGACCCAGCTCCCTCAGCCTTTCCTCATCAGGGAGATGTTCCACTCCCTTCAGCATCTCTGTGGCTCTGCCCTGGACTCTTTCCAGCAGTTCCCTGTCCTTCTGGAACTGAGGGGCCCAATGGTTTGGATAGAGCAGAAGCTGTGCCTCCAAAGAGAGGGTGAGGCAGCTTCCCTGCACCCCATGCAGCTCAAGGCTTTGTTTTAACTGGTTTATTTTTATTTCTTAGTATCCTCAAAGTAATCTCACATAATTTCAGTATAAATGGTTGGGTGGTTGTTTTTCTCTCCCTCATTCACAAGTTGTCTCTGGATCGACCAGTTCTTTGCACAGGCTGCTCCACCTTCAGAGCTGCCTGAACAGAACTGCCCTTCTCCCAGCAACTGGAACTTCAGTTTTGATTCTGATTTGGTAAATCTGGGAGAGACATTTCTCTTTTAACTTACAAAAACCTGAGGGGGGAAAAAGCCCAAGTTTAATTAATAATTGCTTATCCTGAGCCCCTCCTAAAGCAGCAGGTAAATGTGTCTTCCCCAAGGTAAGCAGATTGGCAAAGATAACCATCAGCTCTTTGTGGGCAGCTGGCTGCTCTTTTCACTGGTTTGTTCATCCAAATAAAGGTCCTTAAAAAGCAGTGACCCAGGATAAAGGCATAATTAGAGATGCTGTCTGTTTATGAAATGTCATTTGATATTCCTGAGACATAAGCTCAGAATAACCTCTTTTTTAAATACCCATGGAATTTGTCACTGATTTGTAACATTGGCAAAGTGATAGAAATAATGTCTCATATGTAATATTACATCAGGATCCACTGGAAAGAGCAAAAAACCTCTCTAAGTTCTTTAAGATAATTGTAAACAGAATTTTCTCAGTATGCTCATTGAGTGATTAAAACAATTCAAATTGAAAATCACAAAAACCTATACAGGGAATAATTACACAGAGAACACATTAAAAATTGAATGCAAAACCAGTGTGACTATGTGAGCCAAAACCACAGCACAACAGTTTGTAAGAGCATATTGTGTACTTGTGTTCCAGTCTAACCCCCACATCTTTGGGGACAAAAGAGCACCTGCCAGAGCACAGGACAGTGTTGCATCTCTAGGCACCACCTTTGGGTAATATGCCATGCTCTTGTCAAGTTTTATATAGGATCATAGAATGGTTTGGGTTGAAGGGGACTTTAAATATCATTTAGTTCCAACCCCCTACATGGGCAGGGACACTTTCCACTGGATGAGGTTATTAAAGATACAACATGAAAGATATTGTACCTAAAGAATGAGAAACATACAAGAAAAAAATCGTGATTATTAGAAAGAGAAGTTACATGTTTCCTATTGAGTCAGCAGTTCATGAAATGACTTCAAGACCTATTTTGGGACCTAGTGCTGGAAGTTCATGCAGCTGACAGAGCCACGAGTGCTGTCTGATCCCAAGGCCCTCTCTGCTAGACAAGACTGGGCTTGGCCTTTTTGCCTTTTTCTTTCTTTTTTTCTCCCTTCACAGCCAGGGCTCCTGTGCTCTTCAGATCTCCCTGCTGACCTCGTCTTGCTGCAGGGCACACAGGAGCTGCAGAGTCACCATCAGCTGCCCCTGCAGCAGAGGAACGTGGTGCCAGGAGCACCGGGCTGCTCCTGCGGGGAAGCACCCGGGAATGCACACAGAGCCTGACCCAAATAAAATACATGAAACATTTAACAAACAGCAGCAACCAGACCTCCTGTAGCTGTTGATCAGACTTACAGAGAGGCTGGGAGGCAGGGCTCCCTCCGGGCACCTCCCAGGGACCAGCAGGGAAGTATTTCCCAGGCAGCTCCTGTTGTTGCAGCGTTTGCCCTCAACTATTGGAAAAGCCAGAGGGGTTTTTTCCCCTTTAGGTTGTTTGGCCTGCTGAGGTCCTCAAAGCTGCCAGGGAATGGCTGCAGCCAAAGAGTTGGTGGAGATGGAAAAACACCTCAGGGATGATGCTCCACTCACCTCCACACCTGCTAACTGAGGGTCCTCCATGGGTGTAAGAGGTTTTCTTCTTTGATTGGGCTATTACATGTTTTCAATCTCCAACTGAGTTACCTAATTTAATGGAATTCAGATATTACTGGAACATACATTTTTTTTGTTTCTTTCATGAATGGTATTTGGCCCCTTTTTTCCTCACTTAGCTTGACCATTGCATCCTGCATTCCTTGCTGGGAGTCTGGAGCGCTTGCTGGTGCATCTCCTTGGAGCTTTAAGGCCAGCTCACTCTTTATACACCTTTGAAGTGGTTATGGTGCTGCAGCTCCACTCAGAACAAAGACATTCTCAGCCCTTGACACGCTGCACTGTTGAGGAATTTAGTCTCCCAGATGGACTGCAAAGTGAAGAATCACCGCAGACAAGAAGTAATTTATGGTTTCCATTAATTCCTGCCACCAACCACACTGGCTGGTGTTTATCAGCAAGAAATGGATGAATGATTAGTCACAGGAGTAAAAACGAGGGAGCAGACCCTTGAAATGCAAAGAGGATTACTACAGTTTAAAAGTCAAAATTATATTGGCTCCTTTTTTAAGTGATTAGGTGAAGGATTAAGAGGAGACTATGCCAAACGCTCAAATGTGAACCTGCTTCAGTGTGGGAAAGTTATAATGGGTCTATCTGCTTTGGGGGTACTGTCAAAGTGCTGCTAGAATCAGACATTCTTCCAAGATTTAAGCAATGAATTTTCCTTAGCCCTCATTGCCAAACAGTCATTAATTTGTACAGTTATTATGGAGGAATTTCAGTGCAAGAGGAGGATGAAATCCAGCCCTGGGACAGGCAGAGACAGCAGCACCGGCCCTCCCGCATTCGGGAGCGGCCCAAGTTCCCACAGCCTTCCCTCAGAGAAGGATGTGCTCAAGTTCTGCTGCACTTGAAGGCACTTAAACATGGCTCCAAGGAGCAAAAATACCTACTTCAGAGCATCAAGCCCAGGCAGAGCCCAGGCAGTGGCAGGGTCCCCCAGCTCCACACCACCCAGCTGCGTCCCAGGGGCTCAGCAGAGCTGGGCTCCAGACACACGAGTTGGTTTATCCCCAAAGTTCTGGAGATTTCCACAAATTACACTCAGAGCACAGTGCTTCCAGGTGAAAAGACTGGATCTGTAAAAATGTTGATATGAGAGGAATATTCCCTGTGGGTTCCTAAAAGAATTAAGAGTCTTTCCCTGAACTATGGTTTTATATGATTTTCTTAATCGAACGCAGCTGTCTTGATGAATAGAAATATTCAAGAATCATTTATTCAGTGACTGACAGGGAGAAGTATCTCAAATTATTTATATTCTGTGAAGCTGATCTATTAATGAAGGCATTTATTCATAAGAATTATGTTCAACAATGATGGTGAAAACTAATCAAAAAGGTTATTAGCAATTATTATTCCACCATTTCTAATTGAGAGAGAAAATGTCTTTTAGCTACAGTTCCTATATAAAGTGCACAGTGAAGTCATTTTTCAGGTACCCGTGCCAGAAATAGTTCAGCAGGTTGCAGGGGCAATGGATGCATCAAACAATATAAATTAAACCCATTCTGGCTAAAAATTGCAGTGTTCTCCTTGGGGTTCCTGCTACTTTCTGGTTATTTTGCATTATTAATTTGGAGTAATGCTTACGCAGAATGCCAACAGGAATTTGACAGGAAATTAATGTAGAAACTTCCCCCAGAGATCTTAGATGTTGCTAAGCCCATTTTTCCTTACCCCAAGTTAATGAATAATCATCTCCTTGGCAATGGTTCCTGGATTACAGACTTGTACTTTGGTTCCTGTTAAAAGACAGAGAAATGAAAAGTGTCAGATAACGTGAGCATCAGGGGGATGCATCTAAAGGAACTTAGTGAGTAAATATCCTCCAATCCAGTGAGTCACTTATTGCTCCAAACTGTTAGGAATAGTAGTATAGCTGCCTTCAGCTTCAAGGAGAGCTTTAAATACAACTAACATTTAATCCTTTTAATTCTAAAGACACCTTGATGTCTCTTTCCCACCCAGAAGCAGCATTCCCTCCTCCCTCAGTGTTACAACCAAGTCATAAATCCAGGGGTTTCTTTCAGTCTTTCCCAAGCTGCAGGACAACTTCTTCCCCAGGTGCTTTTCTGCTATTTCATCACTTAACTTACTGCAGTCAGAAAAGGTGAGCACTGGAAGTAGTTCTTGTGCTAAGGAGAAGCTGACCTCTGGGGCCAGATTTCCTTGAAAAACCTGAAACTCTGAGCTAGAGCTTCACACCCTTCAGAAAAGTGATTAATCCCCCCCTTCCCTCACTGATTGCTGCACAACAGGGGCTGCTGCAGCTCCTGGAGCAAGCTCAGCTTTTCCCTCCTGGACGTGCAACCTCCCCAGCAGGGGCATATTCTGCAGGCCAGGCTGGGATTTCCACAACCTCCCTGCTGCCTGAGCTTGGCAGTGACTTGTGCAGGACCGTGAGACCAAGGGAGGATTCAGGCCATGGTGGGAATCCCCATCTCCATCCCCTCCAGCACGTTGCAATGGGACCAGCAGGACACACCAGCCAGGACACACCAGGAACAGAACAATCTTTACAGGCTGATCTGCAACATCCACCCCACAGAGAGACAGAATTACAGACAACACTACAGTATTAGGTAGATAATGATAGGTATATAAGTATAGCTATACCTAATATAGGTTATATATATTAAATACTAAGTAGATAATACTGTCTTGTCCCAAGTATATTTTCCATTGTACGTCTGCAATGCCACAAAATGGTTAACACATTGAGCTCGAAGCTCCAGAAAAGATATCAAACCATTTTTTCCCCAACCATCTAAACACTTAGTGCCAAATTAGATCCAAAGTTAAATTTTTTTTGCTCAACTACCTCCAAGAAATCCCTTTTCCCTTTAGGCAGACCCTCAGATGCACACAGACTTGCCTCACCAGTCCCACAGGGACACAGTTCCAAAGAACAAAAGCTTTTCCATCAGTTTTCCACATGGAATAAAAAAGTGCATGTAAACTAGATCAAATCTCAGAGACCTTTTGCATAGACCAGTGATGTGTGATCTAGGATAATTTTCTCCTTTTTTATGCATTAAAGGGTGTGCTAAACCCCTTGAAATCCTTGTAATTTTAATGCACAGCATAAATGAGTTTTTTTTTGAAAATGTTTAGAATGGTGGTGCTGCCATGCAGAAAGTTCTACTTACAAGTCCCATTTCTAAGCCCTTGATCTGCCCATACTGAAATTATCAGTGTGCACAAGGACTGCAGCAGCAGCAAGTCCCAGAACACACCCCAGAAAGCAAAAAGTCTGATTAGGAATACCAAGATAAAACACACACACAGCTTAAAACGTAGGCCCAGATCTGGAAGAATAATTTTACACATGTAGAAATGTACTTCTGTCCTTAGTCTTAGCACCACAGGAGACAATTCACTGCCCCTGTCCCTGAGCACCAGAGGTGAAGGGCCCAGCACCAGCCCCAGGGACCTGCAGGGATGGGGCTGGTTTGTGGGAGCTGGTTACTGCAGCTGGGGCTTCTCATGCAAGCACTAGAAGCCATTTCCCAACATGTCTCTTGCAAGGATTATAACAGAGGTTTTCCCCTTTGCAAACTGTTTTCTTCCTCCCTTTTTTAAATAATAATGCCTCTCTCCTTTTTTTAAATAACATTCTACAGTTGCACTTGGACTTTTGTATCTAGCAAAGGTCCTGGTAAAGCCTTTCTATCTCATGTATGTCCACAAGTAACACTTTCAGGAACCACTTCTGTTAGAACTGGTCCTTGAATCACTTTGATGTAGAATTATCTTATAAAAAAGGCAAAAAAAGTAGGAGTCTCCATCCTGCAAAGCCTTCAGGTTGGTTTTATCCACTCTGAACTGTGCTGAACCTGTGCCTGCGTGAGGACCAGGCAGAATGAGCCCCAAGGGGTTTCATAGTCTAGAAAATGAGCTGCAAGCACAGGAGAGGAAGGGGCAGAGAGATGTTCATCCCTGCTGTGGGGCTGCACCCCCTGAGGGAAATCCTGGGGCCCCCCTGAATGGGGCTGAGCTCCCTGCCCTGCTGGCTGACACCTCCCTCTGAAGAGGAGTGAAGGCTCCTGCCCAAGCACACGCAGCCTTTTGTAGGATGCCAAGAAGCAAAGGTGGCTCCAACACAGATGTGCACACTCAGCCCCCTAATCATGAAGAGCAAAGGACACATCCAGCCCCCTGGGGACCAGGGATCAGCCGTGGGCACTGCCCTGTGTTTGATAAGCTCTTATTGACATCATCAAGTCCAGGTTCCTGTTTGGAGAGTTCAGTCTCCTCCTCAAATAAAAACCAAAATCAAACAAAAAAGGTAAATGTACAGAAAGATCCAGCTTATCCCAAGGCCTCTGGTGGGCACCAAGGACCTCCAAGAAATTCAGAGGGCAGCTCTCCTCTACATTCAGCTTCCCCCTCCCTGGGCACAGCCTGGGGAACATTCACCTTTGCTGTAACTTCAGAGAATACTGGGAATTTGTGCAACGTTTCCACCGTTTCTGAGAGCTCCCTTGCAAATATTAGCACATGCAGAGCCAAAATGGGGATGTTTGCAAGGGCTGCAGGACAAGATTGGCAGAGCTTGCTGAGATGCCGGAGATATAAACCGAGTCCCTTGAGGCAGCCCCAGTGTGTGACTGAGGCAAATGCTAAACCAAAGCCTATCTGTCCTCCCTGCAAGAACATTTACCACTAGAAAAATTTGTTTCTAAAACAGTTTGGAAAAATCGTGGTCATGGAGCCACTCAGCCAAAGGGGGGTTTCCAGGCAACATCAGTGCACCTTTCAGTGTGGGTCATAGAATTATAAAATTGCTTTGGTTGGAAAAGACCTTAAGGATCATCAGTTCAAACTGTTCCCCCAGCCCTGCCAAGGCCACCACTGAACCGTGTCCCTCAGCACCACATCTACACAGCTCTGAAATCCCACCAGGGATGGGGACTCAGCCAGGGCCTGACAGTCCTTCCCATCAAGAAATCATTCCCAATATCCAACAACTTGAGGCTGTTTTCTCTCATCTTGTCACTTGTTTCTAGGGAGAACAGACCGACCCCCCTGGCTCCAACCTCCTCTCAGGCAGCTGCAGAGCCACAAGGTCTCCCCTCAGCCTCCTTGTCTCCAGGCTGGACACCCCAGCTCCTCCTCAGCAGACTTCTTCTCCAGACCCTTCCCTGGACACGCTCCACCCCTCTATGTCCATCTTGCCCTGAGGGCCCCAGCCCTCTGGCTGCTGCCCAGCCCTGCCATGCAGCCCCTTGGAAGAGGAAAACTTAAGGAGTCAGTTTGTTCTGCAGCAGGGAAAGGTGAATATTTGGGCTGCAGGAGGTTGGATCATCCCTCTTCGGTTCAGGTGAAAACAAAAGACATATTAAAGAAGATTTGCCTCCTGCAACAGCTCCCTCAGTACCTGCCCAGACCAGCAAATGCAGACTTCAAAAAAAGCAGTAATTACAGAAAAGGGGTTTTGGGAAAGCAGGAGGTAGAAGAGTACAGGGGAAAGCAGAGAGTGGATGTGATGTAAAATGATTGTATTGTTTAATTGATATACTGCAGGATATTGTTCTAATGGTACAGGGAAAGAGAAATAATGATCAGTTAACTCATTATTAATGTTCATTTTCTTTTCCAGAATCGCTGGTGGGTTCAGTTAATTATTAAGCATGACAGTTGGGCTTTAATATATCAGCTATAGATTCCAGTCACAGCAGTCTAGTTCAATAATTGGGTTTCTTTCTGCTTCATTTTGACTAATAGCATACTTACAGCAATTATTAAAATTCATCATAGCACAAAAATAGGCCATTTGAGACCTCACCAAACATGGCAGCACAGCAGACCCCTGCTTGTTTCTAGCAGCAAATTCAAAACAGTGACTCAGAAAACATCAAGCAGCTTCTCTGGTAGCTTTTCAACCACCACAATGTGAACATGGACACCCAGGGAAAGCCAAGAGAGCTTCAGAAGAGCCAAGGCAGTGACAAACAGGCTGCTGCTGCTGCTGAGAGTGCAGTGAGGCTTCACTGTCCTCTGAAAATGAAAATTCCTCCATGATTCTTTAGCCACAGGTAGCTCAGCCAAGCCATGGAAAACTGCTAGTGTTGGTGGAAAGGTGGATGTTTTAACAGTATGGTCAGCCTGGAGGAGAGAAGGCTCCAGGGAGACCTCCTAGTGGTCTTTCAGTACCTGAAGGGGCTCCAGGAAAGCTGGGGAGAGGTTTTTGCAAGGGCAGAGAGTGAAAGGACAAGGGGGATGGATTAAAATTGGAAGAGGGAAGATTGAGGTGAGACATGAGGGAGAAATTCTTTGCTGTGAGGGTGGTGAGACCCTGGCCCAGGCTGCCCAGGGAAGCTGTGGCTGCCCCATCCCTGGCAGTGTTGAAGGGCAGGTTGGATGGGGCTTGGAGCAGCCTGGGCTGGTGGGAGGTGTCCCTGCCCATGCAGGGGGTGGGACTGGATGAGCTTTAAGGTCCCTTCCAACCCAAACCATGCTATGATTCAATGACTGCTCACTGAGGCTCCACGGTCTCCCTTCAAAGCCCAGGTTGCTCCAAGCCCCATCCAACCTGCCCTTCAACACTGCCAGGGATGGGGCAGCCACAGCTTCCCTGGGCAGCCTGGGCCAGTGTCATTTGCAGCTGAAGATGTTCAGCACACTTGACCTTTAGTCATGAAAGAATAAGTACATTGTCTTCACTTACTTCATAGCCCATGAGCCTATTAACAAACTGACTGAACACAGAGCAGTTGTCTGCTGTGACATTTTGCTCCCCAAACAACACAATGTTCCACCTTTCTGTCAGTTTTCCTGTGCTTTGCTGGGTCAAAAATCCATGTCCAGCCCATGGGAGGTGAGTCATTTCCCACGTGCTTCACTCCTGCTGCAGCTGCAGCCTCCTACAGCCTAGAGGATGAACGTATATAAAGAAGAAACACAAAGAAATATTATAATATATTGAGATATTTAAAAAGGGAATTTAAAAAGGGAAGGTGGTTGACAATAAGGGTATTCTTATGTAATCTCATGCAACCATATTTAGTGGTTTCAGTGTTGCTATCCATCATCCCAACTGGACATTACCTGACTTTCTGGTCACACCCATCCCTGGAGCTGAGGATCACACCATCCCTGGGTCTCGTCATGGCATTCACAGCAGCAGGATCTCAGAAACAGCCTCATCCTGAGCACAGCAGTTTGCTCCAGCTCTCAGCACAGGGTCATCCCAGCCTGAAAACTCCTGAAGGATAAATTACGAGTATCATTACAGCAGGAGCTCTGATGGCTATCATGAGATAATCATCACACATCTGCATTTCTAAGACACAGGGCAGTCTGGTGCTTCCTATTCCTGAGTGACATGACCTCATACTCCCCACCCCCCCGGGGCTGCAGGGAACACGGAGCTTCATGGAGGGGGGAGGATGCATTTCTGAGCTTGAAGAACATGCACTTGGCAGCTCCTGGCTGTGGTTTACGCAAAGCTCTTTGTTTCTTGTACACAGATTCCTTTCCCTGCAGCAGTGGGGACCCAGGAGACCCACCAAACAGCAGCACAACAGAGAGCAGCACCTTGCAGAGCAGTAGCTGGGAAAGGAGGGACCTTCCAGCACAGGCAGAGTGCTCCTGTGGTGGGTGTTGAACAGAGGAGGTGCAGTGACGCTGCACTGCTAGATCAGGTCAGCACATCTTCTGCTGTGTGAATGAGCTCCTTGCTATTCCTGCTGCCAAGGTTTCCAGGCACCCTGCTCTAGGGCTGGGCTAATAATTCTTCCCAAACGAGGTGGTGCCAGGCTGCTCATTCTCTGGCTCTCTTTGTAACTCTGGTCATCCCTCACAAGCTACAGCTCTAGCCCAGCTCTCAGCCTTCTCATCAGTAACCAGCAGGGTTAAAATGGCCCTTCCCCTCCACCCAGAGCAATCAATACAGACCCACACTAGCTCTGGGAAAAACCTGTATCCAAACCATCTGCCTGACAAGACCTCAGCTGATGGACCCTCCGTGCCAGCCCGAGCCAGGCAGGAAGGAGAACTCTGGGGGCTTGAGGACCAACACCCAAACACAAACTCTCGAGCTGCCTGTCATCTCAGGCAGCCATGGGGCAACTCCCCCCCTGAGCCTGCCTGGGTTATTTTATCACTGGGTTGTTTGGTTTGATTCAGGGGAACCAACAAACCTGATTTATCAATTTTTAAGGTTGCCCAGGATGCCAGCAGCCCGGGTGGCCGCTCCTGGAGAAACCAGAAGTGAAGCAAAGCAGAGCCAGCAGCTTGACGGGGTGCTGTGCCAAAGGCCCTTCCCCACTCCAGTGGCACACACACCAGGGCTGGTGCTCAGCTGGGAAACCTGCTGTGGATTCACCAGGCCACTTTTGCAGCTGAAATAATACACCGACCTGTGTGAACCAAATCTTCACAGTGGGCACTTTTTCTCCTACTGTTTCCAAACAAAAAGCAAACATAAATAGTAAGACATCAGCCCATCTCTACTAAGGAATGGCAGCGTGAGAACATCAGCAAAGTTTCAAGTGAAAAATCTTTATGGTGCCCCAAATTAGACTTTTCCTGGAGTGGAGCAAGAAGCTTTGTGCTTGAAAAGCTCACTTTCCAGTAAATCCAGTGACCGTGGGGAGAAGCAGCCTTTTTTCTTTTTCTAATCCCCACCTGGCACCAGCATCCTTCAAAGCAGCAGAAGGAAGGGGCTGCAAGAAATCTCCCCCCTTGCCTGTCCTGGAGGGTGTATGATGGGGCTTCTTTCCTGTTCTCCTGTCCCTCTGGATCCCCAGAAGGACATGCTCCCAACTCCAGCCATCCAAGCCTGTGGACTCTGGGTGTCTTCAAGGACAGCCTGTGCAGTTGCTGAATGTCTTGGTGCAAAGCCAGTGAATCACCTCTTCCCAGGACATGCTTGCAAATAAAGGGGAACAGGGACGAGCTGACCTGAAGGGCTTTCCATAGAAACAGGAGGATCTGGGGAGAGTATCCAGGCAGGCCAAGGCTGGGGTGATGGAAAGTCCACGGTGGGAGGGAAACAAGAGAGCGTCTGGTATTTTGAAACATGGTGCATCCAGCAGCAGGCTGAGAAATTCCTGTCCCCGAGGGCCAAGCTGTAGGGTGCAGCTCCAGGAGGAGACCTGGGAGAGGCCCTGGAGTTCCCTGGGTCAGAGCCCCACAGTGGGATCCCACCCTCAAACACAACATTGGGTGTTGTTCAGGAGACACATCCCCGCTCAGATGGGTGCAGCCGAGGTGCCTGGAAGAAGCCCGAGAGCACAAAATGGGCTTTCCCCAGAAGGAAGAGAGGCCCAAAGCAGGCATTTCAGCAGGAAGAGCTCCATCCCGGGAGGTGTCAGCACTGGGAGCAGGCAGGGCAGCAGAGGGGCAGTAAACTAATGGTAACACCTGCTTCAGGGAGCCTGTTGCAGAGTGGCCGTGTGTGCAGGGCAGTGGCCAGCTCCTGGTTTGGGGGGAGAAGGTGGCTTTTTGGTGTCCTCTCAGCCCTCCTCAGCAGCACCTGCAAGAGAAGGGGTGAGAGAGGCTCAGCTGGAGCCCTCGGCTGCTCCTACAGCAACCCCGACGGGACAGCACAGCAACATGAAAACACCCTTGGAAACCTTTAGTGTCCTTCCCAAGGGGCTGAGCAGGGAAGGGCTGGTGCAGGGTGTGTGCAACCCCCCCGCAGGCACAACGGGCAGGGGATCCCGCTGGGGTCAGGACCTCACCTGCTGCATTGCAGCAGAGCTGGACACGGGTCCCTGCTGCCCACAGAGCCCCCAGCTCGGGGCCACAGTCACACAGCCCAGTGACAGCCAAGTGACAGCTGAGACCAGCCCTGGCAGCAAGGATCAACGGGTCTCCACACCCCAAACTTGAGCACGGCATCCAACAAACACCACCCTCAGTCCCACAGGAATGTGAGAACAGTCCTTACCAGGGCTGATGCCTCTTCTTGCTGTTCCAGGGTCCCCCCCTCCTCTCGAGCAGGGTCACTCAGGAGTCCTCCAGAATGGGGACATGGGGACAGCTGGACCGACCAACCCCTGCTCCGTGCATTGCCAGGACCCACTGGCCAGTGACTGCAGGTCACCCTTCATGTCACCCATCACCTCCACCGTGTGATGCCTGGTGAGATACACACAGGTGCTGAAAGAGCAGAAGGAGGCAGAACCCAAATTTTTACTCTCAAAACAAATCTTTGAGGGGTACACCAGAGATCTTAGAGTTCCCGTGTATCAGTGTGAGGTGTGAGCTCCTGCTCGTGGCTGTAGCACATCAATGAAGAGTGAGCAGCTGAGAAGGCTGCAATAAAATCCACCTGCAGGCCCACAGTGAAAAGAAACACAACCATTTTTTTCTCCCAGAGGTGAAGCCAGCATTTCAGAAACCCTGAGCCTGCATTTCTCTGAAAGGCTGCCTCCTGCTCCCCAGGAAATTCCTCACCTATAGAACTCACTCTCTGACTACATCACAGAGGTGATAAGCAAGAGAGGATAAATTAGTACCAGGAGATACACAAGCAGATAAAAGCAGGTATCAGCTGTGCAATCCATCCACACAGTGAACAACAACTGCCCATAAACAAATCCCACTACCTTACAACCTATTTTTCTACAAGAAGGAGGGGGTTTTGCCACCAATAATAAATTATATTTAGGGACAACTCCCAAACACAGAGGAATGCACTGGGGGGAGAAAATACTTTCTGCATATTGCCTGGGAACCAGGTAATAAACTGTAAACCAGGGCCCCCCAGGGAGCTAATTTGCAGAGTAAGGATTGAACAACAGCATTAGCAGCTGCTTTGGTTTCATAGGATGACAGGGTGGTCTGCATTGGAAGGGGCCTTTAAAGGTCATCCAGTCCAACCTCCCTGCAGTGAGCAGGGACATCTTCAACCAGATCAGACTGCTCAGAGCCCCATCCAACTTGACCTTGAATGTTTCCAGGGACGGGGCATCTACCACCTCTCTGGGCAACCTGTGCCAGTGTCTCACCACCCTCTGTAAAAAATGTCTTCCTTATACCTAGTCTGAATCTCTCCTCTTTCAACTTAAAACCATCATCCCTTGTCCCATCACTAGGGCCCTGCTATAGGGCCCCAGGTTTACAGGCTGCTGTCGAGGCTTGGAAAAGCAGGACAGGGGCTGCAGTGGAGCTGTGGCTGTGCATGGAGCAACAGCTGTGAAGGGGCCTCTCTCACCATGAAACTGCAGCTGACCAGCAGCTCTGTACCCCAGCAAGATCCAAAGGCTTCTCCTACCAAGAGGGAAAAAAGAAACAAAGAGAGCCCAATAGCAGCATACATGGCATGGGAGGACGGAGCAGCCTCATCCCTTTCCTCAGCTTGTTTGTCCCTGTCACTGATGGATTCCCTTCTCCACTACTAATGCCACATCCAAAGGTTAACAGAGAATTCACGGTCAGAGTATGGGGACCTGTTTTTCAGGAGGACAGATGGAAGTCCACATCCTCTTCTCTGTAATGTTCTCTCACAGGATTTTATGATCATTTCAGGAAGAAATTCTTTACTGAGGGTGGTGAGAGCCTGGCCCAGGTTGCCCAGGGAAGCTGTGGCTGCCCCATCCCTGGCAGTGTTGAAGGGCAGGTTGGATGGGGCTTGGAGCAGCCTGGGCTGGTGGGAGGTGTCCCTGCCCATGCAGGGGGTGGACTGGGTGGGCTTTGAGGTCCCTTCCAACCCAAACCCTTCTATGATGATTTGTTGTCCCTCAGATCCTGAATCCTACAACAGGCTGCAGGCCAGACCAGCAGTGCCCAGGCCCCAGAAATAACCCTGGGCCAGTAACACCCTGAAACACATTTCCCTGCCCCAGGCTGGGCAGCAGAGTGAGACAGACCCCCCAGAGCCCCAGCCCACCAAACCAGGCCATCCCAGTGTCTGCTGGGCAGCCAGACCCCCCAGGGCAGCCTGCATCAGGGGCAGGTCCCCAGCAGCCCCCCTAAATCCCTGCAAGCAAAAGCAAGTCAGTAAAGCACAAACCCCCTGGCTGCCCTTGCCTGCAGCCTCCCTCGGGGCGTTGCTGGCAGAACTGTCACGACAGTGACAGTGCTCATTTAAGAGCATCAGGCAAGTTCATTACTTGCCTTGCTGTGCCACTGTCCCCTTTGTGGGGACACATAAGAGGAGGGGACACGCTGGCAGGCAGCAGCCCAGGTTATTTGTGTGACAGAGCAAAGCAAACACACGCTTCAGCCGAGAGCCAACAAGGAGACACTCATGTCCCTTGTCCTTAGGCACCATTTGTCTGTGGGAGTCTGATGCAACCTCTTTTTCCCTTCCAAAAAGTAATAGGAGAAATAACCTTCCCTATCTAGTTTTACATCTGTGTTGACTGAGGTGAAAGGAAAACAAGCAACCTGGGAGCGCCGGCGGGTGTTGCCCAGCCGTGGGCTGCTGCTCTCAGAATTACGTCCCAGGAGCCACACGCTGAGACTGGAATTCTCCCTCCGTTTCACACTCATGTCCTGGCTAAGCCAGGCCCCTCATGCCCTGCACAGCTGGTTTCAGGACACCCTCCTTATTGTAACTCAGTAGCTTTTAATTAAATCATCAGGGTGTGTGTGTGTGTGAAACTTCACCGTCGGTAACGCACTCCAAGATCATTTACAAAAACAAGCCACCCATGAAAAGAAAAATACAATTAAAACTTCTTCCCAATAGATGGGTTTAGCTACTATCTTTGTTTTTCAAAGAAATGACAGATTAAATATCTATTGTAGCAAAAATAAAACCCCAAATGGTTATCCCTTCCTTTCCTCACCCATTCAGTGCTCCATTGTCAAGATATTTGCACAGTTCTGGGAAATCAAAAATATTCTGACTTTTCTGTAGCAAAAAAATAAATCACATGTAATGCTTAATCTTTATTCTAGGAAGCACTAAGGGACCCTAGTGAGAATCAACCTGCTGGAAAAGCTCCTTTCTGGTGGGAGACTTGTACCTAATCATAACCAAATAACCTCCAACCCTGGCAGTTCCAGTCCTTTTCAAAGGTATTTTTAAGGGCTTTTGTTCTTTTAGGCGTTTGCAAAATCTCTCCACGTACAGGACGTTTCTGACAAGGTAACCTGTTAGTATGGAGGGGAGCTTTAGGCACAGCAGGAAGCTCTCCAAGACACAATCTTGGTTTGTTTCTGGGTGAACTCGCTGTCTTTCCCAGCACGGGGGGCTGCTCCTGCTCCGGGGCCAGCCCCGCGGGACGGTCCCGCTGCTCCGGCCGGGGCCCGGTGCCGGTGCGGCTCCCGGCTCGCTTTCCCGTGGAACTCGATTTTAGTGCTGTAAAAGACATTACCTCTGCAAAAACAGCTCAGCAGGATTTGAGAAGCTTTATAGCCTTGTTTACATTAGCTTGTTGGATTCTCCGAACAAGAGTTTAGCTTTTGTTGAATGATATATTTCACCTGGCAGAAGACCTGATGCTCCGTTTCTTACGGAGGCTAAACTCCCATTGACTTTAATAGCTGTCTGGCCTGCATCAGACCTGGAAAACCATTTAATGGAGCCATTTAGTACTGAAAACAGCCCAATATATGTATGAAAAGAAGCTTGTTTAAATGTTGGAGCCCATTAGAGCATCCCTTAAATTAGTCAAGGGCAAATCTTTCCCCCTCCCCTCTGATGGGCGAGCAGCATGTTTGACATAGTTCTTTTCTCCAGAAACCAAACTGCCCCTTTTCAATCTGGAAAAATAAAGTAAATGTGTTGTGTGTCCACATCATTACCAGAACAAGCTGCCTTATAAAGTTAACTCAGAATGTGGCATTGTGTCCTCAGACTGCAACCCTGTATCTGAAGGATTTCTGTATCTGGTTATCAAGCAGGCTGTGTCCCCACCAGGACGTGCAGCCCTGGCTCAGGAGGCAGCCACAGCCACATGCAGGCTGGGGTGATTTGGCCTGAACTGATACCAATGTCTGCCTTGCACCTGGAGCAAACTGCACCCAACCACTTCCTACCAGGACAGAAAAGCAGCAGGCAGAAAAGCTGGAGTGGGGCTGTGACTGCAGCCACCCCTCGCTTTCAGAACTAAGACCCTCATCCTGCTTGGGGACTGGGCTTGGATGGAGACCAGAAATAATAGCTGGCAAAAAAACACAACACAACAAGGCAACAGAGATCCACGGAGGCCCCGGCAGACTGAACAAAGTGCTGCCCAAGAATGTTGGGGTGTAGCCAAAAGAGTCCCCCTCAAAAGGGCTGCCCTGGTCACAGCTCTTCTGAGCAGCTCCTGGAGCTGCTCTGGGTTTGAATGAGCCCAGAGCTCAAGCCTTCTTCTGAAACTGCAGCAGTCAACACAACCCCAGAGAAAATACTGCTCAACTATCAGGAACAAGTCAAACCAAGATAGCTTGGAGCCTTGCTGCACTGGTCATCTGCTTAAGCTAGGATTAATCCCAGCTGTTCTCTAAATGAGAGCAAACTGCTTCTCTTTTCTGTTGATGTGCTACTGTCATGACACTGAAACTCTGAATCAGTGTGAGCAGCAAGAGGGAGCCCAGCTCCATGGAGCAGACACCCATATCTGGAAGATAACCTTCGGATACTTTGAGAGTACAAACTGGCAGCCCTAAGAAGGGAAATAGAAGTCCAGAGACACACTGTCTCATTTTATCAAAGACACTTGAGATGGGGATGAGGAAGCCACATTCTTTGTAGCTAAAGCTCCTTTGCCCTGTGAGGACAGGAGCTTTCTCTTGTTTTTTTTCTGACCTTTGCTTTCCACCAGAAAAGACAAGAGTGAAAATATTTGTTAGGCATCTTCAATAAGTGAGCTGTGAGCCAGCTGCTGTATCCTTAATTAACAACAGTGTTTAGAAAACTCACCTTGGCTGTTTCCCTGTATCACAGAACATCAACGGTCTGCAGCAAATCCCCAACTCCAACACCTCTCCCGGCTGCTGTCCAGGAGAAACAGAACAAAACTGTTATGGATACAGATGTGCAATCTCTGCTCTTGGGCTGGGAATACAGAATAGGGCTGGGACTCTGCATCTGACTGAAGAGGGAGATGTCTAGTGCAAATATGAGACACCCTGCCCTTCAGGATTGGGAAGCTTGCAGGGTGTTGGTTAGCTAAAGCTCACCTTCCATGTATTTTTACAGACAACCCCATATCTTTTCACTCTTGTTCCTGTATGTTTCTCTTCCTAGAAGTCAGAGCAATACAGGTTGGAAGCCCTGGGATTACAGTTTCAGAAGCTGTCTGGGGTACAGAAAGATTTGTGTCAGCTTTTGGGCTGTACACTCACCAGCTCTCATGCAGAACTCCAGCTTAGCTTTCCTGATCAAAGGAGGTTGTGTGCTCTGGGAACCTACATTGCTGCAGAGAAACAGAGCTTTTTCTTCTTTTCTTAGTAAACTTTTAGTATTGCTGAAAGGGGAATTAATATTTTAAAAGTTAAAATCTTCCCCTGACTGTCCTAGAGACTGGAAAATCTCCCCCTGCATGCACAAAACCACAAGTGGGGAATTCCAAGTATGAAGAATCAACTGAAACACCAAGATGTGAAATGTTTTCTGTAGAAAATCTTTTCCTTGTTTACCAAAAGCTTAACAGTTTCCTAGAACACACAAACCCGAGCCAAATGACAACCTCCCGACCCCCTCTTACCCAAAAGGGACCTGTTGAGTTCAGAGACTGATCCTCTCCTCCTCCAGAGCATGTCCCAGGCTGCCATCTCACCCTGCTTTGCAGCTCTGACTTCTGACAGACTTGGGGTTCCTGTGCAAGTCACAAAAAGGGGCCTGCAACCACTTCCCTCAGTGAAAAGGCAGGTGGCACAGCAAGGATTACTGAAGACAGACTGCATACCCCTGTCCTACCTTAAAAACCTCTTGAGGTTTATGTATTTCTTCCACTCTGGTGTTAAAGAAGAAAACTACATGGGACAACTTTGGATGTGAAAGAGAAAAGCCCCAATGCAGCCGTGGTGTCCCTGCAGGGACCAAACACTTCTGCCCATGAACTTGGTAGGTGAAGTACCAGAAGGGTCAGATTTCCTGCCAAAGGTTCATGCTGCCTGTCCAGACAAAGTCAAAGTATTTATTTAATAAAAAACAAACCCAGGAACTCTGATAAAAACCTGGTCTTAGCTGTGACCAAGGTAAATGTAGACGTGGAACAGAAAACAGTGTTGTAGTTGGACTCGGCTGCGAGGCCAGAGCACCTGAAAGCAAGTTCTTGAGGGCACTTTAAAATGCGTGTGTTAACTTTGAAATGAATAATGAAAAACGTCTCTTTTCCTAAAAAGACAGCTACATTGTTGTGTAATGAAGAGCAGATGTCACCAAGTATTTCAAAGGCTTGAAAAAAGCATAGAAAAATAGCAGAGAGGCTGCAGTGGGTAGCTCTGCCAGAGCTGCTCTGGCCTCCCTGGCGAACAAGGACACTACACGTGTTGTCACTTTGCTGAGCACAGTCCCCAGGAGCTCTGGCATCTGTGATCTGAGCTCTTCCACCCCTCCCACTGCACTGACACTTCATGAGCTGGGAAGTGCTTCCCAGCAGTGGGAAATTTCCTGCAGTGCAAC
The DNA here is from genome assembly GCF_020740795.1 of Apus apus. Lineage (NCBI taxonomy): Eukaryota > Metazoa > Chordata > Aves > Apodiformes > Apodidae > Apus > Apus apus. Next base: position 1,501,320 of record NC_067290.1, read on the forward strand.
TGGCAGCAAAGAGCCCATCCTTCCGAGGGGGAATTGCAGGCCAGATGTGAAGGGAAACTCATCTGGAGGGATGAGGTGTGAGGCACAGCCAGGCCCCAAGATGCAGGGCAGGGATGCCCCTGGCCCTGCACGTGGCCTCAGGCAGCCTCCCCACAGAACCACAGACTGGTTTGAGTTGGAAGGGACCCTAAAGATCATCCAGTCCCACCCCCTGCATGGGCAGGGACACCTCCCACCAGCCCAGGCTGCTCCAAGCCCCATCCAACCTGCCCTTCAACACTGCCAGGGATGGGGCAGCCACAGCTTCTCTGGGCAACTTGTTCCAGGGTCTCACCACCCTCAAAGGGAAGAATTTTTTCCTAATGTCTAACCTAAATCTCCCCTCTGCCAGTTTAAAGCAATAACCACACATCCCATCCCTCCTGCCCTTGTCCCAAGCCCCTCCCCAGCTTTCCTGGAGCCCCTCCAGGCACTGGAAGGTGCTCTAAGGTCTCCCTGGAGCCTTCTCTTCTCCAGGCTGCACACCCCAGCAGCACTCATCCTGCTCCTCCTCTGCACACACAGCAGGGGCCTGGGTAGGAGCCAGCACTCTCCCACCAAGAGGAAGGGGCTGGATCCTCACGGGATGTGTCTCAGCAGAGCTGCTGTGGCTTTAGGCAGCGTCACCAGTTTGCACCACTGAGTAACCGGCTCGTTTTTTAAGTGTGTTTAAACCACAAAACTGAGTTCAAGTTTCACATACAGTTTTATTAGAGGGCAGAATTGCAGCCAACTGTTTATCTGGTGTCTGGCCTAAGTGCTGATAAAGACTTGGCTGAAACTTATAGAATCTGCCATTAATAAATGCAATTTATGATAGTTTCAAGGAACGACAAGACCACTGCTGGCTCCATCCATGGTACACTCAGCAGAAGCCAGGGATTCAGTCTGTACAGAGGCAAGATTTAATTAATTTCTTGTCCCTAAATGCTGGTGATTTAGGCCAGGCCCAAGACAGAAGTGTATGTAAATCTAAAGGCTCCATGTCAGATCTGCCAGACTTTGCCCAGGAAAAAAAATCAGTTGCTTTATTACAACCCAATACCCTAATTTATAATTCCAGCAACCCATCTAAAGCAAATGTTGCCTCCAATAACCACACTCCGGTTGAAGTGATAAGCCCTGAACCCGACTTGATAGATGTGTGAGCTTAATTTTACAGAGTAGAAGCAGCCCTGCGGAAGTGCAGCGGGGCAGAGCGGAGCTCGTAAACACCTTCCCAGCACTGGAGGCATCGAGAGCAGAGAAAACCTGTTACACCGTGCAGTCCGTGACCCCTCTCTCTGCCCTCCCTCCTCCCCTTTTTGTTGTTTTTTTTTCCCTGCACTTTGGTAACTGGTGAGGTGGCACAGTCTGACTGTGCTGTGCCTTCCCCCCGCACGCAGCCCCAAGGCAGCTCCAGGCGCCCGGTGCTGCTGCAGGGCTGATGCTGAACAGCCCCTGCAAAGCCCTGCCAGGAGAAAGCACATCCAGGCTGCCCAGGAGTAACTCTGGTTTCCATTCACGATGCCTGATCAGAACGGAATTGATTCAAGGCAATAAATGTATTTGGCAGACGCTGCTGTATTTAAACCCAGCTTAACAGAAAGGTGCATGTTCCATTGCCTGTGAGATGCTTAAAATTTCAAGTTACCATCAATGGAATGCATACAAATCTGATCCTTACGTAAGCTCTGCATATCTAAAGGAGCCTCTATTTAAATGTACTTACACTTTATAGTTGAAATTCATCCTTTAAAAAATTCCACAGCCCTATCTGAAAGCCAAGAGACGTTTCTTTTCAAGATCTGTGATGAATGAGATCCAGACCCAGGACTGTTTCACAAAGTATCTTCTGTGCCAAAATCTTCATCCAAAGAAAAATTCCAAGAACAATTACGAGGACCTAAATATCAAAGACCTAGTTCTGCTGTATTCCAAGCAAAAAAATAAATGTATAAATGCATGGATAAATCACTTTAAAAGTACATGTCAGAAGACATTAAGAGGCAGGCACCTAAAATAATTTGTGAAGCCCTACTAAATGAGCACTTTTTGGATTATCTTTTTAGTGTCTAATATAAAATCACTGTGATCCAGTGCTAACAGCTCCCCCCAATATGTTACTCATTTTAACATGGAATTCAAACAGAGTTTAATTCCCCCAGATAATCTGACTGCAACAGGGCAAAATTCAAAAGAGACAATGCAAACAACAGCAAACACTGCAGGATTTCACTGAAAAACATTTTAAAACTCATCTAGGCTGTTTCTCTCTATATCCCAACTACTTTGAACTACTCCAGCACTCCCAACCAGACAGGACAAAAACTCTTGCCATCAAAGGGGATGCCACTGCTAAACTTTGGCTCCAGGTATGAAGTTTTCTCTGGCATCTCTTGCCAAAAGACCTGGTTCCCAAGACCTCTTCCTGGTCTGTCCTCCCTGCTCCTCACCTCCATTTCCCAAACACCTCCAAGTGCTGGGATCCCTGTGCCTGCTGCCTGGGGGGTGCAATTCAAGCCCAAGCACTTCCAACCTGCAGTCCTGCTGCTGCTGATCTCCATCAAACATCTGAAAACACCAACAACGGATGAACTGCTGAGCTTGGGCCACTTTCTGTCATCAGCTGCATCTAACCCAGGGCAGTGCAAATGAAGCCATGATGAACCCTGTTTGCAGCCACGAATGAGAGAAGAAGTTGGTCTTTTTTGAACCCAAGGGGAAACCTGATGGTGTGGGGGGGTGACAGAGCACACAGGGTGCCCTGCTGTTTTCCAAGGAATGGTGCTCCTGCTGTGGGGTTTTCTGCCAGACACCTTGACCACTGTGCTGCTCAGCCATCCCCCACCACAGCAATGCAGGCAAGAAGTCCCATGAAAAAACTGGATGGACAGAGCCCTGAAGACCCTCCTCAGTTTGGCTCTCACAAAAAGGGGTCCCTCAGGTGTGAATGAGACCACTTGATGGCAAACCCAGCAGAAGGGCCCAACTGGGGGGTATTTCTCTGCTAAAAATCCCTCAAACGATCTTTGACTGTACCTATAACTATTTTTACTACCACTGATGAGAAGAGATCCAGTTAAAAGACAGCAAACGTGACAGTGCTGGGGCCCTTACCCTGTGACTCCAGGGTAGTGTCTGTTTAAAGAACAGAAACGGATGATGAGACTTAGGTGAACTCAGATGTCGAATCATTAAAACACCTGATAACAGCACTATGCTTGAAAAAAACATTCCACAGCTTCAGTGGTTATAAAAACCACTGCTTGTAAACAACAAGGTTATTCCATTTGCTTTGTGTTTGTCACACGTGGCAGAGGTGATCTTCACTCCTCTGCTTCACCCCCCTGGCTCGCTGCTCTGCAGTAGGTGAGCACCCCTTGGCAAAAGGCAAAGAGAGAAGCCAGGACCCTGGTTAAGAGAATTACACATTCCTTGACTCACAGGGGGACCAACAACATGTTTGGTTACACAGAAAACTGATCACCATAAAGAAATGATATGGCCTTGAGGAGAGCATACAGGGACAGAGCCCCTCACCCCACAGTGGCTGCCCAGACCCCCAGGGCTGTGCCAGTGGCCCCGTGTCCCCCCAGGAGCAGCCCCATCTCTCCTCTGCTTTGCTTCAGGGGAGGGGTTGGGGCTTCACCCATGAAACAGTGGAGATCTGGGCGACCTGCCCATTTCTGTTTGTGGGGGGAATTTATTGTTTTCTTCTAATTTTGTGAACATATGCAGAATCTATTAAACATGCCCATGGAAGGCTGTTTTCATCACAGATTTAACTTGAGTTTGCTGTACTCAAGTCAACTCCCCTGCATTAGCTGCACTTCAACAAGGTCAGCTGGAGCACTAAGTACTCATCAGGCTGCAGGAGATGGCAACAGCAGCTGGGGAGCTGTGCTAGCCCAGGCTGAGCAACATCCCCAGGGAGAGGAGCCAGCTCAAGTCCAAACACACAAATAACTGTTTGCCTGTGCAGACAGGCCCGGGAGGTGTACCTGGAGGGGAACCTGCAGTGAATGCAGCCTCAGCAGAAATCACCTATTATCTGCTCTGGCACAGAAGAGAGTTTGCTGCAGTCCTCGAGCAAGTTCTCAAGACAAACACAAACACGCTCCTCATAAAATGAACAGAAAGTACTTACAGTTATAAGCCATAATGTAAGTTATTGCTTGTGTAACTGAATTGGGTCTTCAGCTGTATAAAACACTCAAGCTCTATAGATTTCCATGCACAATCATTAGCCACCCATTCTTGACACTGCCTTGTTCCAAGCAGAATTGTGTTCTGAGCTCCCCCCCTCTTTACCCGCAGCTTTCAGGCACCTGTCAGTCAAAAATGTTTCCCATCTGGCTGCCTGTCAGTCAAACTGGAGCCTCAAGAGGCCTTTGCACTAAAACAGTTCCTCCAACAAGAGAAAAGCTGTTCAGAGTACAAGGAAAGAATTCACCACAACTCTAACAACGGAAATTAATAAAGCTATTGTGCATTTGTAAGGGAAGTGGTGCCTGCTGGCAGCATTCAGCAGGCAGATCTGCACAGGCACTTTCTGACTAGAGCACAGAAACACTTCCTGGAAAGTGAAAAATGGGCCAGTTTACCTTCCAGATACAGACTCTGCCCATAGTGTTTACTGGGGTTCATACATCTGGACTGCAACCTTCATCTACCTTCAGAAAATTATACTATTTTGACTCCTTTTTCATTTCCCTAAGGTTCCCTCCACCTCTGTTATTAATATAACATTACCAGATTTTCCACAGAAAAGGGGCATTTGGGATAGCTGGTATTTATGGGGGGTGGGCACTAGTATGAATATTCCTCATGGAGGGAGCTGCTGAAAACCAGCAAGAGGTGTTGCAGATAAAAACAGTTTTTATACAAGGCACAGGGGTGCACCAGTATTGACACTGCCTGGGAACTGACTGATGAACACTTCCAGTCTATCCCATCTCTGCAGGGTTATTACACCACTTTATCAAAGCTGAATTCACTCTTAGACATCTCAGTGATTCACAGAGAGACTTAACCGAGCCAATTCCATGACTTAACCCAGCAAATTACCTCTTTCCAATCTGCAGGGTGTGTGATGCACAAGGTACAAGAAAATAAGCAGCTCTAGGAAGAGATGCAGTTATCTGATTCATTCCCAGCTCAGTAAGTTCATGATGCAATGGAAATGAGTTGTGGGATTTAAGACAAGAATACCTACTACTACATTCTGGTATTCCCCATGGCTATAGCAGCTCTGTGAATGTAATCACAATACTTAAAAATCTAGACACATTCCTGCTGCTGCCATGGAATGAGGTTACAATTAAATACTCTGATCAGCAAAAGCAAATTTTACCTTGAAGTGCCTTTGTATTCTCCTGTTTGGATCCATCTACAGGGGAACAAACCCACTTTTTGATGGACAGCCTACTTAGGAACCCCTTCTGAGATGAAAACAGAAAAATAATTGTACTTCCCTCCCTGCCTTGCCAGAGGGAGTGAATTTCTGTCCCCGAGGCCCTCACCTGCCAGACCTGAACACAACCATTCACTTGGTGGCTTTTGCCACAGCACAGGAGCATCATGGGCTGGTATAGCACGAGATCACCACACCAACTCTACCATCACCAGTCTGCCCTTTTGAGAGAGTCCCAGACCAGGAGAACACACACCTTCATACTCCCATACCTTTGAGGACAGCCCTTCAGAGCAAAGGCCAAAGCTTACCAAGCCTGAAAGAGTCTGTAACAAGAAGCATGAGCTTGACCAACAGCTCACAGATGAGCTCACCTAACTGATGCACAGCTCTTCACATTGCAGGGTTGCTCTGCTTTCTTGGAGGTGCCCAGCAATAAGATCAGGTGTTTGTCTTCTGGGGAAGGGCAGCAGAGTTGGCTGGTTTTGGGCACTGATTCAGCTCAAGGTAGGATCTGAGCACATGGCAGCACTCGGAATAGTTACGGTGCAAAATCAATCAATCAATGGTACCTGAGGTTAAGTTAAGCCAACAGAAAGACAACCTCTGTAATTTGGCATTTTAAATGTGCAATGATTAATTTCTCTAATAGCAATGAGGCAGTGTCCTCTAGTGGTTGAAGCCCTGGACATGGAGCTGGGAGCCCTGCAGGCCATTCTTTGCTCTGCAGGTTACTGACGTGGAGCCCTTGCCACATCAGTCAGGTGAGTTCCACCAACATGCCTGTGATTCAGCTGGATGAGCCAAGGGTGCCAAGGATTGGCTGGGACACTTACTGATGTCCTGCATGCAACATTCAGGGCTTTCTAAGACCTTGTGCTTCTTCAGTAGGTCATGAAGACACAGAGACCCCCTCCAGTGCTAGCGCAGCACTTCCGTAAGGACAGAACAGGCAGGATACTGAAAAGGGCATGGACAACCCTTCAGCACATGGAGAAGCTGCTGGGAGGCCCACAATGTGGGTTATTCTAGCTCTGCATCCCAAATGTCTCATTTAAAAAACTGACATCAAGCCACTCACTGTGAAGACTCAGGAGATCAGCTTCCCATGCTCATCCCAGCTAAATGGGAGTCTGGCAGATCCAGCACGTGATAGAATCAACAACATTGAATACACTGAGACTCCACGGAACATTAGTGCCTTGTTTTACTATAAAATAACTGTATTATCAACATCCTTAGACTGGAGTGGTAACAAAGGGAGAGGTTTTTTGTTCTGTGTGCAAATCATACTGTTCTTTCAGATGAAAATGATTCATTACATAATTTGCTGGACTACCTCTTAACAACTTGCTGGAAAACACCAGGCCAAAGCCAGCAAGGTCTACTGAGATATTTCAGTTATGGTCTCAGCCAGTTTTAGGCCCCAGAACAGGTGCAGTGCAAATCTGAACTTGGATTAAGTGAAGCTTTCTGTATTTTCCCCCAGAAAAGCACAGTCCATACAAAGACCAGCTAAATACAGTTCTCACAAAGATTTAAAGATTGGATATACTGACCTGAGCCACTAGAGCTCCCAATTAGTTTGGTTGTAAGAAGATGACTAGCTCAGGGATTGTTAACATCTCCTGCATATCCTGCTTTGAATTATGCCAAGTACACTTGTGAAAGTACAGCTGATTTCTGCTTTAGTCCAGATTTAATTGATTGGATCCTGAACATCCTATACCAGCTTAGGTTGAATAAAAATTTTGTCATTAATAGAATTAGACTAGACAAATACTCTTGTAACCAAACTAATCTCATCCAAAGCACGTAACACACAGTAAAACAACAGCATGTAACAGCAAATGCAGTCTGAAACCAGAAGGGATGGAAATTATTTTCATCAGGCCTCTGTGCTAAGAGAATGCCATCCAGCACATATAATAAATACTCTCAGCTCATTGCAAAGTTGGTGGATGTCCAAGAAATAAGGATTGTGATACATGGAGACATGTTACTAGGGAACTTGATGAAATGCTACAGTTGAGAGAAAATTTTTTGACCTAGTGGGAGTCCTGGAATTTCTCAGAGCATTGCATATTTCTATCTACATTTCAGCCAAAACCAGCAGGCCAGCCTTCAACATTAAATGTTTCTCCAGAGCACTTACAGCCTCTACAATGGAGACAGAAAGCCTAATCACATTTTAATTGAGCCACATCAGACTTCCAAATTCAACACACATTCAAGAGATATTTCCTCCAGTTAAAATATAAAACCACGAGGCCCTTCTGCAATAAGTAACTTAGAAAAGACCAGAGGGTTCAAATATGACCCCGCACACAGATGAAAACACATCTTCTAAGAGCATTACTGTAATGAGGACAACTGGCACTGCTGTCTCTTCAAGGCACTGGATTTTCCTCTCCAAGATTATGCAACCTATCAAACCAGCTGGGTTTCCCATCAGCTTCTTGTAAACACTGGTCATCTTTCCCATCACCATGGTTTTTCAGCCTCTTCCCTGGAGAGAGGTTGGAAGAGGGATGGTGGGGAGATTTCCAGGGGGCCAGAGAGGCCATTTACTGGAAGCCAGCCGGGCCACACAACTGAATTACATAAAAGAGATGGACCAAGAAGCAGCTCGTGAAAGGTTTTACACAGTAGCTCAATCCCTGTTAAACTGAGCCCTTTCGGTTTTTTAACTGCAGAGTACTCAATTTGTTGCAAATGCAATAAAAGTTTAAATAACTTAATTTTAATAATCCCCCTCTTGTGTTATTTTACCTGATCCTTAGGCCTGCAACATGTCTGTGCTGAAGCAATGCCAGCCCAGGACTGCTCACTTCTGATGGGCTCCTTCCTACCCCCTCCTGACTGCTCCTGCCATAACGTGTACAAAGATGGTTTTGATTCCCAACACAGACCATTCCACTGAGCTGAGGAACAAGAAACAACAAGGAACACTTTTGTGTGGGAGCAGGTTTTAAGTGGGTCACTGGAAATAGCACATTTGCTTCAACACAATGTAACTAAGTCTCCCAAAACCAAAAGCAAGCTGGACTGAACCTTCCCTTGTATGTTGCCAGGAGGGAAACCTGCCCAAAGCCAGTCACGGTAACTCCCAGAGTCCCTGTGAGCATGAATCTTGCTTGGACACTCAAAAACCAGCTGCTTCCATCCTCAGAGGATGCCAGTGCTGTAGATGCTGCTCCTGAGCAGTGCAGCAAGACCAGGCAAATCTCCAACACCGAGCAGCTTTGGGACCTACAAGTTCACTTGGCATCCCACCCCAGAAATTTGAACACCCCATGCAGCATCAACTCATCTCTTTTTCTCAGGCTTCAGTAGTAAAAATGACCAGAGACATAAAAGGCAGCAATGATCATTGTTGATGTTTAGCTGTGTATCTTCTCAATCCCTATCACACCTGGCTCTCCATGACACAGCAAAATCTCTTCCCAGCCACAGGCATTTTTAAGGCTACACAGAGAACTCAAGATGCATTTGATGCTAAGAGAAGCACTAAGACATCGTGCAGATGTTTTCCTGTCTCACCTCTGCACAAGATGCAGTTGGAAAAGTGTATTCCATGCTGAAGAACATGGATTTCAAAACCCTGGCAAAAAGCTCAAATGCAGAAACACTGCTGTCACAGCACTGCCCCCCAGTTACCTCCATTACTTGAAGGAACAAGTGTGGTTTTGTGCAGGCAAAAGTCATGGTTAGAACTGGTCTGAGAGTGCAGTGACCACGAACCCAGCTCAGATGCTGATAAACACTTCCATTTCTTTTTCTAGGGCAGTTATAAAACATCTTTAAAAAGAGGAAAAATGTGATCCTCTGCTTGTTGTCTAATATAACCACCTCCCTGTAGACAGCAGGTTGCTTTAACACACCTACTTTTTCCCTCAAATGCTTTGACACAAGTTGAGAGGGAATTTATTTCCCTGATCATCATACGACTACGTTTAAAGGGAATTTATCATTTGGTTCAAGCAAAGCATTGCCATTTCCTCTATGGAAATGGAAACACTAAATCATACATTTTTCTCACATACCATGTTTTGAAAGGTCTGCATTCTTTCATGCTTCAGGCTGAAATGTTCCCACAACTAAACCTTCTTACAGCACTCCCACCTCCAGTAACCAGTCAAACCAACACACCCCCCCGTTTTACATGGAGCCTGATTAATCCAAAATAAATAACTTGGTGTGTTCACTGGAGATTTATTATCTTAATGTGCTCATTTCATTGTTGGCCTTGGCAGAGATGTCCAGGTTTAGAATGAAAGATAGCAAAAATTGACAAATCTTAAATCCCAGTGTTACAAAACTCTGTTAGGTAACAGATGGAAAAGATAATTAGCCACAACTCAACCATCACATGCTTAATTAGGAGCCCTACTTCCATCAGACACATTTTCTCAGAGATTTTATCTTCATGACAGTAACAGCTATTCATTTCCACCACGGGTCTTTGAACTGGCAAAACCCAAGGGGAGCTCTTGAAATCTTGAGAAGAAAAACCCCCTTTATTCTTCACTAAATTCAGTGGTTTGCTTACACCTTAACAATTTACAGCCATCAGCAGACCCTGGAGGAGGTTATCTTGGAGGCAAAAAGGCCAGCTCAAGAGTTTCCTTGCCAGCCTCTCTGCAAGAGAAGAGGACTTGGACAAACCTTGGTGGCAGAACTGTGTTAAAAAGTCACCATGCAGTGCAAAATAAACAGATGTATGCATACATGTATCAAATACAGTTTCTTTTTTAACTTCCATGCAGTCAAAATTTAACCAGATTCTTTCTACCTCTGCTGACTGTTGTAAAGAAACTGAAATAGATTTGTGCATCTTGGTCACCTGTTACACAGCTCTGCACTTCATGAGAAAACAGTCAAAGGAAGTGTAAAGAAATGAAATGTCTTTTAACATTAAACATTATTTATATAGGTCAGACCAATTTTCCTCTGGAAAGGCCTCTGGTAAAAAAAAAAAAATAAAATCTTTCTGGGATTTGTGGCCTCATTCTCCCTCAATGAGTTATTTACTGATAGGACAAAACCTCCCCAGCTGCCAGACTCAAACTCCTCAGCCCCTGCAATGTCTAGAAGTTTTCTATCATCTTTGTGATATTCTGTATTACTAGTCATATTTTCCCTCTATTTGTAAAGACTTACAGATTAATAATTACATCTTTTGAAAGAACTGTGCACTGATTTATTCATACACCACACAGATGATGCAGAGGCACCCAATTAAAGCAGAGCAGAATACCACACATCTGGAAACACACAGCAACTTTCAAAGAGAAACTTCCACACATGGTCCTCTCCCATTTTCTGTATTAAGTCACTAAAAATGACCTGACTGCTGGTTGGTGTCACAGAGATTGCATCCACCCCTCTTCCACTGAAGAGCAGCTTGAAGACCACCTTACAGAGTGCAAAAGCAAACCATTTCCACAGGAGCAGGGCAAGTACCATTAGGAAAGCAACATATTTTTTTTCAGATCTACAATTTCATTTTCAATGGAATTCTTCCAAGTAGTCAAAGAAAGAACTGAACCAACCCTTTGATTTGCAAAAATCTTTTCCACCCTCTTTTAAGTAGAGGAACTGCAAAACTGCTGTAGCAGAGGAAGAAAGATTAAACACCACCAGGGCTCTCAAGATTAGATACACCAGGAGCCCAATTTGGCAAACCTGAGATGCTGCCAACAACAAAAGGGAAAGACTAGAAACAAACAAAAAAACCCAGAGCATTTCAAACAATGAATTTCAACTCTGGAATAAGCTTTGCCAGCTGCCAAGGCTCTGGGTCTTCTCTCTGTAGAGGACTGTAGACTTTCCACCTCCAGACAGCACCAACTAGCAGGACCAGGGTGAGCAGCAACAGTGCTTATCTCCCAGAGCTGAACTGCTATCAATAAGTCCCTTCAAACCTTGAGCTGTTCCCAATGACTGAAATGACCCCAGAATTCCCTATACACTTATTTAAAACACTTCTGGACATTATAAGAGTTCAGTTCCACATTCCCACACGTCCCCCAAGGGATACCACCCACCTCCCAAAGGCCACTCACCTCACCTGCTGCAAGGACAGCACAGGGAGAAGGTGGACGTGCCTTTTCTAGGGACAGGAACATTGTCCACTGTGGAAGCACAAACCTCCAACACAGCATTTTACTGAGACATGCTACAAGACTTGATTTCCCACCCTCCGTAAAATTTCAAGGTCTTTGAGCATGCCTAAAAAACAGAAGCAAGAAGTGTATGTTTTGTGTGGCCACTATTCATTTCCTCACCTCCACAGCACAGGAATGTGTGGAGTTGTAGGCTTTTTTCCCTAGCAATGCTTTGGTGGTGAAAACTAAATCAAATCCAACCCTCTAAACTGGCCTTGTTGTGGAAATGAACAACAAATCAGGCCCGAGTTTATTAGCACTGACCTTGACAATTCTTTATAGGTTTGTATTGTCCACATCTAAGTTGAAATATTCCTTGTCCTTAGCTGGGAAAGGACTTGTATGCGAAATAAAGCTCATAAACTCTATTTCTTAATGACTATAACCTCTAGCCCCATCCCACTGGGTTTTTTTAAATAAAATTTACCTTAAATCATTCAGATGTCAGTGTACCAGACACAGTTTTTTTATTTTCAACTCCAGTAGGTGGGGCCTAAGTAAGGACTGCTCATCTCTGTGAGAAAAATAAACCTCAAAGGTTAGTCTTTGGGTTTACCTGCACCCTGAATACGTGTCATTTAAATCTCCTCAAATTATTTACCTAAAGATTAGGAAAGGGAGACACGATACACAATTCTCTAGTTGTAAACAACATGAAAACGGCCATGCTGCAACACAGGAATGTCTGATTTTCATGGCAGCATTTGGGACAAATCAGCCTTCCAGTTTTAACGAGGAGGAATATAAAAAAAACCAGATGGCAGTTGTTTTGAATGCAGTTTATTGCATTCTTCATTTGGTGATTCAGCTTCATTTCTCAAGCTGTGTAGGCCCATCGCATCAAGAGCCTCAGGTATTTAAAAATAAGGTAGAATTACTGCAACTACACCATGAAGAAGAGATCTCTCTTACAGCTTGTTAAATTTCAGACATACATATTTACTTTACTGAGGTCAAAGTGAGGTAAACTTTTTGAATTCTTAATACTATTCTCAAGAAAATGCAGTCAGCTCAAAAAAAACCCCCACGTCTGCAGTTGATCAGCTGCTGCTGCCACACTTGGTGAAACTTTTCATTCCACCAGCGGGCTGGCATGGAGAGCTACACATCCACAGTGCAGCTCTCACCTTTCACATTCCTGCTCTGCATACGCTGCTGGGCTGTGCAAACATTTTCATGAGCAGACAGAATAAACAATTCGCACATTTTAAACGAGCAGCACTGAAATGAGAAGGCTAACAATGATTATTTGTGCTACATCTTCCTCTATAAACTGAGAATTTCTATGAAATGAGGCTACCCAGCCTTTCTTTCTGCAAATCCAATAAAACATCTTAATTGCTAGTTCAGACAGTCACTATTTCTTAAAGTACTGTTACTATTTGAACAGTTGTTAATAACCATCATTACTTTCATATTGCAGTGCACTCCATTTTCCATTTACACTAACATATGAGGTTACAACCTCACTACACTCAACATCATTCAATGAGCTGTAGCATTCAGACTGACTGCTACACTGCTCGCTGGGCAGTAAGAAAATGTCTGTCTAGAAATACTGTATAAAACCAGATGACTGCTGGTGAGGTGGTCTGATCATAGAAACACAGAATGCCAGGTTGGAAGGGACCTCAAGGATCATCTGGTCCAACCCTTCCAGGTACTACTATAGTTTATATGAGGTGGCTCAGCACCCTGTCAAGCTGAGACTGAAAACTGTCCAATGTGGGGGAATCCACCACTTCCCTTGGGAGACTATTCCAATATCAGACTGTCCTCATGGGGAAAAATTTACCCCTTGTGTCCCATTGGAATCTCCCCAGGAGCAACTTGTGCCCATGACCCCTTCTCTTTTCCTTGTAAATAGGGAGTGTCCATCTTCTTGGGAGCCACCCTTTAGGAACTAGAACATGGTAATAAGGTCTCCCCTGAGCCTTCTTTTCTCACAGCTGAACAAACCCAGTTCTCTCAGCCTCTCCTCATATGGCAGGTCCTCCAGTCCTCTGATCATCCTTGTGGCCCTTCTCTGGACCCTCTCCAGCTGTCCCATCCTTTTTGTAGAGCAGGGACCAGAACTGAAGGCAATGCTCCAGGTTTGGTCTGACCAGTGCTGAGTAGAACAGGATGATGACTTCTTGATCTTTGCTGCCCAGCATCCCTGTGGCTTTCTTTGTCCTGCAGTTCACTGTTCACTCATGGTGAGCCTGTTACCCACCAAGACCCCCAGGTCCCTTTCCACAGGGCTGCTTCTCCAGCCAGATGGATCCCAGGCTGAACTGCACCCCTGGGTTACGTGTTCCCAGGTGCAAGACCTTGCACTTCTCCCTATTGAACTTCAGAAGGTTCCTGCTCGCCCACTCCTCCAGCCTGTCTGGGTCATCCTGGAGGGTGGCCCTCCCTTCTGGAGTGTCAGCCTTTCCACTCATCTTGGTGTCATTAGCAAATTTCCCAACATCCAGGTCACTTCTGAGGATGTTACACAGCATCAGGCCCGATATCAATCCCTGGGGACCCTATCTGTGACCAGCTGCCAGTTTGAGGAGGAACTATTTACTATCACTCTCTAGGTAGGGTTTGTCAGCCAGTTCCCCACCCACCACACAGACCATAACAAGTCGGTTCTCCAAGAGGAAGCTGTGGGGACTGTATCCAAAGCCTGCTGCTGGATGTAGCAGCACAGCAGGAGACTCATCTTTGGGGCTGCCATTCCATTCTGGTCATTATTTAAGATACCACAGAACTCCAATTCCATGGCACAAATGGATACAGGGAACACTGAACCATCTAAAATAGCCTGCTTTTGGGAGTAAGTCCCAGAGACTCTGCAAACAGAGTGGAGCTGTGGGCCCTGGACTGCTTGTCATGTAAAATTCAGCACAAGTTCTGTAGCACTTTAGGAGATGGGCTGTAATTTCATTAATGATCAGCTCCTCCCTGTGTGCCCATGCATGGCTCCTCTACACCTACACACAGCCTGCTGCAACTGCCACTGCCACAGCTTCTGTGAGAAATCAAGGATTCTAGGAAGGGTTTTTAAATAGCATTAAATCTAGCTTTGCTTTTCATCCCTTATGGCTCAGCAAACTCCACATTCAGAAAAATGTCATCGTCTTTAGACAGCTTTTTTTTCCCCACAGCATCTTTCTTTGAAGTAGTTTTTCTAGTTAACTAGCATAGAAATACAGTTCATATTTTTATTAACCAAATGGAACCAGAGAATTCAGTTACTTTCAGGATTTTTATAATGATAGAGGGAAAACTATCCCTAGCAGCAGATATGGCTGAGGCAGCATTAGCAGTTATATAGAGTTGTGTTCAAGTCACAGTTACATTTGGTTTTCTAATTAATTTATCAGCATACAGTCTTGTTTCCAATCACAGCAAACAGTGTGAAATCTTCATGGACCAGGGAGCCTCTACAACTCTTATCACTCACCAGCTTTGTGTCAATATCCTACTCCCTAAAGAGTAAATGAAAGCAGGCTGGGGAAAACACAAAAGGCTTCTCTTGCCTTTTCAGGCAGCCACTGCACATTGTTCTTATTTTTCTGTCATGATAGCTTTTGCCATGTTATTTGTAAAGTTTGTACGTACTTAAGGATTGCATAAAACATGCATCTGCTCTCCAGGTCACTGAAAGAGCTAAGTCTGAAGCAACCCAGGTGTTTCCAACTGGCCAACAGCATTAAAAAAATAACTCTTAAAGCTTTCCTAGTGCTATCAACTGTGAACAGAACCAATCAAAAGGGAAGTTGGCTTGAGGTACATTGGTTGCTTTGTCTATTCTTTGTGTTACAGTGAAGTGTTACTCCACTGTCTTACAACTTAATGTGTTTACAAAAACAGAATATATGAGATGAGGAATTGGAAGGAATCACCTGGGAAGCAATTCTAGGGTGATTTTCCCTCTGGAAACCAAAACATGGCTGTGTTACTGTGGCTGCCACTCCAAAACTGCATCTGTGTGACACCACAGTTACATCTGAAAACAGTAATAGGAAATAAAAAGAGGCAAAAGATCAGCATTTCCAGAGCTGAGGATGCTGCATACTAAGAAAGAATGAAAGCCCAAGTTTGGCTTTTCTCCTTCTCAAACTATGTTTTTATTCTACCTTCTAAAATAATTATTTGGTTTTCCATACTTACGGATTGCCAATTCTGTTCAACAGTCTGATATTAAGCTCCAGGGTATCTATCTAATCAGAGATTATTATGGCTTTATAATGTCATCACAGGATACTTCTTTGAGCTGTGAGTGCATCTAATTTCAGTTTGTGGAATTTTGTTCTCTGATCTTAACATGGTACCAGTAGCTTTAAGTGTATTATTTAATTGCATACCTAAGTATAAATCTTTACAGCATTTTCTCATAGTTCCTGTGAAACATTTAGCATTGCCAATATAAAGATGCCCAGAAGTTTGGTGTTTGGGTTTTGGTTGTTGTTGTGTTTTGTCCTTTTAATTAACAAAAGGTGACTTTGAGAAACAGTAGCCAAGACAAAGATAAATAACCTCAGAATGAATTTCAGAGACAGCATACCATGACTAATTTCATCAATATTTCTGGTTGCAACTTCCAATAGTCTAAACACTTCCTCTAGGAGTATTTCAGGAAATTCTTAGAAATCCAATTAAGAGATATGGATAGCAATAAGCAGTGTATTGCACAATCTCAAAGGGGTACTGGAAAATAGACACAGACTTTCCTGAGCTCAGAACTGGATGCCTGGTGTTCAGAGGTGTTGCCAACCAGCCTCTGGCAGTCAGGCCCAACTGACAATGCTCCTGGGCACTCCTGAGCCCCAGCCTCTGCTCAAGCTCTCCATCAGACCATAGTTGAGTTGTGGCCATTGCTTGTGATGCCAATTTTAAAAGTCTTCTTATAGAATCTGTATAAATCAACACTTTGTTTTTAAAAGAGCACTTGAATCTCTCAAATAATTATGTTTTAACTGTTACAGAGAAAGTAAGTCAATTGGAATTAGAATCACTTACCTGCTTCAGAACTTCACCCTGTTGCTTATGCTGCATCTTATTATGCCATTACTTGCCCTGCTAAGCCAGAACAGTGCTATCAAGAAACAGAATGATTATAGCACTTGAATCACAGCCCTTGCAGCTATGCCTTTTCCTCTCTGCTTTCCATTAATCTGCACTTCTATGATTATCACAGGATGCAGTCTTGGCAAAGACTTAACTCATCTAATTTACAATAACACTTCAAGACAATCATAATATCTTAGCATTAAGAACCATCAGAGTCACTAGTTCTTGGGTATCCCACATAACCTTCCCCCTCCCCATGTCTGTTTATGGTATTTGTAAACTTGTTGTGATTCTTACAGGAATCAAATTAAAACCTGATTCTGTTTCCATTCTTGAAGAAGCTATCATTAATTACTTCCACTCAGGCAGCAATCAAACATCTCTTTCTGGTCTGGGACCCTATTGAGCTGTTTATCCTGAAAGGCAAACAGTTGCCATCACCAGAAGCTGCTGGGCACACCTGCCACGTACTCGGATGCTCAGATCCCAGACAGAGGTTGTTGACACATGCTAAACAAGATCCAAACTCTCATGTAGCCACAGACCAAAGGGAGCAAGTCCAAATTTCACTAAGCCCTAACACTGAGAATTTCTAAGTAGCTGAAGACATCTATAAAGTGGAAATAAGTCAGCAAGAAGCTGTAGCACAGAACAGTGCCCACCCTGAGCAAGGCCTGGTCACCAGCACAAAACTCCAGAAGGTTCTCAATGACACTTTTGGTGGATGGTTGCCATGGGGAAGATTACAAAGGATGAAAAGAGATAGAAGCTAGCATAGAATATGTGAAAGAAGCAAATAATTATGCTGATACCTACATAGACCAGGAAGGATTCTACTTGGTTCATGCAACAAGCAGAGGCTGTTCCTGGCTGCAGCTCCAACGCCAGCTGCAAGGAAAGCAGAGAGCAGGCTGCAGCTTTTTGTTTAGGAAATCTTCAGACCTAAAGAGACCTTAAGTCCACTTTGTTCTCTTCTGTACCTATAGCAAATACAGAGGCAAAAAAAAAAATAAAATCACAGAGCAAATGACAAGCTTTTGGCTAACAGGATTAATTACCTTTCTTAGGTGTCAAAAGTGAATGGAGACATCTCTGCTCTCACAAAGCACTGTTATAACTCTACTAAGGACATACATTTAAGACACTATAAAGACAAGATGCATTATTTTAGGTTGACTACTTTATTTCTTTTTTATTTTTACACAAATAAAACGTGCATTTCCAGATGAAGATAATCAGTTCCAGTCAAGCTCAAAGGATGTCTGCTCTCAACATCAAAATAAAACAAGAGTTTGGATCTTAACAGTGAAATGTATAATGAGCCTTATATCTGACAACAAATAGTTCAACTACATCTCTGTCATGTTACTTTAGAAGAAATGATTTATGGAAGTGTGCCTTGGCTCCACAGACCACTGCACTGGCAAAATGTAATACTGCAGGGCTGGTAATTTTACTGTCAGCCCTTTCATCATTTCTGTACTTAATTCATTCCCAACCAGAAGTTACAGCTTACTTCACATAAAACGTAAGGAGGGAGGTCAGACCTGCACCAGGCTGGTAGGTCAGAGCCAAGGCCCCACCACAATAATTTCCTGTGTCTATTCAATCTTTTCAATCAAAATGGCATTTTTGTCTTACCCCAATATTATTAATTTTGTTTCAGGAAGTCAGTTTCAGCACACGCAAAAGGCTGTAGGAAAGTAGGGCAGAAATTACTTGCTTTGTCCTCAGGATCATCTACAGGTCAGTACTGTGCTAGACAGGCCCTGAGCAACACAGACCTGCTCTCACTGCCATGGTTAGCCTGGAAGAGAACCAGGTCTAGCAACAGGAATTGGTCCTTCCTGTAGCTTGCCAAAACACCACCTCTTTTTAGAAGAAATTAAATCTATTGACCTGTGGTAAAAAGTGATTGACTGCAGCAAAATTGCATGCATAAAGGTTAAGATAAAAGAGGGGAAATGACATGAGCACTGAATGTGAAATCTAAGAGATTACCAGAAGTGTCAGGATCAAGGAAAGACCAAAAACCTGAAAATCCCACCTATTTAAAGTCTAAGCTAAAGGCTAGCAGATCCCAAAAAAATTTGCAAGCTTGCCTCTAGAATGGCTGGAGAATACATGACATTCTACATCCAAGGCAAGTTCAGGACACAGCAACACTTGGGATTAGGCTTTGAATATGTTCTGCATTTCTCAGTCAGCCAGGGGATATATGGAAGACCATGTTCCACTAGGCAAAGACAGCAAGTGAACCTTCCTCTTCATCAAGGGATTGCAGTTTCCTTGAAAGAAGAATGTTTTCCATTATTCAGTTCCAAAACTGGCCTAGCAAACAGCACCAAGATCCTAGACCCTGTAGATTTCGGAACTCAGCAAGCTCCTTCAGCTCCTGGCAGCACAGTGTGAGCAAAGTCTAGATCCAAGAATCCTGACTTCGTAATTTCTGGATTTGTCAGTGTTCTTCCCAAAGTGGCTGTGTTACATGCAGGACACAATTGCACAGTACAATTTGTAAAGCACAAGAAATTCCTAAGTATCACTTCCCAGACCACAAAATACCCCAAGCAGCCAGCACTGAAAAGCATTGTGTGCCTTGTTGTACATGCAAGAGGAGGCAGAAATACTGCTGAACACCTTCACTCTGCTAGCAGGACCAGAGGTACCAGGGAGTGGTTTCAGAGTCATTAGGTTCCTCAAGCTGTGAGGAGCAGCAAGGAGTAGAGAACTTGGAAGCATGAACATTTATTATTCACCAAACAGAAGCACTAACCTGCCCTCCACACAACAAGCTGTATACAAGCATTTCTCAAATTCACCCTGGTATTCATGAGACAAGTCTGGGACTTCCTAACACAGAGTGTTAAAAAGCATCAAACAAACAAGGAAATAATAACTTGAATATGAGAGAGGTTCCTATCACCATCTAAAGCTCACATTTAGTCAGTGTAAGACTCCAACCACAACACCCAGTGTTTTTAATGCCAAGTTCTACACTGTGTGTTGACTATCAAACAGAGGCAAGGGGGGCTGGAGCTCAACGCGCCAACTGTCAAATCAAAGAGATGAGAACACCTACTCTTCTGTTTATTTTTCCATGCATTTCACACGTGGATGACTAACAAGACGTGTGTTCACTAACACTAAATCAGCTATTGAACAATCCTCACTATTTCTCACTTAAGTAACTTTGAGTCAAAACTGATGTCTTCATAACAAGAAGACAAGACACACTAGGTCTGCCTTCGAGGCAACTTTCTGGTTGCAAGAGAGGGCACCAGTTCTGACACACTCCTTCCTGTTATGGGAGGATTTTATACTTATAACTGCCATCAAAAATAACCAATTTCCCCATTAAATTTGTGACTACATGGCATTCTCCAAGCAGACCTACACAGGTCTTCGCATTCCACAAAGCCAAAAATTTTGACAGTGGTAGGTCCAGGCAAGGTTTCCATGACAAAATGTTCAGAGAACCTTCAGAATAATAACAGTGTATTAACTAGGAATCATATAATACTTATGGTTTAAACTCAACTCAGAAACAGTTTCACTTAATTTTTAAAAGCAGTACACATTTATCTTGGAATAGCTTCTTTACATGTAGAAATTAATTTTTTGGTTTTAAGGCAAATACAATAAATAAAAAAATAATAATAGGAAGCAGGAGTTGTCTGTTTGCAAATTCTAACTTCAGAACAAACACTGCAAATGCAGTCAACATGCCACGTGCTTACCAATCCCCAACTTTACAGATGAGTCTTTGAAAGCTGGTAGGCTCTTCTGCAAGCAATTAGTTCTCTCTGAAAGGATGCTGATTTGTAAAAGAGCTTCCACAAACTACTGCAGCCTTAACAAAAGCTTAGTTTACAGTTCAATACCTGCAATGATAAAATACTTAAAATAGGAGTTACAGTATTAGAATGTAACTTGGAATAAGAAAGTGACTTTCACACCTTACAATGACTTCTTTAAAAGTATTTGGATACAAAAGTTCCAAGATCAGTTCAAGAGGCCAACACATTAACTCAGATAATTCATCTGCTGTTGACAAATCACCTAACTATTTGCCCTTAAGACTCACTGCAGTTTCAGTGACATTTTAAGTATGAAAAACACATCATCTTGTATTTTCAACAAACTACTCAGTTAAAAAAATTTTGACAGTCAAGATACATGTGAAGTGAAAAAAAAAGTCAGTCAGCATTGTTCAACATCATTTTAATCTCCACCAAGGGAAAATAATATAAACATGTTAACACAAACAGAAAATGTTTTGGAAAAGATCACATGGGTACTATGACAGGGGTTAACTTTACAGAAATGTAATTTATAATTTTATAAAAATTATATGAAAGAAAAACATCTCAGTAACATCAGACAGCTTAGAAAAAATAAATCTGAACATTAATTGTACTCTCATGGTCCTTCTAGTAAGAAATTTAACAGTGCTTTTTATTAACAGTGTGTCAACTCAAGATTAGTGCAATATGTCAAATCTGGTTTAAAGCAGGTATTTCTAGCAATTGTGCAATTTCTTACAATTAACACACCCCATCAAATCTAAAAATTAACACAAAGTGAGGTAAGTATTCTGATTAGAATTAAACAGCTTATATACCAATTCTACTACAAGAAAACATCATTGTTCCTTCCAAGAAAGGCTCAGACCTAAACATGACATGAAACTTGTACTACAAGTCAGTGAATATTTGGAAGTTAAAAAAGCTCGTGCAAAATACCCAGTTTAGTAGGTTTGTGACCCACTGCTACAAACAGTACCTAATGCAAAATATATCAATTTAAATAAAACTAAACACAATTAGCATACTGAATTTGCTTTTGAATACACGTTTTTGTCCTGGTATCCTCCTAGAAGCTCCCACATAAAGTTAGCACATTACCTTAGTGTGGAAATTTCACTGTATGTTGATCTGTGAGTACCAACAATTGGATTACAAACTATGACTGCACCTTTACTCATTCAAGCAAGTGAAGCACAGCACTGGTTGGAAAAAAAAATATCTAAAAAAAATTATCAAAATTTACTCTTCATTGTTTTATACATGATAAGCTGACAATAATAAAAGATTCCTTTTTGTTTTACATAATATTTTCTGCAAGAATTCTCAGAACTCTAAAATTAGTTTTAACTTTATTGTAGTTTCTTTATTCTGATCTACAATGCATAGTAACTATTGCCTTTTATTTGCAGGTCTCATTTTGAGAGGCCAAAGCCAGACTGAATCCTGACCCCTTATGGCTCATTTGCATATGAAGTCAAAGGCATTTCATATTCTATTTCTCGGGGTGTTTATAAGTAGGATTTTAGTCACTACCAACAACAGGAGTAAAATGTAAATTAATGAACTTTTGTTCTAATAGGCTATGACTTAAAAGCCTATCAGCTGAACTGTTTTTTATAGTATTGCACTTAACTTCAGTGTTAAACTGACAGGTGAAGCATGCACAGATTAGCTTTACAACGATAGTTCAATTTAAAAAGCAATAAATAAAATGCAAGATCTACAAAAAACAAACAAAAAAGCCAGTAGGTTTAGTCCACATTTCTCCCACTATAGTCCAGATTGCATCACCCGAAATAGGCCTGGACAGTCTTTGGATACTAACTGCATAGTTCTTTCAACATAACACACTAGCCATAACAATATGAGAAGCAATTAAAGCTTTCTACAGTAGTACCATAAACTGAAAGACAGTACCCTTGAGTATATGTCTCCATTAGCTTAAAAGAGTTAGTTATCTTTGCTCAAGAGAGCTTCAGAAGTTAGACACCATTATTCTGTGACTGCCTATTATATTATCTCTACTGTGTTACTTTACAGAAGAGTTGAGTCCTTTTAAAAAGTGTTTATTAACCCTGACCATGATGTGGAGACTTCCTGCTCCTAAACCAGGAAGTTGGTTCCTAAAATACAGGAACTCGTCATTGCAGTGACAAGTTGCACAAGTCTTTAGCAGAGTCCCTAATCATCTGTTCCACCTTGGGATTTCCAGCCCCACTGGTTGCCAGCTCCTTGTCAATAAGGCCCAGGTTGTGCAGATTGAGGATGGAATCGGCAATAATCCGTGCTGTCCTCTTCTGGTAGCCTCCAGATGTCACCATCAGGATGGGGATCCTGCGGCTCCTGGCAGCCTTGAACACCACTTCATCTCTCTTCACAATCCCCTGCAAGTTTACAAGTTAGCAAAAAGTTCTATTGATATGGTATTTTAGTATTTCAGCCTATGGTTTATGGGTTTACAAGACAGGCTCCTTGATAGGTGATTAAGCCTTTCATTTTACAATCACAGAATCCTAGAATGGTTTGGGTTGGAGGAGACTTTCACAATCATCTAGATCCAACCCCCCTGCATGGGCAGGGGCACCTCCCACTAGCCCAGGTTGCTCTGAGCCTCATCCAACTGTACTTTGTTACCGTACTGAACAGTGCAGCTGAGCACTGTTAGCTTCCAAGAGTGCTGGGACTTGTTACTAAGTTCTTAAGGGTGTTCACAGCCTCCTCTAAAGTCTTTTTTTAATCAAAATAAATCAGTGGGCCCTTATTTCTAATTAAAATCAAATCTGACAGTATCTCTTCTGCTAAACAACAGAAAATAGTACATGCATACAACAGTGACAAGAAATCAGGGAAGTCAGAGACTATTAGAAGGTCCTACGAGTTGCAGGATATTGGTTCCTATCAATCTATTCAGTGAGAGCTGAACTGCAAACACTGCAAATCAGAAATAGTTGTTCAGAAGTAGGAAACAGCTCTGCCTCTGCAGGCCTCAGGTGTCACAGACACAGCATTCAAAGACATTTATACTTGCTCTAACACAGAAATTAGCTCACACTATAGAAATAAATACAGGAATAATTAGCTCTCACAACAGGAATTTAAAAAATCATTTCCAAGTCCTGTCAGCAGGTTTACCTGAATAATCATAGAAAAAAAATATAAATAAACACAAATCAAAAATCCTTGACTTAGTTTCAGAGGATACAGCAGACAAAAGTCTGTAGTTAATACTAAAAGGATCTGTGGCTGAACAGGGAGTTGCAAAATATAAGTAATGGCAAATCCATAAAAAAGGAAAATAACTCTAAATAATTTCTTACTAGTAGACAAGGGTATGGAACTGAAAAAAATCCAACAAAAAACAAGAAGTGCTGACCAAGAGGTACTTATGCTGTTGTTGAACCCATACAATAGCAGACTTCAAGTCTCTTGGTTTCAAATAAGGATATGTGGGGGAAAAGAAGAGAATTCAGAAATAAATGAGAACAGAATTAAAAATTTACTTTTGTGGAAAAAGGAAAAGCAGAGTTCTGGAGGTACATAGGAGGCAGAAATAATACATAACAACTCCTCAAAAAATATAAAAAACAGTAACAACATAATAGACAACAGCTTACAATGGATAGTTCAAAATGTAAATAACTGCTAAAGCTGTAGAAGGGGAAAGGTATTAAAATGCAATGAAATACAAAAAATTTAGAAAGCATCAGCAAAATCTTTAGAACAAAATGAATATGCACTAGTCAGAGTGGTTAGAGGAAGACTAAACACATCAAGAAAAATTACCCTGCTGTTAAAATAAAATTAGACCACAAACAAATGGTAAAAGGAAAAGAATAAAATTCAAACGTAGTTGAAAAAATATTTTGTAAAGCCATACAACAATAATGGGTTTTATATCATTTGACACAGCCCTGTAAAAGAACAATGGGAATACGGAATAATAACTGAAATATAAGGCCAAGAAAATTGAAGGATTATATTAGGAACAGATCTTTAAAGGAAGTAACAGAATTGCAGAATGAGCTGTAGGTCCTTTGGGAACCCCCATTGGATGCAGCAAGCATTCTACCACCCAAGAACTGGAAGCAGTCACTACATTCATGGGAGTCTAACTGCCTCATCCCTGCTCCAGCATCTCTAGTGCCTCAGCCTGGAAGAACTGAGGGGAAAACACAGGGGCTTATGCCAGCATTTGTGTGTTACCAGGAAAGAAACACAACAACAAAGAACGACAGCCTGATACAGTCCCACTCACACACACAGATACAAAGGACCTACCTGCTGCACTTCAAGTTTGTGGCTATAGCCTCAAGCACCAAAAAAACTACCACTTATAGCACTCAGAGGAGACATAACTGTGAGTAGAATTAACATTGCAGCAAGATTTTAAAATAGGAGACTGGATTAATGAACCTTGAAGACATTAATTATCCAGGCGCAATGCCTTCAGTTTTGGCATTTCCAGTAGCCTGGGGTTTCATGCCTGGTTGAACATGTCATTCATGTACTGAAGCCAACAAGATCAGACAGACAAGAAATGCTGCTTTCAGTTCAGAAAACAGAGGCATGAGCTACAGAAACCTCTTCTCAGGCACCTGAGCACTGGCTGCACAGAGAAATGGCACTCTCTGCCTTCCATCTCTACTGTGATCAGAAGAATCACTTCACGTTTCCTTCCCCATCCCTACATTATGTCCCTTTCCCTACACAGCACCAAACAAACTATATGAACTCATTTTTCTTGGCAATTAACACTGGTCCTTCTCAAATGGCAGAGAAAAAATATTTGAAAAGACACATCTTAAAGTACTCTCTGTCTACCACTAACTTCCATTTCTATCTGTGGTCATTGCTTTCCACCAAATGAGATCTCACATCTCAGGTTCTATCTTCTCCAAGGTCAAAACCAAACAAGTCCAAGCCCCACAGCTCTTCATTTCTCCATAGAAGCTTTTACATTGCCAAGGAAACAAAACCTGGAGATTCAGAGCAGCCCCCAAGTCCTTCCACCTTGAGTCCATCAAGGACTTCATAGGCAGTCAGCAAGAAAAAGGCTTCTCAGTGACAGAGATGGTAAGAATAAGGAAATACATAAGGGAGCCAATAAAATCCAGCAAGAAACTAGAGTACTGGGCAAGAGGAGGCATTTAAGAACTAAAATACTGCAAAACAGAATGAAATCTGAACAGATCAAGTGATGGCTCAATTAAGAGGGGAATCAGAGGGCTTACAAATCAAGAAAGTATGTTTTTGTATTGAACTGCTGGACACTAAAAGAGAAACAAATGTAAGAACAGGAGAGAGAAGGAACCAAGGAACTGTCAGAGAAGGAATCATTAAGGAAGGAAAACCAAGATCTCTACATTTTTGTTTACTTTCAGAAAATGGGAGATGAAGACTCCAATGAAACTATACAGAAGAAATAAAAATGTAAATCTGGCACCAATCTGGGAAGAGAAGGTAAACTGAACTAAAAAAGGATAATGATACTTGCATATAAAAGAAGGGAAAGGCAAAAAAACCTGTTAATTTGCTAACAATATACAGGCTACACAAAATTTCTAGAACTGGAAGAGAACAGCAGCGGGGGGCAGGTGACAAGAGAAACATATCACCAAATGGATTATGTGAGGGGAAGAGAAACAAAAATAAATAATTAACCAAAGAGGAAAAATAGGAGTCAGGTCAAGTGTGAAAATAATGCCCCTGTGGTTACTGTCTGGATGTTCAAAATCAGTACAGTTTCACATGATGAATGATACTGGAACAGGCACCCAAAGAAGAAAAACAGAATCAGGATGAGACATTAAAAAGCAGATGGTGAAAGAGCAAGTATCTGTGTGTATCCATAACAGTGAGATGCCCTGGTTTCATGGAAAGTTTGCACCTTATTATCCACCTAACAAACTGCCACCAGTCACTCTCAGAAGTGGCTTCAGTATCTATTGAGGAGTGACTGTAGATATTTTATCTGTAGATATTTTATCTGTAGATATTTTATCTGTAGATATTTTATCTGTAGATATTTTATCTGTAGATATTTTATCTGTAGATATTTTAGTACAATACCTGAGGAGAAATAGCAAGTCCTCCCAACGGGTCGCCATCCAGAATATCTGTCCCAGCATTATAAACAATGATGTCAGGTTTTAATTCATTTAAAGCTCCTTCCACGTGAGTATGTACCTTCTGAAGATACTCTGTGTCCTCTGTACCCCACTCTAATTCCACCTTGCGTTTTATGGCACCTAAAAAAAGAAAGTGTTTCAATGAGACTGAACAAACAAAGCATTGCTTTGAAAGGAAAGGCAAGATTTAGGGAAATGAGAAAGTAACATTTCTGGAAATGTTATAAACACACTATATTTTAACACAACGTTGAAATAAAGAAAATTATTCAATTGTTTTTTTCCCAGCAAATGTAAACAAAATGACCTTGAAAAAAATCCATTGAGGAGAGAAAATTGGATGCAGGGTTGGGGGAATAAATCTGAGACACAAGCAGAAAATGTCATTGAAAAGCAGCTGATCTCCATGCCCATTTACCAATCAAAGAAATCATAAAGAAAATTATTAACTTAAAAGTAAGCTAAACAAAGCATATAGGAAAGAAAACACTGAATTGCTCTTGCAGAGAACCAGTCTGGACAAAAACCTAAGATAAATATCACTGAGACAGATTATTAAGATGTTTTATTTTTATCATAACACTCCAAACTTAACAGCAAGGGATCATGAATTTATGTGAACTGCTTTATGAATGTGTAACAAGATTCAGCTTTGCCCCAAGCATTTTCAATTTGATGTTCTTACCCTGTAATCCTACCAGGAGAGCAAATATCTATTCTTAATTTAAATCAAATTATTTCTAATGCTTCTAATAAAGCTTTAGAAGAAGAAGATTGAGAGGGCAGAGGAAAGAAACCCAAGGCTAGGCAGCCTAGCTTTGGGTGCTTTTACACAGTTCAAACTCTAAATCTGCATTAATCAAAACCATGCCAGAAGTGTTTCAAGGTATGCCTTCTGCCTCACCACACCTTGTGTCTTTAATTAAATGACTTGGAGTCTTAAGTGTGGATTCATCACCTACCATGTGTGTATAAATACATTCAAGACAGAATGATATTTATTCCCATAATTTTTTTCTGCTTTCATCCTTTCTCAACATTAGTGTTTTTCCTTCCTTCATTTTATTGAATGAACATTACTTCCACAGATTTTTGTTTGATATTCTTCCTGAATTATTTTCTTATTGTTACATAAATGTACATGTAGGACTGCACAGCTGTGCTCTTCTGAACAGCACTCAGAGCCTCTTCAGGGTAAAGAACCCACTAGTTGGAGAGAGATTCAGAGACAGGAAAACACATGAACATGGGGAACAAAGAAGTATTGTCCTGATTAAACCATTCAAGAGTTGAGAGTATAGTAAATAAGATTCAATGTCTCTGCAGGTCTCCTGCCTTTATCTCTCCCACAAAACACACAATTACAGTGATTAGTTATTACCCAGATCAGGGACTGGTGATGGACACAGTGAGGAATCTGTAGGTTAGACTGAACACACTTGAAAGCCATTTGTCCATCTCTTGCTAACTGGTGAATATACTTTGCAATCAGGTTAAATGACACTCAGCTCAACAGCAACACTTTTTTTAAAGCCTGAACTTTGAGTTTCAGCTGTCAGCTTTTTCTGCTCATTCTTCAGGGCACTAGTCCTCTTCCCTATCCATCTTCCCCTTTCCCTCCTAAGCCTCTGTGTGATTCCAAACTCCTTCCCCCCAGGAACTCAGTATGCTTAGGGCCAAGCATTAGGGAATGTTAGCTAGACTTTTTTTTTTCCTTATAAAGTGCATAGGGCAAGAAAAATGTACAGACTCCTGTAACAAAACATGAAGAAAATTAGCAAGAAGACCAGGGAGACAGTGAGAATTTACTCAAAGGATTCAAACTCCCAGGTTCAAGCCCCTGCCTCCCTTCAGAAAGATGCCCTCTCTGATCTCACCTTCTCCTGGTCCCCTAGCATGAGAAAAGTGAAAGGGGGAAGTCCTGTGGAGACACCCTCACTTTGGCTGCAGCCTCAGCACCTCGTGTTCCATCTGCAGAAAGGGAAGTATTTCCAGCTTCCCAGAAGAGGGGTCAGTATTTCAGATTTACTAACAAGGGCTTACTCTGCTTTGCTCTTAATCCATGTGTTCAAAAATTTGCAATTTCATATATGAATAGACATGCTTTTCTTAGAAAAAACCCCTTAACCTTCATTTTCTTGTAACCTGTGTGCTCACAAACATGATGTGTTTTAAGTCGTCATTTTGTAGTTTAACACCTTAAAATACAGACACTACAACTTTCAAAATCTTTACTAGCTAAAAAACAGAAGCACAATGCACTGAACCTAATTCTTGCCAAGAATCCAAATGAAGCAGGCTTTTCAGAATGAGAGGGTCATTGAAGACACACAACAGCAGAACATCTCCCCCATCATGCAGTTAATGAATTAAGCCTGTAATAAATGACAGTGTAACAGAATCAAAGATCAAATAAGTTTTGGGCATTTGCATTCCAATTTAACCATTATCAAAAGCCCACTAATTAATTGTGACAGGTCACCACACAACAGGCACATCACAGTAGGGAAAAACAAACAACAACAACGAGAACAAAAACCCAACCACCAGCTTTTAACATTCCTATGACTTCGTTTTGCTTCCCAACTTGTTTCACATTCAGATGCATCTTGTTTTCTAGATGCTTATAAAAAGTTCTATTGGAAAGAAAAAAACTAGGTATGTTATGGCTTCTAAGAGAGCATGAAACCTTTTTGCACAGTATGAGCTAGTCCTGTGTGAATCCTTTTATAAGACTAGTGTAAAGGAAAGATTAAATTCTAAACTACCTTCAAACCAAAAGGATTATTTATCTAATTGTTCATTCTTCTCCTGGCATGAGCTTTTGAATGGACTGCTAAACAAAGGCCACCCAATACATCCCCCCTTTCAGTCCAGAAATTCATTCCAAAACTGAGGGAAAACACCACAGTATTAACCCTACGATGATATAACAGTGATCATTGAAAATTGTTATGTTCAATGTGAAATAATAATAATAACAAAATCTAGTTAACATTGTTGCAAGGAAACTCTGCAGTAAACACAGTAGGTCTCATATTTTGGAATAAGAATTTCAATTACACTTACGTTTAGCAAATCCATCCCCTGGGTAAATGTATCTGTTGTATGCATCCATAATGTACACCCGATGATCATCCATAAAGTCCCTCTCATGGCCATTTCCCTGAAGGAAATTAACAGTTAGCTACTCCTGGCACAGTAACACAGGACTAAATCATCTGCAAAATCTAAAGTAATTAAAACTAAAAAGATCTAATATTTCAAACTCCTGTGTCATTCTCTTATTTGTAGTCTTGAAGGTTATTTTGAGGTGTAGAGATTTGAGGGCTTTGACAGTATCTGTTTGAAGACTGCAGGTATTTTCAAAATCAACATCCTTATATCTCTGTGAAGGTAAGTATAATGAATCTCATTGCACATATAAGAAAAATAAATTAAAAGTAGAAGTTTATTGCCTTCAGCAACATCCCAAAAGCTATTGTAACCACCAAATATCTCTCTCATCTTTTAATTGTGTAAAAAAATTCACTTTCAGCTGCTGTAGGGATACTCATTCTTACACAAAGATCAATAGATAAATAAACAACAGATTACAGTTTGGTAATAATTCAAACCTCGGCGAGATAAGTAATCCCTGAAAATATTACAAACACTAAAACCCAAAAGTTTAACAGCAGAGATTAATTTAAAAAACCTGTAATGAATGTAAAAATTGATGTTCAAGAGAAAACTCAATCTGAATATTTCCCTCTCCCACATTTCTGAATTTAAATACTATTCCTTTTGCTCTCATTTAGACTTTCTTCACCTAGCATAAAAATAACCTTTGCACAGCAATCACTAAGATATTCTTGGTAATATCATTGCATCATACAAGTCCCCAGCCCTGACCCCCAACAGAATTTCATGTCATCTATAAAAACAGACATTTGCATGGATATGTAACTGAACTACAGAAGATACAACTTATGTCTCTGGACAGCTGAGCTATTTCTGATCCAACTTGCCCTCCTGGAAACAAGTAAACCAAACAAAAAAAAAAAAAAAAAAAAAGAAGAAAGAATCACTGGGCTAAAGCTAGTCAACGTGTGTGAAAAAGGGAATGAGAAGCACCAGAACTGCATTTCTTTATGCTAAACAATGGGAATTCCTACTTATTTCTTCAGCACCTCTGGTCCACAAACAATTCCTGAGCAGTAAATGTAGGAACAAGAGCCTCTGGGTGAACTACTTTCTTATCAAAGGTGCAACTTGCCAATGCACCAAGAATTGGAACACTTACAAGATGAGAATATCTGCATTCTCACAAAGGATCTGCTGAGCTACCACTTCACACAGCTCATTCCCCAAAGAAGGGAAGATTTAGTGTGCAGGCTGGGATTACCAGCATGATACCTGAACATCAAAACACATTCCAAGAAGTCCGGAAAAACTAAAACAAAAAACACCCCAAAAAACCACAAAAAAATCCCTACCCTGACAGAGATGGCTGAGAGAATCATCAATGCAGAACATTGGACATAATCTATGTCCTTATTTCATGGCAATTTTAGGATGCCTGAATTGCAGATAAGAGAAATGAGAGAAGATGGAAAACTTGCAGCCATTAGGCTTCCTCAGGGCCATGGGGTACTTAAAAATGGTTTATTTACACATAACAAATTATCTTAATTGCTTCCAATGGGTGCATTAACTGCTTTTCTAGAAACACTACTCCCCTCCTCTCAGGATTTCTTTTGGAAATCTTACCCAAGATGAGATTTGTTCTCAGTACCCACAGTAAATCACTCTACCAGGTGAAGAGTGATGTACTCTTTCCTTCATCAGCCTGAAGCTAGGTTTTCCATGAAACACTGAAAGACAAATTCATCCCCTGCAAAGGCTGCTGCAGCCATCACACTCACTGAACTAACCATAATTCTGTTTCAAGAGATTCTTGTTTCTTCTGGGATACTGACCTACTCTGGAGACTGTCAGGCCTCACATCTGTATGTAACTCAAAAATATTTTTACATCTAGCCACATGATGGAGCTACAACTCAGTTTAATTCTATTAAACTGGCATAACAGCCTTTTAAAAACAAAACAGCCTAAAAAAAACATAAAATAATGACTAAACTGTTCCCAGTTTCTACCATTTTGATTAACTCTGTATTCTGTGAGTTGACAGTATTTACTACTAATGGAAAACAGTGGTATTTGTCACACACTTGTATTGCAAGCTAAACATCTGCAGCACTGCATACAGGTAAGCTACTCACCTGATGAGCATCCAGATCAATAATTGTGGCTTTAGACACCCCTGGTACTCTTTCAAATAAGAACTGGATAGACAAGCAAAGAAAAAGATGGAGAAAGTTATCAAGTTAGGTGACACTAACTGGAGGCTTGGTGCTTGCAGAGTGTATCACTGCTCTGACCTGAAAGTGGCACAAGTCTATTAATTTCATTCACCAAATAAACAGCTAGATTATTCTAATACACTTAATTGCAAAAGCTCTACTTATTCCACATACAACATGCATTTCAGAATCATCTGTGCAGGTATCTGCCTACCTGTAGAGAAAGTTGGTGGAGAGAGGGAAGAAGAATTTCTACTCATCTCATCTTTTTCCCACCAAGTACCAGACACAACATAGGATCAAGGATGTGCCTCCCTACAGCATCCCACACTAACTAGTAAAGAGGACTCCAGAAAAGGGGCACAAGTAAGTACCACACTGGACCCAGGGTAATAAATCCTGTGGCAGTAACCCTGGCTCTGCTCAGGTGAGCCAGCACATCTCTGCATCCCACAGCAGCCAGCCTTCAAGGGACAGGCCCAGGCCTGGAGTGGAACCAGTGACAGCAGGGTGAAAGCAACAGCAACAACTGTGGGCTGGGACCAGGTGAAGCAAGAGCTGGTCCCAGACATGGAGGAGCCAACTCACAAGTGAGGCTCATCAGCAGGGAGGGAGAAACACCCCACTGTGGTGGCATCCAACTGCACAAGCATTCATTATTCACTAGGAGGGTGGTGAGACACTGGCCCAGGTTGCCCATGGTTGCATCCCTGGAAGTGTTCAAGGCCAAGTTGGATGGGGCTTGGAGCAACCTGGTCTAGTAGGAGATCTATGCAGGGAGCTTAGATCTAGGTGGTCTTTTAGGTCCCTTCCAAACCAAACCATTCTATGATACATGATTCTATGAAAATCCACCACTTAGCAAAGGCTGCTGTAGGGACTGTATGCATTGAAGTCACTTTTATTAACAGAATTCGTTCCATGTCTGTGAAGAAAAAAAATATTTACCAATTCTGTGAGTCTGAACTTTGACAAATTGCCTTCTGTAATACAGACATGGCAAAACCCAATGATTTTGTACAAACTGTCACCTGCTATAATTTCTCAATCTGTACTTTAATGATGGGGAAAATATAACATTGTGGATTACTTTTCTGCAAATTACCATGTACAGAAATTAGAATGTTATGTCATACAGT
The DNA here is from genome assembly GCF_020740795.1 of Apus apus. NCBI lineage: Eukaryota > Metazoa > Chordata > Aves > Apodiformes > Apodidae > Apus > Apus apus. The sequence continues at coordinate 1,534,391 of NC_067290.1, forward strand.
GTGCTGCAATCAATAAGAGCTTTTTTATGTTTGATTATTACTAAAACTTTATAAATACTCCAGTGTACAAATATACCACAGCACATTTGATAAAAATAAGCCCTAATTGCAGAAGGCTCTTGCTTCAGCCTTTCAACAGCTAAATACCAAATGTAGTCATTCCCTTTCAGTGATTATTTTGGTGACATTCACATTTTTATTCATGAATTTGAACCACTCTGTGCAGTGTATAAGTACAGCTGATACAGAGAGAGGATTTCTGCCTCTGCATCCATCTTGATTGTAACCACTGAAACTCATGGAATTTCAGGTTCAACTGCAAGGCTAGGATAATGAGCAGTGAGGATATTAAAAGACAATCTGGTTTGGTTTTAATTTTTTTTTTTTTGCAAGAAGATGTTATTAATACAACTGTAGTGGTTCATATTTACCTACATCATTCTGACCCCTGCAACTCTTCCCTTCCACTCAACAATACTGCACACACGTTCCGTTCTGCAGCATCAAGCACCACATCCACTTCCCCATTCCTACCCTTTTATAGATGCCTCTATTTTCTCCTATTCAGATGTAAATTAGTGCTCATCAATTTATGTGGATTTTTTTCCATTTGCATAATTGTAGAACGTACCATTTAAGAGTACTTCTTACCTTTATAGCCAGAGTGATATCAGCATATGCACAAAATCCTCCACCTTTGTCACTTGAACAGTGATGAAAACCACCTCCTAAACAAAAATCATTGGAGATTAAAAGCTAGATAGGAAGGAACATTGATGGTCTTTGCAAAGAGACAGAGATCCCTTACATTTCAGGCACTTTTTTTCTTTAGCAAATTCCGTGCCTGGAGCTGTTAAACCCCTACCTAGCAACACAAAATATCTCACTGGGTTTCTGTAATTATCTTATATATGGCCAACCAGACCACCAGGCAAAGGACCTGCAGGTGCCCAAATTGAAGGGAATTGTCCCTTTCATCTAGCAACCATCCACAGATCTAAGAAATGGACACTGTAACACACAGTGCCTCCATGACAAGGCTTGGAAAGTTCAGGTCCCCCAGGCATGTTGGAGTTGTCTAATTGCCATTATGGGGCAGGTGGAAAGCTCTTTTCTAGGCTGAGCACCAGGTCAAAACAATACCACACCAAGAACTACAGTGTTAGCACTGTTTGCACAGGTCTGCAAACACTAAGACCAGAAGAAACTTCAAGAACTCCTATTGAAAACACAAACATATGTGCTCCTTACTTGAAAAAAAGTACTTAGACCTCCCCCTCTGTTTACCAAGAAACCTGCTACAAATATCTAAGCAAGAAACTGAGCAAGCTCACTTTATGTATCAGTAAATATGGCAGGCTTGTTGCTAAATATATATTAATTTTTAATAGTGGATATTCCCTTTGTAGAAGATGTGTGAAAGAAAGAACAGAAAAATCCCAGAATTGCTGAGATTTATGAAAGCAACAAGCCACACCTTGCATGACACACAATATTGCTTCAGTAGTTTACTGGTTTGCATTGCTATGGGCTGTGAGCAGGACAGCAAATTTATAGTCACTATATTCTTCATCATTTGTTCATTCAAATCTTTTTCAAGAAAAACTGCACAGTCAAAACCAGACACTAACTGGTACAGCCCTGCTCCCCAGCGTGCCCACCAACCCCTCAGTTTAGTAAAACATAAATTAGCTCCATGAAAGTGAATCTTCAAAAGTTAGTTCATAAGTTAATGAAATCAAATATTTTACTGAAACATATTGAAATATTTACATTTTCCCTTAATTTTTTCACACTGGTTCAATCCAAACACTTTTCCATATATATATATATATATATATATATAAAATATCCAGCTATTTGTTTTCTTACCAATAATGATTTTATTTAATGGTAAAACTGCAATACGGGTAATAGCAGCAGATGAGAAGACAAATCCACTATTTTTTTCCTTTTTTTTTTTCCTCCTTTAGAGGTGATTTTAGTTAAACTCAAGCCAGTTACTTTCTGTTATCAAGAACAGAGTAGACATCATGCTAAACAAAAATAATGGCTTTAAATGCACCATCTCAAGGATCATTTATTGCACCACACTTGTACTTACCCACATTGATTGCCCAGCCTCTGTCCACAGCAAGTTTTCCTGCCTTAAGGAAATGACAGTGAGAACTTCATGAATGGATGAGGCAAAGGTTCAGCACTGTCTGCTTCTACCCCAAATGCAACCCGTGGCACTGGGACATGCCCACTGAATTTTTGGATGTTTTACTATTGCAGGTCATTCTGAATCAGATCTCTGAATATGAGTCATACAAAACTATCCTCAGCATAACTAGCTGAAAAAAATATATGCTCTCGTATCTGTATTTCATTCTCTGGCAGTTGAACAGATCTAAAACTCACTGTGCTTTGCAGAGATGAACACTGACCCCCCTCAGGCAAATGACAAAGGGAAAGTACCAATGTTGGTAACAGTAAAAAATTAGCAATAATCTCCTATATCCTTCCTCTTAATGTAAAAATAGGAGACACATAAGCTCAAAACTCTGAAAATAGAGATGCACATAGCTTCAGCTGGGGGCTGGGGCAGAAAAGTGCTAGTGTATTAAGTGTCCTGGGACTTTTTTGTTTTTAAAATTATATAACACGCACAATATAGAATACTACTACTCTTTTTCCCTCCAAGACAGAAAAATTGTCCCTGTACCTCTCCTTTGAACTCAAATGACATTCCAGGAAAGTACTGAGAGACAGGAGATAGACAGGGCTCAAATTATGGCATTTTAATAGAAAAAAAATATTATTTTGGCCAGGAAGAGTTAAGCAAGTGTGTAAGTTCAGTATTCCTTAAATGTCATGTTTAAAAAAAGAAGATATTACTATCTATAATTAAAAAAAAGAAGAAGATAAAAGAACATATTATACATCATGTACAAAAGGAGGTTTGGATATTTGAGAATTCTTATTCACCAGTATTTATATCTGAACAGTTCTAATTTAGTATTAAGAAAACTACTGGGAAGGTAAACATTGTCCTGTTATGAACACATTAACTTACTTGCACAAATTAGATCTTCATAAAAGATTGTAGTTTCTGAACCATAAAACCCATTAAGGCACAGAGAAAGCACATTACCTCTGATTTAGCATACTTCCTAGGGATTCCTCACCAAAAAACAATCTTCCTATATTGCTAAAAATCATTAAGAAGTACAGAAACTCAACAGGAATTTCCATGACAAACAGGACCACCAGGAATAGCTGGAGACTGTCTGTACTTCTGCCGTGTACTGTACAAACGTCATTGTCTGATGAATCAAAATTGCCTTTGAAGTACACACCTATTTCCCCATAATGAATGATAAAAAAGGTAAACATAACCACATATGCCCCCAAGTTCAATGCAAAGGCTACCAGTGATGCCACCTGTACTTCAGGGGACATGATCCAAAGATATAACTGACAACTAGTGGCTGTCTCTTCTCCATGACCATATTTTTAACTAGTGAACACACATTTATGAAATAAAGGTAACACAAGCACAATGAAAATAATCACAAATATAAAAGTATTGGCTAGTTAGAACCACAGTGAAATAGATTTCTCTCAAGACCCTCAAGAAATATCTATAGCAGAATATTAGGAAACCCTAGAATCTTTCCAGTTATTTTTCTCTTCCGCCATTTCCTTCAGCCCTCATTACTACTGCACAAAAAGGCAACGGGGCTATGGGAAGAGAAGGCCCTGGATGTTCCTGTTCAGACAGGCCTTTGCAGACCAAAAACCCCCACCCCAATAATCACAGCTGACTGCAGGAAGAAGCAAGAGGGGAGAACTGACCAGGAGTCTGCAGTGATGCTGAAGGACTACATGGAGACTACATGGAGCTGCTACTTTGGGAGTGACAACCAGGAATCCAGAATTCTCTCTCTACACTACTACCCAGTGTATAACATACGGGTGGGTTTTTTTAATTAAAAAAAAATAAAAATAGTGAAACCACCCCCAACCTTCCCAGCAGTCCACTGAAAGCAGGATGAGTACAGAGCTATCAGGAAAACCAGTGTGTGGCTATTTCCAGCTCCTCCTGGTAAACTGCCAGGAGAGAGTGTTCCAGGTGGTTTATGCATGTTTGCATTAGGGGGATGCACAGTGTTCCACTTCTATCATCTCTGCTTGTGCCAGTTAACACCTACTCAAGGAGGCAGCACTTTGTTATCTAGCTTATTACCATAATCCAGTAAGTCTAAAGGTTTATACAGAATCTAGCATGTTCTTTCCAAACTCATACACATACACTTACTTTGTCCTTAAAGGTTAGTTTAACCTTTTCAATAGTTTATCTGGTTCTCTCACACTTACTCAGACTTTCAGACTTCAACAAAAGCATCAGACATGGCTGCACTGCTCAAGCACTTCCACGTATTTCCTTACCTCACTGTTCCTTGAATAACATGCACATCCAAGAAGACAGAGCAACACAAGAAAATTAAAATAGAATTAGGAAATGGGGTTTAAGAGGTGAGAACAATAGTTGAAGAAACAGAGTCCCAGGTGGGCAAGACACATCCAACTTTTATTTTGTAAGAGAAAGCCATTTATCACTCAGGTCTGAATAAAACCAGACTCAGCAGCCTGCAAGGATACCTAAATACAGCAAATGTCACGGGACTTGCTATTATCCTAATGATTTAGCAAGAAATCACTGGCCATTTTTATTTAACAGCTCAGAGAAATAAGCAGCAATTAACTTGCTTCACACACACAATTGCAACATCAGGGAGGTGACTTTTTGCTCTTTCCCTCTATCTCCATGTTCAAAAACTTACTGGAAATCTTCCTTTGCTGCTTCTCTGCTATGATCACAACCCTCACCTTTTCCTCTAGTCACAAACAAGACTTTTTTGGTCACCTGCATATTTATGTCAACACATTTTACAACTAGTCTGAGTACTTCAAGTATTGTGCAGCGTTACTGGACACAAATCGTGCTGCCCTACATTACTGCATTCCCTGTTGTAAATTTTAAAAAGCACCAGTTTGCAACACAGTTCAAACATAATGACACACTCAAACTTTTTGAAGAGCTCCAGACTTAAATATCTAAGACCAGGATTTTGAGTATTACAGAGTGAGTTAAGATTACATGCTTAGAACATTTAAATTGCACTGGTAGAAGATGTTCCTGAACCTTAACGGTAGCTGTTTAAACACAGTCACAAGCTGTCCAGTCCATTCTATTCCTTTCTCTACTACCTTTTGGTAACAAGTAACTGGCAGAGAGTTACTTTTACATACACACTTGCAAATCCAGCATCTGGATGGGCCGTAGATTTAACAGAGTACTCAAATACTGAAAGAAACTGCCATTTTTTTTCTGATTAAAAAAAATCAGGCACTGAGTAGATCTATCATTTAAAAAGTAAATACAACAGAAAAGCAGGATATTTCATCTTGCCTTAAAAATCTGGTAACAACTGGCTCTCTGTTTTCATTTTAGCAACACCCAAGAAGGCTGAGACTTACTGGTGCCCAGATCTTTTGAGCTCACAAATGACAGTAGCAACAATTCACTCATGTCAGCCCCATGAAACTAAGGAAAACTTTGAGAATTGTTTCACCAAACCCAAACCCTTGGGCTCACTGCCATCATTCTCCTAGGTCAGACTCACAAATTCAACACTTTTCATTGTTCCTGAAAACCATACTGCACTACCTTTTATGCACTAGTCATAGAAGAGCTCCTCCTATTATTTAAGTCTTTAATGAATTCTTGACATATTCACAAAGGTAAGCATTCAAAAACAAGAAATCTTGATTCCAGTGCACAGATTACCAAGTACCCACATTTCTGTTGATGGAAAGGGGAAGCTACCAATTTGCTTACTTCTAAAACAATGCCATTACTTTATCATTCATTTATGGCTTCCCAGTCTCTCCCACTCAGTATCTAGTGGTTGCAATAAATTCTATTCTCATATCTGCCACAAACGTACTCCAAAAGGTTTGCCAATTCTTCAATAACTAGCATCAAATAGATAGAGAAAAAGCAATATGGGCTTATATGCTATACACATGCACCTACTGTAACAGCTATCTTCAGCAACAGCAGCTAAAATGCAGCAAAGATCCATTTGTACCATAATATTGATGATTTCAGATAGGCCTATTTATCTCTTTATGTAACTGTTACAGCACAGTGTGTGTGAAGAGAGATCAGGCCTGCTACCATCTTCTCCCAGCACCACGTTGCACAGTCCCTGAACTCTGGCTCTAATATGACAAGGAAATGAAGGGCACAAAAGGTTCTGTGAGTTACTGGTTTACCATTATGAAGGCATCTTTTCCTCAGTACATGGTTTAAGTAAATCATTCCTGGCTCCAGCTATTAAATGTTTTCGTTCCTTCCACTTCCTCAACATCTCACAATGGCAGTTGTCAGGCAAAATTACATGTCTGGCAACACTTGCATGGCTCTTCTGAGCAGAGCACTAATTAGAAAACAATTCTGCTGAAGAACAACAGGCTCTCTCTCACTTGAGTACAGCTGGGCTGCTCATGTGGTATTTACAAGTAGGTAAACTAATGTTAATCATTAAAATGAGCAAGGTGATAAGATTTTTAACTTTAAACACCTGCCTAGTCTCTAGAGCAACCAAACCGTGCACCTCTTCCCATGCAGTACCAAGGCCATTTGGTAAATACATGTTTTAATAATACTTTCTGTATTATCAGTTTTGAAACCTCCCTGAAAAGGAACTTGCTTATATTTGAACACTATTCAAAACTAACTTGGTTTCTGTATGTGCCAGAAGTCCTGTCACATCTATCAGCTTGCTCAGGTTGCCCTGGACTGACTCCCTTCACTTCTGCAAACTATGGACCATAAAATCAGGTGTGTCCTTCACCTTGGCAGTCTCTAATAAGTGACATACTTTGCTCATGTTTAGGGCTGTACACTAACTCACCTCCCTCTACAGGGCTCCAGCCTTTGAGTTCTACAAAACAAGAAAACTCACACATTTATATATATTCAAACTCACATTCACATATACTAGTTTGACTATGATAGAAGTGAATCAAGAGCACCTTACCATTATTGTTCCTCCTGTCTGGGTTCGTAGAGGTTTCAAAACTTTCCTCTGAACAAGGAAATTGGGAAGAAAGGCAACAGGTGGGATTTCTGTGATTGTAGCCACAACAAATGACCACTACAAGGGGGGGAAAAGAAAATTTCAATTCATATAGCCTGTCTTAATGATGGCATTTAGATCTCTCCTCAGTGGCTATTTACCAAAAAGGAGCTCGCAGGTCCTTAGAGAGATTTTAAATAATTTTAGACTAAGGTAACTGCAGCAGTCCTTATTAGCAACCACCAACTAGGTTCATCCTCAAGCTGTTAACTATGAGAATCATCACTTTCAATCACCATCACCAGGTTTTTCACAATTTAGTATCAAACTGTAATACATCAGCAATTTGTCAGCCCACTAGTAATTCAGAAAATCTAATATCCCTGGTATTAGAAGGAAGACTGGTAGGATGTCCTTCAGCAGTATTAATAGCAAGCTACACTTGATACATTGTTCAAACCTAAAATAACTTTTCCCCTTCAAGTCAAAAGGATATACCAAGGAGAAAGGAAAAACAACTCAACTAAGAAGTTCAAGTACTTAAGTGAACACAAAGTGCAAATTTTACCATGGAAAATTGATGAAAATGTATACAGTATATTAAACACTTCTGGAACATGTTTTAAGGAAACATTTTGTTAAAAAGTTGTATCATCAAGAATATGATTTGAAGGTTAGCACATAAAATTTATGCAATATGTAAATGCTTTTTTTACAAACACATATAGATTACTTCAAAGAACTTCCACTAACCTTCTAGTGATAACAGTCCAAAATATACTTCAAAGCCTAAGTCACAAGCAGGACTATACCTTTTCATCCAATAGCAAAACATTCAGGCACCAAGATTTATGGATTTGACACCTTGTACAAAGATTCTGAATAGATCCTATTTTATTCAATATTAGGAAATTTAGCTAGTGGTCCATTCTAACCAAAGACAATTACATGCCAATCTCAGGGTCCCTCTGATACTAAGAAAAAAAAAGAACAAACAAACAAAAAAACCCAAAAAACACACACACAAAAACCCCACCTTAGGCTACTTTGGCTTCTCAGTCACCAGTGTTTCAACTACAAAGTACCATTGGGTGGGGCAGAGGGGTGGCTTTATTCTTAAAATTCTTTAGTACTAATTATATCTTCATGATTTTAAGCTTACTACTTTTATATTATAAGAGATTAATCTGTTACCATACTATCAGCTCTCCATCAAAGTGCTTTGATAGAAGTCCCTCTGCAAGGTATTTTAGCACTTAAACAAGCATGGTGTAAAACACTAGATTCAATCCTGTTGTTCTAAAAAAAGGAATTGAAAAGGTCACATTTCACAGTGTCACAGAATCACACAGAATCACAGAAGGGGTTGGAAGGGACCTGGAAAGATCCTCTAATCCAACCCCCCTGCCAGGGCAGGATCACCCAGAGCACATCACACAGGAACTTGTGCAGGTGGGTTTGGAAAGTCTCCAGAGATGGAGACTCCAAAGCCTCTCTGGGCAGCCTGTCCCAGGGCTCTGTCACTCATTTAGATACAATAAATTTTGATCTCAAATGTGAACAAAGACCACAAAATTTAAGAAAGTTTTAAAACAACAGTTAAAAAAAAGTAATCTCAACAGGAAGCAGTGGGAGCAATAAAGATTCAAATCACCATATCTGCTGCTGCAGATTGGTAAGTGAACACAAGAAATGCACACATGGTACGAGCAGAGTGAGCAAAGCTTTCTTGGCAGCTGAGGACACTTCCAGAACAGTGCCAAAGACTTTCACTGCTTCAGACTTAGTCCTTCACTGTATTTATGTAACTCCTAACACATGGGAGAAAAAGTCATTTGACTGTGAGGAAAGTCTCGAGCTTTAAGAATGCAGATACAGGCTAATGAAAATGCTTCTAAAAATCGCCACTAAAATATCTGAGAAATGTGTCACCTCAAACTGGGGACACTACATTTTTTTCTTCAATGCTTTTGTTATCCAATGTCATGCAATAAATTCTCAGAACAGCTATATATATTCTTGAAAAAGAAACTAAAAGGAATTGGTTTATAAAATGGTATACTTTTTCATATTGTAAAAATAACTTTGAACAAAGACTACATTGTGTTGCCTTTTGTGTTATGCATTCATTGCATTCCACCATTTTAAAACAGCCAACAATACTTAGAAAACAGGCAATCTTATTCTCTAATATTTAAATTTAAATTGCATTTAAATCTTTGATAAGGTTCTGGAGCTTGTCCCAGCTTCAAGGGAAAATTAAAATTCACAGACTTACAAATCCAACACCAAGCAACTAACATGGTTTTATATTTAGAAGCTTGCTAGGGACAAAACTATTTGAGCCCATTTTCAATACATAAAGTATGTTTCTAGCTTGAATTAACATGAGATAAAATCATAAAGAAGAGTAGGAAGCTTGCAGTTTCCACAGAAGGTGAAGGTCAAGGTATGACTGCACTATTTTCAGTAGGAATAAGACACCAAGCTGGGAGAAATCAATGACAGCCAGGTCATAAACCCAAGAAAACCAAACAACCACACAACTTTAGTGCACCAGTCTCCCCAGTGAAGAGCTGGAAATTAATATTAAAGGAAAGACAAATCACTGTAAACCAAATGCTGCTTCACTCTCAAGAGGTTTAATATGTGGTTTTGCTTCAAAGAATGCCCTGCAGCATCACAGGGTGGTATAAATACTGAAACCTGTCAAACCTCGTTTCCTTGTTCAGTGTTTTCTCCAAACATACTTAAATATCATTACCTTTAGAATAACCTTTTTATATATTTCTGCAGACCTTTACCTAACACATTACATGAAAAATGAATTTGATCCCCTTCACCTAACTTATCTGCTCTTATGACTTTTAAATTAACATTTCACAACAAAACACCACTCGCCTTCATAAATTTTTCACCAATTAAGTTTATAAAAATTAAGCAAGGAGAAAACATGAAGTAGGAAGTGAAGAGAGAAAACAGATGACAGCACAAGAACTGCTTGAGTTGAGGAATTTTAAGCACTTCTGAAGGTGCCCATTTCATCCAAACCAAAACCACAGGTTTTCAGCTGCCAACTCACCTGTGGTCACTAGCACAATGCACATAGCCTAAGATGCACTCTGTGCTGGTTTATCTGAACATCTAAAACAGCCACAAGTGTCACAGGCTGAACTGATTCTTTTGAGCCTGCTCCTACTGCCTTCATTCCCCAGAGACCTGCTGCCTTCCCCAGGCATGCTGCCCACAGCATCATGTGACAGGGAGGCAGGTACCCCTGGTCTCATGCCAGGTGCACTCACACAGCCAGGGAAGAGCCACAACACACAAGCACTTGAGCACCAGATAACACTCCCTATAATCAAATCCATCCACTTTTCCCCAGGCATAAAAATTCACATTTTTAATAAAGTGACCAACTTTTTATTTTTTAAACCAACACAATTTGCAAATATAAAAAACAGATCAAAATGTGTAGCTCCAATGGGTTGATCACCTGCTTGAGATGACTTTCAGAGAAGACCATCTTGCATTTGGCTGGGGCACAAGCATCAGCCCCATCACATGCATTTCAGTACTCACATTTGTTACCACAGACCCTCTCGCAGATCAAAATGGTTCAAGGGAAAGACCTGGTCTGCAACTGGCTCTAACCTTGCTGCCTATTGCCTTGCAAAATTTCAGAATGCTGCTGTGCAGGAAATTCATTATTTTACATAACACTAGAAACAGGCAGTAAGTGGAAAAGTACAGCAAGCAAATTGGCCAAATTCTTCAAAGGAATAACTGAGAGGGAATCAACTTCATTGAAAAGGCCAAGCTTTTTTGTAAGGCCCAGTCATGTTACCTCCAGCAGGGAAACAGGGAGACCCTGCCTTCCAACACACAAGTGATTTCCAATACTGTTTGATCTATTGTGTGCACACCATTCTCTTTTCCTTCAACCAGCCTCGAGTCAGCTTCTTCAGCTGCTGCCAAAGACACCCACCATCACCTCCTCTCACAAGTCTATGGAATTTCCTACCAAATTCATGCCCACATTTTAAATAAAGAATACTCAAGTGATCCATTATTTTAAGACAGCTAGGCATCCCCAGAAACACAAGCACCTTTGTAGTCTTCAGAGCTGATCTAACACAAAACTGTCATTTTTTGGTAGATCTGTATTTATCTGGATTTAAAAAAAAAATACAGGCTTTAGATAAGGCAATACAGAGGATACCCTGAGTCTTCTCATGTCTACCCATGTTATTTTGCATTTGCAACACTTATCTTTGCTGTTTGGCAGGAATTTGCTGGCATGACCAATACAACTTCTTCCAGTTTCTACACTTGATGGAAACACTCTTTCAAGGGGAACGAGAGATAGACAGGTAATCACACCTGAATGCACATGACAGGACTGGTTTTGAACACCAAGACAACAGGTATACACCCAGTTCCCTGTGAAGCCATCCTGTAGGTGCTAAAAATATTATGGTATTCCAAACTGAGCTAGGCACATTACAGCCTGCTTCAAAGAAGTTATTCAGTAAAAAAAGGTGGGTGGTTCTCAGGAATTAAAAGCCCAGTATCAAGAATAGATGTAATAAGATCAAATCTAACAATGTATGAAATGGCATGTAATTTTACAGCAAAGAATGAAGAAGCCTGAGAGAACTCAAGAAAGGAGTAAGAGTGAAAAAAGTTCACACAAATAATAGATTCCTTACACAGAAAAAGAAAACATTCCAGAAATAGCAATACAAGGACTCTCACTGTGGAAGGGCAAAGATGACTCAAAATAACTTTTTAAATTATGAAACAGAAGATTATTTCTAATGCAAATCCCTCCTCTGCCCTCCAACCAGAAAGCTGCAAAATAAAAGCAGTACCACCTGCACTCATGCTCCACCTACAGATGACTGAATATATTCAGAAACAGAGATTTTACACATTTGTGTTTTAAAGTTACAGTGAAGTTTGACAAATGGAGGTTTAACTTAGAAATATCCAAGAAATGCTCTTTATCCCCTGTTGAATATATAGTCCTGTGTGAGCTGGTATTGGAAACCTTCACACACAGGTAACATGCAAGGTTGTGCCTCTACATTGACCTTTCAACTCTCTCCATATTCCACTGACACAGGCAGTGTCAAAGACTGAAGCCAATATTTCCCCCTGCAACAGACTGAGAACAGCATCCCTACATGGATGCTCTTTTGAGATTACATAAACCCCAAACTCATCAAGCAATCCTGGAATTAAAAAACATTAAAAAGTACTCTATTTAGTGCTCTCCAATGTACTTTCAATTTCAGACCATATTTGACTAGACTAAAACAAAACTTACACATCCTGGTACTAAAGAGAATATCGGAATATACTGCATCTCAAACATTAACATTTTCCTTATTTTCATTTGACTTTGTTGACATACCTTTTCAGGACACCTATATAACACGGCAGACCCTCTTTCCCCTCTGTGAATTCCCTTCTAAGTCTCTGTTTTTCTTTCAGTATTACCAAAGACTACATCAAATAAAAAATACACAACTCTATAATCTGTAGAAGTTGATTCTATGATAAATCTAGACACTAATGCTAGACAATTTAATTGAAAAACACATTAATAAGTACAGCACCTTTAATTTATTAAGGTAGCGCCTTGTGTGAACAACCAAGAGATCTTCATCAGTAGCTTCCCGTGCCTGTACAATCAAGTCATCTGCAATTAGTTTTTCTTCTGAAACAGGAGAGAAATAACAATTGGCATTTTATACCATCACTTAACTTCCCATATCCCACCCTGTCAAAGAGGTTACTTTGACCTTGATATAGTAACTTCCTCTGTAACGTAAATCACTGCAACAACTTTTGTTTACTCAATGTTTACAGATTTTCCAAATACATACCCACCAGACAGCTAAGCTATTAAGTTGGTGGGTATATGATAAATATTGTTTAGAGAAAGCTTTCAGAGTGCAATCACAATAACTTCTTGTTTAAACTAAAAGACAAGACAGATGGTGACAGAGGATGGACAGGCACAAAAGAACCCTTACAGTCTAGGGCTTGATACCCTGGGGAACTCTTGGTGCTCACATCATCAAATATTCACCACTCCTTCACATGCTTTAAGAAATTCCATGTTTGATATTAGTATTTTGTTCCCTATATCAGAGGGGAGTAAAAAAACCCCACAAAATTCAATATAATTGCTTGGATGCTCATGGAAGCAAATGCTTATACTTAATTCAGATATTTCTGTCACAACCCTACCTCCACTTAATTTCAAGAAACACCAATGACCAGCTATTAATTCCTCCCCTTAGAGACCAAAAGATAGATACTTTTAAAACCTAGTTTTATAAGAGCAAGCTACAAAATATCACTCCAGGATTTCAGAATGTGATAAAAGATAATACTTTTGAATGTATTCATCTGGATATACTTGCCAGAAAGTTCAAGTTAGGGTCAACAAAAAAAGCCAAGCAGTGCAGAAAAACAACATTGCTTCACAGATGATCACTACAAGCAACAAATATAAGGCCCCATGCTGATCTTCCCAGGCAAATTTTGATATTTAATTGTTGCATGGCTCAAGTCTTTTAAGACTGCACCTTGTCTGTAATTTATACTTGGAGGAGCAAGAAAACAACTCACAACATGAGAGACTTTATTCTAAAGTTACACAAGAACAGCACCTGCAACAGTATTTTTTTTGGCAAGCTTCTGTTGCTCCTGAGTGAGGCCTGAGGAACATTTTCAGGCATTGGTGGCAGACAGAAAGCCAGCCTGCCAACAGCTTCCTTGTCAGGAAGAAGAAGGTAAGTGTAGAAAGATTTTCACTGGTGATTTTCCAGAAGATAAGAGGGAACAGCGGAGGTCAGCTGTTGCCAGGAGTTGCTGCAGAGCCACAGAAAACCAGGAGTGTCCTGGTGTATCCTGTGGCTTCTTTCTCCTTTACAAAGCAAGAAAAGTAAACTGGCCCAGAAAAAATAACTTTCCGTGAAAGACTGAGACTAAAGAGAGGACAGTTCATACAGAAAAGAGCTAGAGGAAAAGACTTCACACACAGAACAGCGGAAGTTTGAATTAATTAAGAAAATGGTCATGGTGGCACCCAACACTTTCAAATAATTAAGGCTGTAAGAGGGAAGACCCAAAACTCAGCTACTAAGCTACTCAGACTGCCATGACCTCTCAAACATGATGGACAGAGGCTCAGCAATTTCATCCACCAGCTCCCTCAGAACCAGTGGGTGAATCCCATCAGGTCTCCTTGAGGTATCCTTCATGTATATTTTTGATGTATAAGTTCCTTGATGTATTTCTGCCTATATCTTCCAATTTGTTCAAACAACAACAATGAGCACCATCACAAGTTCTGCCTGTCACCAGAAGAGTCTCAAAGCTCCTCCCAAACATTATCAGAAGAATATCATGAGGTTGACAAAGAATGGATTTTTAACAAGCAGTGCTGATCTTTCAGCCTGAAAAGTACCACTTGCCAGCAGGTTGTCTGCAGTTTAAGTGGAGTAACTAAGCCACATCTCACAGCAAGCAGGTGACTAACACCTGTAGTTTCACAAGCCACGAGGAATGCGCTAGTTCTGGTCACACCAGGTGTAAAGCAGTGGAAGCACAAGGCTATATGAAGCCAGACACAGTACTCCCAAACTGCAATTCAGGTCTTGCAGCTAATGTAGAAGGAGTTCCATTCAGTGCTACAAAACTGAAGTCTGTGTTCTGTCTTAGTTCCAGGCTTGGTGCTCTAAAGAAAGGAGAAACCAGAACTACAAACAGCAGCTATCCTCAAGAGGGAACACTGCTTTCATGCCTTCATCTCCAACTGAAAGTGTCTGAATATCAAGACACAGCACGCGGAGTGATAGCCACAAGGCTCCAGCACTCTGCACCTAACTTGGGCTAGGCTTAAAGTCAAAATTCTGGTGCCTGCTTCAGATGTGGAAAGTGTTCAAATACCCCGCATGAACATTCCTCATAAAGACCAAGCAATTAAATTCCCCTCCATGCTTTCCTTCAAACTGCAAAGACCAGAAATACTTAAGATGGTCTATGTTTCTCCTCACTCCTTTCTACTGTCTTGTAATGCTCTGGGCCAGTATGAAGTGAAGCAGTTACTCTAACTAGTATTATTCACACCTCTGCAGAGAGCATATCATTTAATGGAGCTTGAATTTTCAATCACATTTAGTGAGTTTCATGCTGCACAGACACCATGACTGAGACAAAAGCAAAACTGTGGGTTTATTTAGTCAAGTGTTTGCTGTAACACTACAGTTTCACCTTATAAATATTTCATAGGCAACATCTTCAACAATGTGCACCACATCCAGTCACCTCAGAAATCCTACAATCAATTTAACTGGCTAAGATTTAATCCACCAATAGAAGAAAACACTAAAGTACTCCAAATATGACTACAGAGCATAGCTTAAATCTACATGATGAGCAAGGAAGACGTAAAGTCACCATTATATTGCCAATTATTCACATAAATGTGCCAACTACATAATTCCTATCAACTTCTGTGCAAGCAGTCTAAGAGGCACCTTCTTTTACTTTTACCTTTCAAGAAATTGATTACTTTTCCCCACTTCCCTGCATCAAATGGATGCAGCTTCTCAAGTCCCACGAAGGTGATGTTGTAGTCTGGAGAATACACGATAGGCCAGCATGCTGAGGGCGGATCCACGTACAGCTCAGTTCTGTGAGGCCTTGAAAAGCAAAAACCAACCCAGTCACCATCCTCAGCAGCAACTCGCAAAGCTCAAAGTTTTTCACTGAAACCCCAAATTACAAATGTGAGTCCTTTTAATAACTAGCTTTACATTAGGAAGGATTCCTGAAGACGCTATTTCCCACTGTTACTGAAGGAAAAACTTTGTTGTTCAGCAGGAGGGTCAGAGAGAGTAACATCCCTCACCTCAAACCAGCACAGCTAAACTCTTTAATTAATCAGTAATGAGGGGAAAAAAGAATAACCAAAGAATACATGCTAATGAAATAGGCATCACAAGTTCATTGCAGACATTTAATAGAAACATTTGCTTCTCTCCCCTTGTCTTTCCAAGTTCATTAAGCACCTCTAGCTTAAAAGCTTTTACAGACAACTAAACCTTCAACAAATATGTCTGGACTCACATCTTACAGTCTGTATGAAAGCACAACAGGGACAAACCTAAACCACACTGCTCCTATACGTGATGCTTCTAACAACACAAGGTTAGAAAGGTTTCTAGGCTCCTTGCCTACGAGCAGCAGATTACTCTGTGAGCAGCAAAAGGAAAGAGGGCTGGTGTTGTACCTGTGCAGCACACAAACACGGGACGTCCCTTCCAACTCCAGATCTCGTGCCCACAGCCTTTAACCAATACTCTCCTTTCTCCCTGCTCCAAGCACCTGTATTCTCCAAAACCCGGCGGCACAGCCAGCTCGGAGCCCTCCTTAACAACCTGCTCCGCAGCTACCAAGGCTCGGGCTGAGGACTCGGGGGTGGGACCAGGTTATCCCCAGACTGCTCCGGGTCCCCCCCCCCAAAAAAAAAAAACACCCTTCATTTCAGTTTGCAGACTTCGCAACTACCTGCGCGAAACAGAAGGGTCCCCCCCCCCCCCCTTTTGTCGGGTGAATACGAACAGAAAAAAAAAAAACCACCTCTTTTCTTCCCGGCTCACAAACACCCTCGTAAAATCTGGTTAAAAACGAGACCAAAGATGAAGATAACGAAGGTTTCTCGCCAGCACCCGCCGCCCACAGGCGCGGACAAGGCTCCCCCGTCCCACCCGCAGCCCAAGGCGGGTTTTGTGCAGCACCCAGTGAGGGAAGGAGACGCTTCCCGGGCTCTCCCTCCCTCCCTCCCTCCCCCCGGGGACACCTCAGGCCGCAGCGCCAGGCCGGGCCGGGCCCGGGGGCTGCCGCAACCAGCGCCCCGGCTGTGCGGCCTGCGCGGGCCGGGCCGGGGCTCCGGCAGGGCCCGGGAACCGGGAACCCACCTCCCTGCTCCCCGCTGCCCCCGGGCCGGCTCCCCGCGGTACTCACATCCCCGGGCGCCGGGCAGGCCCGGCCGGCAGCTCCAGCTCCGCCCCGCACGGGCGGGAACCGGTGTCATCACAGGAGGAGGCACCGGGCGGGGGGAACGTCGCCAGCGGCCGGGAGAAGCAGCTGCTCCCAGGTAGGGGTTAGGAAAAAACCCGCAGCCCAGAGGTTCTGGGTGGTTTTTAGCATCGGCTGCTGGCGTGATTTCGGATCAAGGGCCTCGAAGCGATTCCAGGCGAGTCTTTCCCGTCTTTGGAGAGGAAAACTCGATTCTTGTTGTAAAAGAAAGCTGACAAGATAGCCGCTAAGTGAAGAGACACGGCAGCAGAATGAGGAGAACCAAGGTGAAACAGGGGGTGAGTCTTAACCGGGCAGCAGAGCTCCTGGTTTTGCCAGGGTCACCCCAAGAACACCGCCCCTAAATTCAGGCACACCAGAGAAATAAGCTAGTTTCAAGTCAAAAGGCAAGCTCTAAGTGTACTAATCCTGCTTGAATACCTACAAAAAGCATTTCTTATACCATCGTACAGCTAAATCAATAATACCACCGTGAAAAATGGCCCATCGATAGCAGCGAGATCTATCAAACCAAGGATAAATGCACAGAAGTGTTCTTTTCTCAGGAGGAGTAATGTCTCTTTATGAGTGCTCCAGATAAATGTCTTTCTTCATAAAATATGCTGGCTTTGGCTTGGCATTCAGTTTTGATGGATGCCTGGACTTCACCTTGGTATTTATTTAGCAGCAGGAGACTGTTATCCCAAGAAAACATTCTATCCCTTTGACATTATCTTTTAATTAACATTTCTTTTTGTTCTGGCCTTTCATGCTCTTGCCTCAGTATTAGTTCAGCATATCTACCTGCTATTCCTAGTTACTGAATACTTAATGCTTGGTGCTTAATTAGAGTTAGGTGTTTGATTGCTTGGTTAACTAGGTACAAAGTTATTTAGCAGGTTATTTCATTTTAGTTTAACTATTAAGCTGAAATTAAACGTGTACTTGCAGACCAGTTTCCATATTTGTTGGATGTTGTAAAATTGTTTTGGAATGCCCTGTCCTGAGAATCATTCACATCTAAACTATGACATCACACTTCTCCAAACGGGAAGTTTGGTTAGTCATTCCTTTTTGCAACCCCCAAAATCAAATGGAAACACCTACTGGTGTGTTTGGGCCAGCTGTGACCTTTGTCGCTGTCATTCTCCTCATCCTCATCCACGCTAAGCTGGGTCTCACCTGCAGGCTGGTGCCCCCCAGGCTCCCAGTAATGCCTTTCCCTCTGGTCAGCCCTAGAGATGTGCTCTCTTGGAGGCACCCTGAGAACATGCTGTGCTTATTTAGCCTAAGTTCACTCTCGCTGGGGTACGATTCTTTTTGTCTCCAGCAGAAGAAAGACAATCAAGACATGGACCTATTTCCATGTAGGACACACTACTTCAGATACCATCAATCAGAAAATATTTGTAGTATGTATTTATCCTTTAGACATTCTGCAATTGATATTCTTGATGCTGCCGTAGTTCCAGGGAGCTGTAGTTGCCAACACTGAACACCCAACCAGGGCATCTGCACAAGGTCAGTCCTCACCCAGAGGAGGCACAGCCCTGCTGTGGAAACCTCCACAGTTAGCTCCATTATCACAAGTAGTTTTTAGCAGCT
The DNA here is from genome assembly GCF_020740795.1 of Apus apus. Classification (NCBI taxonomy): domain Eukaryota; kingdom Metazoa; phylum Chordata; class Aves; order Apodiformes; family Apodidae; genus Apus; species Apus apus. Next base: position 1,553,230 of record NC_067290.1, read on the forward strand.
TTTAAACAAACCATACAGGGCATAATGTTGTTCAGTCATCTTTTTTGGGTAGGAAGGTAATTGTTTTCTCATTAATTAGATCCAAGATATGAAAGAGAATGACCCATGCTGTGTTTTGGACATGCTGAGCTCCATTTTGCTGCCAGCAGACTCTTCAAGGCAAATGGATTAGGAAGCCTTATAGCATTATAGTATTTCTTTATTAACTAGTACTCTGAAAAAAAGCTTTTTAAAAGCAAATTATCTTTTTACAACATTGCAATATTTAAAACTAAGTGAAAAATAAATAAATAAACATGGCCATGGCCATGGAGCCATCGGGCACCTGGTTGTGAAGATCAGCAGACAAGGACAGTGATGTGTTCCTTCCTGACAGTGAGTCAGGCCTGTCCTCCCCACCACACATAAATTTGCCTGCTTGTCAGGTCCAAGGCCAAATGCCCAGTGAAGCACTGCTCATCTCACACTCCTCTGCACAGCTCCTGCCAAGAAACTTAAAGCACAATCCAAGTTCTGTTTTCTCACAGTTGTCAAAACCATTCTCAACAGAAGCAATTTAGTCTGGGTTCTGTAGGGTCTGTAACAATTTTCTGCTTATGATGAGTGTGTGCTTTTATTGTAACAGACTTAGGTCATCTTATCCTATTTGCTGAGGACTTATGCTTGTTGCCTTACTTTTCTAATTTGTAAAGAGAAGATTAGAATTCCACAGAATTTTAAAGGAAATATCTTTCAACCAAAAGTGTGGATGAGCTATTGCAGAACATTTTGTGAATGTGAATTAATTTAAAAGTTTATTATTTGTTTGATTCTGATTTTTTTTAATCAACATAGTTCATATTTACATATATAAAATACAAGTCTGTTAAGAACCAATCCATACACTAGGTGTGACCTAAGGCCCACCAAAAAGGTAATAAATTAGTCCTTGAATCCTCCCCTGCAGCAGGTTGACAGGGCTGATCCTCTCTTCTTCCTCCTCAGGCAGGGAAGCCTCCTTGGGTGAGATATTTTGACCTTTTGGGTATGGGTGAAAGCATCCCCAGGTATACTGTGTATTGTATACTTTTAGTATTGTTGCTAGCAATATTAACATCAAGTAATAGCACTGTTGTAGTCAGAGGATTTATCAACAGCTATCTCCAACTTGTTGTATCTGTCAATTTATATCTAACTACTTTGTCTTTGCCACTTTTGCAGATCCTCACTGCAGCCCTCACTTTAGGACGGTGGGACACACGCTAAGTGATCACACACATAAACACACACAATCCTTTAGTGTGAAACCACTGAATAAGACCTGGGATGTCAGACTGCAGCCCAGTCCCCCCAGCACCCCAGTGTAGCAGGGTTGTTGGGAGAGCAAGGGGACTGTGGTCTGAAATACTGTGGCTTTAACAGGAGGGTCCCCTCAACCACACATGTCACACACACACACTTCACAGCTTTTTGCCTCCTTGTGACAACAACATTAAGGATGATGCTGGGGTTCTCTGGTAAGGGAGTTTATTAACTGCTGCATCCCTGAAAGCACAGGCCTATCACTGTTGTAATAAATAACCAGTAAGCTATTGACTCTTAAGGTTTGGCCTTTTTAATGTGATCTTTGTCATCCTTCATGTTGAGAATCATAAAAGCATCTCTGAGGTTTTTATGCTGCCTTCCAAAGAGAAATACTTTTTAATAATGTGTCTCCAGCTTGGAATTGCTTCAGAAAATGGCCCTGTCCCTCCAGGGAACTCCTTTCAGGCTGTTCATGTGATTTGCCTCTTTAAAGTTCAGGAATCCACTTGTGTGGTTCTTTCTGAAGATGGGTGCCAGAGCGTGAGGTGCTGGCAAAATGAGCTGCTTTCAGCAAGCAGAAAAACAAGTCTGCCCAATGTCCCCAGTGAAAGAGACTGGCCAGTCAGGCCTGCTAGTAATTGTGCCAGTTTATTAAATCTGTTCATGTAACTTGTTGTACATTCATTCTTTAGTAGAACGAGGGAATCTGGCAAAAGTCCTTCATCAGCTTCTTGACCTCCCATAGAATACAAGATTACTTTCTTAGTTGTCATTTTCCATGATGGTGAAATTACTTAAGCATGATGAATGTTGAAACATGATTTCCATGTCAAGGGACAGTGAAGTTAGAAACAAAAGTCAGTGGTAGGAAATTCATGATACCATGAAAATTTGGACTACAGATCCAGGTATCTGTAATTTATACCAGTGATGTAACCTTTGGGTCACCTGTCTCACAGGATGAAGCACTATGATGCCAAAGGAGTTGATGCAAGTATTTTTACTCCCTAGAAACTTTCCAGTTACTGCCCAGAGCTGGAATAATGCAGGAGCTGGAATAATCCCAGTAGGTCTGATGAGGTCTGATGTGTAGTTATCCTCTTCCTCTATATGGAGGCAGCTGAGCTACCCCCAAAGCCTCACCCCCACTTCTTGTCACCACAACCTGTTCCCTGTAGGAAAAAAAAAAAAATCAGTGTGCAAGTCAGCTCATCTTGTGTCACTTGTGAGATGGGACTGAAATAAGAGCCACGTCACAAATAGCTTGCTGTCAAACAACTCTGAGCTGAGGATTTTGAAACAGGTAGCAGGACAAAATGTGCCACAGGTAAATTCAGGGATGAAACACTTTTAAAGGACCATACATAAAAGGGATTTTTTTATTTACATTGGGATTGACTTCTCCTGTAAAAAGTTTTAATAGCAACTCATTCTCTGAATTTCTACAGGAATTTTAATTTGTGTTTTTCAATCAGAAAATAATATCTTGAGATCCTGCACTACTTCAATCTCTTTGATCCTGAGGGCTTTGACACGCCTCGTGGTGACATGGCTGGGATCAGGCATTGACTTCCATGGTGTGTAGAAAATGGGAAATTACTGGTTTCTGTCACCCAGCAGAGCAGAAGAGGTCTGTGCGTTTTATAGCTCAGCAACTGATGCAGTTTTGTTCCCTTGCTGTTGCTCAGAGCAGATGGAAATGCAAGGCCTGAATATTCCTTAAAGATACCATTATTCTCCTCACAGTCTCATCTTCACTCTTACTAGCCTAAGTCCTTCTCCCTCGCTGAATTACATCTAACTGAAACCCTCAGTTTTTAAAACAATAGAGCATGATACCACTAATCACCACTTTGTGCCTTCAGTGTCATGTGATTTTCAAACTGAGAGACACAGGCTACCACAACAGAATTCAGATTATACAAATCTCAGCAAGGGTTTAGCCAAAACAGACTTAAAATAGCCTCTTCAAATTCACTGGAAGTATTCAGCTTAATGCCTTGACACAACAACCAGTGAAGGAAGCCATGAGATTTGATTTACTCCCTTGCACAGTAAACATCTGCAAGTCAGTATCAAAATGGAGAAAACTGTGTTTAGTGCAATGAAGTGCTTTCTGAAGCAAGAAATGTTTTCAAACAAGTGATTCATTTCCAGGTCCCTTCAGAGGTGCAGCTAGCCACTTAACTGGGTCAACATAATGAGTATAGGAGAGAAACACAAGTTAATTAATAACACATTCTCTGCTACCTCAGATTTGTCTCCAGATTCATTTTTATCCATTCTCCAAGAGCATTTATAAATGTATGTGTAAATGTATGGTATATAATTTTGTGGCTTCATTGCCAGTTACTGAGACTACCTGAAGTTTAGTGCTCTGTCATCTATCAAAATAAACACAGCTGTGTGTAACATGTACAGTTTTCATAATATTCAGTCCTAAGAACAACCAGATACAGAAAACTGTTTTTATCTAATATTTAATATGTTAAACTAAATACATGTAGTTGATATTTGCTCTGTTCTGATTTTTTAATCAGAACTGTTCTGCTTCGTTAATATAAGTGACATTTAATCTGTTTATAACACACAAGAAAGTGGTGAAGTAGAACACAAATTTCTGTGCTGTATTATCCAAGTACATTCAATAGAAATACAGGCAGAAATCTGGTACTCAGGTAGTGGCAAAAGTGAAACAAACATTGGCAAAATGTTTAGAAGTACACTACTTATAATAGCAGGAAAAGACTAAATCTCAGCTTTTGGGATATTTTTTCCTTTCTGATGGCCTCAGGCACCCTCCCCATTGATAAGGTAACAATTGCTACAATTATCAATGTAACAATTGTAACCATTTCCTAGTAAGTAATATTATTACTTATTCAAATTGTGAGTGGGGAAGGAAATGCAGTTTTACAGAGTGTTTCTAAATATACCAGTAAGTAGTAAGGAGAATTCCCACTGCAATTAACTCTAGGAAGGGACTAAAATGTCCAGTCCAACAGTTTCATGACAAAAGGCTAATCAGAAACATGACTATGTCTTATATTACACACTTCTTGGCATTATGCCATTCTTTAGAAAAATACTGTACTATTATTAAGGACATCCAAGCTTATGCTGGAAAATGAACACATGAAAGTTCAAATTCTCTTGAAAGAATCTTCTCTTAAAGATGAGTTAATATAGAAATCTGGTTTAAATATACAGGATGACTAAATTTGACTATTACTTTGTTACAGCTCAAAGCCAAGTGCATAAAGCAAAAGAAGCAGCATGAATTTCCTGCTACCAGCAGCACAATTAGCATTTACAAGGACTAAGAACACTCCTACTGCCCCAAGAGAAGTCAGGGGTTCAGCGAAGGAAGTGAAGTGTGGCTGGTGGGAAGAATCATCGTGACGCAAAACATACTGAAACACTTCCAGATCCACTAACCCTTGTCAATATTTTCATATTTCTGTACTTGTTTTCGACTATGTCATAAATTGCAATGTAACAATGCCTCAGGAGACATCCTGAAGGCATTTCACTATCAGTAATCACCTGAGCACAGTCAAGAAAAGCAAAGAAACTACAACTATATGAACCATCATTATGGTTCATCACCTGGCTCTGTTCCAGGCTGCATAGGATGGACAAGCTCAGAACTATTCAGAAGCTCTCCTTGAGTCAAAGGCCTTCAGCTGAAATGCCTCACTGACCCCATGAGATGTTTGCACATTTAGACAGGGTTGTCTTGTGCTACCTAGACTGGACACTTTCTGTGTTCTCAAATATCATGGCACAACCCAGAGGCGGATTATCAGATAATTTGCACTCAAACTGTACTAGGCATCAGGAATGAACATCAACATTTTGTTTTAGCAAACAAACAGCTAGTACAATCCAGCTCCTTACATCTGGCATTGCTAAACAGATGTTTCAGTTGTTGAATTACAGTGATGATGCAACGATCACCAGAAGACAGACATGGCAAAACATGGCTGAATGAGGCCACAGGGCTGCTGAGATAACCATCCCACATCACTGCATTCAGCTAAGCTGTGCTTTGCAAAGGAAAGAATTAAACTGTCACATGAAGCATTTCAAAAGAAAAGTGGCATATGTGGGAGGCTGCAAGGGATATTCAGTGGTTATTTTTTAAGGGTGAAGTACACACCTTCAAGTCACGGTGACCAAATTCCCTGTGGAAATCCCCCATGGTATTTTGAAAGCCATTTGTCAGTTATTTTAACCAACATTTAAAAAAATGGACTTACTTACTATTGATCCAGAATTGCATGTACTGCTCACAGAAATTAGAGAGAACAGACAGGCCTCCACAACACTGTTCACTCTGCTTTGTAGCCAGGAAACTCCTAAGGAAGCCAGAAACCTGTGAAACATATACTAAGTCCCACCAGTAAGAAAATAAAGTGCCAAAGGAGAGCCTGCATAGGTTCTGTGCAGCCACAGCACAACTCTGGTTGCTCTGGTGGGTGGCCAGAGCAGCTGTCAGAATCTACCCAAAATCTAGTTGTGACAAATATTACCACATCACACACCTGCATCTAGGATGTGATCTCTATTTATTTTCCTTAGAACAAAACCACATCTCTTGGTTGTATTGCATTAAAAATCCCTACTACTGAAGAACCATAACAGATACAGAAACTTCCCTTAATGTGCAGGGAACAGTTAATTTCTTATTTTTATTCCACAGGAAGTTATTTTGACATAGATGTGCTGATCATCAAGGTGATAGTACTAAAACCTCCCTCATTTCTAAGGCTCACAGGCTGCTCATCAGTTGAAGTATCTCAATGACCAGCAATTAGTGGCCTTCTCATTTAGCAACTGTGATTACACCAGTTCTTGTGATAGTGCTGCATTAATTGCAGCTTATATAATCTTGATTCAGGGGTGTGGTGGTTTAAAGCAGCAACAGGGGGTGAAGACTTTCTTACTTCCCTGAGTGCTAGAAAAGCTGTCAAAAATCCCCATGTTAGGTAAGGCAATTCATCTCCCTGCCTGCTGTGTGTCATGGGCTTCCAATTATTTTCCCATTCAGTCCTTCCCTTAAATCAGTGAAACTCATGAGTGTATTTGCTGCTTTCTCAAGTGTAATTTTTTTAAAAATTATTTTTCTTATGAAATAAGGGATTAACTTTAAGGTCAGTAAGTTCTGCTGGGTCAGCCTGGTCTTTTCCAGTGCTTCTGTTAAAATTTTCTCTGTAAAATCTATACAGCCCTGGGTTATATGGCTGCTGTGAGGAGGACAAAATTTCCTAATTGGAATTTGGCAGAGCTGCCAGGAGTTTGCAGCTTCACTTCTATGTTAAAAAACTGTTATGGCCAAGTATGGTGAACCCAAATATGCTATGAAATGTATTCATTCTGGGCTCTCCCCATCTAACAGCAGTATCAGCCTTGCCTCTGAAACAGAGCTCTTAATTAGGACCAAATTTTTCATCAAATTCTCACGAATAATGCACTGCTTAAGGGTGCTTGAGGTTGGCACTCTGTGGTTGGCATTGCAGAATTTTTATACACAAAATTAACAAAAGGAACATCTCAATGTCAGAGATCCTCGAGTACACCCCTAAACCAAGGCATTTGGAATGAGTTCTGGTGAATTGTGCACCTGTGGCTCCATTACCCACCAGTGTATTTAGTATTATTAATACTACTACTCCTGTAATTCTGACTAAGACAATTGGTTGGCTTGCAGAAACGTTGAGCTCTGTTCATTAGTTGGTGGCTCTTGGATGGCTGGATTTGACAGAAAAGAAATAAGTTATTCTTCTCCAGAGCATGGTGTGAATCATGTGCAGCTGATAAGGTTTCAGGGCACAAGTTTGAATTATGAGGAGAAAACAAAATAGCTTCCTATCATCCCTTCTGTGCCCTGGACTAGAGCAGGGGTCCTTCCAAAAGGTTCCTGTCCATATAGCAGCACTGTCTGAACAGGTAATTAATGACTACAAAATCTTATCTTTGAAAAAGAAGCCTATTAGTTTACCCAACTAATCCTATTCTGGCATTTAACTTTTCAGTGTTCTGTTTTAAAACTATTTTTTATATTTTTAGCATATTTTATCTGACCTTGTCTGTGTGTTTTGTAGTATTTGCATGACTTCACACAGCATTTGGTGAAAAAGAAAACAAACCAGGTCATTTTGTGTTGGCCTTTTTTTTTCCCCCCAGAATGGTTACGCTCCTTGCAAAACACAATATTCCCCCCTTCACAGTGCAAAACTAACCCAAATTGGAAGCCACCTTCCACTGGAGGCCAGCTGAACAGTTGCAGTGCATTTCATTCATTTCAATTGTAAAGAAAACTAAGCCTTTGGGGAGACACCTTCTTCATACTTTCAAATGTGCTTGAGCTTAAGGCCAGAAGCACAAGATCAGTCATCACAAATTATTTTTACTCGACTGTAAATACTCCAATCATTTGGTATGATGCCAGCATCCTACTGAGAAGACCACAAAACCTCAGAGCAGATTTTGGACTCGAGGTGAGCTGACAGATATGCCAAGTTACAGATAATTAGAGACCAACTCCCTAGTAGCTCCAGACTCAAAAGATTGTGAGTAACTCTGGTGGGGACTGAAATAAGCCACACATAATATTTACAGAGATTGATGCTGTCTCCTGGCAGTGCAATATGTTTTGGGTTTCACTAAGCTTCATCTTTCCCTCTTCCTGGAGTGCTCATACAGAGCTGACTGACTAGCAGTAATGTAGGCAAGGAGAGGTGCTGTTTATCCCTTTCTATTTTTGGCAGCATACACACTAATTTGACCTCTCTAGAGAGTGTTCCTCCTTCCTGGTGCCTGCCTTGCAACACTGAGCAGTTTACACACTTTGTTAATTATTAGGCAGTAACATTTGTCTGCTGTTTCTATTAACCAGGACACAAAGGATAGCAGGGAGAAAAGGAAGGAGGAAAAGGGGTGAAGGACAGTGCCCTGTGAACACAAAACTTGGGGGACCTTCTGGTTTTTCTGCATCAGATTTATGAAGCTTTATGAATCCTTACACTTACAAAAAGCTAAATTTCAGAAGCTGGCATGTATATCTGGTTATTTCAACTGCATTACTCAGCCAAGCATGTAGCACCCATTTGTAATACCACAGCTAAAATGTAATTACCATTATTCATTCACTATCCTTGTAGGCTAGAGTGCTGGGGATCTGCTCTGCTAGCAGGCAAAAAGGCAACACAGATGAAGAGTAAATTATTAACTGCAGCAAAATGCAAACACATAACATATGTAAGCACATAAACAGATATAATCAATAGCCAGGTAGAAATTCAAGTCAGCAGCCTGAACTAGGCATCCCAGCTTGCAGGTAGATAAGCTGTGTTTTGGGAATGATGTTTTGTCTCCAGTTGTCTCTAATGTGTTAAAAGACAAACTTTTTCAAAATTTTTCATTTTAGTAGAGAAAAACATTAAAAACCACCTCCTTCCTGATTGTCAATTCATCACAGTCCCCTCTGGCAAAAAAAAAAAAAAGAAAAAAAAAAAAGAAAAAAAAAAAGAAAAAAAAGGCCTTCTAAGGCAGCGAAATTTTTCTTTAACTTTGGTCTCTGCCCACACACACCAAGCTGGTGTTTGTGGAAAGGTTGTGTAGCATGGCAGGACTCAGGGCAGTATCTGCAAACTGTCAGCATAGCCCCTACAGATCTCACAACTCTGGATCAATTTATAGAAAAAGATGCAATTTACCTATAACAATTCGGAGGGGATGCAGTGTAGAAAGGTAAGTTCATGACTCAATCTGGTCAGGGGCAGAACACCTGTCATTATAATGACACATTTTTAAAAGAATTTAGAAAGTCCATAAAATGCCTTTTCAGATAGCTTTTGCACTGAACAATTATCTTGGGCTCTACTGAATCGTTTTTTAATTAAATTATGTCCTTAACAAGAGGATGTAGGATTAAGAAAAGAGCATCATTAAATGACTGATATTGCTTAATATTTGAATTCTGAAGCAAATATCTTCTGCAAACATAGAACTTGCACACACACATAGCCCTGCAATATAACTCATTTGTTCAGCTCATTGCAAGATAAAAATCGGGCATAAATTAGAAGGAAAATAATTTTATGGAGTTTTCAGCATCATTTGTTAGTGGAATAGAATTACAGTCCTTAAAACTAAGCAGATGCAAGATCAGATCCAGCAAAAAACTCAGTGAAAGTCAAACACAATGTGTTCTGAACTGACAAAAACAAAGTACATCTTACTACAAAGCTACATGATAGTGTTATGGGGGTTTTTTTAAATTGGGTTTTAAATTTCAAAATAAGGGCTATTAATTATTTATACAGAAAAATCTGATTTGTCTTCTGCTTTTCAATTTGAAAGGGTCATTTGATTTGAATTAAGCCAAATGTTAGTGAATAATTCACTACCTTTTTTCCTTCATCCTGCCCTATTAATGGGTTGGAGGCAAAAGGCTCAAACTTTCAAATAACAAATGTTTATTCAAGTAACTGCTAATAATCAAAGACTGAAAGCTGTTACAGCAGTTAGTTATGAACAAAGAAGATTCTGCTTGTGGAATGAGAACTAATAAGTGAAAAATCAATTTTTCATCAACTGAAATATTTCCAAAAACGTAGGCCTTCATTCAGCACACTGCTGGAATCTCTATGTCATGTAACTGGATAAACACAGAGCTAAAATTGCCATCCTTGTAATTAATTTACACCATTGCATAAAAATATGGGGAGAATAATTCACAAAGAGAAACTACATGCTGCAGAGTTGCTTTAAATCTTTTTTTCTTATTTCTATGAATTACTTCAGATGCCTAGTTATATAAACCAGCATGGCACTTTCGTGGGCTTTTATAATCTGAAATACTTAGAGAATTTTATGAGTTCGTGATTGTAAAATAAGTCAATCTTGGGCTATATGGAGATTCTTCTAGTATTATTCATGTGTTTCACACATGTTGTTGCAAACCTCTTACATGAGAGAAGTAAGAACAAACATAGGTCCACTGCTACTAAAATGAGTCAAAACTTAAACAGAATCACAGAATGACAGAATTATTGAGGCTGGAAAAGACCTGCAAGATCATCAAGTCCAGCCTATGACCTGACAGCACCACATCTCCAGACCATGGCACTAAGAGCCACATCAGCCTTTCCTTGGACACCTCCAGGGATGGTGCCTCCACCACTTCCCTGGGCAGTCCATCCCAAGGTCTGATCACCCTTTCCATGGGAAGTGCTTCCTGATATCCAACCTAACCCTCCCCTGGAGCAGCTTCAGGCCAGGCCCTCTTGTCCTGTCACTGGTTGCCTGGAAAAAGAGCCCAGACCCCCCTGAGCACAACCTCCCTTCAGGTGGTTGTAGAGAGTGAGAAGGTCCCCCCTGAGCCTCCTCTTCTCCAGGCTAAACACCCCCAGCTCCCTCAGCCTCTCCTCACAACACTTCACCATCGCATGCCAACCTGTTGACAAACACCTTTCTGTGGTTTCAGTTCTGGGTTACCACTACAACAACAAAGGCTTTTTGGCAGTTCCATGCAAGAAAAATAAAACCTGCAATTTCAGGCTGGAGGAGTGTTCATCTCACAAAAATATTTATTCTTGTAGGATTACTGTTGCTTAGAGTGTAACTAACCTCGGCTCTAACCTCAGCATGTGTAATGCTAAGGGACCTAGCAGTGGATCTCCCTGTCTCTTTATCCCCTGATTAGTGTGCTCACTATGCAGAAAACTGATCTGAGATAGTGAGAACTGACTCAAAAGGAACCAAAACCAATAAGAAAAGCCAATGGAGAAAAGGAAGAATACAAATGTGTCTCCAGAATCCCAAGAGGAAACATTTCTAAGTAACAGAAAAAGGGTGTCATCAAGATGCCAGCTAGTTAGGAGAAACAAAACGGAGATTGATGTCGATGTGCTTAGGGTGATCATAAGTGAATAAAATTAGACTGATAACATCTTGTAGAGAGTAGATCATGTCTTGATAAATAGACACAAGTACATTCCAGAGAGTATCACCAAATGGCACAGAGCCTGGGAATGAAAAGCAAAGGGAAGCAAACTCTTTTCACAGATTCCTACACAACCCAGCATGTGTTATAATAATGGGCTTCCAGCTTTGTGTCAGAAACAAAACAGACTTGAAGATGGATTTAGGAATTATTAGCGAGCCAGCCCTCTCCTCTCATATCTCACATGAGATGGAATGACCCTTGCTCATTGTAAAGTTTAGAGCAAAACTGGAACTAATACTTTTCCCACTGTATTGTGGATCTTTTCTCTGCTTTTTTTTTTTTTAAAAATTATTATGTTCCTTTTGCATTACAACATCTTATTTAGATTTTGACTGCTGCTGGGCATTGAGAAGAGTTTTTAATTGTGCTGGGTGCTCTTTTTCCCTGAACAGTTAGCAATAAGTCAGAGCAGGGCCACGTGTACAAGCAGTTCAGATTTTTCATTCTAACGTGCTCTACCCTGCATTTGTCAATGTCTGAATTTCATCAACCATTATGCTGCCAATTTGTCTTGTTCTGTTTCTGTGAAGTTCATCAAAGCCTTCTCTTACAAAGACTTATGCTAAATAATTTTTGTCATCTGCAAATGCTGCTGACCTCATTTTTTTTGTTCTACCCCTCATTTCTGCCTTTCTAGATAATTAATGAATGTATTAAGTACTACCTACAGTGTGGATCCTTGGGACATACTAATACGAACTCATACTGAAGTGAAAACCAACAGCCTAATAAATTTAATTCTGTATATAAGAACAACAGTGTTGATGGTGAAAGTCAAGATGACTTGTGCCTTATTCCTAATTTGAAGAAAAAAATCCCACAAGCACCCAAAACTCTACAAGTACCTGCAATTTACACTGACTTTTACGGGACTTGTGAAAAAAAACAGGCTGCTTAAGGAAAAACCAAAACCAATTTTTAAAAAGTGGAAATATCACCTCTGTATGCCTGCTTCACTTGCTGATTACAGAATCCCTGAGCTATCCAACAGTCACAGAACCATAGAGTGTCAGGGGTTGGAAGGGACCTCTGAAGATCATCTAGTCCAACCCCCCTGCCAGAGCAGGGTCACCTACACTGGATCACACAGGAACACGTCCAGATGGGTTTGGAAAGTCTCCAGAGAAGGAGACTCCACCACCTCTCTGGGCAGCCTGTCCCAGGGATCTTGTACCATCACAGTAAAGAAGTTTCTCCTCATGTTGAGGTGGAATTCCCTATGTTCTAGCTTATACCCATTGTTACTTGTACTATTACTGGGCACCAACAAAAAGAGACTGGCCCCTTCCTTCTTGACACCCACCCCTCAGATATTTGTAGACATTAATAAGATCCCCTCTCAGCCTTCTCTTCTCAGGACTAAACAGCCCCAGTTCTCGCAGCCTTTCTTCATAGGAGAGATGTTCATGTCCTTTAAGCGTTCTTTCCCCTATGAAATTGTTCAAAGTGCATTGTCTAGGATATCCTTGGAATGTCAAAACTGGTTTACGTATTTGATCCAGAGAGGACAAGATACAGAATTTATAGCTAATCAAGCCCGAAGTAAAAGATGAACAAAATGAACTAAAGTGATGACTTCTATAGCTACATCCATGTTGGCAAGACATGCTTCCTTGTCAGTCATTTAGTTTTTTCTAGACATCAGAAAATTTCTCACATTTCTCTGACACTTTTACACAGTATCTGTTTCAGACATTTCTTTAAGCAAAAAATGTATTTTGCCACACCAAAATGGCAGTTTCTTAGTATTCAGTCACTGTTATAAAAACTAATATATTAAAACTTAGATGTGTTATAAATACAGAACATCTAGAGTTATTTCTGAAACTATTATACTTCAGCATGTCAAAAGGTGTAATTTATACATCAGCTTTACAATGCACTAATTAGTGTCTTCCAAATACAAATTCTGTGGTTTGAACATTATACCCAAGAAGAGGTAGAAGAATAATACAAAAAATACTAATGAATATTCACATGCTCTTGAAGTGAACCTCATTCAGTTATGAACATTTTGAGAGATCAAGTTTCATTAGCACAAATGTTCACAAAAAAGTATGCATTTAAATTATCAACATTTGAATAAGCTGTATTACTGGGCTAATAAGCTTTCCCTAGGAAGCCATGAAGTTTTTTGGGAAATATGCCTTGCTCTCACTACAGTTTTCAATATTGGTTCTAGTCAAAGCAGATTACTTAGGTTAGAAAATTATTGTACCTGAGGGCAAATACATGTTCCTAATGTGTGATGGTGAGAAAATTCTGCTACAGTTTAAAAAGAAAAGAAAAGAAAAGAAAAGAAAAGAAAAGAAAAGAAAAGAAAAGAAAAGAAAAGAAAAGAAAAGAAAAGAAAAGAAAAGAAAAGAAAAGAAAAGAAAAGAAAAGAAAAGAAAAGAAAAGAAAAGAAAAGAAAAGAAAAGAAAAGAAAAGAAAAGAAGGAGCATTCTGTCTTTTCAGTCCTGCTGGATGCTATCTGCATCACTGGGTACACACTCACACTTAGTAATCTGGATCACCAACTGTAGAAACTAAGACCCAGTCTCAAAAATAAATTAAGGGCCTAAAAATAAGTGAAGGTCCTTGTAACCAGACAAGACTGTACTTTCAGTGGTGGTGCAGAGCAAGGCAGGATTCAATGGGTCCCATTTCTTCTCCATATATCCACCAGGCAGTTTAAATGTTTGCTGTTCAGTAGAACATGGGGCCAGATGGTACAGTCAGAGTTACTGTACTCAGATCTGTGCAGGAGATTTTAGCATATGCAGCAGCTGTGTGTAGGGTTTTCAGGTGCCCAGCAAGAGCTAATGCTACTGTCCTGTCTGAAGAAGGTCCCAGTCAGCCTCCAAATTTCACCCAAATCACATTTCCAGACGTGATATAGGAAACTCAAACACATATGAGACCGGGCAGGTGCTTGGTGTGTTAGACAGGGATATTGCACATTAAGAATGGCTTTTCTAGTGTAATCTCAGATTTTTGTCATGGGTTTTAGATGCACATCTGCAAAATGAGAATAATGGGCAGCTGTGAAAACACAGTCATTAAATAGCTGTGAAATGCCCTGTGCTGGTAGTAAAGTGGCAATGTAAGATTCAGGATTGAAAGGGCAAAAAGGAAAGATCTGAACGTAAGTAGGATGAGTCAGAGTCAACAGAGAAGAGAGAAGCTGTGTGCATGTAAAGATGGCCACAAGCAGCAAAATTCAGACCTCATTTTCAAAGGCCATGGAGTTTAGCTTGCTATGCCATACTCACCCACCCTGGGCACAATTTTACTCATGCAAGCTGTGTCTGTGTTGCTGGGACTAGACCTTGACTTGCCAAGATTCTGAGAGTATTTTTAAAAAAACAAAAGACCTTTAAAATCTTTGTCCAGTGCCTCACTTTCTGCAGTGAGTTTGTCTCAGTGACACTGTATTTAACCTTTTCTGTTACAAATCTGCAGTGACAAATTCATCCTGATGATAACTTTATTGCTCCATGAATAACTTTTTAAAATGTTGAATATTCCATTCCCCACAGTAACCTGATTGATAGGTGGCCTGCCTGGAAAAGTGACCCTGAAAGCAGACAAAACAGAATTCAGTGCAGTGTGTACATGATCTGTTACATTCTGTTGTATATTGCAGCACCTCCTGCTTTTCTACTGACTTTCTACTGCAATCAGTGAAATGTCCTTTGGAAGGACTTGTTATAACAAAAATTGTGTTGGGCTTCTTCAAGGTCAGCAAGAAGTGCTGAATTTGTTGTACTCTATATACATATTAGAATGGAAAAACTGAATTTATTTTGAAAAAAAATTATACAGTTGAAATGCATACTAGATAATGCTATATATATGTGCATACTATATATATATATATATATGGAGAAAGAGGAAGTTTGACAGTCTTGCTGTGTAGGTAGAGAAGCCCTCCAGATCACAGCCAGTACTGTGATAAGTGAGGTCAGAAGATGACAGCAGGAAGAGAACAGGAAAAATAGAAAAGATGATGGAATTTTATAAAATGTTCCATGCTGGTCTTTAAAGCATAGAATATAACAAACCAATTCAGATCAGTGTTTACATCCAAGAAGAGTCGGAATTATTGTACTTGATTGTTGACTTGA
Source organism: Apus apus (assembly GCF_020740795.1). Lineage (NCBI taxonomy): Eukaryota > Metazoa > Chordata > Aves > Apodiformes > Apodidae > Apus > Apus apus. The sequence goes on from NC_067290.1 coordinate 1,568,638, forward strand.
AATTTCTGAGGTATGCATACCACAATGTGCAACCAAGCAACCTTGAAAAGATCACAAGTCACTTTCCTTAGTACTAAGTCATTAAACATGTCTATTTATAAATTGTAGCCATTATTTTCCAAGATCTAAGACTACTGCGTTTTCCTCAATTTCCCTGATGTATTTAAAGCAGAAACAGAGGTTGGGATTTTTGTTTGTTACTTGTCTTGTGAATTCTCCTCACTCATGCATTCATTCAGTTATTCAGTGAATAGCTCATTAATACAATTTCTATCTGTGCATAAAGGCACATGGCAAAAGCACTGTTATGTAACAGTTTGAAAAGACAGCTATAAATAACCTACTGTAATAACCATAAATTTACATTAGAAAGGTAGATAAACTCTGAAGTGAAAAATGTTTATTTTTATCTGATGTTACTGTTTCATCATCTCAGTGTTATCAGACTCATCCTGAATAATTTAGTAAAGTCTTGGGGGTTTATACCATTTGGAAAGTATTGCATAGCAAATGGATTTATATGACAGGAATAGAGATTTAAAGGGAGCTACATTTCTCTTGTGGGACTCAATCTTACTTACCTGGTACACATTCAAAAACTCCCAGTGACTTCCCTGGCAGATTAGACTGTGCAAAGAATGGCAGGTTTGGCCTTTATTTTACTGATTTTCTAAACACAAGTGCTCCTTTCTGAATAAACTGAAGGAAATCAACCATGATGGAATTTTAAATTTTCCTTATTACCTTCACTGGCTGCCTTGATTTTGGAAATTTACTGACTTTATGCCTTAGTTTGACCAGACATCTTCTCTTGGAAGGAAAATACTGGCAAGCATAACCAAAGCTTTCAGTTTTGTGGTTGCTATCAATCCATCATTATCTCTGTAGAGAACAGTTGTAAGGCTGAGAGGAGGTTCTCACAAAGTCTTTAATAAGTGTATGAAGATACAGAATGTCCAATACAGAGAATTGAAAGTGATAACTCTACTATTAGAGAAAGTGATTAAGAAATAATGGAAAAAAACAATGTTGTTTAATGTACTCTGTAAGTCTATGACACTTATTTTGAAGTAAAGAAATGTATTTTCCCCTCTTACAATTCAATCTCTCCATGTAGGCAGGAGCAGCTGAACAGAGACAGAATGCAGAGGCAGGAACCTTGCCCATGCACTTGGGGAGTAGGATCAATTTCTAATTAATGACCTTTGCCAGTCAGGCTTAACAGCTGTGTACATCTGTATGTGTGTAAGATCTTCCACTGAATTGTTGAATAATGGATGGTTATAACCACATGCTCAAACACATGTTAACATGGCTCTTAACCACTAATTCCCATGAGCCTTTTGCTAGTACTAAGGGACACCAGTTGTAATCTTTTCCCTTTGTTAACTGTTTGTAAGTACCTTTTAAAATACGTATTTGACTAATGTTTCTTTGGTGGAGATACTAGGTAAGATTCTGGATCTATAAGGGTGGAGCCACACAGCAAACTAAGCAAGAAAAAACACAGCAATGAAAGCCAGAGAGCTGGTCAGCCAGGAATTCCATGTAAAGCACTGTACTCAGAGGTCAGCCATGGGTAAGACAGACACAGAGGGGGCAGCTGAAGTGTTAAGATGCAGCCTGATAAGGAGGAAGGAGACTGACCATCTTTCCCAGTGATTTTTGCAGGATGCTGTTTTATTCTTCAGTTTAAACACAGACAGCACCACACACACAAAAAAAGATCCATCACTGTTCTCACACTAAGTTACTATTCCCAGACCACTTTCTCTCTCCAAGTCTGCTAACCTGCCCTTTGCATCTCCTACTCAGCCTGGTGTAGGCAGCTCCCCCTTTCTTCTCAACCAGAGCTTTATCCCTGGAGGAACAGTCTGTTCATTAAATCTGTTACTATTATTTGCCAGCCACTCTTTAGCTTTTAAGTCAAATATGATTTTATTTGAGAGGTTCATGAGAATGACAGTGCAGAATATTTGGCATCGTTCTACTGTGTGAGCCCTGAGTCTTCCAGTTTAATGAAACTGTTCTTGCAATTAACTTGTATGCAATGGGTTTACCTGCTGAAACTACACAGAGCTGGCCTGATACTGTTAACACAGGAGTATAGACACACCTGCAAGAGTTATGGTTAGAAGTGGTTTGAGTTAGCTTGACCCAGCACACTCTAATCTTCCATACCTCATTGCCTTATCATTGTACTGGATTTTCACCTTCTGGGTTGCAATTATTCAGAGTTGGGTTTTTCTTGGGGTGGTGGTTTGTGTTTTATTTGTGAGGGGCTTTTTGGTGTTTGTTTTTGTAGAGAAGCATTTTACAAGATTTTAAATTATTCATACATTTTTAAATATGAAAAGCCTGAAAATAAAGTCAGGTGTCCCTTGGCCTGATGGCTTTTGAGTAACCCTCAATGCTCTAAATGGACTCTAGAACTTGAGGTTTTCTTCAAAATATGTCAGACTTAGGCCTCAATCCAGGAATGCACATGTGCATAACCCTGATATTAGACACGTTAGTGCTCACATCAAGTTGGTTTAACCTTCCTGAACATGATGAGCCCTGCAAGGCCTTGTACTGCCAAAAGACACACATTTTGTTCACCCTTGAGATCTGAGGGCAGGGGAAGCACTGAGGAGATTTAAGGGAAGACAGGCAAATAGGCACCATCATCACTGTGCCATTCAAATACTGCTTTGAACAAGGATTTAAAATTATTTCACTGTGAACAGCAGGTGACCTCACATACTCACAGAGGTTTTCTCTAGCTTTATAAACATATTGTTCCAGCAGAAAATTCTTAATATCAAGATTTAATCCAAGTATAGGTCTCCTTAATTCCTTGGGAGTGTGTTCTGATCTTCAGATCAGACAAGTGAGTTTGTAAGATCTTTCAGTAACTCTCCCCCTTTTATTTTGTACTTCAGTTCAAACACTATCAGCACCTGATGTTTTGTTATTTACTGCATGTATTTTGATTGCCTCTTACATCTTTTTAAAACATAATTCTTCCACAAATGGTTCAGCTGCTTGGAGGAAAACCACTTATTGTTTGCCTTTATCCCTCTCACAGTTAAGCAGCTCATTACAGTACTCCCTCTGTCGTTCTATAATTGCATTCTTTGTGGCCAAGCAATTTCCATTTTGGTTCTTTATCAGAATTACTCAGGTGTACATTGATATGTGCGTAAAATGATACTCCTGATACATCCATCCTGTTCCAATTCCCTGCCATGCCAGCCATCCCACCAACATTCTTTGCATTGTCATTTGAGTGTGAGAAGGATGTGCTGAATCTGTGCTGGTCTCATCACTGCAACATGGAAGAAGAAAGTAGAGCACTGCAGCAACTATGCAACGTCACCCCATGATTTTAGTAACCTCTCACAGAGCATCCAGCTATACTGCCTGCCTCCCAGCCTACTCTACCCAGAATATCTGTAATGCTAACACAGTGCTGCAAGGCATGACTTTCATTTCAGTAACCAGAAAATTCACTTCCTAATTTTACTGTGTAACGGAAACTGCAGAGTTGCTCATCTCCTGCCTTATTGTACTCCTACAATTGCTTTGTATGGTTTTGAGTATGCTTTGAAAGATTTGTCAGACTTAATTGCTGTACTTACCTGTCATGTTTCATCAATAAGCTTTAAGGTCCTAAGTGCACTTTGCTGCTCCTTATGAATATCACTCAAGTCTAAGAAGTATTTGAGAAACTATAATTTTCCAGTAACACACTGAATACTCTTCACCATACACTACTGATGAAAGAAAGTAAAGACAAATTGAGATTGCAAAACCTGCTTCTAAAAGCCAGGAAGCACTGGGATAAAGACATTTTTTCACCTTATTTACAGCACAGGAGGAAAGGTACTCACTATCAACTTCTTATCTACTCAGCTGCCATTACAATAACTGTAAACACATTGTTCTGATTTAGTCATGGGCTATTTCATCACATCCCTCCCTAATATCTGAGTCTTTACTGAAATTATCTTCATAACATGCCTATGAAGGAAGGTTACAGATTGATTGACAGAGAGTAAAGAAAAAATAACACCTGCATTTTGTGGAGCAATTTGAGGTGTAGAGGCTTGATTTGCCAGAGCTTTTCATACCATCTATCTTTCTGGCCCCAGCTCACAGTGACTTAAATTGCAGCTGTAAAGTTCAGCTCTTCTCTAAATCAGACCACACAATTTCATGCTGTACATTCAGAAAATGAGTAATATACAAACAGAAGCTGCAGTGAGAAGTGAACTGTCCAGCAGCACACGGTCTTCTGGCATAGAAAATGGAATAGCTTTGCTGAGGTACTGATAAATAAAACACCAGCTGAATAAATATTGAAAAGAAATACTCCTAGGTAAATAAAAAGTCCTGTTTATGCTACTTGCTTAGAAGAGATGAGTACTGGTTAACTTCTATGATACCTAAATTTGAACTGAGTAAAGTTTCAGGTGATGTCCCCAGACAGCATCTGGTCTTCCTGTGCAGAATTTAACTACCTTAATTCCAATATGATTGTCCCCTTCTCTTGTTGCATATACATACATCATTTCTCTGTTGTAGGTAAGGACAGGCAGGTCCTCCTCACAATAACTTCATTCACTAAATAGCTTTAATTAATTCCAGAAGCATGACCTCTCCCATGCACCATGAATGGTGAAGACATCTTGCCACAAAACATCTGTTGAAATGATGATACCTATGAATGCGTGCTGACAACCAGGACAAATAAAGATTGTAATACCTGCCTGACTTTTGGCTTACAAAATATAACAGTATTTCAAGAGTGCTTTCCAATTTGTTCAAAGTTTGTAAAAAAAAATATTCAATACACAGAAATTCCGTTACAATGTTTATCCCTACATAAATCACCAGTTCATTTAAGCCTTCAGCAAAAACATCTGCAACCAAGTGAACTGAGTAGTACAATGCCACCCACTACCAAGTACAACTCCAATCACCACCAGGAGGCATAACAAACATTTTGAAATATGTTTACAAAATATGGGGTACAAAAATCAAATATAAACTTATGATTTCTGAATTCCATTTCTAGATTCCAAACACTGAACACACAAATGTGTTCATTGATCTTCACGTGTGAAATGATTGCAGATTTGTCAGTGATGGTTAAAACTTCCCTCCTTTTTCATCTTCTACCTAAATTGTCCCACTTCCCATGCTGTTCTACCAGACTTTTGAGCAATACACAGGAAAAGGTGGAGCTCATGTTAGGCTGGGTGATGAAATCTAGCTACTTACTGTGCTCCTTGGAGGAGCTCCAAGCAGCTCAGACTGGAACTGCTTGTGGAGTTCACCTGGTTTGCAGGGTTCACATACCACCAAGTTCCTTGTCTCAGCTTCTTCACCTTTTTCTGCACTTTGGTATTCCTACATGGTTTTGTTTTGTTTTGTGTTTTTCCCCTAGGACACAAAGAGGAAAATAAGTCTTCTGACTTGAAAAAATATAAGGCTATAGAACGTTGGTATTTTTATAACAAAAGAACTGTTGCTTGGCTTAGCTGTTAGCATCACTGTATGCACGATAACCTGTGGAATGTCATGTAATACCCACATCCACAATGGATTATTTTCTAGGGTTTTTCTAATCCATAGGATTTAGAATTTAATCCATTTAGGAGATATATATATATTTAATTTATAGGTCCTATTTAAAAAAGAATACCACCTCACTCTACTCTGCCTTCAGCAGGGCTTGTGGAAGGTGTTGCCCAGGACAAGGTGATAGCAGCCTGACACACCATGGTCTTCATGGGGGTGAAAATTGCACACCCATGAGGAAAACCCCCTCCTTCCCTAGCTCCTCAAGCTGTTTCCAATGTGACGTACCCTGACAGGAGCCTTTCAGGCACCAAAAATCTGCAGTAGCTCCACAGGCCCCATCCTGCCCCACACAACGGGGATGCCTGGAGCTGGGCTCACGGGAGGCAGGTCTGGGTTGTGCTGAGCACCAGGAGCTAAAGGTGAACACCAAAGTGTGTGCAGATTTAGAAACTGTGTCACGTTGAGCTACCAAATCCTCATCCTTCCTTTAACATGCCAGAATTGTAGTTTGGAACAGTAATGAGCAGGAGATACTAACCTGAAAAAAAAAAAAGTGGCTGTCAATGTATGTATATGATGATACTTCCTTATGTGCCAGATGGATGCATGTAGCAGTTTTCAGTTGTTTTGTGGCTGACAGTTATTGAAATACATCTTATAGGGCTATGATTTCGCTCTCTATCAGTTTATTTGCATGGTAGCCCTACACTTCTCATTCCTGGGCTGGTTACAAGCCTTTGATCTGGCAACTTAGACATTTGAGGGTGTTTCCGCACATAAGCAGTAATCAGAGTTTCTTCAAAGTTAAGTGAAAGGAAGTCATTAGATTAGCTGCTTGTAGTAACGTAATCTCATTTTTATATGGACCTTTTTAGTGAAAAACTTGCAAACATGGCTTTTTTTTCTTATTCTTACTCTAATCCTTACAGGCTACTGTACAGTGAAGTACATTGTACAAAGCTAAAAGCCAAACATGAAAGCGCCGGTTAAATCTAGCAGGTGTAGGCTGCCTGCTTTGTTCTGCCAGCCAACTGCTGGGCTTCGCTGGGTTGGCCACAGCCATTCCTGCATGTGCCAGGCCCCGGCCAACCGTCAGACACCAGGAGGCCTCTGCAAATCTCACCGAAACCTACAGATGTAAAGACACAAGGTCCCAGGTTTGACCCACACGTCTCTTCAGAGGGCAATGTGGAGGCACCTGAGAGCGAGCAGCCAGCAACAGGTCATATCCCTCATGCAGACAGGCTTTGACATGCATTTCCATCCTTCACCTCTCTCTGAGATCAGTTTTGATTGAGAAACGACACCACCTTGGCACAGAGCGGTTTGTCATTTTCCGTACGGGGCCTGTAAACGCCTGTTGATTCACTTCTGCTTTGCTGGGACCGGGCAGGATGCGTGGGCGGTTAAAACCCAACGCCTGCTCACGGAGACATCAGAAGGCAGCCGTTCCCTGCGTGATGGACCCCGCCAGGAGCCTTTGCAAAATAAAAAAGACCCCACAAACCAAACCTGCAACAGTTCGACCCGCATGGACATCCCCTCGCCTCGACCGCTGCGGTCGCTCCGCGCGTTTAGCGCCACCAGAAACCACCTCAGGGCGGGCGGCGCCGCCGGGGCAGGCCCGGGGCAGGCCCGGGGCAGGCCCGGCCCCTCTCCCCGCCCGCCCGGCCCCTCTCCTCGCCCCTCCGCCCCCACGGGCGCCCTGCCCGGCCGCCACCGTCCCTCCTCCCCGCCGCCACTCGCCGTCATTCCCGCGCCCACTGGCGGCCGCGGTCCGGCGTGGAGGATGGCTCCCCCGGCTCTCTCTCTCCTCCTCCTCCTCTTTCCCCTCCACTTCGCCGCCGCCTCCTCCAAGCTCAACACCCCCAAGGTGCTGCTCCCCTTCACCCGCGGCACCCGCGCCCACTTCAGGCTGGAGGCCAGCGAGGGCTGCTACCGATGGTGAGTGCAGGTGTAGCCGCCTCCCTCCCCGCGCCGTGCCTGGGGGCACCTGTGGCTCCTCAGGAGCTGCTCCCCCCGGGCTCCCCTCGCCGCTCCCACCTTCCTTCTGCCCCCCCCCCCCAGGCAGCGTGGGGGCAGAAACGGGGCTGATCCCCGAGGGGCAAGGCTGGGCGTTACGCAGCATCACTGTTGTTCTTTCTTTTTATTTCTGCAGCGGGGGTTGAGCCCGCTGGAGCGCGGCGCTGCCTGCAGGCCAGGGCGGAGGAGGCCCTGAGGGGAAGGACGGGCCCTGCTGTGGGGCAGGTGCCCACCAGGGCTGGGTGCCCGCAGGTGCCTCTCGCCCTGCTTGCACCCTCCTCCTGGACCCCAAGCAAGCCCACCCTGCTTCTCCTTGTACCCCACGCGTGCCCGCCCTGCCTCCACACATTCCACACGTGCCCTGGGTGCTCACCCCCTTGCCCTGCAGCCCCATGAGTGTGGGGAGAGCACCCAGGGCACAGGCTGCTGCTGGTGTAGAAGTTCCCCTTCCCTGGCTGTGGTCGGTAATGAAGGTCTGACAGCTTTGGGTGTGGGCTACAGGCAGAAAGGAGTTGTAGCACATGGCTACAACTTCGGAGGGTTGTAGGTGAGAGCCACTTGGTGCTGCTGAAAGCTCAGGCAACAGCCTGAGCACATCACCTGGGGATAACAAGGTCAAGTTTTGTAAGGTAAAACTCTTCTAGTTTTCTTGCAGAGGCCTTGGTGCTGAGCACATGGGTAAAACAACACGTGCTTACAAAACCGTCAGAAGGAAGCAGTTGCTGTGTGTGTGTGTGTGATGGAGCAGAAGCAGTAATGCTCCTTGAGGTGCTCAGAGCATGTTTGCCAGGTTGCACCTGCAGCTTGCTCTGCCTCTACATCCTCGCCACCCCAGGCCTGGAGCTGTTGGACGGGCAGGCAACTCCACAGCTACTTGCTGACAAATTTCCTGTGCTTTCCTATTAGAGCTGTGGGTAGCTGTTGCTGGAAGGAGGCCATTAAAACTGAAGAAGTACCAAACAAAAGGACTTAAGACATTGTGGCTGTTTCTCACCCAGAATTTGTAAAATGATGGGTGGATTTGCATGCATGAAAGTAGAGATTTAGAATTGAAATTATAACATTGAGGCCCCTTGTGTCTGGGGAGGGGACTGAGTTTGCGTAATATGGGTGATCGTGAGGTTAGATGAGGTCTATGAAAGCTGTTCTTGACTTACAGCAGGATCTGTCTTCAAAATCCATCCTTTGAATGTTTCAAGGACTTCATTACTCATCTCAAAACATTCCAAATTCTTACCTGAGTGTCCAATTTAATGAAAAATCAGTTTATGGCATGTAGTGACCTTACTTCTTTCTAGTTTTCCTTTGAGGCTTCAAGCCTACTTCTGAAAGCAGGAGGTTTTCAAAGTGATTGCAGTGGTGTCTGAGAATTCCAGTGATTCAAAGGGAAAAGGTCAAATTTTTATCATCATCCCAGCAGATTGGGAGTAATGATGAAGTTACAAGCATGGCTTTAAAGTATTTTCTGATTTTTCAAGATGCTTATGCCTTCTGGAGTTTGGGTTGCCTTTATGTTACAATTATTTTTTGGTAGAAGCTTTGTTTTCAAAGCATGCAGTGTTCCCATCTGTAAATATTGTACATGGCACTATCTTCAGGGACAAAACACAGTCTGTGCGGATATATTTAGCATTTAAATTACTTCTGTATTTATCTTCTAATTACCTTAATCCAGAAATGATACCTGGAACAATTAAAGCATTCAGAAGCCAGATTCCTTGTAATCTGCCTTCCAATAACAGCTGGAGAGGGGGAGGAGGAACACCCCCCAAAAAACACCCCTTTTTCCCCCAAGGTATACAGTGTGGTGTAGCAGAAATTATCTGAAGTGAGTAAGTAGGCTGACATGTCTGTAATATTATTTCATATCTTGTCCAATTAAATGCATGGTGAGAACTGGTGGAAAGTTTAGGCTTCAGGAGTTACTTTTAAGAAACATAACTGATCAAATTTGAACCACTGAAGTCAAGAGTTTTGTTACAGAAAGGTTACACTGATAGGAATCTGTTCAAAGGTGATGATGGCCCTGTACCATGTTTGTTGCAAAGATAACGAAGGAGAGTTTATTGCCACCTTAAATGAAAGTATGCTACTGAATGCCTCACTGCCGAGGTTACAAAAAGCTAATTGCTGTTGTGAGAGGAGCAGGAGGCAGAGAGCTGGAGTGAGATCCAGTGGCTGAGTGGTGCCTGAGAACAGCTCCTTCCAGAGAACCCAAAACCTGCACAGAGCACTGCTGTTGCAATGTTGGCTGGCAAAGCTCCTTATCTTGTGTTTCTGATACTGAGTTGTAAATTGATCTTATCACTCCATGGGAAGTATGTTGTGGCTTATGTGTTTTAAAATTATATATTAAGTGTTGCTGATCGACGTCTGTAAGATGTGCTGTAAGACTGACAATCTGATCTCTGATAATCTGGGGGTTTTGTTGTTCTGTGAATTATCTAGTTTAGCATGGGTCTAAAAACCCCTGTCCTTGACTCTCACCGAAATATGTTTTTTGTGAGATACTGACTGTTAATTCCCATATTATGAAATTACATCCTAAATAGTGGTTGTTATCCCCATTTTGGTTCTCACCTGCTCTGCATTTCCTGCTTACAAAGCCATTATAGCAGGCAGCAAAATGTTCTCCCTCTCCCTGGGAGGTGCCTGCACTGCTGACTGCCAGGTAGGCTGGCTGCACTGCAGCACGTGGCTTCAAGCTCTTGTAGATACTGGAATAAGCTTGGAATTGGGTTGAGATATCCTTGCTGATACAGGGAAGATGGGCTGTGCTGCTGTGGCTCAGGTTGGTGTTACCTGAGTATGTTGGCTCAAAACCAGAGGTGAATCTGCAGCATCCATGTTCTGCCAGCACAGAAGAGGCAGAAGAAGTATTTTTTTCTCTCAGCTGATGTGTCAACCTGCAGTGCAGGCTTACCGTTGAAAAAACTTTTTCTGAATCTGAGCATAACTTGCCTGGGAAGGAGGACAGAAATAGTAGGGACTGTTGTTGATTTGGGGCAGCTGTTGTTGCTGAACACCCACAACATGTTTTAAGACTTTGGTCTTGCTGGGTGTGAGTCTTGCCTTAGTACTTGAAGCTTCAAGAGTGTCTACATGTGAGAAGTCTGAGGAGAATGCATAATCTGAAATAATGCAAAATGTGACAGTTATGTTTTGGAAGTATACCCCCAATGTTTAGTTTCATTTTCTAATTTGAAATCAGGCTAAGCTAATTTCAGAACAACTCGTGTAGACCATCCTGTGTTAATTCCATTCTCTTAGTTGAAAGATGACTGTCACTAGTGTGGTGTTCTGTTTTCCTTCATTCAGCTAGAAAAGGTAGAGATAAGCACTTAACCGTGAAATGCTTTGGCCACCCATTGATTTGACACAATATCCAAGTTACAGTTGGGCATCTGGGTTGGGTTTTGAGAACAATCATCACTGGCTTAACTCTGCTTCCTTTGAAATTAATGGGCATGCCAGCTGATCACCGTTATAGAATCCCATGAGCAAAAGCTTCATCCTTGGCTCTTTCTGTGTTGTGTGATGTTTTCATTTGCTTTTAAAGCAGAACGGGATGGAGGGTGTTTTTGCTGCTTTTTGTTTTCCCACTACAGTAACAAACATTTTAGGAGAGGATTGAGTGAACAGTAGATAATCTGCCACTGTGTTGTGAAAAATCCCTTAGAGTTGAGGGAACTCTGCCAGGCTCCCTCGGTGTTTTATTTGGAATGGCTTCAGTTCCTATATCCATGGTTCTCTGGGATTCTGTTTTTTTATCATATAACAGCAGTTGCCTGTTGTTGTGTCTCTTCTTTGATTTTTATATGTCAACAGTGTCAGTCCCAGGAGGGACTAGAAACCAGGTAATACTTAAGATGTTAGGCAATCCAATCTTACCAAACTCTGGAAAACCTTTACAATCTAATTTCCCTCTGGCTATGTATCTGCCCATATGCCAGATACAAATCCTAAAAGTTTAGGTCAATTGACAGGCATAGTGCGTCTCCACTAATGTGGATTTTTGCTAGTCAGTTGAGTTTAGTCTGAAGAGCTGACAAAACACTGTAAAATGCTGAAGCAGTAAGAATCAACAGAGTATTACTAGAGTGAGGGAGAAAGTAATACTTGCCTGGTCTTTAAACTAGCTGATAGATAAATTAAGTATGGTCCTTGAAGTACTCACAGGTGATATTACAGAACAGTCAGTTAAAAAATGCAGGCAAAGGTTTGGGTATATCTATAGAAACAATCTTGGCACGTGGTTCTGTGTCGGGGGGAGGAGATGAAAATCATGAGTGAAATGAAATCAGCAAGAGGATGTGGCAGTCTTTATTGCAAGTGTCATTAACTCCTCAGCAAGTAGGATTTTATTTGGAGGGAAATAAATATTGGGACTTCTATGAGCTTTTTTATCCTCACCTCCTCACTTTTCTTTCTAGTGCTTGCTCCCATGCCTTCCTCTTTCTTGCAGACACTGGTATGGGATCAAGAGCTAGTGCCAGAAATGTTTCCCACTGCTTGCTTCTCAGGATCTAATTTTGACCTCAGACCAGCCTAGCTCTCAATATCACACACTGACGTGCTGCTGGAGCTCTGCTGTAATTGGAAGGTGATAGAAACTGCAGTCTTGGATGTCGTTTTAAAGCAAAAGTTTCTTTTTCTTGTTCACCTAGGATGTGATAGTGGCTCCTGTGTGTGTTCCAGCAGAGTGATGCCACTGTAATGCACAGCCTGTTTGACTAGTGCTTTAGCCTTTCTGTACTTGACCCTGAATCAGATGTAGCTGTAAACACAGCGTGCTTTTGATATTGCTGAATTATAATGGGGGTGTCAAATATTTCACATGTTACGGTGTATAAAACCAGTAATAACACATTGTTTTTTAATATAAATCAAAAGGAAACCAAGGCTCAGAAAGGCAGGCTTCTCCTTCAGCTGCCCAGCTCAGGTAATCGCCTAAAATAGCAGACATCCTGTTAGTAATAAAACTAAAAATGTATTTGTATTTAAAAAGTAAAAAATTTGTCTGATATTCTACCTCCTGTTTAGAGGCCAGATAGTATCTAATCTCAGCTCCCCTACTCCAGTGACAACTAAGAGTTAAGTAGCATTCAGCTCCAAAAGCTTAGAAGTTCCTCTACAGTTGTGGCATGTATGTAAGTTCACAGCTAAAATTCAACACACTTTTAGTTTATCTTTGTTCCTTTTTCAGGTCTGAAGAACACCCTGTAATTAGATTTAGTTTTATAGCACTGCCCTTAGTTCAAACTGGAGGGGTTATGTTATACAAAACACAGTGAAGTGCCTGTTATTTTGTAAATCAGTTTCAGACTGTAAGAATTCCAAAATATCAAATTAATAATAATTACCAAAAAAAAGACATCTATTGACAAAGAGTATCAAGCAATGTGAAGAACTAAATAATGAAAGTCAGTTACATACATATAATGCTTATTTTAAAATGCCTGTGTTGAATCAGATCTGCATGCTCAGCTTAAAAAGCCTACCAGCCAAGTATGGGAAAAACCTTACTGGTTGTGAATCCTAACATTGTTTAAAGAAACTTGCTGGATGTTGGAAAACTTAAGAAGCTACAGAAAAACAGGAAAATTTTAGTCTGAAATTAATCATTGTATAGCAAAGTTAAATGCACTGCTAATATAGATAACAAATCATGTTACTTTGGGAACAGTGTAAACCCTAGGATAAAATAAAATGTTCGTATTAGTGTACATGGCTTAGGTATCTAGAATATAACCATTTTCAGGTGTAAGTTCCTAATTGGTGTTTAAATTGTCTGTTATATGTGGCTGGAGGTTGTTTTTTTTCCTTGATCAGATAAAGTACTTTGACATTGCTGGGTTAGCAGTTGGTACTGTTATTTCAATATCCTTTAAAACTAGTCTTAGTGTAAGCAAAATATTGTTGGGAGCACACCAGTGTTATTTATTAATTGAATTAATTTTGCTCAAGATAAAAATATCATACTACTAAGCAGTGTCTAATGAACCTCGAAATCACAGAATCATCATGGTTGGAAAGGGCCTCTGAAATCACTGAATCCAACCACCAACACAAAAAAAAACAACCCAAAACCAGAGAAAACAACAAAAAAACCCACAAACAAACAAGAAAATTCCCAACACATGCCACCCACAACCTCAGCCACTAGAGCATGCCCTGAAGTGCCACAGCTATGCATTTCTTGAATACCTCCAGAGATGGTGACTCCACTACCTCCTTGAGCAGCTGTTCCTGTGCCTTATCATTCCTTCAGTGGAGAAATTATTCCTAATATCCAGTTTAAACCTCCTCTGCCAACGGTCAGACCATTTCCTCTAGTCCTGTCATTATTTAGAGAAGAGGCCAACATCCACCTCACTACTACCTCCTTCCAGGTAGTTGTAGAGGGCAATGAGGTGTCCCCTCAGCCTCCTCTGCACTGCCACTAGCATGCACAGTTAAAAAAGTTTGGACTGGGGTTTTGTTCCCTTGGATTGCAGGCTTTGGGGACCTCACTGTTTGGATAGTACAGTATGATAAGATCCAGACCCATATGAAGGGAGCCAGAGAGCTGACACAAATGTATTTTTTTCCCCATTAAGTTCTGTGAAAAGTGCAGTCTTCACTGGATTACTGACTGCTTCAAACCAAAGGGCTCTTGGTGTCTTGCACAACTGGATTTGTCTTCAGAATTGTGCTTTTCATTGCTTAAGGTTAAAAGCAGGATTTGCAGTTTTATTCCTGTGACTACAACCAAGTTGGTCCATGTTCACCCAAACTGCAGCTGCTGACTTCTAAGATTACTGAACATATTGTGATATCTTCTTTTTTGAAATGGGTACAATTTTAGTTAACAATTCTTTTTCTTCACTGTTTTGGATTGGTTGGTTCTGCCAGTAATCAAAGTAGGTAAAAGCTAAGTCTGGGAGAATGGCAGGTATAGCATTTTTTGGTTGTTTGAAACAGCCCTCGAGCTCCTTGCCAAGTGAGACGATTTTTCCCATAGATTCCAGGTAAGCATTTTTTAACATCCTCCAGAAAAGTCTAAATCAATGCAGCTTCACCATCTTTACCACGTTAGGTTGCATTTACCAGCTATTGCAATGTTGTCATAAGAACTGCTGTCATGTGGAATAGCAAAGCCCAACAGGTTTGTCATCAGTGCTTTCTTTCATTGCTTTAATACTTCAAAGGACCCTTGTGAAGGAGCTTTGTCCCAGGGTAACTAAGCAAACAGGGAAGGCTGTTTCAGACCCTTAATTCACTAGAGGCTTAAGCAGGGTGCTGGCTCTGAGCTGGAGCTGCCTTTCTGCTCCCTCTGAAGGAGCAAGGAGTTGTGCAGAGCAGCCACGAACCAGGGCTTCAGCTCATCCCAGTTTGGAGAGTAACCTTCTTTAACTAGTTGCAAGAGTTATAACCTGCTCGATTATTTTCATTGCTTTGAGCACTCTACTTTTTTTTTAATCATGACATTTTTGCCTCACAGGAAGTGAGCTCTGGGCTTAATGTCCATGCTGAGCTTCCCACAAGCTGCTTCCTGGAGTAATTGTCTTTAGAAGAGCCATACACTTCAGGGCAGGAATTAGCAGATGCATCAATTTCAGGTCGAGTTTCCATGCAGGCTTCCATTTCACCAAAGGTGATGGTACAACTTTGCATGTTTTACAGAGCATTACATCCTTCAGCCAGAGAGATTAAATCCATTAAAAAAAAAAAAAATCCTGATTAAAAAAATGTTGTTTCTTACTCGTTCAGAGCCTATGCTGTAGCAAATATACATAATTGTTATTTTTTATCATCAGGGGAAGCTTCCATTGTTTCAGAACTTGTTTCATACTTGTTATGAAAACGCAATTATGGGTGGTGAATAGAGCATTAGCTAAAATTAACCTTTTACTTCAGTATTCTCTCTGTGGTTTTGCTTGTTCTATGCCTCTCAGCCAATTAATAGTCAGGCCAAAGGCTTTGTAACTTCATTAAGAAGCAGTGGGGTATGGTTCTGAACTGATGGAGTTGCATTTGGCAGTAAAGATGTCATGGTACAGAGCATGCTGCATGTGGGTGTCTGCTCTGTGTCCCCCATCTCCCCTAGTGCTGAGGTCCTCCAGAAGCTGTTGCAGTCCAGCTCTCATGAAAGTCAAGTCCTGACCATGTATCATCTCTCATGTCTATTATGTTGGTGGCTTTTAAACCTTTGATTTCTGTCTAGTGCAAATCTAAAACCTGCTAACACAACAAAAACATCTTGCAGGTCCTCCAGCAGGCCAGAGGTTGCGAGCGTAGAGCCAGCAGGCCAGGATGGGCAGCAGTGTTCCCAGAAGGCTGTTGTCCAGGCACGGTCCTCGCAGCCCACACGTATGACAAGTATCATTTTTGCTGAAGATATAGGTAAGTTTTAACTTCTGTAAGCACATCCCTACTTGTTTATGGGCATTTTGGTATCCTCCAGAAACAGAGTCGAGATTTAGAAGTGCACAAGCCAAGAAATTTCCGTTAATGTGCGTAGTAATTTTAGACTTTGCATGAACATGGGTTTTAAGTTCTGCTTGTTAAAGGCCTCAAATAAGTGTTAATGGGTTAATGATACATCCAGGATACAGCAGGTAATTATTTAAAAAAAAAAAAAGAAGAAAAAAACAAAAACAAAAAAACAAAGGAGGGATGGCTGAAAATAATTTTCAGTACCTACTTTTTATATATTGCAAATTCAGATGTTTTGCATTTAGAATTGTCTTTGTGTCTGTCATACAATATACTTGGTTAGTTTTTATAATGACAGATAGGCAAAAACAGATGGTCTATTAAATACCTTGCAGTCACTAAATGAAGAAGTATATAGGGGTTTATTGTCTATGAGTAAAAGTAATTAAGTTCTCTAGGACATGAGGCATGTCTGACTGTTAAACTGCAGAAACTCTAAGTATGTGTTCAGAGAAAACATCTGTAACTGTCCAAATGGAAACGACAATTTTTCAGGTTTATTCTAAAGTTCAGTGAGGAAGGGAACTGCTTTTCTTGCTTGCTTAGCCACAATCACCATTTGACTGAGAGTTTCTTACTTAAGGTCATGACCTAGTTTTTCAGTTCCTTCATTGTCAGTGTCTGGTGACATTAACTAAATTGAGGTGCATTTCAACTCTTGATGAGCACATCCAGTGTTGCTGATTTCATGTGCTCTTCCTGATACCTTTTCAAGTGACTGGACAAGTGCTTCGTTGTGATGCTATAGTTGATACAATTCATGGCATCCAGATTGTGTCCACGACAAGAGAACTCTATCTTGAAGATTCACCACTGGAGCTAAAAATTCAGGCCTTGGATTCTGAAGGTAAGAGATTTACTAGTGGGACATAAAATATGTATTGAAACTTTTAAAATCATTCCACATATCAGACAATTCTTTATGACACAGTGGAATGTTAGAAGCCAAGCTGAGTAACTTAGAGGGAGTTCACTGGGTAATATGATCAGTAACCTGTTGCTTTTTGTTTAAGTGTAAAATCTATGTACCACCTGAATAGGAAAATCAGATGCTGCTTGATTTCCAATGACTTCTGTTTGCCTTTTTTCTTTATTTCCCCAGGAAACTTAACTCTAGTGCTAAGGGAATTTTTAAAAATCAGGATTTACCATAGTTCAACTAAAGGTGTTGGCTCTTAGCAGCTGTGCCTCCAGGTCAGGAGTAAGCCTGTAAAGGAAAAAGTCCCAGTGCTTGTCCTATTGAAATGTCCTATCAGGCTTTAACAAGGCTGAGCAAGGCTGCACAGGAATGTGAAGTAATCTTTGTTGGTTTGTTGGGTTTTTTTTGCTTTTGAGCTGAGATACACTACAGAATTTTGCAAAAGGACATTTTATCTGAGTGAAATCAAGCAGCCAACACTATGTTCAGAGATGGTGTTGAAGGCCAACCACTTACTGCTTCGATTAATAACCCTTAATTATAGAAACACTCACTTTTGAGAGGCTCAGAAGAATCAGTGCATTTGGACTGAAGGCATAATTATTCAATAGGAGCAGAAAACTTCGGCTATTCATACTGTCTGTAGCATCAGAAAAAGAACCGTGATGCTGTTAAGAATTTCATGCTTTGGTTTCAACAACTGATTTTTGTGCACACATCAGCGCTCACAAAAAAATCAGATTATTTTTAGGACAACTGCAGTGTTGAAAGGAAATGGTATGTAAAGCAGCTATAAAAGGTTGAATTGTTTGTTCTGTGTAGTTAATTAGCCCAACCTACATTTGTTTGTCTGTAAATCATGAATGCCAGGTTATGTATGGGAATATGTTAACAATGAAAAGTAATTTTCATTTTATACTGTGCGTAATACTGGGTTCTGGGCTTGGCATCTCTGCAAACTCTCAAGCATGCTCCATGCACTGATTTGCACTGGAAGCCACCCAAGTTAGAGCCTGAACAGAAGCAGTGGCTCAGAGCCTACAAAGAATGTTTAATCTGCATGACTGAAACAAGATATTGGTTAGAAGCCTTAGGACTAAACTTTCTAAGTTTAGGGCATTGGAATATACTTAAAGCTTTGAAAAACAGTTCCCTTTGACCCAAATAAGCTTGGTGTATCCATCCTGAGGAGACATTTGGACATACTGGATTATCAATAGTCTTTCTTGGCACACTTAAGAGAAAAAACAAACCAGTCAAGAGCAGTGGCAAGTTTATTGAAGGACATAATTGTTCAGGAGAAGTCAAATAATTAAATAAAGCACTTCTGAACGTAATTTCTTTTCATTATTAAGAAGGTGAAAAAAGAAATATTAAATAATTATCTATTTCAGTGAATACTGGGAAAAATCTGCTTAGATTTACTGAAAACTAGCACAAAGAAGGGGTGTGAAGCCAGTGAGTGCAGCCTGTGTGAAGGAGAGGGAGTAGGTGCTGGGTAGCACCTGTTGTATGTAGACATGTTGCAGTGAGGTACCTTTTTCCTTGGTAGGTTAAGTTGTTAAATGGGCCCTAGGAATGTACCCGGGGTGATTTGTTTTGGGCTGATGGTGATTACTGCATCTGGTGTGGGTCAGACTGTCCATTAATATTGATGATTCTTTTCCTGTGAGTATCAATATGCCTTCAGGAATAATTTATTTACTTATTCTCTGCCTTACAGGTATTGTTCATTTAATTTTTCCATAAGCTGTTGTTTTAAGCGGTTACATTAATGTGGATTCCGTTTTGTACATGTGTTTAATAAGCCATTCCAAATATAAACTTGATCCCCAAATACTACTTTTCAAAGATTAGTAATGCAAGAGAGGAAGATGATCATGGAGAGCTTTGGCCAAATGAAGTATGGAGAGTAGAGAGGAAAAAATCATACTATTTATTGATTTCTTTTATCTGCTAAACTTGAGCAAGTTATTGTATTATGACTTCACTAGTTAAATAAGAGAAGGACTTGAAGATGTGAGTCTGCATTTCTTTGGCTATGCCTGTGCAAGGAGCATTGGCTCCCTACCCCAGCAATGGAGCATAGCACATCAAACCAGCTCTCTTACTTGCTGGGGATTCCTCCAGCCTGGCAGGGAGAACTGCTTTGCTGCTAAATCATCAGAGAGGGGAAGCTCTGGGCTGGGGTAGGGTTGGGGAGCAGGAGCACAAGGCCCTGCCTGCAGTGACATCTGAGGAGGAGCCTGGGTGGGTTACCTTACAACTGGTCTGCAGCTCCTGTGACAGCTGTGTGATCCTGCAAGGAAGGACAAGGACATCATAAAGCTCCTGGCAAGGACTGTATAACCCATCTGGCTCCCTGGGAGCAACCTCTGGTAGGATTAGCCTGGAGTCAGCCACTGCCCTCCGTGCTGCCAGCAGCCAGGACACTGGGGCCCAGGAGTGGTCCAGAGGCCGTAAGGACAATGCTGAGCTCTTGCAGCCCGTGGCTGTGCCCAGCCCTCCCCCAGTGCCACTGCAGGCATCTCCCCACTCTCCTGGGAGTTTCCACTGCAGCAAAACAAGTGTGTCATACAGCTCTGCATGGCTAAAGCATCAATCATTAAAGAGTTAGACTTGCATGCATGTTAAATAGTCCAGTCTCAGTTTTAATTACATTGCCTTTTGTGTTTGAGTACGGGGAAAAAACCTTACTGGTTGTGAATCCTAACATTGTTTAAAGAAACTTGCTGGATGTTGGAAAACTTAAGAAGCTACAGGAAAATAACTAATTGTTCAGTCTGAAATTAATCATTGTATAGCAAAGTTAAATGCACTGCTAATATAAATAAATCATATTATTTTGGCAACAGTGTAAACCCTAGTATAAAATAAAATGTCCATATTAGTGTACATGGCTTAGGTATCTAGAATATAACCACTTTGAGGTGTAAGTTTCTAATTGGTGTTTAAATTGTCTGTTATATGTGGCTGGAGGTTGTTTTTTTTTCCTTGATCAGATAAAATACTTTGACATTGCTGGGTTAACAGTTGTTACTGTTATTTCAATAATCTTTAAAACTGGTCTTAGTGTAAGCAAAATATTGTTGGGAGCACACCAGTGTTATTTATTAATTGAATTAATTTTGCTCAAGATAAAAATATCATACTACTAAGCAGTGTCTAATGAGCCTCGAAATCACAGAATCATCATGGTTGGAAAGGACCTCTGACATCACTGAATCCAACCACCAACACAAAAAAAAGCAACAATCCCAAAACCAGAGAAAACAACCAAAAAAACCCAAAACAAACAAGAAAATTCCCAACACATGCCACCCACAACCTCAGCCACTAGAGCATGCCCTGAAGTGCCACAGCTATCTTGAATACCTCCAGAGATGGTGACTCCACCTCCTTGGGCAGCTGTTCCTGTGCCTCATCACTCCATTTGCTGTTTAAAATCCTGGTTTTGGGGGATTTGGAACTGTCTGCAGTAAGTTGTATAGAAATGGGAGGAGCAACATAGGCTGTGTGTTGTGTTAACTTGTCTTAAAACATTTTTGTGGCTTAAATAAGTCAAGAACCTATAAGTGTAACCATTTGAAAGTAAATTTGCTTTGATTCTTACTTTATTAATATAGATAATAATGTGAAAGGGAAGAACACAGACAAGAAAGTATCTTTAAGTATAATAAATGCTGGAATTACAGTTCCATATTTTTTTGTGCCATTGGGCACTCTAATTTAGAGCGAGAGACTCATCTTGACAATTAGGAAGTGTTTTACATTATCAGCTCATTACACTTAAATGTAATAATGACAAATCTTTCCTTTCAGTCTGTTTCTTCCTTTTGGTTTCTTTTTAACATTTACAATTTCTCCTGTTCTAGTGGTTCATAGTTTTGTAGAAAAAAAGGTGCTCAGTTTGAGTTCTTTGAGTGAAGACTTACTCCTGTCATGGGCAAATCATGGTGGTATTCAAAAAGAAAATAATACATGTGAAGAGTGCAGTTCTTCAGTGCTGTAAACTCAGGTTACCCAGATGGTATCTCAGATCTATGTATTTGAAGATTAAAGATTGTTTAGCAGGTTTTTTTGATGTCCTGTTAATATTTAAGAAATAATAAGGTTCTGTGGTTGAAGGGGGAAAGAGGTGGCTAGTGCCAAGGAGCTCTTAGGGGGTGACAACCTGCACCTATCCAGTGGGCTTTGGGAAGAACGTAAAGTGACACATGGTATTGCAAACTCTCAGCAGAAAAGCCAGTTAAATATCTTGAATTTGCCAAAGTCAAGTACAGCAGGATAAATTGTATTGGTAATTAGTTTAAAACCCCTCTTTTAGGGGTAAAATACAGAAATTTCCTGGCGAAAAAGACAAAGTTTGTGCTCCAGGAAGACTCTGTGGTTGTTGTTTACTTTTGTTCTAATCTGGTTGTTTGTTTTACAGGAAACACTTTCAGCACATTGGCAGGGTTAGTCTTTGAGTGGACAATAGTGAAGGACTCAGAGGCTGATGGCTTCTCCAGTGGCCCTGCGGCCTTACGGTAGGTTCATTCAGTTTTCTGTACATTAACTTTGGTGCATTTAAATATTTCCCCACATCTAGGCAGTTTATTAGCTGATGCCTAAAATAATGCTTATGGGTCAGTTTTCTCAGGGATGTTTTTTTTCAGTGCATACTTAACAGCCTGGGCACTGTTAACCCTGCTTAATTGAACACCTGATACTACTAATGAGCAACCCAGGTAGCACTAATCCAACAGCTAGAAATAAGTAGATGCAGTTGTTGATCTTCCTGAAATATCTTATGCAAAGGAAAAATGTACCAGTAAGACTTGGGCTTTCAGCAGAGATGATTTTTTGTTTGTTTTGTTGTTTGTTTGTTTTTAATTTTAAAGGAAAAAAGTCCTTTTCCTTTGCAGAAAGGAGCTTTCCAGACCTGAAGAGTTTCAGGTTCCAGTCAACACCTAGTTCTGGTGTTGAAATAGCTTTCAAAGTAGCTGACCTTTAAGATGGAGCAGCCAAGTGGCTGCTTGTGAGCTAGATACAGCTTGTAAGGCTGTGTGGAATAATTTAATATATAGCCTTTCAGACCAAGCATGAATGAAATTGACTTGCTTGATAAATAAACCGTGGTACTGGATTCATTAGATGTCCTGACTCAAAAAATAAGTTGATTGGAATTTAGAAGTTCTGTATTTTGTGGAAAATTCTATCCAAAGGTCTTGAAAGTTATTTCAACTCACTAATGCATAAGTTATTTTCAGCATTCCAGTATAATAGAGAAATATTCCCTCCATTTAGTGAAGGTGGAGTTCTGCCTAAAAGTCAGAAGGTTCATCTGTGGCAGGGATAGGAATTGAATTCAGGCTGTATGATATTTTTTTTTTCTCCTAGATTTGTCAGCAGTCCATCTTTGGCCTCTCTTTTGTTGTTGTGTTGGGTGTTTTTTAATTTTCTGAAGCGTGTGCACTATGTAGTTTTTACAGTGGTGACTTCATTGTTCTGTCCTTCAGTGGCTTCAAACAAAAAATTGAGTTTCCGTCCTTATCAAAAGGACCAGAGTTGAACACTACTCAGCAGTACCTCGTATGGGATATTTTTCAAGTTGAACTGGAGGAGTTTTATCTTTGCACTGACACCAACTGGTCTCAACACACCCCCATCCTGTTACTTAGCAGTATTATGCCAGTATTCATCACATTAAATGCCACAGTGAATCTTGATTTTGCTCAATGTGAATGTTGGCAGCAAAAGTGCCTTCCTGCTGTATTTGAATGTGTCCAGACTCCAAACACATGAAGCATGTTTATTTACTCACAAAGTAGTTTATAGACACTTATTGATTACAGCTTTAGTCAAAACTTCCCTGACATACAGTAAGATAGTTATCTGAAATTGATTCAAGCTCATATACTGGCGGCTTCAGTTACTTCAGAAAACAGGTTCCAGAAAAATGTAGGTGGTTTGGGGAGCATAAAATAATGTAGGAAACTGTATCCTCCTCTAAAACACCTGGCTTTATTCACATGAAGTTTCTATCACTAGCCATGGAGAAATCAGTTATCTTAGAGAGCAGAATGGTTAACAGGTAATGTCCATCCTCAAACCTGCATTCCAAATAGACTGGAAATGGGGTAGAGGTAGCAAACAAGACTCATTGCTAATGGGTAAACAAAAAGTCCCAGTTATGCAGCCTTAGAGAAGCAAGCACACAGCATTCCCTAAGGAAAGCTGTTAAGCCCATAATACACTCAAAACTGTGGGTATGAGTGTGGCCCCTGTCTACAGTGAGAGCCAGTGTGCTAATTGCTCAGTTTCAGTATAAGTATTTGCTAGAGATATGATTTTAACCAAGCTAATATTGATACATCCTCTACTGTTAGCACAGCTATGATAACATAAAAATGTTCTAGTGGGGTTACGGCTTTGCAATAGAAAGGATAAACTGTCATTAATGTGTTAATACTCATAACTGTTCTCAATATGGCTTTATGGATTTTACTGTGGAAGTGCACATAAAGCCAGACAGATCCTGCATGTAGTGAAGCTGGCAACCTTTCAAACATGGTCCTCCCTCCATTTGTGCTGTTGTTTACCCATTCGTGGCAAATTCCTTTACCCTCTGTTGTCACATCTTGAAATTTCTGAAGTGTTACTGCAAGTATTCTGCTTGTGACTTATTTTCACAGTCATTTATTAAATGCATCCTGGCTTCTTCATATAGGTTGAAGTTGTGTTCTGGTTTTTTAAGCTGTTGCTTTTACAAGCACAAGCTTTGGGTCCTTCACATCAGTTGTTCCACAATTAGAGAGTTTTTGCAGTCATCTACTGTAAAAACAGGACGGATCATTCTAGACAACATGTGCAGTCTTCTGATATCTCTTGAAAACCCACCAACAAGCTTCAAACAAACTTTTATCAGTCTCAAAAATGAGCTGCAGATATCTTGAAGAATGAGTAAAATTAGTATATCTTGTCCCAGGCAGACAATTTAAATTTGCTTAACAATGGAATAGATGCTGCTGCTACTTCTTTGTGGGTTTACAAAGATTGGTTAACAGTTTTCTGTTCACTTTTTGGTTCACCTTTCAGTATACTCAAGTTCTTAGAATCCACTTATATTCCACCTTCCTATATATTGGAGATGGAAAAAGCTGCCCAGCAAGGAGACATCATTTTGGTGTCTGGAATGAAAACGGGGAGTTGTAAATTAAAAGCAAGAATACAGGAAAGTGTCTATAAGGTAAGCAGCTTGCATTTATCTTTTTATCTTTTATTGTTTAGTCTTATAGTCCCACATCACAGGAGTCCTGTGAGTTTACCCTGCCATATTGTTGCTGTTGTGGATACTAGTGCTGTGTCCCTGTCTGCACTGTCTCTGTAGCCTGTATCGCAGATGATCACCCTGGAAGGGTCCAAGTTTGGTGCAGTTGCCTAATCCAGGAGGGTGCATGTGCCAGAGCTCATTCCTAAGCATAGCTCTCTGACAAAAGGCCCTGTGGCACAGAAACACACTTCAAATACTTCTGTGCAATTTTATTACTCTTGATAGCCGTATTATGTATATAACTAACATCATGCTGGATAGGGCATTGGCCCTTTAGGTTTTTTAAAAAACGACCAACTTAGAACATTTTAGGTCTTTTTTCCAATAAACAAACAGCTAGAACAAGAATCACTGTATTGGATATACCTTTATTTCCTGTTGTGCTAGAAGTTAGTGTCATATGAATACCTTGTTAGTACCTAATTCTGCCCCAGTAGACTTCTGGTCTCCAAGGAAGGGCTTTGGGATCATGGTGTCAGTGCTGCAAAGCTGTTGGACTGCAGAGCTGGCAGCCTTCCCAGCTGCTATGGATCCATGCTGGTTCTTTTTGTAACTTATGGTGACTGGGTTTTTCATTTAACTCTGGTAACAGAATTGGTTTTTCTCTTAATAGAATTTACAAACACTTGAGAGTTTTTATGGGTTATTGCTTACAGGGATACTTGACATTGCATCAGCTCAATACTACCCCTTAAAAAAAATCCTTGTATAAAATGGTGAGGGTTTTCTGAAGTTCATCTAATGTCTGCAGTCTGTTTTTGTTGTGCTTACTGTTTTTGCTTAAAGCTGAATTGACTTGGACTTATCTAACCCATACCTGTAAAAAGTATTCCATGAAAATAATATCTGAATGTATGCTCTGCTAGTAACATGGCACAAATAATAGGGCATGTTAAGAATTTTCTTTTTGCTGCAGTTCTATCTTAGCTGATTGTGCTGAATATAGTTACTCTACATGGTATGTCTGACTTTCTTTCTGGAATGCTCATAGCTTGTTATTCCGTTCTAGTATTTGTTTTTCTGAATTAGTTTTGAGGTGGTAAGTCCAGTTGAAGTAATCTTGTTCTGTTTGCACTTTTATGGCTTTCTGCTTAGTAGTTTCTTTAAATCTTTTACTGCATCCAGACTGCCCATTTTTAGTGAACAGCCTTGAAATAACTGTAAGAGAATTTGTACAATTATCCGTTGTATTCCTAGTTGAGTAGACCAATGAGCTTGATACAGATCCCTCAGTGAAGTTATAAAGGTGGTGTTGTATGGGGGTACTATGTTTTACAGGAAGGAAAGTAAATTTCTAGGTTTCTGAATAGTCACTGTGGACCTCTCAAATTTTCCTCTATTCTCCAGAAAGCTGAACAAAAATGATGTCCACAGAGTCGATTTTTTTTCACCTTTGCACAGAGCAGATCTCTGTACCAACCACTGTCCTTTGCATTTCCCTCTTGTGACAAAATTTGAGATTATAATAAATAGGCAATTACAGCAAGTAATATTTTTCACTCATAGATTATAAGTTATTACTGCACAGTCTGTTTCAAACGAATGAACTGCTTTAAATGTGGTTGCTTTTTCTTTTTTCCCCCCTCAAATCAACAGCATGTACAACCTGCAGAAATCAGGTTGCTTATTTTGGAAAACATCCTTTTCAGTCCAGCGTATGACATTTATCTTCTGGTGGGAACATCAATTCAGTACAGAGTTCAGAAAATAAGGCAAGGGAAGATTACAGGTTTGTCTTAGTTTGGGGGGGGTTTATAATACTTTGTGTGAATTTTTAACTGCTGAGAAATTTTTAATTGTGTTTAAAATACCATGTGAATATTTAATAATGTTTTCCTAAACCACATGATAATACAGCTGTTGTTTATTTTTTCTCTCAAATACTTTGTGTCTATAAAGGATTTATACACTTACTGATTTGTCGTGGACCTGAAGCTAAGGTTATCTTAGAACAGGAGCTAACACTATAATTTATTTCACATTGACCAAGGAACTGTCTGAGTTTCTTAGTTAAATCAAATTTAGATAGCTAGCTTTTCTAACAGAAAGCATTTTCGTGACAAATGGATTTGCTCCACTTCTACAAGTGTGGGTTAGCTGGCTTTATATCCATATAAAGGTGTGGAAGTTTGTAATTGCATCTGTTGCTTACAAGGAGCTTGTGCTGGTAATGACGTTATTCTTCTGTTTTTCTTTTTTCCTGGACTGGTAAACCAGGCTCTCTGCATGGGGGGGTAACATAGTATGGAGTAACAGAAATTGTTCTGTCCACTTTTGAAGCTGGAAATGAATTGGATGTTAAGTCTGAACTGCAGGGTGATATTATTTGGTAATTGCAGCATGAAGTAATGTTACGCCAGAGTCTGGGTGTGTGTGTGCCTGTTGGTAGAAGTAGAAATGCTATTTCTAAAAGACATTTAATGGGTGCACGAGGCATCAATAACAATGAATCAGCAATAATTAGCAGCATGTGAACACTGAGACATGAGCTGTTATTGTTTCATGTGTTGTCTTCTTTTATCTGCAGAATTAATGATGCCATCTGAGCAGTACGAGCTGCAGCTACAGAACAACATACCTGGTCCCCAGGCAGACCCATCTTGGCCAGTTGCCAAGTTGGACCAGGCAACACTGGTTGTTACTGCATTGTATCAGGGACAAACCAACCTCGTCCTTGGGCACAAGAGTATCCTTCCTAGGTGATGCTTTTTCATCCAAATCTTTGTGGCAGGAGACAAACTTTCCACCTATTGCAGCACAAAAAAATTATCCATGTTTGTGCCAGTAGTCTGGAAAATCAGGAGCACCAGGTGGAGCCATAGAAAGCAGGACTGCTGTGAAATCAGTCTCAAAAGACTCTGCCTGGTGCCTTGAAGTGTTCTGAGAAATTGGTTGGCAAAAGATCAATTAAATCATGTCTGTCCCCCTCAGTCAATGTGAAAATGTGATGGAGCTTTGTTTAATTTTTATATTTAGAGCACTACATTCTCTAGTGGGAGCTCTCTCAAATGCTCACTGTCTTTCAGGACTTTCCACTGTACAATTAACTTTAAATACCCAGAGAGGCACAAGGAGCCCCAGGAGCAAGCTGATCTTTACTTGACTTTTGTCAAAACTTTTCTGTTCCTTCACTGAGACTCCAGGTATTCGCATGCAGGGGGTTTCCAGGCTACCCAACAGCACCATCTATGTTGTAAATCCTGAGTATCTAGGTTGGTACTGGTTGCAGTTTCCCTGATGGCTTCATATTTCTTGCCTTGTTTTTACCTTGGTGTTTTTCTATGTGTATATATATATGCTTCCATTTCTTGTATTACTGTCCATAGAAAAGTAAGCTTATTTCTAAAAGCAGTTCGATGTGAAATAGGTTTAGTAGTAAATATTTACTTTGTTTCATGTCTGCATTCAGCAGCTTAAACCAATGAATGTGCATCTTCAGTGTAGGCACCAGATGGAAAATGCTTCTGTTCATTATGTAAAGAGGCCCTTGGTTCATGCTGGTCAATATTTCGTGTTTTGTAGGATTTACAGTTCATCCAGGTGACAGATGGGTCCTAGAAACAGGCAGACTTTATGAAATCACAATCGAAGTGTATGATAAATCAAGCAATAAGGTGTATTTATCTGATGTAAGTACAAATGTTGATATACTTCTGAGTGTCTGTCTCCTAAATCCTGGCTTTCTCTGAAATCAGTTGAGCAGTTTCTTATTTATAGTGAGGTAGAACACCTCAAAGCATGTTTCTTGCCTTTTCGCTTTTCCACCTATGATTTGTTAGTTTCTTTTTGATAAAATAAAGCATTCTGGATGATGCAAGATAAAGTGCACACTGGAGTCTAAGTCCTGCAGAAAAAGCTGGAAGAAGTTGGACAATGCCCTTCATAATTGTAGCGTGGGCATTGCACTGGAAATTGGGAATGGTAGTAATAGCTGGAGAGCAGTCCCAATATAGTATTTCATCTCATCAGAGCCCCCAAAATAAAAGATTATCACCTTTAGGGGCACTCTTTCCTCTTAAAGAATGAGGGCTCAGGTGGACTTATAACAGTTTTGGGGAGCTACCTGTTTCCTTTCACTTGGTCATGGGAAGAGCTTAGATAATCAGTGAGCGTTACAGCACTTTACGGTTTGGGAGTTAAGATGACTTCTAGGTGCTAGACACATTGCTCTTAAAAAATAAATCAAACAAGATTTAAATAGTTCCTTTGCAAGCAGAAAAATGTTATTAAATTATTGCTTTTCCGAATACTGACCTTCTGTGAATGTTATTTGATTTGCACTGTTTGCTTCCTGAGAAATAGCTGAGTTTCAGCTGGATTTCAGAAACGCGCTATCGGGGCAGTGTATGTGCTTGTTCTTCCCTTTTGTGTTTAAGAATGGTAAAAGAAAGAAATTATTATGAAATATGTATTATTTAGTGTTACAAATACTGTTACTTTTCATGTTAAATTACATATAGCTGATAATTTTAAGAAGCAAATGTTTGCTGTGGTGTTAATGCAGTGTCTGAAAGAAAATCTTGTTGAAAGACTGAAACTTTCATAGAGAAAAATTCTTACTCTGATTCAGAAAAGTTTCTTTGTACTATGTTATTAAACAGATATTTTCTCATGGATTTGTAGCTAACATGTTTATGGCTGTCATTACAATATTAGTATCAGTTACCTGTGGCAATATCTCTTTATTGTTCTGGTTTTAGAATATCAGAATCAATACAAAGCTGTCCAAAGAATATTTTGAGGTGCTGAAGTCGTCTCTGAACGGGTCGTATCATTATGTGAAAGCAATAAAGAAGGGTCAGACTGTTATTGATGCTGCACTGACATCAGTAATAGATCAGGTATGTTGATAATAAAAACTTCTACTTCACTGATAGGCATAAAAATAGTTTACTTCTGCAGTGGTGACTTAATAGTGACACAGCAAACCTAAGAATTACATGGGTCTAAGCTGCCTTTATTTAAACAGATTAAGAACCAAATTCTAAAATCCTTACTTCAGGAAAACTGTCAATTGAGTCAACAGAGGATTTGCTTAAATAAAGACTGTGGGATTTTACTGCCGAGTGTGTGGCAAACACCTGTGAAACTAGTGGTGATTGTTTTTTTCATGGCAGATACTTATGTGGGCACATGTTGTATCCTTGTGCTGGTCCTCTCACATTCTCTGAGTGAATTTTACAATTTATTGTGGTAGGATCATCAGTGTCATACCCTGGCCTTGTTCTGCATTCAGTTACATTTGGAAAGTTTTCTCTCATTTGGTAAGTGATGCTAAATGCTGGAATGAAAATCTGCCAAATGTATCAGCCTGCAAACTCCTTCAAATTAATATTCATTAACTTTCTGCTAGTTGGGCAGGCTGCTGAATGTATGGTTAACTAGGGCACGTGGTGTGAAAGTGATTTGCTTTTGCTTGGAACTTGGAAAAATTCAACACCCATTTGCTTGACTAGGATTTAGTAGATCCCTGTATATGATAAGCTGTGCTCGTGCTCTGTGTTTGAGAGGTACTCTTGAATGAAATGAGGTCTACTGAGAGCTGTTGAAGTTTTCCTTCAGAACTCCAGTCAGGAGCAGTATGGTGTGCCAGAGGGCTATGACATTACAATGACAGCTAAGTTTTTAAGGCTAGTGTTACCAGATGAGTGAGAAATGGATCTTTAGGTCGTTAGTCTTAGAGTTTTGTCTTCTCCTACTGTGAGTGGAATGAGCAACTAGTAAAAGCAGGTGTGGAGTTGCGGAATTAGCTCTCCAGATGAGGTCTCAAAAACTAGGAGTAGGAAAGACTGGATTTCTTGTGGCTGTTGGCCTTTTAAGTGGAGGTGGGCACCTGTATCTCTGTAGTAATGCTGTTCATTTAATACAATAGCACACTTTGCTGCAAGGGGCTGACTGTTTGCTCACAAGTAACACTGTTCATAAGTGACCCTAAATAACTGCTTTCCTTTCTCTCTGAGATGTTCTCAACAACTTGTCTATATATAAAGACCTAAACATTAATTCTAGAAAGAGCTGTGGTGCCGTTTATAATGCTGTGCTCTTGCTTTTTGCAGGATGGAGGTGTCCATATGTTACCGGTTCCAGTACGAAAGCAGCAAGATGTAGAAATATATGTTCCCATAGTTCTTACACCCAGTATTTTGACGTTTCCTTGGCAGCCAAAAGCAGGAGTCAACCAGCACCCCATCCAGGTATGCCAAAGAGGTCTAATTGCAGGAAGTGTCGCTCAAGCAGGTGTAGCAAGGCATGAAACCACTTAAATAGATTTTGGCTTTGGATACTTCAGGCACAGTGATACCCAAAACTATATTTGGAGGAATTTTGTTGCATGTTAGTTGCAGGAATTAAAGTGTAATTTTAAAAAAGCACACAAGAAATCAGCAAACATAAAAGCCCCACCAACTTGTACCTCTTGTCTCTTGTTTGGTTCCTGTCTCCCTCAGACATGCACTGCACACATATGCACTGAGTGGTTTGGAATTACAGAAAACATCCTAGGTAGTAAGCTTCATAGTAAGGACTAGAGGCAACAGGCTGACCATGAGCCAACAATGTGCCCTTGTGGCCAAGAAGGCCAATGGCATCCTGGGATGCATCAAGAAGAGTGTGGCCAGTAGGTTGAGGTCATTCTCCTCCTCTATTCTATCCTAGTGAGGCCACATCTGGAGAAGTGGGTCCAGTTCTGGGCTCCCCAGGTCATGAAGGTTAAGGAGCTACTGGAAGGGGTCCAACACAGGGCAACAAAGATGGTTGTGGGATTGGAGAATCTCTCGTATGAGGAAAGGCTGAGACAGCTTGGGCTGTTCAGCCTGGAGAAGAGGAGACAGAGGAGGGATCTCATCAGTGCTTCTACAGGGGGTGTCAGGAGGCTGGGGCCAGTCTCTTTTCCTCACTGTCCAATGACAAGGGGCAATGGGCACAAGCTGGAGCACAGGAAGGTCAAGCTAAACATGAGGAGAAAGTTCTTTCCTGTGAGGGTAACGGAGACCTGGGACAGGCTGCCCAGGGAGGCTGTGGAGTCTCCTTCTCTGGAGACATTCCAAACCCGTCTGGATGTGCTCCTGTGGGATCCTCTGTAGGTGACCCTGCTCTGGCAGGGGGGTTGGACTAGGTGATCTTCCCCACCATGCTGTCAGTGTGGATCAGTGACTGCCAGCAGCGCATGACAAGGTTCCTGAGCAGCACCCTGTGAACATCACTGTCATTTGCTGCTGCTTCTAATAAAAAGTTATAGGGAGGCAAAGGCCACAGATTGATTTATAGTGTGCCCGTCTAAAGTGATGTTTTTCTTACATTCCTTGTGTGTGTCTTTCCTTCCATACACTTCCTGAGGCAAATTGCTTGTTTTCCAGTATCTAGAGTGTAGTCTTAACTGGAGAAAAGACCACTGTGCTTCCCCAGCCTGGACTCTTACCCCAGTACAGTGATACCCAGATCTCATTCTCAGGTGTTTTGTGTACAGTTCCTACCTCTCCCTTTTACCATGAAGTCTTGCTGAGTGTTGGGTCTCTCTTCAAGTGAACAGGGTGCAGAAAGAGGCAGTGGGACACAGTGTCTGAATTGAAGGAGTCAATCTCGTAGGCTAAAATTGCACTCTGGTGTAAATCTGAAGTTACTGCCATAGAGTCTAGCACTCTCATCTATATTTTAATTTCTGTGCAATTAGTTTGGTTTAGTTCATGCTACACCCAGCAACACCAGCAGACTGTGGTAAAAATTCTTAGTACAAATAAGCATTTTCAGTGCTTGATCATAACTTCTGCTTGAGTTTTCCAAGTAAGGGAAAATAAGTGCAATTTTCTGTTTCACACCTCTTTTACAGTTCTGTTATTGTCTTGACTTCTCTTGCATATATCATTAAATATCTCACTAGAGAACATTCATTCATGTTGCTCCAGTAATCTGCATCAATATTCTTACTTTACTGTGATATTTTTTTTTTCATTAAATACATAAAAACTTTTTTTCTCCTGACATTTGAAATAATTTGCATTTACTGAAACTGAGAACATTTTCCCACTCTGCCCATTCAACAATACTGGTGGTTGTAGAAAATAGCACAAAGCTTGGCTGCTGTTCCTGCCTGTAGATTAGTGTTTGCCTCCTACACTAGTTTTTGAGTCAGGCTGTTTTAAATTGGTGAATTGACTTTTTCTGAAAATAAGTTGAAAAGGATTTTTGGAACTAGCCAAATTCTGTTTATAGCTGAAGTAACTCCTTCCAGATGGTATCAGAATGTCTTTTAGGTTTTACTTTGTCAGCCGTCTGGTTTTTGTTTGTTGCTTTCTTCATATTTTTGCTGATAAGATGGCTACTATTGCAAGGAACAAGGAAAAAAGGACACTTCCTTTCTTCCATGCATTAGAGAAGTGAAGTGCCATCTTTGTGAAGCCAAGCACATGGAGGTTATTTTTTTTCCAGTGAGGGCATCACCATCAGTCCTAACAGTGGAGTGGAGTTCAGCCAGTGGGCTGTGGATTAATTAGACTGAAGTAGAAGCTGGTTTTACCCTTTCTCTCCTCAGTGCAAACTGATTGCTAGAGAGACAAATGTAATTAATCTGGTTTGTATAGCAATAAGATGTGACTCCATAGAATTATTAAGAAATAGATATTTGTTTCATGTTTTCATTCCCATGTTTTAACTGAAAATATCTTTACAAAACATTCTGAACTTTTACATTCTCTAAACGTTTCTCAGTACATCCCATGCATCTCCTCCTGTCACACACCATCTTTCCTAGTCATCCATTTGTCTTTGTCCAGTGCTCTTTCTTTAATCAGGTTGTGCACTTGCTCATGGGAAGGAAAAAAGGGAAATTACTGTCCTTTTGATAGACTTTATTATTTTTTTTTGCCCCTGGTTAAAGTTATTAGCTAAGATCCTGCATAATTTAGATTTATTTTTCACACTGTCCTTCTATACAAGATTTATCATCTTGTTCATTTTTAGTTTATTTATGGAATGAGTTAGACCAAAAGCTAACAAAAAAAAGGAAGTAATGTTCACTCTTCTTCTAATCTGATGGAACTTTGAAATTTCTTTTTGGAGTATGAAAGCTTTTTGGTGGTTTGATTTGGGTTTTTAAATTTGCTTTAAAAATGGTGTTATTCTCAGGATGCCTTTCAACACAGTATTTGCTTCAGCAGACATTTCCTGTAGCTCATAGTAATGATGTTTAAAACATACATTTTACAGCATTATAATGATTACGTTTCTTCAGTAACTAGGATTATACATCTAGGAGGACAGTGCTATGTTTTTTGCCCTTCACTTTCTAAAGTATGGACCTGCAGCAGATATTACCTTGGCTGCCAAGGGCTCATTCAGTGGGTATAATAATTTGTCTCTATTGATGTATAATATCAAGTAAGTAGTTCTTACCCTTCTGCAGAATAACATTCCACTCACTCAAGCTCTTCTAGTTTTGAAATAACCCTTCAAGAGCTGGCAGCTCTAGGAAAAGGGTGGGTTTTTCTTTATGTTGTTGTTGGTTTTTCGTGGGTTTTTTATGGGAATCTGCATGATAAACCTGAGCTTTTAAGAGGCAGTTGCTGACTCCTGCCTTGCAAAGCCCTGGCTGGATTGCAGCCTGGCCGCTTCGCAGGCCTCGCGGTGCTGCTGGCAGGAGTGGGCAGTTCCCATATGTATTCCAGAACTGAGCAGTTGCTGGAGCAGCATGTTTATGGAATGGCTGCAGGTAGATCTGCTGATCTGCAGCATGAAAATAAGGAAGTAATGCTAAGAAGAGTAACTTTATTTTTCTTTTTGTTTTTCCCCCCCCGTCTTGTGTTATTCCCTCCCTGCCTTCCACCTTCTGTTCCCTTCAGATCCCTTAACAATTCCCATTGAAAGAAGCTAGCAGGTACAGCGTGTTAGGTTAGCAACTCTGGGACCCAAGATCAGCCCTTTGGCTGTCAGCAACAGAGACAGTGTGAGTTCTGAGAAGTACAATGGCCCCATGTGCAGGCCTCTGGGCTGCCTGTTTGTGAACAGCTCTGCTGCCTCAGCACTGTCAGTCACTGGGAGCTGTAAGGACCAGGCTTCTGCACCTTGGAGAGGGATGTGTGGGTTAACAGCACTGATGAGCACAAAGGATATGAGCATGAAGAAAGCTGAATTAAAATGAAGGAAGGGTAGTAATCTTCTCATCTCTGGCTTCAGCTTGCTTATTTGAAAGTTCTGAAGTGTTACTTTGTGTTTCCTCAGTAATAGCATTGTTGTGGCTCAGTGTGTCCCTGGGTTTTGTGCAAGATATTCAAAGGTTTGACAGCTAAGAACGTGAGTACCATATACTTTATAAAATATTTGAAATATGTTCTCCCTGTATTCTAGGCTCATGGTGGAAGTGGAAAATTCAGCTGGTTCTCTTCTAACCAGGCAGTTGCTACAGTGACAGCCAAAGGAGTAATGACAACTGGCAGTGACATTGGCATCAGTGTTATTCGGGCAACTGATGTTCAGAATCCGTTGCATTATGGAGAAATGAAGGTAAAACTTATTTCCCCAGGTCACTCTTCAATATGGCTTTTGGAAACAGTGAAGAAGCTGAGAATGCCATAGTCATTCCCTTCTCCAAGTAGTTTCCCTGCTTGTCCTGTGGCAGGTTAAGTGCTCAGTTAGAGTCTGTGCTTCAGGGGATTCAGGCTCTCTCCACTTCATTAACTTTACTCCTATTTTTTGCCCCTTTCTGATTTCATTGGCAAGTCTCTTTTCTTGTTGAAAGTTTTGAGTGCAAAAAGGAGATAGTAATTTACTGCTTGCTGAGCCATCTAAGCAGAGAAGCCAGACTAAAAATGCATTCTGCAGGGTAAGAGGTGGATGTTTTCCTTCAGTATGAAAGGATGACAGATACCATTAAGCTGCACAAGGAAACTCCTGCTTGGAGAAGTGGCTGAAATGAATACAGTGCCACATAATAAATCTAGATACCAAAGCTGGCCAAGACAAAAATAATTTTTTAGGAAAATTAAGAGAAAATGGGAATGAAAAATATACCTCCCAAGAGGGATTTTGTGGTCTCTGTGCATATCATACCCTGTTCTTAGTACTTGGTCAGGGTGGTCAGTGTGTGGTATGGGGTGAAGAAAATACAGGAACAGTCTATGTAATGGCCCCACAGGAAAGAGTGTGCCAAGACAGGTGAAGAAGCTGCTCTGGTTAACAGTGCTTAACACTGTCACTCTACACTCTTGAGTGTTTTTCTCTATAATGTTATTGATTTGGAAATATCTCCTTGTATCCTTTAGACACAAATTTTTTCCATAATGAAACCATGTCAGTACTTGATCTCTGTCAAGCTGTTAAGAGTTGCCAGACCTGCTACATGATAGAACAGAAGCTAGAAGTCAGTATTCACTGCTGTGAAGTTGTACTGTTCAGCTGCCTTCACAGATTCAGGCATTTTAAACTGTTGCTTTAACTCTGTGCCCTTTGCAAAGAGCTGAGCATTGGATAGAAACCTGTCAGAGAAGAGGAAATTGGCTCCTGACCTCAGAAAAATGAAAGGATGGTGCACTGAGCACGTGCAACTCATCTGGGATCCAGAGGCCGTGTTTGTCTCACTGCCTGGTCATAAATGAAAGAGGTTTGTTTGTGCCAGGCAGGTGCTATTCAGGCTGGCAAACAGCCTCCATCTGCCTAAGGCTTTATAAAGGTGATGGGCTTTGTTTCTGAGGGAGCATACAAGTTGATTTAGGAAGCACATCTTGCCACGCCTGGGCAGTGCACCTTCCTTCCAGGATACATGTCTGCAATTTAGCAGCTGGTAGGGAACAAGAGGATTGCATCAAATGTAGATACGTTAGCTGTACAAAGCACCTCATGATTTTAAAGCATTCCCATGTGCAGTACTACTGGAATTGCTGTGCTGCACTTCTGATACACCACAGTCTCTTTGGACAAAACTGTTAAAAAATGTGTTTGGTCAAGACTGCCAAGTCTGTCCTGTAATGAAGACACAGCTATGTAAGAAGATACTGTAAATAGGTATCTTCCTCTCTTTCTTTTTTTTTTTTTTTAGTATGTATGTTTTGGGAAAGATCTTTCTAGGCAAGCTGTACTTGCAACAGCTACCTCTACTAATGCAGGGTTTTCTGAGGGTTTTTGATGGGTTTTTTTCATTAAGCTAATTAGCTTATATATTATGTCAGTTCTACAAAGTAAATTTGAGACGTACTAAACTTCGTGCTTAAAATAACAAATGCATTTTAAAAAGTCACAAAGTCTTGTGCAGCATTTAATTTACAGACTTGCTCTGTAACTGTGTCACAGTTACCAGCAGGACATACAGGAATGAAGATTTTTGGTTAAAACTTCCTATTCTCAAATATAAGTCAAGGCCTGAAAACAGAAAAGATAGTTCTCTCCATGTGAGCTTTCAGAGCAGTGTATTAAACAATCTGAATAGGTTATTTTTTAATGTCTTTTTCTGGTGTCAGGAATTGCATTCTCTGTGGAATCAACTCTGAAGAGTTCTCTTTTACTGGACCCAGTGAGCAGGTTGCAGGAATAGTTAACTGTTCCACAAGGATTGCAGTTTTAACTTGGTACCATATGGTTCAATATTCTATCCTGAAGCCAGTTGCAGATGGTTAGGAAGTTAAGGTATTGCAAATGAAATGAGTGATTGTTGTGAAATATGCAGCCAGTCTGTGGTG
Organism: Apus apus; assembly: GCF_020740795.1. NCBI lineage: Eukaryota > Metazoa > Chordata > Aves > Apodiformes > Apodidae > Apus > Apus apus. The sequence goes on from NC_067290.1 coordinate 1,605,605, forward strand.
GATTGTTGAACATTTATGGAAAAAGTAGCAAATCAGAACAACAAATAAGACAGTTAAGGCTTTTTCATCAACATACCAGCTGTTACAACACAAATATCTATTTTTATGGTCTTATTTCAAAAAAATAGTGCTTTTGATTGCAAAAGTATCTCTCACATAAAGATTACATGTTGAAGCAGAAGATTGTTAGATTAGGCAGGAGATAGTGGTTCACTTATTTGGATTTCTGGCGCATCGCTGTGGGGAAATGTTGAGCCCTGGACAGCTTTAAAAATGTTTTCCCAACAGAAATGCAAGAAAGAAAAGAAAACCATCGGTGAAATGTTTGTCCCTTAACTTCCACATACCTGCTGCTGTGGGCAGTGGAAGCTGAGCAGCCTTGCTGACTATGTCAGGTCTAGCTCAAATATTTATGTTGTTAAAGTCAAGGCTGGATCCCAAATCTGTCCCAGTTGGTGATAGTACCTCCTGGAGACAGCACACAACTGAGTCCATACTTGAAACTCAACAAAGTAGGAGACAGACTTATAGGAGTAGCAGTGGAAGGATCTCCAAGCTGGTGTAAATTTGGACTCTTCTGGGAAAAGAACACTAAAATAGCAGCAAGCTTTCCCTGGCCCTTCCTGACAGCTTTTTATGGCAGGTAAACACAAAAGCAATGTTAATCCAAGAGTTGTTTCCAGCCACCAGAGGGAAGTCAGCAGCTAGGAGAAGTGTGTGATTGGGCTAATCAAAGCAAGGAGAGCTATTGAAGTCTTTTGTCCTGGGACTGTTTTGTGGAGTTGTGTTCTAACGTCTCTGTCCTGTGTCTCTTTCCTCTTTCAGGTGTATGTAGCTGAACCTAGTGGGATGGAGTTCACACCACATCACGTTGAAGCACGTGTTGGCCAAATATTGGAGCTGCCCCTGAGGATTCATGGCCTCACAAATGTGGAGACGGGCGAGACGGCCCCACTGAGCGACTGCTCACACTTTGATCTCGTCGTGGAAGTAGAAAACCATAGTGTGTTTGTACCACTCCAAGGTGATTTGACCCTCCTCTTGTTTTGAAAGTGAAATTACAGTGTTACTAAGTCAGACATCTCTTTTAAATCACTGTTTCAATTGCTGTATAAAGTATTCCCACAGAGGTGCTTAACCTCAGAGGTGGCAATCAGAGTAGTTTTATTTTGAGGATGTATTTACCTTTTTATTAAGATTTTCTCTTTGATATTTTTGATGTTTTGAGGGACTTTTAAAGCATTTTGGCAATTTATTGGATAGAACTTGTAGTTTCCTGTATGTCTTTCTACTGATTTAGTATTTTTAACATGCTTCTGTAACAAAGCTGGTGGGTTTTCTCATAAGAGGCATCCACATACTTTGTGTTTTGAGGTACCATTAGAAGACTTAACAAAACCACTAAGATTAATAACTTATTTGCCCAAATTTTCCAGCAGTACTTTCAGTTCTTTAAAGACACTGTTCATTGTTTGCTCACAAGGGACTAAGACAATCCAGTACCTGAAAGGGGCCTGTAAGAAGGTTGGGGAAGACCTGTTCCCAAGGGCATGTAATGATAGGACAACTGACGGTTTTAAGCTAGAAAGGGATAGATTTAAGTTGGACACTAGGAAAAATTTCTTTAATATGAGGGTGTTGGGTCACTGGAATGGGTTGCCTAGAGAGGTGGTGGGGGCCCCATCCGTGGAGACATTCAAGGTCAGACTTGATGGGGCTCTGAGCAATCTGATCTAGTTGGAGATGTCCCTGCTTACCATGGGAGGGTTGGACTAGATGACCTTTAGGGGTTCCTTCCAATACATTCTGCAAATCAGCTGCTTAAATTTTGCCAAAGCTTTGTCATTGTTAATCTCATTGCTAGAAGAAACACCTTGTGTCGGGTTCATGAAAATACGGAGTAAGCATGTTACTTTCAAAGATTGCTGTTGATGTTGCTGGGCTGAGTGGATATCCAGCAACATGCTTGTTGTCTCTTCTGAATTCAGTATGTTATTCAGATGTTCCATTGATTTTTATTTTTTTAAATTTATTTCCACCCCCCCACCCCCCCAAGGGTCTCCTGTATGGAAGCTCTTTCCTGTGCTGTTGAGCCAGTAAAACCAGCCTGCATTGTACTGTCTGTTTGCCTGAGAGGCAGCTATTTTAAATGTCACTACCTAGTATGCTGTTGCACTGTTTTTTTCAATAGAAGACAAAATAGACCCAAACCCCAAAATGTCCTTGAAGTGAGCAGAGTAATTTTAGGAAAATACTTCACCTTCAGCTAGAGAAATGATGTGCAAACTGGTCTGTGCCCAAAGGCTTGTCTAAACAGTGTAACTTATTTGTCCTTAATTAGAAGCCAGTTTCATTTTAGAACAGCAAGCTTGAAATATTCAATAAGAGATAGAAGTTATATTTGTACCAGAGTAAAGACTCATGTCCTTTTAGGACAGTGGGAACATTGAGAAGCTTGTGAGATGTGGCTCCTTTGTTAAGTGTTGGATTTGAGATGAAAGTCAGTAGTGAGATTTTTACCCATTTGGTTGGAAAACACGTCTTTACATATTTCTGGTGGAAACACTCTGTTAAGAGGACATGTTGAAGTTGCTTTCAAATGCCTGATGTTTCTCTCCAAACAGGTATTTACATCTTTTTAATTTATCTGACAGGAATGCTCAAGCCAACTGCTGAGTTTTGTAGTGGGGTCAGAGTGAAAGCAGAAGCTCAAGGACACACAACACTTTTTGTTAGTTACACCCGTGGTCATGTCCACCTCAGTGCTAGCATCACCATTGCTGCTTATCCACCTTTAAAAGTAAGTCTGTTTTCACTCTTCCTAAAGCAATCCATCACTTAAGACACAATTCAGTGACAAATACCAAGTTGATATTATGCGGTGAATATGCTTAAAAGAAATAAGGTGGGTGGTTGATTCACAGGAAAAAGCTGCTGAGCTCTTTTGGGGAATTGTGCTTTAACCCTTTCTCTGTGTAGCATGGATGTAGGAGAGCTGCCTGGACATTGCAAGGCAGCTGCAGAGGACTGGGTGGTGCCAAAGCAAACTAGTTGCAACTTCTGAAGTGGAAAGTGAGGTGGATATCCTGGCCTGTGTTTCAGACTTTAGGCAAAAGAGTCACTGTCACCTGAAGAAATATGTGGGACAGCAATAGGAGTTAATCCTCATGTGAGTGAGGATGTGTATCTTGTTTTGCACAGGACACCTAAATGAGTAAATTAGTTTTCAGCAGACTCTAGGTGGGTTGAACATTATGTGAGAAATATGTGAAAAATTAAAATATGAAATGGTTTTAATTTACTGTCCATTTTATTGGATTAAAAATTAATGTAATAAGATAGTAAGGGGGCAGTCAATTCTGTATCTGCAATGTCAAATGAAAGCTTATGATTTGTGCTTTCTTAGTATATAAACTGTTCTTTGCAAGAAGGCAGCAGCGACTGGGCTCTGTGGCAGGGAAAATATGTGCTTTTTCCCTACAAATGAGAGAAAAATATTTCAACTGTTGGACAGGTCACTAAAGAAAACAGGAGGAAGGAACCAGAGTAGAGGGTCAATGTGTGGAAACATGAAACAGTGTGCTTGTTATCTACAGAGATTGAGCACTGAACCTGCAAACCTGAAGTCTAATGTGTTTGGACACAGCTTTTTTCCCCCAAAATCTGGAACTAAGTTTGTGCAAATCATAAAAATTTATGACTGTAATGATGATTTTATTTTTTAAATGTGCTTTTCTGTCAAAGATACACTTAAATAGTTGAGTGTAATTCTTTGAAGATGCCAAGACATCCTGAGCAGTGTGTATCAGCTTTTCTGGAGAATAATTAAATGCAGAGAAATGTGCTGGAGAGGGAACTGTCAAGTGAAAGAATTTTTAAAGAGTAAAAGTCCATTAAATTAAATTACTATCTATTTAAAAAAAACGTGGTAGAATGCTTTTTTATAAATGTGTTCAGAAGAGTATTTTCAGGGTCTTTCCCTTGCTGTAACTCATTCATTACAGACTGTTGATCCTCCATCTGCTGCTTTAGTGACTTTGGGTTCCTCCAGAGATCTGTTGTTTGAAGGAGGACCTAGGCCATGGGTACAAGAACCTTCCAAGTTCTTCAGGAACATCACTGCTGAGGATGCAGAAAGCGTTGGTCTGATTTTATTTGGACCTCCTACATTACAAGATCACACCCAGCACTGGGTCAGAGTATCTTGCAAAAGCCTGGGAGAACAAGTAAGTGCCAGAAGGTATTTGTATTGTCCTCCATCAAACACTGAGCTAAGGCAACTGCAAAAAGGCTTCAGACAGATTTATGATACCATGTACCTTTTATACAACAAGTAGTTTTTATAATAACCCGGTAAAGAACTTGGCTAAGTGGATAGTTTATGCAGTGTGATGCTGGTACAGGCTTCAGAGTGAGCTTTTAATAACATTGTTATGAAGTGGTTTAGGATGGGTTTATTGCAGTGCAAAGCCAAGTCACAGAAACATTATAGGATGTGTTAAACAGATCCTAGTAACTGCAGCTTCACTTTGCATAAATGGGATTGTAGCAGAAGGTTACTACAGTAAACTGACTTCTGTCTGACCTGCTTCTCTTGACCAAGCTACTTACCTTCCATTGTGATTCTGTTTATTCAAAGAAATGTCAACCATATGAATTTACTGCTCTGATATTTGTGCAATCTTTGAGATAGTAGCTGGAGTCATTTTCCACCTGCTCTCCTTTTCTCCAACATGCAAAAGTGATTTATCCTGCTTTACTCACCCTGGCCAGTTTATAAAGCATCTAGCTTTGATTTAGTGTTTTTCTCCTGTAATTCTGCAAGGCCAAAGCATTTGATGTGGCTGCTGAATTGTTTAACTCTTTCGCTCAGTGGACACTGTATGAAGTGTAGCTATTTCTGTGAGCACAAATTCAGAAAGGAACAAACATTTTTTGTTTGTGACTGTGCATTGACTGTCCTCAGTGTAGTCTAGACCAGATGGCAGGGTGGATAAGGCAGGTAACCAGAGCTACCTCAGCCAGCTGGGGTAGCCTTCTCTGTGTTTATACCCACTCCGTTTTGTTGAGGGCTAAACAGAGAATGTAAAATAAAACGTAAGATCTTTTTAAGCTCACTGAAGTGGCCACAAATCTTGTTCTGTCCTCTGCAAGAAAAAAACCTGCTTGTTAACTGCTTAAGTTACAGAAGATTTGTTGCTTGACTCAAGTGTGGTTGTAATAACCATGAATATCTGGGAAAAGTTCCTAGGAATAGTGCTTTGATACTGCTATAGAACTGTTCTTGAAATATGCACCTACTCTTACGTCTTTGTTTGTGCTCTAAATCTCCAAGAATTGTATTTTTGCTTGTTCATTCTGACTCCAGAGTGTAACTGATATGCATGAAATAGAGTATGCCTGAACTCAGTAGTTCTTTTCTCTTTCCTCACTTGCCTCTTTTCATAATTATACAGGTTCTTACCCTAACAGTTGGAAACAACCCCACAACCACCAACCCTTTCCCAGCAGTTGAGCCTGCTGTTGTGGAATTCATCTGTGCTGTCCCTTCACAACTCACTTTAACTCCTGTTTATGGAAGTCCTCAGCTTGATCTCTCTTGCCCTTGGCTGAAACAAAACAAACAAGTGGTAAGCCTGAGGAGTGACAGGAAAATAATGTGTTTTTAAAACTTAAATATCACTGTTTGGACCTCCATATATGAAACAAAGCATCTGGTTTGCTGCAAGATAAGCAGTAACTCCAGTGCTCTGGAACACACTGGTATCATGTTCTGCTTCTGCAGAGAGCAGTCTGAATGTGAGTGTCCTACACTTGTCAGACAGGTTTCTAAAGGGACCTACCAGGAAACAGGAGCGTATGTAAAAGGGTTTGGATTGTGGCTTCTCCCAAAAGTGTCATTGTGAGGAAGCCTTTCTGTCTTGTTTGGAGATAAACTTGTTTTTATTTGAAAAAAAAAGAAAAAAGGAGGGAGGGGGGAAATGTTTCCAGCAAGTGTTTCTAAGTAACATGCTTTTTCCCTACACCACTTCAATCTAATCCAACTATTCCATTGAGTATATAGAGACACATTTTACCATACAGGCATTAGTCCATGAGGGTACATTTGTGTCTTACTAGGAAAGGCCCAAACCCTGCTGATGTGCAGTTACCCATGTAAGAATATACAGTGAGTATTGTTCAGGGACACCCATGTATTCAGGCTTGCCAATCTGAGTAGCAATAAATGGACCATGTCTATGTGTAGATTATCAAGCACAAAGAACTTTCTTCTGTACCTTGGTGAGAGCTGTCACATGCTGTCTGCTCAGTAAACTGTGTGTTTGTCATGTTAATATTGCCAGGCAGATATAGAAGTCATCCTACATTCATAAAACTACAGTGCGTGTTGGGTTGATAAATCATTTAAAGTATCTTTTATGTAATAACCAGAGTAGAAGGAGATCTTTGCCTGTTGTAAGTCACTTCAGAGCTCACCTATTTTTCCAGCTGTTACGTGCCAGATGATGTTGGTACACTGCTATCCCTGATGTGTTTCACAAGATGAACACTAGAACTTTGAGCTATGTCTTCTGACAAATAGCAGTATTTTAATTAATTGTTTCAATTCTAAAGACCACGTAATTGAGCTGTGTGATTTGAGTTTTGTTTTGAGGTAATTTACTGGCTAATAAAAATCCCACCCCCAAAAAAACCCCTTGCAGTTGAAGTACAGCTTAGTGACTTTGCACTGGTAACTCATTTTAATGAACATTACTCATGTAATGAGTGTTATAATAAATCTCATGGAACTTGGCGTATATTTTTTCTTTTAATGATTAAAAAATCCTCTTGCATCTGTTCAGTTCAAAATATTCTTTCTTTTTCAGGTTCCTGTTTCAAATTATCACAATCCAGTATTGGAGTTGGCTGCATATGACCAAGGGGGCAGTAAATTTGATAACTTCAGTTCTCTTAGTGTTATCTGGGAATCAACAAATATATCCTTAGCTAATGTTGAGCCTGATATGCCAATGAAGCTGACTCGGAAAGAAGATGAAATTGGTCAAAAGAAAATGCACGGTATGAATTAGTTTAAATGAGTATTTTAATTATTTGAAGATGATCAGGATTAAATCTATTTGGTGAAGCTACTGTCATCTGCAGATGTATTTCAGTTTATCCTCAACATGCATATTAAGTGTGCACTTTTAAAGAAAAAAAGAAGCAAACTCAGTGCCTAGAGCCTGTCTTGAGAGAGAAAATCCTTGTCTGTTTAGAATGATAATGGAAGAGATTAGCAGTGTACATTTCATCTTTTTCTTCCCATATTCAGATTTATTTGACTTGTTTTATTCTAGGCTTGCAAACTGTTCAAGTTCACAATGAGTCTGGAACAGCTGCCATCTCTGCAACTGCAGCAGGATACCAGCAATCTCATCTCAAGGCAGCTAAAGTTAAAACACCGGTACTCAGAACTCTTGGTTCTTTGTTTCCTTTCCTATGAAGTTCAGTGCACAGTGTTGCTGTGTATTTGTTTCCTCAAGGCACAGTACTGTAAAAATAAGGCAGCTCCATAACTGGTTCTGAAGGCAGATTCATATACCACCAAGTTTTTATAATGTTCATTACTTTCCTGCTTTCCTCTGCTCTACATGCTGCTATCCATATCAAATATATCCAATTCCTTCTTTCTTTCATTTTAACCACCTGGGCAAGGGGATTACAAAGAGTTGTTTTAGTTGCTTTTGTTTTGCTTTAGGTTTTGTAGTGAATTGAATCTCTGCTGCTTGTCCTTCACTAAAGCAACCATGAGCTTAGTGCAGCTGTCACTGGGGAAAGCAAATGTATTATTTCCACTGCAGAAATAGGCAGAAAGGTTCTGCATGAGCAGAGGAGAAGCTGGCTGATATCCTCATGTGGACCATAAGTAAAATCTGGGCTCTGACTAACACTTATTTTTTTTTCCACTCAGTCTCACATTGATCTTACAGAAGACAGAGCCTGCTCAGTTGTAGAGTGCCAGCCATAAGCCTAGGCTCTAATTTTACAAGACATTAGCCACTCCCTGAAATCCTTCAGTTTGTAGATACTCAACGTAAGGAAAAACAAGAGTGAAAAGTAGTGATGATGAACATGGAAGACAGATGTAAACTATTGTGGCAATTTTCTGTTTGTGTCACTTTTTTTTAGATGGAATATAACAGCACCTTTCAGCCTATGGAATAACCTGACACACATAGTAGCTAGCTCCCAAAATTACCTGCTTTGCTAAATTGAAATTCTGCTTAGTTTTGTTAGGCAGGATTTAAGTGGGTTTTGACTATATGTGGTTCTGAATCATGTCCTCTGAAAACAGAGTTGAGGCAGAGTCAATTATGGAGCTAGAAGTTACAGCATTTTAAATTCAAAGCAGGTAAGAGAATGGCACTTGGAATGTGAAATATCCAATGGCACAGATTTCTGTCTGGATGGCCAAGGTTTGGCATCTGGGTAGTACATTTTTTTGGAAGAAGATCTGTATTGTCAGCTGGCTCTTGTCTTTTCCATGAGGTTTCCAGTACGCTTGTTGGGAAGCATGGTATAGGTGCATTTCCACTGAAGAATTTTTACTGTGACTTTGTCAAAATTACTAGACAAGAGACACAGTTACTTTGCCCCCTCAGAAAATTGAGTGGTAGTAAGAATACTTGTTCTGCCATCATGTTGTTATTCACTGTGCTCTGCTTTATTAAACCAATATTCAATATTCGTCCTTGTGTTTAGAGATCACTGAAAAAGTGAGTTCTCTAAACTTTGCATTGAGTTCAGATAAGTTTAAGCTTTTTCAGTGTGAGATACATACATGTAAAATGGCACCTGAGTTCTCTTAATTTCTAGTCTTTGAGAGGAATCTTGTTTAGTTTTCTAGACAGAGCAGTTGCAGATACCACTTCTGCTACAGTTACATTGGCTCTTGTGTTGTTTCTTAAAGTACTTTGTATGTTTTTTTCAAATAGATTAGAAATAGACTGCTATATTCTGCTCTCAAATCTGTCCATACAGACAGAAACAAAAATAAAAATATAAGAGATGGTATATTAGGATGTCTTGACCATTGTTTCATGTTTTAAGTGGACCATCCTATTATGTCATTAAGGAAAGATGACATAATTTCTATATCAAGGAAATAACTGTACTAATTAGGTGAAACGAGCACATAACATTAACTTCCTCTAAAAAACATTTTCCCTTTTAAGCTAATGTTGTTACGAATGAATGATTAAACTTGGATCTGGTCCAGTGTTTATGTACTTATATTTAAGGAGGAATTTCTTGTGGTAGCCTGCCAAGAAGAATCCTCAAAAGATGAGCTGGAAGTAGAAGCAAAGATCCTGTCTCTGCTGCCTTGCTTTGCATGCACCCACAGCGTGGCTCTGCGTTCCTGCCCAGTCTGTATGTCAGCCTGGGTTAGCTGGTGGTGTGTAGGACTTTGTCCTGTGCCTTGGTCAGATCTGCAGGAAACAGCAGCATGGATGATCTTACCTGTGGAAGAGAGTGAGCAGCTCAGCCAGCTATTGGATTATTAACCTAACTTCCTCCTGCTGCCACCACCGTCCCTGCGCATACAGGAGACTCGCGCTGTTTTCTGACCCTGGTGTTTGCTATAACAGCTGGAATTGTCTTTTGCAGTATGAACCTCTTCTCCCAGTGTCTGCCACTATTGAGCTGATGCTAGTGGAAGATATAAAAGTGGACCCTACTGATGTCTCCATTTACAATCACCCTGACATACAGGTAAGGAATTATTCTGCTACTTTCTAAATACAGGGAGGGAAGCATCAAAAGTGATAGGATACGTGTCAGGTTCCAGTTCTAGCAGTGTGCTGGGCAGATCCTCTCTGATTTTGAATGCTTTTCTGGTTTTACAGGCAGAACTTTTCATCAGAGGAGGTTCTGGATATTTTTTCATTAATACCAGCATTCCAAGTGTTATAAGAGTGTCTTATGAAGAAACTGAAGATACTGCTTTGGTGAGTGAAGTATTCTGTTACTTGATGTCTCTCTGGCAGTCTGAATATTGCTCTACAGCTTCATGGCTATGGGTTGTTTTCCAGTGGACAGAGAGGCACATGGATAAAGAGGCAGTACCTGAGGCTTGGATGTGTTTGCCTCCCACATTCAAGCTTCAGGCAGGGATCTTTGCCCTAGCAGTTCCAGGTATAGTTTCAGGTTTAGGAAATTGTTTCATCACTGCTGATGCACATCTGTACTCTGTAGAAGAAAAAACCAGTGCCAAGTTGCTCTTTACCTATTACAGTTTTGCAGTAAAATGTTTCTGAGTTCCTAAACAGAAAACGAAAAATAATGTGACAGAATTATTCAGAAGTGTTGTACAAAAGATTAATTGGTTTATAGACTAATAACAGAATATTTGTAGTAGGTCAGCAGTTCTGAAACCTTAAAGTTCTTTTCCCAGTGCTAGTTCAGGATATTTTGCTATCACAGTATTTCGTCTTGATTTTGTGAAAAAATAACTATTAAATAATTGATTTCTGATCCCTGTATTAAGTTTTTCATGCACTTTTCTACTAGAAGATACAAGTAAACTACAGTTATGCCTGACTTCATCCAGGCCCAAGATAGGAGATGGATTCTACAGTGAATAACAAAAGAATCCGTATTTGCATTGTAGCTTTCATTGGACAAGAACTGGAAGTGACTCAAGTTGTTTAAAGAGTGATCTTCAGAAATTTATAACTTGCAGGTTTATCTTGTAATAAATAATGTTGATGAAGTTGTGAAATAATTATTGATAAGAGTGGACTTTTTTTTTTCACTGTTGAGAATATGGAAGGTTTTGGTGAAACATTTTGACTGTCTGTGTGTCACAGTTGGACTCAGGATCAGCCACTAAACCAGTGACAACAAAGCTCTCGATCCCCTCCCACCCAGGTAGGGAAAGGAGAGACAGAGTTAGGAGACAGACTTCCCAGACTGGAAGCTAAACTGGACAGCTTTAGTTAAATACTACTGGTAACAGCAAAGATGTACAAATATATACAAGGATGTGCAGGAATGTGCAAAACACTCATTACCCCCCACGTTTAAAAAGTTTTTTAGTCCTGCTTGTGAAGCATTCTGAGAAACTAAGTTGAAGTTGTCCAGGATGATGATTCTCAAACTTTTTAGTGGGGCTGCAAAAGATGAATTCTGTACCTCCTACTCTCTGCCTGACACAGTGGCTTTTCTGGATGTGGGGGGAGACTGAATGAGGGTAACGTACATTGTGTACTAGACAACCACTGGACACCTCATAGGATATGAGAACAGAGGAGGTTGCTGGGACAGGAACGTTTTTTGTAAGCTGTAGCAGTCCTGCTTCCCCTTTCAACTCTCAGCCCTGGTCGATTTTTCTCTGATTTTCCAGCCCAAACTGATCTCCATGACCTCTTCCTCCCTGTGCCAGCATGCTGGCTGCCTCCTCCTGGCCACATCCTCTTCTCTTGCTTTCTGTGGCTGTGTGTAATATATGTCCCCCAGCCATCCACTTGGGGAACCCCTGCAGTTCTGAAAGCTGATGTGTATTAAAACAATAGGACAAGGATGATGTGTTTAAACGGAAAGAGGGGAGATTTGCGTTAGACCTTAGAAAGGCTTTATTCACTGTGAGGGTGGTGAGACCCTGTCCCAGGTTGCCCAGGGAAGCTGTGGCTGCCCCATCCCTGGCAGTGTTGAAGGGCAGGTTGGATGGGGCTTGGAGCAGCCTGGGCTGGTGGGAGGTGTCCCTGCCCATGCAGGGGGGTTGGGACTAGGTGGTCTTTAACCAACCCAACCCAACCAACCCAAACCATTCTACCATGTTTCTTTATATTTTGAGGCAAAAGTAAGAGCAGTGCACTCAGAACAAAATGTCAGCTCTTCCTACTGCCCTTACTGCTAACTCCTGTAGTGCTCCCAACTAATGCTATGAATTGTATTAAATTCCTTTGAGCTGGGGGACCTGGCAGTCCTGCACCCCTTGTTTCAGAGTTCAACTTCATAGGCCAGATGAGTGCATAAAAGAGGACACCAAACATCTCCACTGTCTCTGGTCAAAGTGAAGGTCTGTGAAGGTGAAGAGAATAGTTGGGACTATCCCTGAGGAGTGTGATGGGGTCAGGGAAATGGCAAGAGAACTGCAAAGGTGTGGATGCATGCCCTTGGGAAAGCATGTGGAGATGACTTTGGGGTTGGTCCCTAGTTCTGAGAGCTTGTATGTGTGAGCAGAGGTCTCTTCATTGTTTCTTGCTGTCTTCAGAGAGATGTAACATGTACTTTCTTTGTATTTAAAAAAATTAATAATAATACTACTAATAGCTGTGTCGAAGAAATAATTGATTTGTCAGTTGTTCTCTTACTTGGGAAGATCTGCCACCAGATTTTGGCTGTTAAGATTAAGAGCAGCAGCTGTAAAGTGTGAATCTTGTAGGATGCAATATCAGTGCTTTATAAGCCTAATCTCTGTCCTTGAATTTTTTTTTTTTTCCTTACCAGTTTGCTGGTTCCACTAAGAGAAGTTTCATTGCTCTGAATGGTTTGTTGTGGGGTTTTTGTCCTTTTGATGGCAGGATGCCAGACTGCTTCTAGATTAGGATATGTTACTTCAGTTGCTGCCCAGAGGCTGTTTGCACTGGCTCAATAGTATGATACTTTCTACATACATTTAACAGCTTTACTTTTACTCTGGTGGAAGAATTATCTGTGTCTAAGGCTTGGTGACTTCTACATCCAACTGCATCTGCCCTGAAGATGATTATCAATTTAATCCTATGAATGACAGACAAATGAAAATAAGAATTGCTTTACTAGAATTTTCTTTTGGCATTGCAGGTGCATCCTCTCCTTCCAGGATCAGTGACTGTAATGATTCATGACCTGTGTTTGGCTTTCCCTGCACCAGCTAAAGCTGAAATTCATGTGTCTGATATACAGGAACTGTATGTCCGAGTTGTTGACAAGGTTAGTGGCTTTGAACCCTGCATTATTTGCTGATCTAGATTGTCCTGATTCCATGTGCTGATTATGAACATAAAGATGAGACGTGCAAGATGCTCTGATGTAGTAGTTGGGGCCCTCTGCTGCAGCTGTATGACCTTAGAGAAACAGTTTGATCTCCCTGTGTTTCTGTTTCTGCCTCCCAGATTTATCCTTTTAGGTTATACATCTCTCAGTGTATCAAGTATCTCTTACTTCATGTTCTGTGTGGCAGAAATCTCAACTTTGGAATTTACACAGCAATGTTAATCCATAATTTATATGAACACACTAATTTACATTTTCTGTTGTTTCAAGTGCATGAGAGCAATTCTTTTAGGAGTAGGTTTTGCCCCAAGGTCATTTTCCATATGTCATGTTTTAAAAATGAACAAAAAAAGTCCAACTCATTTTACTTGACAGTTTGGGTGCATCTTGGACAAAGTGAGTGTTGATATTTCTGGATGTTTTAATTATGCCCTTGCCAGCTGAAGACCTGAATTCATTTGTTTAGTTTGACACTAACCATGGCTGGCAGGGATTCTTCTTTAACATCAGTGTTAATCTAACCTTGGGGCTTTATCTCTAATAATCTCACTAGAAGTGTAATACAAACTAAAATGAAAATGTTTATACTAACAAAAAAGAACAGTTTAAAAGAAAAACTGGATGTGACTGTGTTTCAGGTGGAGATTGGAAAAACAGTTAAAGCTTATGTCAGAGTTCTGGACGGATCAAAGAAACCTTTTCTGGCAAAATACTTTGACATCATGGATCTAAAACTATGGGCAGCACCTCAGATTGTCTCACTTGTGTGAGTTAATGGACTTTTTAGAATAATCTACAAGTATGTTTATAGGCAGAATGAATAAAAAGTAAGTGAAAGTATTGGCTTGGGAGCATGGGAGTACACAATGACTGGGTTTTATCTGTTTTCTTTTTGTAAGCTTTTAGTTACCTGTGAAATGGCTAAAAATGGTTCTTTGTCAGGAGAATTGCCTAAGCTAACAGTCGAAATTGTGTTGACTGGTGAATGATAAAGCTGCTATGCACTAAGTAAGTCCCTTGCAATTGCTATTCATGTAATTTATTCCTTGAACTTCTCAGTTTTAATGTGTTTCCTTGCTGCAGCCCACTCGGGGAAGCTCTGGATGGTCACACTGCTGCTTTCCTGGTGCAGGGGAGGGCCCTGGGTCAGACCAGTCTGACAGCGACCGTTGCTGACAGAAGAGGACAGAGAATAAACTCTGCTCCACAACAGATTGAAGTAAATAATTTCAGATAAAATGATTGCCTAAACAAAATCTATAGGGACATTATATTATAGTTAATTTACAGTAATTACTTTGCCAGAAAAAGTAGAGGGATCATTGTCCAGAAGTTCTCCAAATGCTAGTCTGGTTGGGATTTTGTGGTAGTTTTTAACTGCAAGAGATTAGTGAAGTTTCTGCATGCTCAATATACTGTAATTAAGCAAGTGAAGACCCAGTTTTATACTTGTATGTACTGTGTTATGACATAATTTATCTGAACGAAATAGCACTAACAGAATTATTCCTATTTCTGTTTTTAGGTATTTCCCCCATTTAAACTACTGCCAAGGAAAGTAACCCTAATTACTGGGGCCGTGATTCAGGTAAGGGGTTTTCTTACATTCTTTTGTAATTTCTACTTTAGCATAAATTTTATAACTTATTTTTCAGCAGTTGATATTCAACTTGGTGATTTAGCTGCCCCTCCTAACAAGAGGGTCATCTTCCAATTTACTGTATTGCCAAATCAAAGGGTTTGTATTTATTTGTGCCAAGGGAGTCTCAGCTTTTCCAGTGTTAGATGCTAAGTTAGGAATCTGTCACCTCTATGAAATGAAGCCTAGTGGGCTAGTTCTACAAACTGACACACAGAGCAGAGCTGTACCAAGTGTGGTGAAGAGAAAGTGAGGGTAATTTTCCTGACACTTTCTGGGCTGGATGTAGCATCAGTCTGTTACATTATGTGAAGCACACAGACCACGTTTGTGCTCAGCTCATGTATTTCCCAGTCTGCCATCATGCAAGGGCCAGTGTGCAGGAGAAATAAACCCAGACATGCCCTGGGATGGGCCTTTTCTTACTGAAGACATTGTGGTGCTCAGGGTGTACCCTGTAACATGAACCAGAACAAATACCAGCTGTGTTAATCCTAGTTGCTCTTTCTGCTGTTAATTGTAGATCACTTCAGAAGGAGGCCCTCAGCCTCGATCCACCATCACTTTCTCCATCAGCAATGAGAAGATTGCAGCAGTGAACAGCACTGGGCTTGTCAGAGGAGTGGCAGTTGGAAATGGGATGGTAACAGGATCAGTGCAAGCTGTTGATGCAGAGACAGGGGAGCTTGTCGTGGTGTCTCAGGTGATGTTTTATGATACCTTTAGGGGCTGAAAGAGGCTCTCTTCAGCTCATGAGTTTGGCTCAAAAGGGAAAAATAGTCTTTTTGCATGAATAATATTATCTTGTGCACTTGATTCCTGCTTTCCTTCAAGAGATGAAAAATAAGTGTTCCTTACTCCCTGATCTGTGAACTTGTGCATGTGCTGACACAAGTGATGCTTTCAACAGAGCTAAGTCTTGCTGTACCTTAAACCAAAGTTCTACTGGTAACCCAGGGAGACTTTATAAATGGTCTGATATCTTTAGAATTGATTGATAAATCTAGAAAAGCCCATCCAAAAAAGCCTTTCTAAACCAGCAGAAGGTTGTCCTTGCCTGTACCCCTTACTGTTTGGCAGTATCAGTAGAGGTCGGAAGGGAACTGTTGCCTAAGAAATGCATTGTTTCTTAAGCTATAGGCAGGCTGTATAGAAAGCTTATCACTCCCTGCTGTGGTCTGAATCCATCTATGCAGTTCAAGCAGTGAATTCTTGATATTCCATCAGAATCTTGTCCAAGCCTCTAACTTCCTACTGGCTGAGTGTAGTAGAGCTGGTGAGCAGGCCTGTAAGGGAGCACAAGTCCTTGGGACTTGCATGAGACTAAGAGCAATGGAACGTGGGACAAATCTTATAGCTCTTCATTTGAGGTCAAGGCAGGACAGCTGCTGCACACCACAAAGCTCTTCTGCTTGAAAAGTCTCACCACAGGTCAAGGGCAGACTAATTTAAAACAAAACAAAAAACCCTGTGCTTTGTAGTGTGGGAGCAGCCGTGTGCCCTGCTGCTGTGGCAGGGAGCAGAATGAACTTGAAAGCTAAGTCTGCTGCCCAGTGAGGTCCAGGTCAGACCTTTTCCTCCCCAGTATACAGTAGGAATAAAATCTTATCAGAGTATGTGAAGAGGAGACATCAGAATGTCAACCTCTTATGCTTGATTGTCCCATTTGCTGCTAACATTTGTCATTTCCTTCTAGTTCTCTCAATGTCTTCCCTTAACCTTCTGGGATTATTCATGCCTCTTCTCCTAGGGACTCTTGTGATCCTAGTCCCTTGCAGTCTGTCACCTCTCAGTTCCATCATTCCTGACATCAGTAATTTTGAGCAAAGCTTTTTTTTTTTTTTAATTTATCTAAGAAGTTAAAGCTTTTGTAGTTTTTTGCAGTCCTACTGAATTATGTCTGTTTGTATTTTCTGTGATAAGCCTCATGCAAATCCCATGGCAATAGTGATTAAAAAAATAGCAAAATAGTGAATAGATCCTGAAAGTGAAATCTAGTTCACCTTTGACAAGTGCTTACAGTGTCTCCCCTTCCTCCTTTTTAGGACAAAGTGGAAGTTGAAGTAGTACAGCTGACAGCTGTTAGAATTCATGCACCAATTACACGAATGAAAATGGGTACACAGGTTAGTTGATTTATGATTAGCTTTTATTGCCTTAAAATTTTGACCTGCAAGCCGTGACCATAATGTTTAGGTCATCTGATAGCACCACTCTGAGAGGCTGCCTGCTCTGAGGGCCACCACTGCTGCAGGAAGGAGTGTGCTGTCAGTGGAGGAGCTGCAGAGCTGAATGAGTTGAACATGTACACCAGACTGATCTTTCAGAAATTCAGGCCCTGCTGAGGAAGCCTCTGTTTATTTGAAGAAGGGTTGTCTCATCTTCATTCTATTTGCAGTGAAGACTTTCTTCCTTTGTTTGATAAAAATTGACAGCATGTCTGCTGTATCCAGAAAAACAGATATTGTTCAAGTTATCTTCTAGTAAGTCTGTTTTTAAGAGCCTATATTTCCCTTATTAGTTACTCATTCCAAATGGTTAGTGATTCTAGCTCATTGGTCCCAGGTGAATGAATTGCTTTGGAGACTGAAAAGTTGAAAATCCCTGTTTTGTGTTCATATGTTATGTTGTCTTAACTTGAAGAGTTGGAAAGGAAAAGCTGATGTCAGAGCAGTTAGTCAGGGAGATCATCTGGCCAAAGACATAGAAAACTGAAGAGTGTGTGATGTAACTACAGTGATTTGATGCTGCAAACGGGACAAATGAATTATTGAGCTCATCTTTTTCCATGGAAAACTGGTGCTTGTTTTTTTGCAGATAATGCAGCAAATGAGAATAAATCAAAGTTTACCTTTTACAAGTTTGATGGATATTTGAGTCGTCTACGTGATACATCCTTGCAAGATACACAGCAGCCAAACCATTGTCTACATAAGATATTCCATCTCTTGGTCAATCAGTTTCAAGTTTAATTATGTTTAATCTGTCCAGTTTGGTTGGCATCCTAGAATTACCTAAGAAAGTGGGTTTCTCTGTTTCTAGATGCCAGTTTATGTGATGGGCATCACCAGCAGTCAGACTCCTTTCTCATTCGGCAACGCAGCACCAGGATTAACGTTCCAGTGGTCTGTCACAAAGAAGGAAACCCTGGAAATCAAGTCAAGACACAGTGAGGTAAATGCTGTGTGTGTGTGTGGATGTGGACTGGCACGTGTGTGTGTGTTGGGAAAAGGAAACTGCCACGTAATGGCAATTGAGAAAATATTGTTCCTTCCACTTACTCAAAATAAAGAGCCATTGTCAGTGCTGGGTGTTGTCATTCTTCTGTATCAGTGGCAACTCCTTTCCATGAGTAAAATTTTAACCACTTTCTTCTGTCCAAGGCTTCTTTTCAGCTTCCTGCAAAACATAGCTTTGCAGTGAATGTTTATGGCAGAGTAAAGGGAATAACAGGCCTGAAAGTTGTTGTGAAGGTCCTTGATCCTGCAGCCAACCAGTTTTACAACATGGCAAGAGAACTGTCTGATAAAATCCAAATTCAGGTATGATGATATTCCTCACAGCTAATGCTTTAGTATCTATTTCAAAGCTGAACTAAAGTCTGTATTTGAAGTCAGGAATTTGAAATGCAGAGGAGTAGTTCCAGCCTAGGTTTATCTTTGAGCCCTGACCCTTGTTTGTGTAATGTTCTGCTGTTTGGAAACCTCTGAGTTTCCCAGGTGTTGGTAAGGCTTACATCAGTCACATACCAGTGTGATGCCTGAATGAAATTCAGGAGTTGGTTTTTGTTGTAGACCACCTGAAATTGAGGTGACTTGTGTCTTGTGGGTAAGCAGTGTTAGAGCTGTAAAAGAACTTTGCTACACAATAATGCTTCCTGGTTTTAGTGCTTATTGTACGTGTCTATGCAGGTGTGTTAACTTGGATCAGGAATTAGCTTCTGAAATTAATCTCCTGGTTCTTCCCACTGCCTATGCTTTGGAGAGCAGCTGTTAAGTATGAAAACTGCATTCCTTTAGATAAACCAAAGCTGGAAAATGTGCTTGAGGAGTACACCTCTTGTGGCCATTCAGTTCATGGGCTCAGACTTAGAATCATAGAATTGTTTTGGTTTGCCCTTCTCTGGACATGCTCCAGCCCCTCAATGTCCTTTATGTGAGGGGCTCAAAACTCACCCCATGATTCAAGGTGCCTCCTCACCAGTGCCCAGCACAGGGAGATGATCCCTGCCCTGCTCCTGCTGGCCACACCAGTGCTGACACAAGCCAGGTTGCTGGTGGCTTTCTTGGCCACCTGGGCACACACTGGCTCATATTCAGCTGCTGTTGACCAACACCCCCAGTTCCTTTTCTGTCAGGCACTTTCCAGGCACTCTTCCCCAAGCCTGGGGATTTTCCTGGGGTTACTGTGAGCCAAGAGCAGGACTCAACACTTGGCCTTGTTGAACTGTAGGCAATTGGCCTTGGCCCATCCATTGAGGCTATCCAGGTCCCTCTGCAGACCTTTCCTACCCTTGGGCAGATCAACACTCCCACCCAACTTGATGTCATCTGCAAACTTCCTGAGGATGCACTTGATCCCCTTGTCCATTGATAAAGAGATCTGGCCCCAGAAGTGACTTGAGGTAGCCTAAAGTAACTTGAGTGAATGTGGGGTCTCCAACACCATTTCACTTAACAGATCTACTTCTTTTTTCATACTGTTTCATAGTGTAGTTATAGCCATAGAAACCTATGCTTTTCAGAATAATTTTTAGAAGATACTTCCTATCCTGTTCTCAAATATTCATGTTTAATTCTCTTTTTTTACCATATATGTTATACAAGGTTAAGAAAAAGTGTGTTGTAGTTCTGTTGTGGTTTTTGTTTGTTTGTTTGTTTTGAAGGTGAAATAAATGGAAATAGATTACTCACTGCATGCAACAGTAGGCTAAAATGCCTTTTATTTTCCAGGTGTTTGAAAAATTTGGTTTAGTCACTCCAGAAGTAGAAGGAGAAGCAGAGCAGATCTTAATGTCACCAAATTCCTTTCTTAAACTTCAGACAAACAGGTTGGTGATCAGTTTTCATACTGTGATTTGTGTCTATAGTTTATCAAAACCATAAAGCAAGTCTGCTTAAAGTAAGCTGTTTCAGTCTTTTAAAAGTGCCACAGGACCTCAGTGTAATACACAGCTTTGCTGATTCATAGTGTCTTGTCTATACTCTTGGGCTCTGACAAGTTTTAGTAAGATTGCAGATAGAAAATTCATTCAGTGTTTGGAAATTTTAGACCCTTATTTTAAAAGATGCTGAGCCACTTACAGGAGTAACCTGCTTCCACTAGAGTTTTTTGTGAGCAGTCAAGGCTTTCTGGAATATGCTTCTCTGTATTTCTTACACAGAGGCTTTGACTAGACTTTGAGATTAAAATATCCTTTCCAAATGAGAAGTCCTTTTTACATAATGTGTTTTCAAAGACTGACATTTCAGACTCATTTCAGGCTTGCTGTTTGGTTTTCCTAGCACAAGGATGTGCAGCTGTAGACAGCAGGACATACACTGAGGGGGAGGCTTTAAATGCATTTATTTTTGAAGAAGGGAGACCCATTACTTTCACTGGAGCTCCAGTGATAATGGTCATTCAGCAGCTACTTTTGAAGCAGTTACATAGGAGCCCTGTTATTTGTAGTCACTTACTGTTGTTGTTTTGGCATCTCTTCTGAGCAAGTTTTCTGATTAATTAGTCATCTAGTTGATAGACACCAGTTTGTACATTTCTTTGTCCCATTATCTTCACTATCCAATGTTGAGCCCCTGTGTCTTAACTCTACCACCAAAAAAACTATTGCACTGTTGCCAAGAAAAGGGCAACTAAAATCCAGCTTTCATGTTTCTTTCCTAGGATGAAGTAGTTTTAAGTATTTCTATCTCAATGGAGAGAGCTTGGGAGGAAAAAAAAACATTTACAAATCTTTTAGATGATGTGATAAGTGATACTTAAAAGTAGCTAATGTCTCAGAATGCCTAATTACAGTTTATGTGTTTGTTCACTTCATTAATATGCAAATACCATGGTGAGAGTTATTCCAAAAATTAACATGTCTACAAAACTATTTCCAGGAAACTGATGAAATCCACTTAATCACATCCCTGACTTTTATCTCCAGTACCAACACTAGCTGTGGCAGGCTAACCACCCTCTTAATATTGCTTACAGAAAAGGAGGGCAGAAGCTGCATGTTGCAGCTTTAGCCAGTATCATTGGGAATCAGGTTTACCCCCAGTGACTGATGACACTGCAGGGCCCTGGGTGGAAGCTGGATCTCAAAACACTCCTAGAGCCAGATAAGACTTCTTTCAAGTGAGCTTGAATCAGAACTTCAACTTTTTTTTCTTAAGAGTAGAGCACTGGCTTTTCAGCTTTCATTGCAGATATGTGGAAAAACACACAGCAGTTAGCAATCTTTTGGGTTTGCATAATACATTGTGGAAATATGGGTTTACTAATTTAAAGTGGTCCCCTGTTTTGTTTGTTTTTCCTGGTTTGTGTGTTTGTTTTCTTAAGGGACCGAGAGGCTTCACTGAGTTACCGTGTCGTGGATGGGCCAGATGAAATTCCTGTTGTAAAAATTGATGAGAGAGGTTTCCTTACCTCTGGGTCCTTGATAGGATTGTCAGCAATTGAACTGGTTGCACAAGAATCATTTGGGATCAACCAGACCATTATAGTGGCTGTTAAGGTACTATCAATTCTCTTTCTTTGCATTTTTCTGTTAGAAGTGTATCTTTACTACTGCACTGGGCAAAGAGGAACCTGATGAGGTTCAACAAGAGCAAGTGCAGAGTCCTGCCCCTGGGAAGGAACAACAAAATGCACCAGGACAGGCCAGGAGGTGATCTGCTAGAGAGCAGCTCTGTGAATAAGGACCTTGGAGTCTTGGTGGACAACAAGTTATCCATGGGACAACAATGTGCCCTCGTGGCCAAGAAGGCCAATGGTATCTTGGGGTACATCAGGAGGAGTGTGTCCAGCAGGTCAAGGGAGGGTCTTCTGCTCTCCTGGGCCCTGGTGAAACTTTACGTGGAGTGTTGTGTCCAGTTCTGGGCTCCCCAGTTCAAGAGGGACAGGGATCTACTGGGGAGAGTCCAAGAGAGGCTACAAGGATGATGAAGGGACTGGAACACCTGCCTGCTGAGGAAAGGCTGAGAGACCTGGGGCTGTTCAGGCTAGAGAGGAGAAGATTGAGGGGGGATCTAATGAATGTCTATCAATACATGAGGGCATCAAGAAGGCAGGGACAAGCTCTTGTCACTTGTGCCCTGTGACAGGACAAGGGGCAATGGATTCAAACTGGAGCCCAGGAAGTTCCACCTCAACATGAGGAAGAATTTCTTTCCTGTGAGGGTGACAGAGCCCTGGGACAGGCTGCCCAGAGAGGTTGTGGAGGCTTCTTCTCTGGAGACTTTCCAGACCTGTCTGGATGCCTTTCTGAGTGACCTGCCCTAGTTTTGGTCCTGCTCTGGCAGGGGGGTTGGACTCGATGATCTTTGGAGGTTCCTTCCATCCCATAATAGCCTGTGATTTTGAACTTCACTTCTGAAAAATTTGAAATACGGGAATTAATAGTCAGTTTTGTGCTTTAAAGAAAAAATTAATCATACTAAACTAGACAGGTAAACATTAAATTCCAGCAAATTCTTAAATTTGGTACATTTTATAAAAGGCATTTGTGTGCATGTGCCATAAACTTTAAAAAGTCCCAAAAGTCTCTTAGAAGGCTGACAAATACAGAAGTTCAAATAATAAAGATGTTAACATCATAAACATGCATTTTGCAGTGTGTGAAAAAGGCAAGTACCACCTGGAGTAATGAATATAAATGCAGGGTACCTAAGTGATACCTAGATTTTCAAGGTGTTAGAGATGTAGCTGTACAGTGCCCAAAAATGTCATGTTCTCTGCTGTTTTGCAGCACTTCAGCTTTCAGTTACAATGACATTCTCTGCACGAGACAGCCTGTCATATCAGATGCAATAATTGAGCTGCTGCTGCCTGTGTTGGGTGAGCTGTCAAGGAGCACGTCCAAGGCTGCCCTGTGTGCCTGAGGGTGCTTGAGCATGGGTGCTTCAGGGAAGGACAAAGCTGTGCTGAAACTCAGCAGTTTGTTTCCTGGCTAAGGAGATGACTTCCTTTCTCAAACCTTCATTTGTTGATTGAATGCTATTATGTGAAGTCTGTTGTATCTTACTGGCTGAGAACTTTGGATATGAGGGAATTTGTGTCCTTCCTTTCTGTTCAAAAGTCCTTGTGCCAAGAACTTTCTCCATCTGACAATGTGAGCCTTGAGAAACCCACTGCTCCACCTCCTCTTATCTCTTTTTACTCTGTCAGGATTGTTCCTATTTCCCAACTAAAGGAGAAAGAAATATCATAAAGTACTCACTTCAAATTATTTGTAAGTTTAATTATAATTGCTGTTAAGTGGCCTGATTTATTTTTTAATTGGTTTTGTTTTTTTTTTAAATTTTGTTTTTTACCATGTTCAGCTTTGTTGGTAGGACAGCTTGTAGGTCTGTACCTACATGAGTGGAGAAAAAAAAAAAAGAAATGGTGTTTCAGTTTCACTAACACCACCCTTGCTGCTAGGTGGTGGCAGGGAATTCCTACAGCTCTGTTATAGATGACCTTGTTTCTTCCCTTCACGGCTGGATCTGTGGAGTGAAAGACCCCTGATGAGTCTGGGGTTGGCTCAAAAGGCATTTAGTCAGCACCTACTGAAGTGAAGTTTGTGCATTCTTTCCATACTATTGCAGAAGTCTGGAGTCAGTGCACTAGGATATTAAGCTTGTGAGCTCTTTGTAGTTGGAACCATCTCAATTCATAGAATCATAGAATTGTCAGAGTTGGAAGAGACCTCTACAGATCATCAAGTCCAACAAGGATCCCCTGGAGCACATTAACTCAGGGTTGCATCCAGGTGGGTTTGGGATGTCTCCAGAGAAGGAGACTCCACAACCCGCTGGGCAGCCTGTCCCAGGGCTCTGTCACTCTCACAGTAAAGAAGTTTTTCCTCATATTTCAATGGCACTTCCCATGTTCCAGCTTCTGCCCATTGCCCCTCGTCCTGTCCCTGGGAACTACTGAGCAGAGTCTGGCTCCATCCTCCTGCTCCCACCCTGAGATACATTGATAAGGTCTCCCCTCAGCCTTCTCTTCTGCAGGCTGAACAGCCCCAACTCTCCCAGCCTTTCCTCATAAGAGAGATGCTCCAGTCCCCCAGTCATCTTAGTTGCCCTCCCATAGACTTTCTCCAGCAGTTCCCTGTCTCTCTTGAACTGGGGAGCCCAGAACTGGTCCCAGTTCTCCAGCTGTGGCCTCCCCAGGACAGAGTAGAGGGGGAGTTCAGCGTCTTGTACAACTGATTTATTTGCCTGTACTTATTAGGACTATACAACTTTTATGGGAATAATACTTTAAACCTCCCAGTAACAGTGTGAGGTAACACAGTGCTGCTGCCTTCTTTGTATGGATGGAGAGCTGAGAGTTTGAGTAGTATTGCTGAAGGTCGTGCAGAAAAACTTGTGACAGAGCAGGAGATGTGCTTTAATCTGTTGTGTCATTCTAAGGCAGAGTTCTCTCCTTCAAGCTGTCCTTTCTTTCCTCACTTCTTGTTTTGTCTACAACTGTACACAATTAAGAAACAAACTGCTGGGGCAGCATCACTTAACACTTAGACCTTGAAATTTGCTCAAAAAGAGATGATTTTATATAAGCCAAGGAGGATGGTGGAAGCAAGGAGTGCCAGTATGCTCAGCATGGAAACAAGCTAAGCACTCACCTCTACCAGCTGTACTCAACAATATATTTTTTTAAAATCCAAAATACTTTAAAAACTGAGATGCTTTAACAGTAAATAGCTGTTTTCATCAATATTAAATTTAGCAGTTGTCCCTTGTGGGACAGTTTCTGAGTTTTTTAAGTAAAGCAAGCTTGAAAATCTGTCAGGGAAATGGCATTTTTCTTAGTTTATAACCTCAGCAAGCTGGGCAGATCACTGCATGCACTGGTGTTTTAACTGATGGTATCAGCCTGTGGAATAGACAGTTGTATAAACTGATATTCTAGCCAGAATGGTTGCTGCTTCCCCCCCCCCCCCCCCATACTCACCAAAGATGCTATTTGCTTGAGGCCAAATTTGTCCTTTCCTTTCTAAGTTTTGACATGTACGTTTTCAGATTGCAGAGTTTTACATTTTAGCTGAGCCTCTTAGTCAGAAAAAAAAGGGATTTTCCTACAAGATAAGCTTGAGGGCTTCTTTTGAAATAGTTTTCTCTGTATATTTGAGGGTTTTTGCTTTGTCCATGCTTCTGTTTATTTTCCCACAGCTGTAACACAAAGAACAGATGTAGGGTTTTTTTGCTGGGTAATTTTGCTAGTTAATTTGCTAGGTAAGTTGATTAAAAATAGTAATATGTTACTTTAAAAACAAAATGAGTGTGAAGTCTTTGTCTTCAGACAAACTTCCTTCATTGAAGCATTGCTGCAAACACGTGGGGGTATGCACAGATGGAGAACCTACCAGATTTCCCTAAAGAATTGGGAGGAGAGGTCCCTGCCTTCAGTTCTGGCTGAAGAGAAGCACTGAGGCCACACAGTGCAGCTGCCTGCCCAGTTGGGATTTGTCAGGTGCCAGTTCTGACTGGTTTTGTCTGTGTGGCTCAGAGCAGAGCCTGGCTGCAGCTGCACACAGCCAGCATGCCCAGTGCTGGGGCAGAAAAGCCACCCCAGCACACAGCTGGAGGAGAGCTGGTGGTGCTGCTGCCCACCTCCAGGAGCCCTGCTGGTCTGTGTGAGGGGCAGCAGTGTGTGGTGCCCAGGATCACTAGGAAATGGCTCTGCAGCTGTTGCTGGTGTTTCCTCTGCTGGGCAAACCTTTATTCAGAGCCAAGGCTGTTAGAAGCTGCCTGGATCATCTTGGCTTTCTCAGCCAGTGCAAAGTAACTGGGGAGACAGTGACCATTTCACCCACTTACTTTCCCATGCATCATGAGTTACTCCTGTTCTGGTAACTGAGGGATAAATCACACTTCTTACTCCAAGAATTGCCAGGAGAGATGTCTAGAGGCAGCTTGTTCTAATGCATACCCAAGGAGCCTTAAACAGTTTTAATTTGTAAGATAATAATGTAGTTTCTGAAGTTTGTGATGTGTGTTTCTGCATCATTACTGCTTGCTTCCATTTCCAGTGCTATTAGAGCAAAACAGTGTGAAATATCTGAAGGGAGAGTGAGAAGAAGGCAGAGCCAGACTCTTCTCAGTGGTGTTTAGTGGCAGGGCAAGAGTGCACACGAACATAGGAGAGCACTTTCTTACTGTGGTGGCTGTTGAACACTAGCATGGGTTGCAGAGAGAGATTATGGAGTCTCCATGCTAGGAGATGCTCAAGACCTTACTGCACATGATCTGGGGCAACTGGCTTTAGCCCAGTGAGATTACTGTTTTTATAGAGGCACTAAAAAAGCATTTTGATTTTGCTTTTCACTGCTGATGTTTTTACAGGTCTGCCCCATCTCATACCTAAGAATATCCATGAGTCCTGTTCTGCACATGCAAAACAAGGAGGCATTACAGGCTCTTCCTCTGGGTGTGACAGTGACATTTACAGTTCATTTCCATGATGACTCTGGAGATATTTTTCATGCACACAATTCTGTGCTCAACTTTGCAACAAACAGGTAGGTATCTCTCACAGGCGTTAATTGCAGAGAACAAAAAAGGCCAAATACACATAGCCCAGCCACAGGAGGAACACGGATTGTTCCAGAGATACCAAGTGAAGATAAAGTTTGGACTGGGGTTTGGAAAGAAAGGATTTTGTCTCTGAGGTCTTCAGAGGCACTGAAGCAGAAAGAAGAGTTCCAGTTAGCAATCAGTATTCTCTAGCAAATGGAAAGTTGCCCAGATAAGCATGATCCCTGGCGAGGCTTACTGGGGTACATTTCTGCTTTAAGTGACTCTGAATCATCAAGTTGCATACATCACTGGCCTATATAAACCACTGATCTTATCAGCATACACCTCATCCTTCCTCTTTTCTCCTAGTGCTTTGTTACACTGACTCACTGAGGCCTTATATAAGATGGTGAACGTTCTGGATCAGGGCTGTCTCTTCAGATATACTTCTTCAGCCTTTGCACAGCAGAGCCAGGCCTCAAAAGGCCTTTTGGTCTCTGCCTCAAAGAATAATAAATACTATAAAACAGCTGCCTTTGGTCATTACTACACAATCACTAAGTCCATTACTATAATGTAGCTTGTTCTCTGCAGAGCACCTTGCAGTTACAACATAGTAAAAGGAAAATAAGAAAAAAAAAAAAAGAGGAGGTCAGATGCAGGATTTTCTCTTTTCTCCTGCCTAAATGATCTGCAGAAATGTCTATAGCATACAGAGGTCCCTGAGATAACACTACCCTAGCTTCCTAAACAGATGTGACAGCTGCTTCAGCACTGCACCTCAGGTGCAGCCCCATGCTGACCAGGCTCTGCTGCTGTCAGACCCTCACTGCCTCGGGGTGGTGCTGCCAGGGGGCTGGGTGCACTTACCAGTGCTTTGTGTGTCAGTGCGTTTGGGAATGCTGCCTTTTGGTAAATACCAGAACTTGGAGTCAAATGTGATTTAGCTTTGTAAAGTTATGGCTGGAAAGCTGCATATTGGTGTTTCGATTTCTTTGCTTAACTCCTTGAGAAAAGGGAATAGAGACAGATTACATAATTTTAAAGGTCTACAGTTCCTAAAATTAGGAAGTAGTTCTCATACATCATTATGACCTCAGTATTTCCTCAGCATAATGATGTGAGAGGTGATATTTGCCTCAGTAACACCTAAATATTTTTTATATTTTTCTTATTTTGTCAGATTTCATTAGAAGATACCCATCAGCAAAAGCAAGTCAACCATCTAAGGAGAGCTCAATACTTGCTATTTATTGTAGAGAGAATGACATTAGCAAACTTGCCTTAATATGAAAGCATTTCTTTTTGTCTGTAGAGATGACTGTGTACAGATCAGGAAAGGAGCCACAAACAACACACTTGTCATGCGGACTGTGAATGAAGGTTTGACCTTGCTTAAAGTCTGGGATGCAGAGCACAGTGGAATTGTAGATTATGTCCCACTTCCTGTGCAAGATGCCACTTTTCCTGAAGTCATAGATGTGCTGGTCAGTGATGTCCCCTGTTTGAGTGCTTCACTGATAAACCAGGAAGGTAAGCAGCAGTTAAGCTGCTGTATTTTCAGCTCTGTAACTTGACATCAGTGTGACTCTTATTCTCAGGAGATCTAAATGCATGACTTAAGAGGTTTGTTCAGAATCAAATGTTCTTGTTAGTGGTAAAAATAGGTTTGATCAAGTCCTCTAATTTTAATTGTACCATGCAATATGTTGCTTGTATTGAATTAATGAGTATCAGACTTCAGACATTTCCGTTCTGTTAGCTTGAAAGCTTTGGTTTTTATGGGAATCATGCTGAATCAAGACTGCCTTAGCTTCACTCACTGCATTGGATTGTTAGTATTAACAGGCTTTTGTCAGAGTAACTACAAGTCAGTTGGTGTTGGGCTGCCAGCCTTCCACCACATGGGACCCTATGATCTCATTTCTGTGGGCTGGAAGTGTGTGCACCCCTGCTGCCTGTGCAGGGGGTACATACACAGGCACCCATGAGCAGTTCTGCACTTAGGTCAGGGTCAATCTGCTGAGCAGTGTCCAGCTGGTGTGTCTGCTCAGGTGTGCTGGGCTGAGATGCTGAAGTACATGCTTAAGACAGGGTGTTTCAATGTTACTGGCAGCTTTTGAAGACTACACTGGAAAGAGTCACTAGAACTGAAGTCGTGTTGTCTAAGTTGATTACACTTACTTGCTAGAAATAAAAACCTTTTTTTGGCTATTTCAGTTTGAGTTAAGAACTGTTAACTCTTAAAGCAGATTGGAGAAGATGCTCTGTTAACTCAATCTTGTCTCCTCTTAATCAATTCTACAGGTGGAACCAGTCTACTCCAGCATTTTCTTGATTCTTACCAAGTAGTATTCCTCCTATTTTTCATGCTATTAGCAGGGACATCTATTGTTGTTATAGGTAAGAGAATGAAAGATTGCAGAAGTATTTTTTCCATAACTTCTTACAGTGCCTTAGCTGTAAGATACAAAGGAGTATTTTCCATGTGGAATTATTTTGATTTTTGTGTTTTGTTTTTTTTTTTTTACAATGTCTTGCAGTCCATAATGCAGTTTTGTCAGCGAAAGACCACCACCATTATCCAGCATTTTCCCCAAGGACAACTCCTCAGCACAGCAATAGCAGTAAGCAGCTGTTACCCAGCTAGAAATGAATTAAATTATAAGTTTAGCTGTTGCATCTGAGTTGGATGTAGGGAAGTGTGGCTGTGAGAGAGCCTGTACACTGAATTATATTATAAGCAGCACTGTGCCAGTTCCTGGGAAATGTGCTGCCCATCCTCCTGCCACACACCCAACCTCCTCTTTACCCTTTGAAACTCTGGGCCAGCTTCAGCCATGTGTGAAGCAGGAACTGAGGTAAAAGTGTAGGAATTGATGCAGATCACCAGGTGGGCAGAGGGGAGAGATCCACAGTTTTGTTCCAGCTGAGGAGAAGTAAAGCTGAGCTGCTGCTGGGACGTGCTTGGCAGCAGCTGTTAGTCAGCTCCTGCCACCTCAGATGAGCTGCAGTGTGTGCTGGGAGCTGGGGCTGGTGCAAGAGACAGGGAAGGGGAAAAAAGACACAAGTTGCTCAGGGAGTGGTTTTGTTCTTCACTGCTTTTGATCTTGCAGTCTTGTTGTGCCTGGTTTTTGCCACCATATTTATTCCATTTTACCTACTTGCAGTGTTGCAGAATCAAATTCTCAGAAACAGATAAAAAATACCCATTCACTTGGAAAGCCTGTAAATCAACAATGGCTGTTAAAATACACGTATTTGCAGATGTGTTGCAGTTCTGGTGAGCTTCAGTCCTCTTCGTAAAAACATGCCTGACACTCCCATGAAACGAGGCAAATTCGAACGGAAAGTTGCTGTGGTGAAGTGTGTTGCACCCCCCTCAGAAGACTTAATAAATTCTTTAATTAAAAGTCTTTAATAGGAAGACTTACAAAATTTTGATAGTTTTAAGATGCCTTTTCAGCAGGCAATAAGTTAAAAAGGGTATCACTTTGGACAGATCATTAGAGTCCCTTGCTGCACATTCCAGCAGATGATCAACAGTGTGACTAGTTTCTTAGGTCTTCCACCATTCCTGAGCATGACTGGGTTTTTTGTCTCCTTTTCCCCTGTCCTTTAGGGTTTTCTGGATCACCTGTTGTCCCCTGCAGCCCTCAGCCCTCAAGCAGAAGCAGCAGCTCCTCACCCAGGCTCTGGAGCATTGAAGGTTCACGTTGGAGACTGAACAACTCGTCTTAATGAACTAGGGCTGGAACAAAACAAATCAGTGCCTTTAACAATAGCAAACTTAAGAACATTCACTGTTTTGATATAATTCAAGTCACCTCATAATTACTTTTTTTTTTATTTAAAGCTTTTTGAATTTTTTTTTTAATGCCAGTGTTTCAGTTCTTTAAAACTTAGCTGCTGTTCTCTGTTGACAAAAGGCAGTGTTTCTGCTAAGCTAGCTTTCCTGCACTCTTCAAGCAGCTAGAAGTTATGTCTAACTGATAGAGGTTTTTTGGTTTTTTTTAATTAACTTTCTTTTTAATGAGCTTTTTAAATAAAGGGAAATAGTAAAACAGGTCAAATCTGAGCCAAAAATATAGAAGACTGTATATTTCAAAGAACTATATTTTTTTTATTTTGAGTTCCAAAGACTCAGGAATGCACTGAAATATAACTTAGTGTTACTGTAAGCACTGCCTTAGGACTGGGAATGTGAAAGCCTGTGCCTTCTAAGAGGACCCTTCTTCTGGTAGTAAATATTTTTAATTGAAGGCAATTCTCTTACCTGTGTTCTGATAGAACATGTTTATGTAAGTCCATGCATACACAGAAGTACCTCAATAGAAACTGAGCCTCCTCTTATTGCCACAAGGCACCTGGTGCTCTGGCAAGTTCAGTGGTGCATTTGGCACTTGAATGAGCTGGTTCAGTCTGTGGGTCTCGGGTGCATCTGAGTGCAGACTGACACAGCCAACCAGAATCTTCATTTAAAGCTGTGCAGGAAGATATTACTGGTATGGCCAGACTTGGGAATACTTGTACCCTAATATCCTACTAAGTGCTGCTTTCTGAGTCTGCAAAATACAATGTAGCATTTAACTGCCTGAGTATTACTGTGGGGTATTTTTGGTTGACTTTCTGGTTTTCTTCTTGACAGTCTAAGACACATAGATACAAAATGCACAGTTCTGGTACATCAGAAAGTACTCTGCTCAACCAGAAAGCAGATCCCATTTATGGCACACAGCTTTGGTTTCACACAGTATTACAAAAAAGTAATATTGTTACATGGTGGTGTATTGAGAATTGTGTAGCTTATTGACTACTTGTGGAGTAAGTTGTGCCTTACATGCTAATGCTACTTGACAATGTGGATGTAAATAATAATAATAATAATTTGTATCTGGATTATTTAATAAAGCTTTTTTAGATTCCTTTAGTATGCTGTTGATTGAATTTATTTTGCTTTGGCTATTAAGAATTTTCTACTAGACTATATTGTTTGTACAGCCCCTCAGTATTTGCAATCATTTTTACACTCATAATTTTCACTTTTGTTGGCAATGTCATGTTTTAAAACACTTGGACCATTTTTCTCCTAATATTTGTCACCCCAGGCTTTTCCCAGTTGTCGCTGAGCATCTCCAGTTCCTGCTGAAGGCATCAGTGGCTGAAGCAGCAACTTCCAGTTTCCCCTTGTTTTGTCGTTTGACCTCGCTCTGCTAATTAGTTAGTTTTGGGTCTCCTGTGCCTCTCTGAGGCAGACCTATGACTGAAAATCTATGTCAGTCTGATGGTTTTTGGTAAAGTGGCTCATACTGTTCTCCTGGTTACTGCCACCAGACCACTGTTTATAGGGGGATGCTTAATTGTGGCAGGGGACAGAAAGTCCTCGTGAAAATGGGATTGTGCATAAACTGCATGGTTCCCTCACATAGTTCCTGTGAACTCATGGGGACTAGGAAGGACAGCAGTGTGTTCCATGGATGCAAACATGTCCCACGAACAGCAGGACATCCATGTGTGCATCCACACACAATGGCTGAACGTGGCAACAACTGAACGTGGCAAGGACAGAGGATTCCTCTGCTGGTAAGGGAAAAAGAGCATGTTTTCTGTTCTAGGCTGTCTTGCTGCACCCTGCAAATTCCTGCCTGTTGTTTCATACTCATGTAGCAACAAATTATTGAATTAAATTAGCCAGACTAGATTAATATTAGACTTCAAGCCAATCTACTCCCCAACACAACATTATCATTATATCCCCATCTCCCCCTTAAAAAATAAGGCAGATACTGAGTGAAGCACTGAGCCAACCTTTTCACTTAAGAGTTCTCCCTGATTAGGAGCCAGGATTTTTGTGTGATGCTTAAGAAGTTTCTCCTAGCAGCATGTTTGCTGACTATTGTTCTTTATATGAAGACTTTAACAGGTGTTAATCTAGCTTCTTTGCAAATCACATTTATTTTAAGATAATCACCTGGTTCTCCTCCCTAATTGGTTGCTGATACATGCATTCATAAGGTACCCAAATGTCAGTTACTCGTAAACATCCCCTGAGGGTTTCTTAGCACAGAACTCTCCAAGAAGCACGGAGTCTCCTCCTTCCAGTTTGCCCAGTTAGAGATACAGCTGGAGGAGAACCAGGTGTGGTGAAGGCACGTTGCTCTAGCTCTCATCTCGGGCAGAGGGTTGTC
Source organism: Apus apus (assembly GCF_020740795.1). Taxonomy (NCBI): domain Eukaryota; kingdom Metazoa; phylum Chordata; class Aves; order Apodiformes; family Apodidae; genus Apus; species Apus apus. Next base: position 1,638,169 of record NC_067290.1, read on the forward strand.
TAAGAGAAAGCAGGCAGGTAGTGTCCACTGAAATCTTTAGTGCTGTGGGCAGAATCATGGTGTACAGACAAGCCCTGGTCATCTCCTTAGCCAGTTTTGTTATATATACATTTATGTATGTGTGTGTACATGTATATATGCAGGTTTACCAGAAAGCTCAGACCTACCATTGTGTTTGTAACAAGCTGAGCACAAATGGAGCTCACAAATGAACACCAGGGGAAGAGTCTTTAGGAAAAAAAATAATAAAAAAATAAATTCCTGAAGGTAGAGTCTTGTTTTGTGGTTTTTTGGGGAAGCAGTACCAGCACAGGAGCACAAAGTACCTTCTACTACACCCGTGCAGCAGCTGGGCATTAGTACTGCCCACAGGCACTTGCAACCCCTGGAAGTTTAGTCATTAGCTGTGGCAGGAAATGCATGGGTTGCACAGACACACCCTGGTGCAGCATATGGAGAGTTCTGCCTGTGAGTGAAGAAGGTGTTGCTATGTACTTGGTTGTAAACCCCTGCCCCCTGGGTCGACCTCTGGGATGCTGGTACATACACTGTGTCCCCAGCACTGCCAGAGGGCACCCAGCAGCTCCCTTCTGCAGGAGGGGGGACCTCTGTTTTGCCCGAACATCTCCAGAGGTCCTCTGCCAGCAGGACATCTCCCGTGTGTAGCTACCTACTGAACAGACTTGAAACTGCTGTTCAGCAGCACCTTTCCTGGCCCTTCCATGGTGTGCAGCTCCCACCTGCAGCGTGCTGGGTCTCCTCTAACTGCAGTGAAACACCCTGATGTAGGAGCCCTTGTTGGAGAAGCCCTGGAGATACTGTTTGGTTGACAGGCAAGGTATGTGCTCTCAGATGAATTCCTCTTCTTTTGAATGTCTTTTCCTGGTAAGGCAACTTGATTTTTCATTCATGTGTTTAGCTTTATGTGCCTATGCTAGCCTGTATAGTACTGGGGATATGTTGAATATCATTCCTTTTCAGTTCTTTCTTAGTTGTCTCAGTTGCAAGTTTAAAGGTCATAGATGGCCTTAAGATCCAGTCTGATCTTCACAACATAGGCCCTCTATTTTCCTCTTGTAAGAAATGCATTGATTTTTAAGCTGGAAAAAAAAGGCATTTAGTAAGTAATGACTGTCTGACTTAAAGCCTTCAGGTGACATTAAATATTCAGTATGTTATTTGTATTACTGGCAAAATTCAGAAGCTTATGCTTTATTTTTGGTTTTAATGAACCTGGGTTCATGTTTCAGCTGTTAACTTCAACGAGAAAACTCCATAAATGAGGCACGAGATTTGGTAATACAGATTTTCAGGTTCTTCTCTTGAAGCTTGCAAAACTAAAACAAGAATGGGAATCTAATTTTTCTTCTTGATTCGTATTTATCATCATTGTGTTGCAGCTGTGAATTTACCAACAGTAAGCCGTTTTCCTTATTTTCCCTCATACCACTTGTCCTTTCTACCTTAGAGCTATTTTTATCCCAGGTACCGTGTTTACCACTGCAGGTGACCTACTCAAGAGCTTTTTGTATGAATAAACTGTTTCCTGCAATTTAGAATCTCTTCACAGTTCAGCACAGCATCTTGTTTCTCTGTTTAGTGTGGTCACTGTCTCCGTGTCGATGTTTGGGGTCTGGTTCACCACAATTGCTAAACAGATTGCAAGATGCAGTTGCCATTTTCCCTTTAGCAGGCATTGTGTACATGCTTATCATTCACCCAATCACTTGGTTTGTTCTGATTTCTCTCTTCTTAGTTGCCATGTTGTGTTTTAAAGTGTTTTAAGTGCTTCTGTTTAGTCCAAAGGTCTAAAAACCTGTTGCTTTTGCACTTGATATACATAAGTTTATTTTCAAATTGTTGTGCTTGTGGATATATCAGTGTCACTACTGTGATTTTTTTATTAATTTTTTAAAATTCTATTTATCATCAGAGTGGTTTCTTACTGATCAAATATGAGGCAATGGGAAGCCAGAGGCCCCAACATTCACCTTTTGTGTTAGAACTCTCTTACTTGCAGGATTTATTCTCGTTGCTGACAACCATCTTCCAGTGCAGACAGTGAAAAAAAAAAAATCTTAAGCATCTTGATGTTATATAGCTTTATTTCTAAATACAGATGGCACCAATCCAGATGTTCCAGTGGGTACAGTAGTTGCAGGGTGTCTGTAGGTTCCTCTGCATTCAGAACACTTTACAGGCAAACTTGGATACAGTGAGAGACTGATTTACATTTGCTGGTTGTCTTTTCCTGGCAAGCTGCCTCATAGTGGCTGCTTCACTTACACCAGATACCTTGATATCACCCCAAAGAAAGGCCCAGGATTTTAAGAGGCATTTATTCTGGACCATCCTTCTCAAAGGAAAAGAGACCTCAGCAAAGCCAGTGTCAATTTTTTTCATTAGCACTAGAGCTCCCCTAACCCTGGTGGTTCAGCTGGTGGTCAACCCGTGCTGCAGTGTCATCAGGGAGAGTCTGTTTTGAAGCCTGACCTGGAATGTCTGAGTGTGGAATGGGATTATGGACCACACTTAGGACTTCTTATGTCACTGGTACTGTACAGTGTTTTGGGATTTCTAGGGAAAGTGGCAGAAGGAATATAGGAAATACTACATGGGTTGAAAGTAGCAGAAATGGAAAATAGATAAGAAATCTGTAAGCTGCTTGCAGTCCAAGTTGTTTCTATGTCCATCAAGGCTGAATTTTGACCTGTGAAGGGGATGAAGGGGGAGCTAAGGAACCTGAAAACACATTAGGAAGAAATGTAACGAACAGTCAAATGAAGGAATTGTTTCTGTTCTCTTTGAACATAAGAACAGATCAGAGGCAGTAAGTTTAGATTTAAAGGAGAAATGGCTTTAAAGCAAGAATTCTGATGGGTGTGGCAAGAATAGTGCTCTGAATGTTGCTTTTGGCAGAGAGTCCATGTGGGAAAAGGCAGGATGTGGCCTAGACCTAGAGTTCAGTGATAAGGTCTGAACTGCAGGAGTTTCAAAAGGAATATCCCAGTGTGGAAGATGTTTGAGCCAAGGAGAGGTTTGTTTGCTTTCTAAAGCCAACGATCAATGTCTGGATGGAATGTAGAGTCAACTGGCAATGCCTAGAAATTATATGGCAGAGTCCTACTACTACTTGTGTCTTTTCCTCCCTCAGAAGAGATGTGCCTCTCCTAGGCAATGGTGGCTGATCATTTGTGAGAGAGATGGGCAGAGTCAGAATCTTCTAGGAACAAGAAATACTAACATGAGTTGCAAACACTTTTCTCTAGCATTAGGTGTGTAGGCATCTTCCGGATCTTGTAATCATGGATGTTTTTATAGATAAGGATACAGAAGAAAGAGCTGCCAGAGAGGCATTTTTTTTACAACCAAAGGATGCTCCAGTGCTGACCTCAACACTGCAGTTAAATGGCACCAGACTGGCAATGCTGGGCCTGGGAGAGTAATCAGAGGAAATGATCAGGGTGCAACAGCTTCCTCACACAAAGCAGATCAACTGGGCTTTCAGGGTCTGGCCTTTCAGGACTTCTAGATTCACTAGGCATGTCTGCAGCACCAAAAGAAGGAGACAGTACAGTAGCACAGAAATTATTCAGACCTTTTTTCTGTATGGAACATTCTACTTTCATCAGGGAAAAAAATGAGGGCCAGAGGGGGGGAGTGTGTGTAAAGAAGGTGACCAGAGGGGCTGTCTAGGCTAGCAGGAAGGAAAAAGCTCCACAGTGTTCTCTGACCCAGCAAATGCTCCATTCCCAGTTGTGCAAATTCCCACCTAGGGACATCTTCCACATTTGTATGTAAAAGCACCATGTAACCTTACTGGAGAGGCAGGCCAGAAATCTCTGCAACAGAAGATTTTAGTCCTTGCTTCTAACAGTGGTATCCCTAGTAATTAATTGTAGGCCAACAGATGTTAATATCTTACAGTGACCACTTAAAAAGGTAAAAGTCTGATGACTGTAACACAACGTAGCTCTGAATACAAACAGGCTCTGAAGTTCTGGAACTAGTTTTACAGAATTTTTCTGTATCAAATCTATTCATCTTTGAAAGAGACAAGAGGTGGGAGATGCTTTTATCCTTTTTGGCATATGCTTTACTTAGAATTCTGAGAATCTGTTAAGCAGTAAGAAGCTGCCCTTAGTAACAAAACAGTGAGAATTGTCATATTTTGCCCAAAAGGAAGGGAAAAAAAACTAATTTTCTAAAGTAATAACTTGTAATTTGACAGCGTGAGTCACTTGTGTTATTATGAGTGAGTCATAAATAGAAGAGACACTCAAAGAGTTATTTTTCAAAATGTATTAAGGTAACAGTGAAACTGCCTCTCACAAAATGTTGCTAAGAAGGCAATAATCCATTGGACAGTCTAAGGCAAAGCTTATTTGAAATGCTTCACAAATTTACTGATTAGAAGTGCTGTTTTTATTAACTTCTTTTACTATTTTAAAAATAAAGGTTGCTTTCCATTATTTTTTTCTGTAAAAGCCAATTAGCTTGCCTTTCATGGGAGCTGGATCAAACCTATAATTAGAAAACTACTAAGAAGCCTTGAGTTTCATTGTCACGATCCAGCTCCCACCAATCCATGCTTGAACTCCTCTGCCATGCAGGGTTTGATTCAAGTCACCCTGAGCACAAACATAGCTATTAAAGATCATTTGGTCTCATTACTTTGTGATTGTTCCTACACGTATTTGACCCATACCCTGAAGTGGGCATAAATTGAGTCTGGGGGAACTTCAGAATAATTGTGGTGTTATTTCTAGCCCCATTCCCTATAAAGAAAAGAGCAATGTTAAGCCACACTGTCCCTCTGTCTGTTTGCTTCCACATGCTGCTTTGATTTTGAGCTTTGATCCCAGTTTAGATAATAGATAATAGAATGGGTATCTAAAGGGTAATTAAGTTGACATGAGTTTTGCAAAACTTAATCCCCATGTAAAGAAAACTTTATATTTCTTATTCTTAGTGTTGTGTAAGCTCATCCTCTGTTAGCTTCTAGATAACCCACAAAGACACAGCCCTGATTTGTATGAGAGTTTGCAGCCCTTCATGAGGATCACATCTGTAGGAAAGCTGGCACCAGCAGAGTTTCTCTTCATCCCAAATAATGACAGGATTTGATTATAATGGAGTTTGTGAACAGAAAAAGACAGTGGAATAAAGCAGCAATATCCAGTGTAACAGCTACCATGCAACATGTAAATGGAATCAGTTGTGGAAAACTGGAGATTTAATGAGGCAAAGCTTCATGAATGGTACAAGTTAAACCAGTAAAGAATAAAGTCAGTAATTTACATCTTTACAGTTTTTCTGCATCACTGAATGGATGTCATTGTTACTTGAAGGGTTTACTCATTATTAACAATAAGATTTGCAACAACGGCAGGAACAAAACCAATACCAAGTGGAGAAGAATGAACTTGAACAAAAGAAGCAGGAGAACAAAAGGGTATCAAGTAAACTGAAAGCAGGTTTGAGCTAGGGTAAATAGGAAGGAATTATTGGTGGAAGCAAACATGATATTATGCAGAAAAAAAATCATGTAAAATGGTCTTGCTACTTAACAATGAGTAACACAGGATAGAACTTATCCTGCATTTCTGAACCTGTGAGCTTTGGCCTCCATAGATTTTTCTGTATTGTCTGACATGCACAGTTATTAGATGAAGATTTCTTGGATTTCTATGACTAAAGCAGTAAGCCAGTGTATTCCCCTTGTGCTGCACTTGTAGAAGAGTCATCTGTGACTTCTCTTTCCTAAGGATCTGGCATGGTACAAGCAGCCTGGCTGCAATCACTGAACTTGTTAAGAAACTGAGAGACTGGAGTGTTGCATCAGCCTGTATTACTGATTCCCAGGCCAAAGCATGTGGCACCACTCACTTGTTTGCCATCCTTTATTTAGCAGGCAAGTGACAAAGGGTGACAGAGCCCTGGGCCAGGCTGCCCAGGGAGGCTGTGGAATCTCCTTCTCTGGAGACATCCCAAACCCACCTGGATGCAGCCCTGAGTAATGTGCTCCAGAGGATCCTGCTTTAGCAGCAGGGGGGTTGGACTGGATCACCCCTAGAGGTTCCTTCCAACTCTTGACAATTCTGTGATCCTGTGAAGGCAGGAGGAGGAATGGGACAGTCTCTGACAAGATCTGTGTTTGCTGTCATGGTATTGGTAGATTTATAATTTCATTGGTTGCTTCAATATTCTCAGACTCCTTCAAAATTCACACAAAGGCTCATCTGATTTCCATTTGATTGTAATCATTGTTGTATTCTCTTCTGAAGAATGTTATGAAATAATTAAGTTGGATTATATTTTGGTTTGCTAATCAGTGGCTCTTTGTATTGCATTTTAGGTAGAAAAATTACTTGTTGAAGACACTGGGGAAATGGTACAATTCTGTGAGCTTCTTTTGTTTTTATTCAGTGTGCAGCAACAGCAGGTTGACCTTGGTGAGTAAAATGCTTCAGTACCAGCTACCAGAAGATGCCTTCTGAAGAGCTTTAGAAGTAGCCATTTTGTCTGAACCAGGGGAATTATTACAGGCAAGGTTTGATTTTTCTATTCTTTGCATTCTAGGGAACAGCAGAAAACTTGGAAACTGCTGCCAGCCCAATAAACAAAGGAGTTAGGGTGTGAATCTGCCCACAGTGAGGTAAAAGTCAACAGCTTAAGCTGTGACTGACTAGGTAAGTTCCCTAACAAATACTGACTAATCTAAGTAGATGGTGTGTATACAAACCTCCTCACCTTTCAGCCACAAAGAAGATTGCAGTCTCTGTTTAGTAGCAGAATTCAAAATGTAACGTGAGGGACTGACTGTACGTTATTCCCTCCACATCATTTTCTCTTCACAGCTCTCTCTCTTTCATCGTGACTCACTAGTCACAATTTAGATTTGAAGCTCGTGGACAGGTCCTGGTGGTAGTTTGGGGCTTTGCTCATTTGATAGTTTAATACTTTATTTTATGCTGGTTTAAGATCGGCCAATAGAAATAAAATAGCACAGTAAGTCTCTCTGAGGGAGAAAAAAGAAATCTGTCCTGAGCATCTGACCCCAGCTGGTTCCTTTGTACTGCCAAGTGTTTCCTCCGTGAGAGGAAAAAGAATAAAATGACCAAACAAAGCAGTATTTTCAGCAAGTACCCAAATATTTAAGGCTAAACATCCTCCTTGGAATGCCAGGATTTGCTTCCAAATAAGCGGCTGAATTGAAGGGTTATTTTGGTAGCATTGTAGAAATATTGGTCTACTGGAGATGTTTAAAGGTCAACTACAGTGTTTTGTTCATGTTGGGTTAGGTGGTTTTGCTGGCTGACTACTTAGTTTTGGGCACTATGACATGCTGGGGCTCTCACAATCTGGATGTCACCCAGGGTTTAACCATTGCTATTGTTTCCATATTCCTCCTCTACTATTACTACAAAAAAAACAAGTTATTATCTGTGATTTTAGTTTGCCTCTCTGATATGAGATTCCTCCTCCTCCTTCAGCAAAAAGAGATCAATGAATTGAGATACTAGCAGTACAAGCAGATAGCAGTGGCTATCTACTCTACCACTCTAAAATTATTTAACTACATTATTTAATGGGATGGGGGGGGAGGCAGAATTTACACATTTTAGGCAGGGAACGTGATGCAGGAATTAATTTTTTTCTTCCAGCTTTACCAGTGTGTTTTTAAAAGCAGCCAGTACAGGTCACTCTTGTTTGATGTTTAGGTTGAGGATTGCAGCAGCACAGCACAAAGTGCCAGCATTAAGGGGAAGGTGAAGGCAGCATCATGTGTGGTGCACAGACTGAAGGCCACAGAACACTGTCATGCACCCTCCACTGGAAACCAAAGAGGTTTTGTGACCTGCACTGTGCAAAACAAGGCCTTGGGTACCAAAACTTCCCTCAAGTTCTTCGACTGAAAATGTGGCAGTTACAGATACTATTCAAAGGGGAAGACAAGTCATGCAAAACCTAGGGGGTTTTCTGCTAGGTTCATATATTCCCTCTGCATCACAAACCACAAAGATCTGCATTTGAATGCAGATTATTATTTTTTTCTTCTCCAAGAATGCACTGTAGTTCAGTGGACAAAAAGCTCAAATTTGGTTGTTTTTTTTTGTCTTACTAATGGTTCCACTCCTGAGTGCCAGAGCCCCACCACCCAAGCCACTGGTTTGCTTGTGCCTCTGCAAAAGTTGCAGCATTTGGCTTTGCCAACCACGTGCAGAATTGGAGGGATTTTTTTTTTTTAATGTTGACAACTGAAAAGCATTTTCAAATGGAAATTTTGCAAAATCTGAACTTGCATTTATTGATTTATTTGTTTATTAGCTGGTCTGTTTCTGGACAACATGAAGTGAAAAGAATCCTCTCAGTAACAAATTAATAATATATGTGGAGGGGACAATCTAATATCCATTCATGGGAGCACTGGCAAAGGGACTGACTGACCCTGTGAGATAATGCAGCTCACATTTGCACCTGCAAATGTCAGTAAGTGCAAAACTATATAAAGATCAAAATCTTCACCTGTCTTTTTATTTTGGTTAGGGGAATAGTGATAAACAAATGTGATACACAGATCTCAAAGTTTAGAGTCTATAAAAGAGCATTTGTTCTCCTAGTGCTGATGCTTTAAGAGCACTACATTGCCTCTTGAATGGGTAAATGAGTTTCCCTCTAGCTTTTGTTAAATTGGCAAGTATTTTAAGTAGAATTTGGTGTAGCATCAGCCCTTCCTTGTCACCAACATGCCTCATCCAACCTGACTAAGCAATCTGTACTGCATGGATTAAATGCCATTGACTAAGTGACTGTACAAACAACTTCCCAAGTGCCACATACACGTGCATATTCTGCAATAGGAATTATTGCATCTAGTTGTAGCCAGATTAGTGGGTAGCACAGAGCTGGTGTTGCCTCAAATTCCACAGTTTCTCACCAAAATAAGTTATTAATCTGCATGGTGGGCTCTGAACACTTTTTGTAGGAGTAACCTTTAGGAATTGTTCCTTTTTCTTCAAATCTGAGCAAATCATGGTTTCATATTCAAGGTAGTGCTGGCAGAAATCACTACCACTGGTTCAGAATATTCTTCCCTTTTAGCCTATTTAGGCAAAATTAGGAATTTTCTATTTAGGGTCAGGTCTTCCTTACCTTACTGTTGTCCTTGAATCAGTGAATGACTCTAGCACAGGCAGTTGGTATGTGCTGAGAGCAGCCATCCTTGGAGCAGTCCTAGGAGAGCTCCTTTTTCCTCAGCTGGAAATTATAAATATACCCGCAGTGCAATGACTTAAGAAGTAATAGGATTGACATGACTAGTGTTCCTCAAGAGACATTAAAAGTAAGGTAAAAAAATCTATCAGGTGTTTTCCAACTAGTATCTCCCAAGAGGCATCGGGAGCAGGAGAATCCCAGCTCCAGCAGAGAGTCACAGGGGTAGGTACATGTAGAAAGCAATGAACAGGGAACTCCTCCTAAATGGGGGGTGGGATGGAGGGGCAGGGCAAGGCAGTGTGCCTGGGTATTTGGAAAATACACTAAGCTATAGTTTTGAACGTAACTTTGAAATAGCAGGTATTTGGAATCTGTGATTTTGGATACATGACTTAGATAAAAATGGTGCTATTTCAGGAAACCTTTAAAGTGAACTGTTTTCATTCAAAACTCTGCAGGTTTTGTATCTGTTATACCTATGTTTTGCCTCCTACCTGAAGTAAAAATCTTTTTATATGAAAACCCACATCCTTTTGTGCACTGCTCTTAAAATGACTGTCAGCAGCACTTCCCTCTGACTTAGCAGGTGAGCTGATCTAATAACACATGAGCACCTGATTCCCAACCCTGGAAGCTCAGGGCTTCCTGCCAAATAACATTAAACTTGGGTAATAATACTCCTACAGACCAAGAATGATGGCTTCACATTATTCAGACTTATTCAAATATCTCAGCAACCTTGTTCAACAGCTACATCTTGTCATTTAGGCACCAATAAAGAAGTGTAACATTTAGCCCAGGGAAGCTCTTGCTGCTGATTCACAGAGGATGTCTCAGTGTAGTTATTTTGATATGGCTGAACTGTGCACCGTGATGAACACATATTTTCATGAAATCTGTCAAATGTCATTTTAGAGTCATTAAATGTTCTCTGCAGCAAAGCAGGCAGAATTACAGAGCAGTGTGCCTTCTGAGAATGCTATTGTAAACGTGTCAGAATTCATCCTGGCTTTTTCATGTAGGCTTATCTTTGAATAGCATCCTACTGTTATGATTAGCAAGTGCTATCAGGAATAAAATCTCTTTGGTTTCAGCAATAAAATAAACCAGTTTATATATAGAACCCACTGTTGAATAGGAACTGAAGTATTTATTTCCCACTCTTCTGGCCAAACAATCTTCAAGGTGAAACTTTTCTTCTAATGAAACAATTCCAGCAGTAAGAGCCAGGTCTTCAGGCAGCCGTGGTTTTAGGAGTGAAGCTCAGCAGTGGAAAGCAAGCTGTTAATGTTACTCATCTAATTAAAATGTTGTTGAAATTCCGTGAGCTTGAAATAGTGTAACTTAGTTTTACTGTGATGACCTTTGTGGTGATCCCAGGGGCCACCAGCATCAACAACTCTTCCAGGCTACTTGGAAACCCCCTTATAAGTAGCTTGACTTCGTCCGTTGCAAGTGTACCTGCCACCTGCTGTGTTTTCACTTAAGTTTCAGTCTTGAACATCTTTAAAAGCAATAGTCTCAGCTTCAAAGTTTGGTACTGGTAGAGCACTCACCAAAAATGGTTCCTTGTAGGATTTGGGAAACCACTATATAGAACATTAATGTCTATTGTACAATTCATATTTCTACAAATTAAATTCAGAAAGAGAAAGCAAAGGTTCTTGCCTCTTGGACTTGCCACATGAAGACTTTAAAGCTTCTAGAATATTGGAATAGTTCCAGTTAAGCACTAACAACCCAGAATTTAGTTGGAATTAATATTTGCTGAGAGGGGGAATAGACTTCGTCCTAAAGAGTGTTCAAGAATTGTTGTTCAGGTAAAAGTAGTATGTAAGAAAGCAAAAACCTTTGAAAAGAAAACAGATCCACAGCTTATCAGGAGTAGCCTCATAAGCCAAATAAAGAAGGTGTTGAACAATGCATTAAAATGAAGCATAGACAAGTAGAAGACAGTTCTCATTTCAGAAGTAGGTTTGCATAACATAGACTAGCAAAGGAAATAATGTTAACAGTCTTCACCTCCCATTTTTGTGAGAGCCTAGATGTGTGGAACAAAACTCTGGGAGGAGCCAGCAAGGATGGAGACAAATGTTTCCTCAAGTCATTTAACTTAAAAATTGGAAATTGTCTTAAATTCTGGGTCATCTTTCTTGCAGGTCAATATCATATATCTTTGTGTGAGCCAAGAACATCTGTTTTGTTGCTGGAATTTGACTATGAATTTTATTTGACACCAAGTCTCATGTACTTTACTGTGCAGCTGCCCTCTTAAGTTATCATAATAAATTTCTCTCATTCCATCTGCATGAATAGATAGGACTGTACTAAGTCTTCTATTAATTTTTTAGGTTGTTTCATTCCAGATAAATAAAATATTTAATGAGAATATTTTTTTCCTGCAGCTGCTCAGAAACACGGTACAGTAGATGCAGCTGAATTCAAGCAGTGAGAACTGCTAACTTAAAATATTTTCCATGCCAATGAGCTTTAGGAATTTTGTTGTTCTCTGAGAACAGGTAATTTCTAAGTCACTGTTCTTTGAATATCTTCTGTCTATATGCTGCAAAGGTGTACTTGTACCTTTCATGAGTGATTAAATAATAACATATCTGTATGCATTTGTTTGTCATCCTGACTAGCCTGTTGCTCATTGCTCTAATTCAGCCTACCTTCCTGCTGCCTTAATGTCTGCTCCTTCAGATAAGCTCTTACCACAGATTGCCTGCTCACTACTTGCTATTTCAAATTTTTAGCAGCAATTTTCCAGTGTTTTGGGGTGGTGGTTTCTTTTGCATTTTGGAATTCAGCTGGTACAGACCAGAACTAACAAAATACATCTAGAAACCTGTTCTAAGTGATGGAGTGACGGGGAGGGCTCTATCTAGAGCAGCTGACAAACCCATGGCCCCTCCCACAGAGACTAGACCCTGTAGATCTGTGGCTCTACAGCTGCTCATATACAAATGTTTCTGAGTAACAGTTTTAGCCTTTTTTGTCAGCATGTCGTGCTTAGTGTGACATACAAATCTGTGGATGTGTTTGATGAATAAGTTTCATTTACGTGTGCAAACAAGTTTGTTCCTGGCGTAGCAGAGCCCTGGTTGGCTGCAGCTGCTGGGTTTGCATCTGCCTTGGGTTGTGATCATTTGTGAAAATGCAGAAGCATTTATTTGAAGTTCATAAATAGCCTCTAATCTTCCATTTGATGGAAAATTATTTGAACCTGAAACCATAAGAACTCATTTAACAAGCGTCCAAAGCAAGCTAAGACCCGTGTCTTGGGCATCAAAGCATGTTTTGTTTGCCTTCATGACAACATGGCTCTTGGCACCCCTTCACTTGCCTTCCCAGGCTTGTGAAACAGTGTATGCCCTGGTACTCCCTTTGATTAAGTCTGCATGAAGGTGCCCCAAAGAACTAGATTGAACACATGATCCACGATGGAACTGGTTCTTCCTCCCTCCTTTATCACTGTTACATGCACTGCAGCTTTATGCTATTATTTGCTCTCTCCAGAATGTAAACATTTTTATATTCTGTAAACTATATTGTATGAAACATTGAAACCTGTAAAGGTTTTCAGTTGAGGACTATTATTTGGATTTTTAAGTGGAGAAGTAAGGAGGGAAAGAGTGATTGTCTCTGGAGCCCATAGCACTGTTTTAGTGCTTGATATGGAACTGTCAAATATTGTGAACTCTGTTGTTGTGTGGTGTCAATCAGAATTGTTAACCTCATCTCATAATTAGGAAGGTTGGAGTACACAGAGAAATTATTTCCCCAAGGACCCTCTCAGACCAGTGGCAGAGCTGAAAAGAAAACTTGTGTTTGAGCTGAAATAATTGCTCAATCTATGACACTAAAGAGAGAGTGTAAATGGAAAATACTAAGATAGAGTTAGCCAGGGAGTGATGCCATCTGTGATACTCAGCTCTCTTAAAGTCCCAGAGATACATTGCCAGCTTTCCATAGAAAATAATTGGGCTACAATGTTAAAAGACTAAAGCTATTGAGGAAACTTACTGCAAGTCAATGCTCAATAAATCAGCATCAGTTTTAAAATTTTAAAAAGGCTACTTCCACTTCCTAGCACATCTGAACATTTCAGTACACTTCTAAGAGCCAGCCAGAATTCCCCTTTCCTGGTGATTAGTTGTGTGTGAGAAGAGCAGTGTAGGACTCATTCTGAGAATGAAACATGCTGGGTTTTGGCAGTCTGCACTGACAACCATGTGAAGGTATCAGGGTGAAGCTTCCTGCAGGTCGAGCGTTCTTTCCTGCAGCTCTGCCAGTAAGGCAATGCTGCAAGGCCACTGCTGGTGTTTCTGAACCTGATTTTTTAGAGTTCAGTGTGGAAGGTGCTGTTTTATGCAAAAGAGATGTTCTTATTTGCATCATGTTCAGAAATATTTCACTGTTAATATAACACAGTTCATTACCCATGTAAGTGGGAATCTGATTCCACTGTGCATCTTGCAGCAGCAGCATTATGGATTTCAGTTTCTTAGTCTGTTGTAGGACAGTCTTGCCCAATGATATTTAAGTTATTTAAGTATCAAAACTTGTTATCTGGGATAAACTCTTGGTATATGTGTTTACTTTCTGCTTTCTTCTTCCTCATTTATTTCCATTTTTTCCAATGGAAAAAAGAAAAAAAGAAGAACAAACCAAAAATGTTGTGCCTGATTCATCAAAGAACTTAAATATGTATCTAAAATTAGCCCTGGTTAATTAGTTCCATTTAAAATTGTTCTACTCATATGCATAAGCTTTTTAGCATACTGCTGTTATATTCTAGGTCAGAGTATTGAGAAGAGAAGGAGATCCTTATGGAAATTATTTAACTGCATAAAATTTTACTCTGTAATTCAGAGGCCTCCCTCAAAGCCCAAACAGCAAAGCTTTTTTTCAAATAATTAGTTGGTATGTACATATTCCTGAAGGATTTTGAGATGTTTAATTTGGCTGAAAGTTGCTATCTGAAGGACAACAGGGGAAAAAGCATGAAAAAAATTTGCTATTATTATTTTTTAAATTGTTGGCAACTATAACTAGAGAAGAATGAAGCCATATAATTAAGTAATGAGAAGAACAGAGCTCCTCAAAGCTTAGTGTGTAGCTGGTACTGAAGTCATTATCAAACCCACAGTATTTCTCCTGTTTTAGGCAGTAAAATAATGTATTTAAATTGTAGTCTTTTCATCATTTTATTCTTACTGTAAGTAGTCGCTGAAGTGGCCTTGCTTGGTTGTGAGGTGGTGGACAGGTTCCTACAGTTGGCAGGGACCTGCAGAGTGGGTCTGCAGCAGTTCCCTGGACTTGAGCAGTGCAGGTGTCACGAGCCAGGTAGGGCAACCCAGGGAGATTCAGGCTGGACCCCTTTGCTTTCTAAACTCCTCCTCAGAGAGGAGCCTCAGTGTGGCTGGATCCAGCCTTTGTCTCAGACCTGGCCCTTCCAGGGAGAGGGATTCAAATGTCACAGTCCCAGGAAATGCTCGATCCCTTGATACCCCTGGATCAGATGAAGGTGAAACAGCACTCAAGGTCTGTATGTGAATTAGGTTTAATTCAAATGATGGAAGGAATACAGATACTTCAGTTATTATCTTAGGCTGCAGGATCACAAAGGCTGACATTTAGATCACAAGAGTACACTACAAATATATTTAAGTGACACAACTGGAGAAAAAAATCATGGTTAGGCCTTGTGTGACTTAATGCTGCTGGGAACGAAGAGAGAGAGAGCAGGATAAGAAAAGTTTAGAGAGATAGAAAATCACCAGTCCTGGATCCAGGTTGAGGGAGAGTTGGTGTCCGTGGGGCTCCCCAAGCCCACCATTGCAGCCCCGTTTGATAGGCCTAGTTTCCTTGTTTTGCAGGGGTGAGCAGCATGATTGGGTCATAAGACTGAGCAGCTGGACTGACCTGCCCCCTCTACCCCTCAGTCAGTGTCCTTATCTCAATCATATTACATGCAGGCCATCATCATTGTCCCCATCCTCTCAGGCAGGCCTTTTGGGATGCAAACCAGATTTTGTTCGAGGGGTTACAATGGGGTTTCGACACCAATTCCAGCAAGGACAGGTCCTGGCATGCTCTGAGAGTTTGCTGCTTCTCCAATGGTGTGGGAAGATGCCATGGAGAAGGCAAGGATGCTAGTGCAGGCTCTTGGCAAGAACCTGCCCTCCCAGCTCAGGACTAGTGTTTGTAGCATCGTGTGTTCAGGTGGTGTGTGTCTGAGTGCACACAGGAAGCCTCCCAGATGGAGATTCCTGCAGGCCATGGCATGGCCCAGAAAATCAAAGTAAGCACTGCAGTTACACAACAGTTCCTTGACCCAACGTTATTCTGTTGTTGCAGTGATCTAGCAAGCATGAGGTGTCTGGATTTTTGCTTTGTGGTTTGTATGTTTTTCTCATTTGGATGAAAGGACAACACGAGCAGCAAAAAAACCCATGGAAATATCTAGGGATGGTAACAATATAAAGGTTTTGGCAGCATTGTCTGTAGAATAAAGTGCTTAGAGGGGAGAAAAAGAGTTAAAATTAATCCTGAGTGTCTGGTGGGCTGGGTTTAATGCTATTGATGGTGAGGAATTCTTTCCCCAGTTTGCTTTATTAAAAGAAATGAAATATAGGTAAATTGATTACTGGTATTTAACATGTAGTTCTCAGGATGCCTGTGTACAGCTGGTTTCACAAGTGCAGGGGCTGGTGCTGGAAGTGCCCAGCTGTCCCCTCAGAGTGAAGGTGACAGTGGGAGGGAGTAGGAGGAAAGGTTACAGAAGTTTGGCTCCTAATTTCCTGCTGAGAAAGACAGGGTTCAGAATCAGACAACATTCCCATGTTAGATGTCCTCCTTGTGGAGGTCAGTCTGAATGGAAATGCAGAGCTGTTCCCAGAACAGGGCAAGTGTGTAGCATTACTCAAGGCTGGTTTCTGACATTCCACCTGAACTATCTGCCAAAAGATAAGGAAGAGCTGCTTGATTAGATGTCCCTTGTAGAGACTGGAAGGGACTTGCACTGTGTGTCTCCATATACTGCTTTCATGGATGGGATGTTGTGGAGAGAGGAATCTCTCGTGTATCTGTGGGACACCTGGACCCAACCCAGTCTGACATGAAATTCTATCCTTGGAACTCTTGTAATTCCTGCTGACAAATCCCAAACAGAAATCTGGATGTGTGATTGTGCAGCACACCTGCATCAGGTGTGACACAGCGACACACTGGACTTTTTGTCACTGATAAAGCTGTGTCACATAAACCAGTCTGCAGGCAGTGGAGGACAGTGTGGAAATACTTGAGCTCCAAAACATGTTTCCCCTGCAGACACTGTGCAGGTCTAACCTGTTATTGTTATATAGATAAATTGTTATCTCTGTTAACCTTGAAAATAGTTCTACCAGTGGGGAGGGCTGCTGAAGAAAACCCTGACAGAAATTATTTGCTTCCCACATTGATGTTGTAAATACACGTGCACAGATGAAGTAACCTCAAATGAAGGGCACGAGTCTGGTTAGCAAGGCAACAAAAAAATAACTAGTTTGTAAATAGTATTTCCTGCAGAGTTGTTGGACTGCAATTTAACTTTGTGCTTTTTGGCTCTGCTGGCAAATTCACAAGCCCTCTGGGAACAACTTGCTTTAGCTCTTTGGTAAGTTCTTTGCAATGAGGCCATTTCCCTGCCTGCCATTCAGAGGCACGATGACCATTCCCACTGCCAGGAAGTGTTCATCACTGCTGTGGCATGGCCTGTGCCAATAAAATCTGGTGCTTGTGTTAATCAGCAGACAGTATCCCCTGTCTCTTCCTGATTAGTGTTCAGATCAGCTGTATAAACACGCAAGGAACAAATCATCCTAATTACAAGGTATTTAGAAAGCTAATAAGATGGATTGGTATTCGCTGTTCTTTGAACTTTGATCATCAGTATATTGTGTCTTTCATAAAGTTATCAGAAGTTCAGACTCTGCAGATGCAGCTGGGGTGCAAAGATGTAGCCTGCAGAGAGCCAGCATGCTCAGTGAGCCTTGATGTGCTCTACTAAATGCTTTGAAACCTGGTGAAGAGCACTGTGAAAGAACCAGGTGGTGTTTTTTTGCACGAGGGTTCTATTTATATGATGCATCTTTCATTACATTCAAAGAAGGATTTGTGTCCTCTTCAGAATGTAAAGCCAAAGTTTGTGTCAGCAGTCTCTGATCTTCACAGTACTACTACATCAAGTTCTTATTTTTAATGGCCTTTCCTCTACTTATTTAGGATTTATGTCATATAACCTTTGTTATTTTTCCTGTTAATTTGTGTTTATCTCCCATTTAATGTACCATGCATTTCTTCTAGGGGTTCCAGAATCATAATTTTAGATACTCTAAGTTAGACTTTATGTAAAAACTAGGACCATGACTGACCACTTATTCCTCCTTGCCATGCAAGTCAGGATAAGGTAAACCTAGACTGTTCTTGATAGATGCTTTACCTAAACTCAGGCTTAAAACCTTGGCAGAAGGAGTGTCTGCAGTCCCCTTTAGTCTCCCATTTGCTGGAGCACTCCCAAGGCAGCCTGTCTGGGTGCTGCAGTCACTAACATCTTAAATCAAGCCTTTAGCTGGAAGGGTGACCCTCAGACCAGCTGTACAAGGAGTTGCTTGCTCACTGGCCTGCAGGACGCTGCAGGGAGCCGGGATTCACTGGCCGTGCCATGAGCAGCAGCATGTAGGATGTTCCAGATGTTCTCAAATCTTAAAGTATCCCCAGCCCTGCTGATGTCATGGTGAGACAGGTGGGGAAGAGTGGTGAGGTTTTCTGGTTTGGGAGGGTTGGTTTTTTTTGCCTAGTATTCAACTTGCATTTTCTTTTCTACAATTGAAAGCTGGATTCTTGTGCTCCCCTCAGCTTTCATGCGGTACAATCAATACTGCCTTTACTACAATGCTTGGAAGACTGACCTTCTTGTTCTCTCTTGTAGCATAAACCAACCTGTTTCCTTTGGTTGAGATTCTAAGCAGTGCATGTTTTCTACCACATTTATTACACCCTCTCTAATCTGTACTTTCAAAGCAATGCAGCCAAAAACTCTAAATGACATCTTACCTTCACAAACACGGAATGTTTTACCTCCAAGTAAAAGTGAAATAATTGCTTCCTATTTTTCTGTGTACAGATCTCTTTTCACACAGGCCCCTGTCAGATGCTTTACTCTGAGCTGCCAGGAATACCAGATATATTTTTTTTCCACAGTATTCTCTGAACACTTACTTGTGATTTCAAATTTCCCATTTGCAATATTTTCTGTTCCTCTGTGAAGAGTTTTATTAGCAATAAATATCTATAGTAGATTAAATAAAATGTAGGTATCTCGTTAATATCTCAGTAAAGGTTAGAAAGGGAAGCAATGAGGGTGGTTTACTAGAAATCAAGGGGTTTCTCAGACAGGAGGAGCAGATTTATTTCCAGCATCAGTGAGGGAATTCCTCAGCAACATGGAACTGCCAATCCATGAGCTTTGCTCCTGTGTTCCTGTCCTGCCACTGTGTCTACACAGCTCAGGCAGAGGCTCAGAGGAGCTGGTTTTTCTTTCTGTGTAGCACCCTCAGCCTTTGCTCTGAATTTGCTCCTTAAATGGCAGTGCAGTTATTAACCTGGAGCCAGTGCCTGCTTTGGTTAGCAAACAGACCTGTGGGTTTGTCTCAGTGAATCTCTTCTTTCCCAGCAGCCTGCAGCTCAGGGTGCTGCAACACTGATAAACCTTCCACACCATCTCATTCTTGCAGAATGTGTCCCCTGCCATCTTAGTGACAAGAGTGAAGAAAATACATGTATTTAGCTGACAGCCAGTCTTACTAACAGTTTATTCTTATCTGTCCCTGTAATTTCCCTTTTGTTCTAACCATTTCAAACAGCCACAACTTGGAAACAAAGCTAATGAGTAGAGCCGGAGAGGATGACTTTGTAACACTCTGCTGTTGTTTCTGCAGCATGACCTGGAACCACAGAATAATTTACTTCCTTTACTGCAGACTCTGGAGTTACAGCTCTGAGATGCTGGTCCTGAACACAGGAATTCTCTGCTTTGTATTTGGAAACACAGTCAAAATAAAATTAATCAAACAACTAAATCCCTAATAGCACACAGAAAGAGCTAAAGGCCTCTTTAGAAAAATTGCAGGGAGATGGAGGACAAAGGGAAGAGCAACTGGAAACCTGGTCCAAAACTGTGAGACACTAGTTTTCCATTGCTGTTTTGCAGTATTAATGGACAACGTTGTCTATGCAGTATTAATAGACAACAGGGAAACCCATTTGAATGTATACAAATATATATGTATGTATATGTATGTATGTATAAACCCATATATGTTTGTTACATCTTTTGTAGTCTAGGATTAGAAGGTACCCCTGGGGTCCCTGCAACAACAGTGATTACTGTTCAGAAGAGAATATAAAGCAAGTGTGAAGATTGTAAGGAAGGAATCACTAGTTGTCATAACAAATATGTATTATTCCAGTAACTTAATTAACTATAAAATACTAATTCTTAGGATTTTGAGTATTTCTTTTTATCATGGCAATCAAAAGTTGTAGAGATCAGTACTAATTCTCCCTGTACATACGTATTTTTCTTCCTTTGTGTTTCTCTGACAGTGTAAGTAATTAATCATAGCAAGTCTAGAAGCAAAAGTGTTAATGCTAAGGGATCTTTAGGGGATGGAAAAACTCCAGAAGATATTATGGGGCTACAGATACTGTCTGTTTCTTTTCCTATAAAAAATAAAAACTAAATGACATTGTTTGGTGATTAAAATAATCAGCTGTCTATTGGATGTACGTTTGTTTCCACAGGCTTGAATAACAACATATTTTTTAGTAGCTAATCTCTAAGGTATTTGAGGAGGAAAATTAAATTTATGGGGGCACCTAGATGAAATGTTTACATGCTAAATATGGACCTGGAAGTCAAATTCCAGTTCGGCATCTTTTTCCCCGTGGGCTTCAAAATGGTACATGGGCAGCTGCAAAATGGTTAAGATATTGGCCAGTATGTAGAATAGGAATTTCCTGTTGCATTCTTTTACCCTTTTTTTCCCCTTTTCCCCTCATTTTCTTTCCCCTCTTCTGTCTTCCCATCTTCCGTTTTCTACCTGTTTTCCCCCCCTCTCTTTTCCTCCCTCTCTTTTCCTCCCTCTTTACCCCCTCTCTTTACCCCCCTCTCCTTTCCTCCTCTTTCTTTTTGTAAAACAAATCTTCTTAACATTAAGAAAACCACAGAGATCTGAGTCCTGAATTGCTTCTTTTAGTGTTCAGCTGTTAATTTGTTGCCTTCTCAGAATTTCCATTATGTTAGATTTCTTTTTTCCCCTCCTCTCACTGTACATCCCTACTGGTTTCATTTGCCACTGAAGCTTTTTGTTCACAGCTCTAACTTCTATTCTTCAGAAAACTCCCTTAGCATTATAATTTTATTGCAGTTAATAACAGCACATCACTGACATTTCCTTACCAGCAATGTTTTGACTTGTCACATAAAAAAACCAGTGACTGTGTGAAAATTCTGGGTGCCTCCTTCTTTCAGGTAGAGGAAGCATAAACATTGGTCATGCACTGAGACATTTCCTATAAATTATTAAACTTCCATGGTTCTTAGCTTTCTGGTTTTAGAGCAAAGTGTGTGTGAGCTTTGGCACCAAGGGCCTGGAATTTGTTTTTACAGTTGAGATTTAGAAAATGCAAGAGCCCCACTTCCTTTCTAGCTGTGCCCTCTAGAAGTAGAATAAAACAGGTTTTTGTCTGAGCTGGACGTGGGTTTCAGACTCTGATATTGATTATACAATTATAGATAATATGTATTTCATATATATATATAATAATAATATTTTTGTAACAGAGTTTGCTTCAGCACACAACATTAACCAGTTGGCCTGAGTTAGCTGTCATCCTCTCCAAAGTTGTGGGAATTCTGATTCAGTTCTCACTGAAACTGATGGAAATGTCCACTGTTTTAAATGGAAGTGCAGTCCTGTCCTTGCTCATTTTCAGGTGTTTATCCAGACATTTCCTTAACATAGTTTTGTGGGGTCTTATATTTCCTGTGTTTTGATTTTGGGTGTAAACGTTACGTTCTTTGGTTTTGATTAATTCGTAATTGTGGAAGTTTCTTACTAATCTCACCTTCCTAGTGATAAACATGGGAAGGAGATCAAAAGAGTCCTGTATCTTTTGAAATGCATGGCTTGCCTTGATAGCAGCCTATCAGAGAATGTCAAGAATATGAAGAATTGCAACACTGTTCCCCTGCATGTCAAACAACTTACTGTGAAATAAATAGCTCCAAGGAATTTAAATAAAATTCTTCGACACAGCAGTTAAGACAGCAAGTATTGAGAGGCAGGGAAATCAATTCTGGCTGGTAGAATCCTCCTTAATGAAAATTGCTGATTCACATTCAGGGAGCAGACAGCTGCGAAGATTTAAGACATTAAATCTCACCAGCTGTTAATCACTCTCCAGCTGGCACTCACTGCCTGGGGATTAGATGGAGCTGGAAAAATGCAGCCTCTGCCCAGGCCTCAGAGACTCACAGGCTGACTTTTTCAATCAAATCCACCATTGTCAGTGGTTTGAATGAATATTCAGCACATAGATGAGTATACCTTCCAATCTGCTGGGAGAAGGCAGCACTAGCAAAAAAGCAGGACAGATCATCTGGGCTCTGTAGTACCTAAAAGTGCTGCAGCATCCTCAGTGGAAATCTGTGTCTGGATTGGAAATGGAAGTGCCTACATCTAAACTGAGGAGCCTGGGCCTGCAGTCCCAACACTAATACTGTTCTTCTGCCATCCCCACTCCAGTGTTGGGGATGACACTTAAGTACACATTCTTTTAAATTTCCACTCTTTTTATAAATAGGTAGGAAATCAAGCTGGATGCCAGAAAGGAGCTTTTGTGTTCCTTGGCTATTTATTTTGCACTTAAAATTCAACACAAACACTCCAAGGAGACTTTTACTTACTAGGGTTTTTTATTTTAAACCATAATTCTCTAGTTCTCTTTACAAGCAAAAGTAGAGAGACAGGGCAACCCCCCTAAAGGAAAGGGTCATTTTGAGTATGACTCTCAAATGAGTCAGTCATGCAAACAAGACAGTAAGATGGTCAAGTAGTATTTCAAAAGTAGGGGCCAAAATCCACAGCTGTTGCCAACTTGTAGCTCATTCAAACCCTTTTACTGAAGCTGTGCATAATATTTCACTGAAACATCCATAATATTTATTTTGCATCCTTCCTCAATTCAGTGAGGCTTTATATACCGTCCTGTAGATAAACTTTGCAAAAGCACCAAATAAGATCTTGGGCCAGAGGTCAGTTTCTTCAAGTGACTGACTTGTGTAAGAATACCCAATCCCAAAGAGGATCAGTGAGTGTAGGGTCAGGACAGTGAAATCAAGGTGGCAAGCAGGGTTCTTTCAAAGTACTGTAAACAGAAACAGAATAACTAAGAAACGTGGTAAGTTGTTCTGCCTTCAAATGGGAGAAGCTGGGAGAACTTTTGGGAGAAGTTTCAATGAAACAGGTTTGCCATGAGACACTCAAGCTCTTCCTTAGGCATTGAGCATTCAAGAGCAAAATGGAAGAAAAGATTCCTGTTACAAAGGAGAACAGACAGAGGAGGCTGTAGTACAGGGCAATAGAGCATATAGCCTTTCTGACCTGCTCTGCAGTCCTGCTAGCATCAGAAGGTCCAAGGATCCTTGAAAATGGTGATATTAGCTAGAAATACTTTACCTGCTTTACTGAGTGTTCTAAAACTATAGTTCCTGTCTTGGGCTGCTCATTTGCTGGTTGCTTCAGAGAACAGGAGGCAGTAGCAATCCCCAGTCACTTGCCAAAAATCATCCTGAATGAGGTAGGAACAAATTGTAAAAATGAGGACAAAACAGGGACCTAAATTTTAACAACTGTCATCTCTGGGGTTTTGTGTCTGTGAGAATGGCACCTGATTTGCAGTTTTGGAGCTTTGCTGTGACAACAAAAGCCTGCCCATAATGAGGAAGAGTTCAGAGTTTTTCGTGTATTCTCTGCTGAGAGAGCTGGCAGCTGGCCACACTGTTCTTACAGTAAAGAGCCAAGACAGAAAGCTGAAGTCATGCCAGTTCCTACTTCTGTTTTGTGATGTTGGGCTTTTTTTTCCTGCGAGTTCTGTGCTAAGCTCATTTTAAGCTGTATTTGTGTTGCATTAAAAATATGCAGGAGTTACAGAGGTTGTTCTGAACACCTGCCTCTGAGCACCAGTCCTGTTTTGTGTAGAAAAGATCCAAAGCCTTGTACAAACTTGGAAGCAGGTCCCAGATCCTCCATCACATGAGCATTCAGTGTGGAACCTGCTCTTCCCCATTCCCTGAGGCTTGCTGTGGGTTGCACACTTGCTAGGGTCAGTCTTCCTTCCAAGGAATCCCTTCCCTCAGGCCTGACAGCATGACCTGCAGTGCAAAGCCACTTGGGACTGTGGATAGGACAGAGAGATGGGGTTTCTGTTTGTGCCGAGTGAGAACAAACATCTTCACATAGGAGGATGCTCTTGTACCCTATGAGAAAATAAGATTGCAGTTAAAATGTGCTTGTGCTCCTTGGCTTGCTTTGAGACGTGAGGTTTTCAACCAAGGAATGATTTGGTACCTTCATATTACTGTGGGCCAAGCAGGATGCTCTCTGTTTCAATGGATTTTTCTCTATTTTTTATGCTGCTGCTCTGAAAATAACACTGGTCTGCTTCCAACAGCAGCATGTGCTGATACTAGCTCTGATTTGAGGTAAATATTGACATGCTATAGAGGAGAATATACGTTCTGTGTATATGCCATATCTTGGCCCTTTGTGGAAGCTGTGGCAAGGTGGACAGAGACTTAGTGTTTTGAGGGTCAAATTGCAGGAATAGTTTTTCAGAGCCTTCTTGAGAATTACTTCTCCAACCACTACTGCCCTAAAAACTTTTTAGAAGTGCTCATACTTTTGATGCAGTCCTTCATCAAGGGATTGTAGGAGTGAGAGGTATGAAATCAGGTTTTCAAACCATGTCCCTTCATCTTTCAAATCTAGTTTTTGCAGAGTTTTCAGTGCCTATAACCAGCCTGCATTGCACTGATGTGGCTGCAGGCTTTGCAGGGCTGGTGTCAGGGCAGAACTGATATTTTTTTATAAATACTGTAAATAACAATTGGAGCTACAAATGGATCCAGGCATTGTCATAGTCAGTGTTGCACTCTCAATTTTCAATTTGGCTCCACAAACCAAAATGTTAGTGGTTCTGTTTCTGGCACAGGGACAGCTGTGCCTCACAGTGAAGAGCATGGTGAGTGGATGTCTCAGGTAAATAACAGGACATGGCAAAGGTGTCAAATTCTGTCTATCATTAGGGTTTAGTGGCAAAACTTTCTGTGTCCATCTGGGTTTTGCAGGCCTTACTGTCTCAAAAATAAAGAGGTCAGGAGACAGATAGGAAATAAATAGGAGAATTCAGGCTGCAAGGGGGCTCAGCAGGCCATCTACTCCAAGACAGAGACAGCATAACCTTTCTGGACAACCTCTTCCAATCTTTAACTGTGCTCCTGTGAGAAAGGTGTTTTTTATGTCCAGGCTGAGCCTCCCTTTGCTTTAGCCTGTGACCTTTGCCTCTTGTCTTCCCACCATGTGCTCCTGCAGAGAGCCTGGCTCCATATTTTCAATAACCTCACAGGTGATGGAAAGCTGCTCTGAAGTTCCCCAAATCCCATTTCCTTCAGGCTGACCAAGTCTGGTTGTGCAGCAGACATTTGAGTTGTGCAGTACTGTCAAATTAGGACATTTTTGGATCTGGAGACAGTATTTTGACAGAATATTACTGTAAAAAAAGAAAAAGAACAGTTGGGTGAGATAAAGTTTGAGGATTACATTCTTGGAATTATGCATTTAAATTAACCCTCTCTTTTAAATTAACCCTCTTTTTTTTTTTTTTTTTTTTGAGTCTAGAGCCAAAGCTAATTCCTGAAGCTGTCCTCCCCTTGGAATTTTCCCAGTGATGGGAGAAAGCAGAACCTTAGCAAGAAATTACGAGGAGGAACCTGGATCTCCAGGAGCTGTGCAGCTGCAAAAGGTTTGTGCAGCCTGTGGAAGGTTAAGCTGTGTGAAGGCAGAAACTCTGTTGTCTTGTGTTTGAACTCCTTCTGGAAAAAGAGAGATGGCAGGATGGAAACAAGAGACCAAATAGCCATTCTTAAATATGCAACAATGAAACAGAAAACCCTTGCAAGCTCCTCTCAGCAATTAATCAACATATCTATGAAAAAAAAAAAAGCCATAGCTATTGCTATTTCATAGCAATATACCTTCAAAATCTTTATTTTAATAAGAGCATAGCAATCAGCTTGTGTTCTGGATGTATAAGCATAAATTCACTTAGTATCAGTGATTATATAGGAAATGGAAGATAGCTTAACTATTTAAATTTCAGGATGTTGTTAAATAGAGGAAAAGGAAAAGTTCCCTCCTCTCCTTGGAGTTTTTATGAGGAAGGAGGACAACAGTGTAAATACAGATTTGGTTTTACACAGACTTTCCAGCCAGATGCTCTGTGGTAAACTCAATTGCATTTAATAACTCTGGCTATGTAGAGGAATTTAAAATTTAAATGAGAAATTAACAGTTTTTTATATCAGAGGCCATAAAAAGTGCAAAGGTTAATGGCATGAGAAACAAAGGTCTTCACATCCTGAATAAATAAAATCCTTTCCCTGTCTGTTTCCTGTTCTTCATGGGGCATCATCACTTCTGCTGTGATCTGCCCAAGTTGCTTTCTTTGTTCTTTATTACCCATTGTGATAAAAATGTGGCACTATTCTTGTATATGCAAAGCTTTTGATAAATGCTCTGTGATTGTTTGGCACAAAGGAAATGGAGAATTGAGGTTTCAGTCCTAAAAGTTGCAGATAGTGACACCTGGGATTTTTACCAAAGGAAACGTAGTTGGCTGATGTTCTAGTATTACCTTTAGTATGGATCATGCATGCTAATATCATCATCCATTACAGAAATCTTTAGAAAGACAGGTGTGTTGAATCCTTTTGCAACTATGAATCTCAAAATATGAAGATCTGCTCTACCCTTCCTGATCCCAGTTTGAGTGGGATGATTCTTTTTGCTCTGCATCCAGTCTGATGGCAAACTGTAACCAGTGTGTAAGCACTGCAGGTTTACACCATACTCTCCTCATCCCCCTGCAATGCATTGATAATATGATCTGTTTCTTCCACTATTGCTCATTTCAAGTCCTAGTTTAGTTGTTCCTGGTATTCTTTTAGAGAGGAATTAAAATCCAAAATACCTGAAGAAAACTATAGTGGACTCATACCACAAGTGGCCAGAAATCATGGCTAAGAAAGCACAATCCCCTTGGTAACAGCAGGGTAGGCACACTGGGCAATTCCAACTTATTTTCTTTTTCAATCAACATGTTCTGGAGGAGGTTCTCTGGAGGCTGTTCCTTCAGCTTGCATGGTAAGAGAAGAATTTATTTGACTAGGTGAATTACTTACATGATAGCATATCTTACTGGATATGATAAGTAACTGTTGGTAAAAATACCTTCTGAGTCAGCTGCTTCTTGCTTTCTCCTATAATCCATTAAATAATAATAAGAGTAAGAATCTGAAGGTAGCTGCTTTATGTTTTAAGAATAAGAAGTTTCCCAACTCCATTCAGAAAGTGGTGGAAACTAAGGGTAGTTCTATGAAGTAATAGTTACCTTTGGTAGAGCACTTTCTGTAAAAGAATTTACAACTTCCCATAGAAATTGAGTCAGGCAAAGGAAGCTTGTCAGAGTTTTCAGTCACTGAGTGACAAATTCAAAGCATCTATTGACATGTAAGAGAGGAGAGTAGGGCTGCAGATGATGATAAATCCATTGATAAGTTGTTAACATCATATTTCAACTATTACACTTGACTATTGGAGTGTATTTTGTGAATCCTTTTATACCAGGAATGAAATGGATCCTTCTTTACTACTTCTTCAAGGTATTCCAGCTCTTTAAAGTATCCTTGGATTTCTGAAGTGCCTGTTGGTAAGCCTTTCATCTGCCTGAGAGACAATCTGAATGCTGATAATTGTTGGTGGGCTAGAGAGCTACATGTTCTGGGAGATAGCTCAAAATACAGGGTTGTGTTTGTCCTTTTGAAAGGCTTTCTGAATTAGATTCTGATATTGTGATGAGTGAACACATTGTCAGTGTTTTTTGCATTTAAAAAAAATAATAATTTGTCAGTTTTTCATGATCTTATGTCTGAAGTACATAGAGAGACATACCAAGACATACCAAACACAGCACGTTAAGTGTTTCCACAAGCAGACAGTGGGAGAAGTAGAAAGAAGATAACTTTTCTTATTGGAGCAAAACATCCTCAGTGTTTGCAGCGACATGACCCAAAAGAAAGCATTTGAGATTATTTTCCTGTCCCCCCTCCCAAGGTTTGTCTGCTCTTTAACTGTGGTTTTCCGATGTTGCAATTATGTTCTCTGCCAGATTTTTTTCCAGAGGGCATCACTCTGTCTCTTATTTTTATTTGAGCTTACTGCAGTTGTCCATGGCAGAACGTCTTCCTTTTGTACTGCCTGTACAGCACAGTGCTCAGTGGCATCTGGTCTGCAAGGAGGATTCCCAGGCACATGGTAATATGAATAAGGAAAAATAACTGGGAGCAAAGCTGTCTGCACTGAAGACAGAGAGCTGCCACTGCCTGGCTTTGCCAGTGTCCTGAGATGAGACCTCAGGACTGGTGCTCAGCAGCCGGGTGATGCAAGGCAGCAGGCACGAGTCCACAAAGGCATGGAGTCAGTAGCTCACACCACTCAGAAGGTGTCTCTGAAATGCTGCCTCATAACTGCCAACAGACCTTTGAAAGGTTATGTGAAGGTTTTCAGAGCAGAAAGAAGATACCCTGCTGTGACAGATGCTTGTTGCAAGTACAAACTGGGGCAGCACCAAGGATGTCTCAGAAAGCTCCACTGGCAGAAATAATTTCCCACCACACCTGCATCTCTCCTCCTTCTTTATAGGGCTCAGCAACACAACATGTTACTGCATGGAGGTCAGAACAAGTCAGGAGAGAGAAGTACCTTTGCTCCAGAATGGACAGATTTATTCTACAAGCTTTGCCAAGTGGAAAAATTTGCAGTTTTCTTGGATAACAAATATCAGAGAGAGCAGCAGAAGCTCTGCCCGGCATGGCAGAGCCTGTCAGGCATTGCTAACAGGGGCAGGTATCAGTCACAAGTAATGAAGAGAGTTAAGCACTCCTGTGGCCTGCAGCATATGAACTCAAAACCTGATAGACATCTAAAACCCACCTGAGTCTTAAAGATTGAAAGCAATGTATTAAAACCAGCAAGAATAAAAGAACAAAAAATAAATTCATTCTGGGGTTTATTTTAATGCAGGGCACAAGAGAAAATGGACCAGGTGCAAACAACTCAGGGGTATCACTCCTCTGTTTTGTGTACATTTTTCACAGTGCTTGTTAATGCATCTTTTTCTATTATCAGAGCTATGCTTGCTTTGCAAATAATGAAGAGTAACGGATACCAGGTAAAATGTCTGCGGGAAGGAAGCTTATGAAATGAGAAGAGGAAAAGACATTGTTCATTAAAATTCCATTCCTGAAGAGTGTACTTAAGTCAGAGGATGGGAATGGCTAAATGCAGGGAAGCAGCTCCTTTCACAGTGTGCTGTTCAGACAAACACCTTGGTTTCACAAAACACTTGCTCATGGAAGCGTTGCCTGATGATTGGTGTTTAAAATAGCATGGATGCCAGAGTGTAGTTGCTGCATTAGACACATTTATAGTGCATCACTAGATGGCTTTTTACATTGGAAAGGACTTGAAATTAATACTTTGGTTTTATCCAGAAGTGAAATGTGTTTCATTCTTTCCCAATACCTGACCAGGCAGTCAGTAGTTACCCTAATAATGTTACCTCCATTATTAAAAAATGTCTTACCTAACTAATCTTATTAATTTGTATGCATCTGGTATAATCTGTGCTTGAAGGACTTTTAATGATCATAGATAGGGTTTTGTCTTCCCTTCGATTCTTCCTGACTCCTTAGACATACTGTCTGTCTTGGTAGGCAAAATGCCATTTTTATCTCTAGGCTTAAATTGTTTCACTGTTTTTAGCAACAATGGCAAGTTATAACTAACCAACAATGCTAGTCTGTCCAGTTCTGAACCTCCCACTGATCTCTGCTAGCAAGAGTGAGTCTGCTCTGCTTGTGAAGCATCAGAGAGCACAACACCTTGCTCCCAATATTCCACTTCAGGCAGTGGGGCTCATAGAAGCTGTTCCAAGTTTTCTTGGAATCTTATTTTTGAGATTTTTTTTGAAATAAAGGAACTGCCATAGTAGCTTATTATTAAGTCATTATTAAGCTATTAAATTAGCTTCAAAAAGCAATTTCCCTCTCACTTGAGTTTAAGTGGATTTTCTTGTCTTGCCAATTTGGTTTTAATAATGATACTTATCACGAATTTGTCACCTTTTATCCAAGAGTTTTTTCCCTCTGTAGCTATCCAAGCTTTTTGAGAGCATTTGTTGAAATGTGAAACTGAAATTCAAATTACTTCAATGTGTTTTATAGCCCCTATAAGTATTAATTATGTTTCTTAATAGTCTTTTTCAGTACTTAGGCATTTCACAGATTGGGAAAGAGATATTTCAAAAAGTGTGTCTTGTTTGTACCAGACACTTTGTTGAGGGATGAAAAAGTTTCTTTCCTCGTGGGAACTTAATTTTTATTGAAGTCATTAAAAACATTATTTTTTAATTAAAAAAGCTCCACCTAGACATTCTGCTTCTGAAATTCTGTCACCATGTCTCATGGGAATTCTCATTTGCCTGTTCTCCCACAGGGACTGGCTGCCCCTTGGTACCAGGAGACACTGTCATGATGCAATCCCAGTGCCCTTTCTGTCTATAAACACTGCTCATATCCACTAACAATTCCTCTTACTTCAGCCTCTTTCTCTACATGACTGAAGTTACACTGTCAAAATGCTCTGACATCTATTTCCATGGCAGCTGCCATGCTCTGGCTTTCTTATTTACATATTACTTGTAGACAAGCGTGGTGCAGCTGAACAAATACTTTCCAAGTTCAACTTCTCCCATCAGACTGGCAACATTTTCTTGCTGCAGACTGTGGTTTGTGGATTCAACATTGTTCTACAAACTGACTGTATTGATTCCAAGGAGAACTCGTTTCTCCCAGTAAATCTCGTGCTTTCCAACTGAAAGAATGCACAGACATTTTGGTCTCAGCAGGGAAATTCTCTTGCTTTCTAGGTTTTCATTTCCATGAAGAGCTGTGCCAGTAAATAAGGCTGTTCATTCACACTCAAGGAGTCTAGTAGCATGATTTCAAAGATCCTGCTGTTGTTTGGGTATTCTACATTATAAAGTAGCAAGTTTATTTTTTATTGAAAAGAAATGGTAGCAAGGATGTGAGAATATCACTAGCACGAAGATTTGGTTCTGTTTGTCTCAAAATGATAAATGTCAAATGAAACCTGCTGGATTGTGAGGAACCAGTTAGAGCTTTAGATTTAGTACCTCAGAAACTCCTGGGAGTACGAAGGAATACTGACTGTAGCACTGATATTAATTTGACAAGAACAATGCTATGCAGAATGTATTTATATCCACAGCTAAAGAGAAGTCAGATTTTAAAACAGCATATTGTAATTATTCCTTTTTAACCCTTTGTGTTCCCCATCCTTCTTCAATCCTAATGTCTCTTGCTGCCTACTTTCTCTTGGAAAAGCAGTGGCAGGCACAGGTTGAGGCATTTCAGAGCACTGGTTCTCTTGACCTGAGCTCAGAAGGGTTGAGCATTCAAGCCTTCCTTTGTACTTCTTGGGAGAAGCGGATCTTTAGAAAAGTGGTGCCTTACAAGAACTCATCAGCTGAACTCCTGCCAAAGTGAAGGGAAGGGAAAGTGAGATGTCACAAATCCGACTTTCATCTGCAATGTTTCAGCATAGAAACCACCCAACCTAGTGTGAGTTCACACCAGAGTCTTAAACCCAATGTGTCCACACCCCATCCAAGCACTCTAACCCTACACATGCAGCTCTCCAGTGAGTATCTGTCTTGCACCACAGGAATTCAGACAAATGTTCATTGTGGAAACATCCACAATTTTCACTGGAGCAGAGGGACTTAGATCAAATTAAAGTTGAATTTTTTTATTTAAAAGGAATTACAGAAATTCCATAACATTCCTTGGGAATCCCCCCTTTCCCTCCCACCCCATTCAACATGAATAATATTGAAGTCTGAGCTTCATCCTGTTGTGAAGAAGGAAAATGTTTCAGATTAGGAGAAAAGTCATGGATTTGGAGCCAGGGTAGAGGGACATTTGCCATCAGGTCAACATGGAATTCAGGTAGAAATTGCTTAAGTAAAAAGTTTAAGTGAACTTTTGGGAAAGCCAAGACCAGCAATCAGTGATCAGGGCAGCAGGAGCAGTAC
The DNA here is from genome assembly GCF_020740795.1 of Apus apus. Lineage (NCBI taxonomy): Eukaryota > Metazoa > Chordata > Aves > Apodiformes > Apodidae > Apus > Apus apus. The sequence goes on from NC_067290.1 coordinate 1,669,951, forward strand.
CACAGAGCTGGTATGTTTTCAAAATTCCTAATCATGTCTTTATCCAAATAGTTTTATGTGGAGCCCCCCAAAGACAGCTGTCCAGGAACATCAGATTTATGTCTCAGGGAGCATGACACAGTTTGGCACGAAAGCATCCATGGAGACATCATGAAGACTTAACCTGATGATCTCTATTTAGCTGTAACTTCCATGTCTCCAAGTGTCCCACTCCAGAAAGGAAATAACAATTTCCTTCATGTACTCATCATTCAGGAAGATGTGGGGACTTGAACCCAAGGACCCTGAGTCTCAGAACATCCTTCCCCCCCAGATAATGCAGTTCAAATGTGGTGCCAAAACAGGGAAGAAAGCAAAATTCCATCTTCTTCTTTAAAAAACAGGAAAAGTGGGCTTCCCTATGTCATAGTGTGTGTTCCTGGTCTTGTGGAGTGTGAATTAGTTTCTCTGTGTTGGCTTTAGTTTGCCTCTTCAGATTACAACTGGAAATCCTGGAAAGCTGACCTGAATCTATAGAGAAAGAAGTGATAAACATGTGGTTTTACTTTTCACAGATATAAGCAGTTTCACTGTTTCATGGGATCCTGCTATCCTGTCAGTGGAAAACGTGTGCTTTGACAGTCTGGATATGATTTATCTTCAAATGAGACTTGGCATGAATTTCCAAAACACTTTCAGTTTATGATAACACATTTTTTTATTTTACTTCCTTCCATTGTTACATAGCAAACATCACCTGATGAGTGGCTACTAAACTCATCAGTGGCCACAGCATTAAAGGTTTTCAAAAATAACTTTCACTATGCAGAAGTGACAAAAAAGTTTTACGAATTGTCCCATGTTTGAAATGTTACATGTGTTCATGATACAAACTGCAGTGAAACCACCAACTATGTATTGTTCCCTCTGGCCATGGAGTGCACATTTATCAGTGCGTTATCAGAAACCACCAAGTGCTCTTCCAGGTTCTTGCTTTGACAGCTGAAGAGTTTTAGGCAAGACAATAGTACAAGTTGAAGAATTCATTAATTCAGCTTTAATTAGAGAACATTACTATATTTTTAAGCCCCCAAACAACCAGCTATCTGCATTCTCACCGTTTTAATTGGCACAGGGATGATCCTGATGACCCAGAAGCTTCTGAGGACAGAGCAGTACACTGTTCTCAGACACAGAATCACAGAATCACAGAATGGTTTAGGTTGGAAGGGACCTTAAAAGATCATCTAGTTCCAATCCTCCTGCATGGGCAGGGACACCTCCCACTAGACCAGGTTGCTTAAAGCTCCATCCAGTCTTCCCTTGAAGACTTCCAGGGAGGGGGCATCCAAAAATACCCTGGGCAACCCGTGCCAGTGTCTCACCACCCTCACATGAAATATTTTATTCCTAATTCCTAACCTTAATCTTCCCTCTTCCCATTTAAAGCCATTGCCCCTTGTCCTATCACTACATGATCCTGGAAAAAGACCCTAGCCAGATTTATTCCAGGCCCCCTCAGGTATTGGAAGGCTGCTCTAAGGTCTCCCTGGAGCCTTCTCTTCTCCAGGCTGAACAACCCTAACTCTCTCCATCTGTCTTCACAGGAGAGGTGCTCCTGCCCTCTGATCATTTTCATGGCCCTCCTCTGGACTCTCTCCAACAGGCCTATGTCCTTCTTGTGTTGGTGGCTCCAGAACTGGACATGGTACTCCAGGTAGGGGGGGTCTACACTTCCCATTTGCTGTGTGGTGGTAGTTGCAGAAGAAAGTCCTCAGAAAACAAACACAACGAACAAGAAAAGAATATCAATGGATATGTCTAAATGGCTTCCTAATGAAAAGAAATTACATAATGCCTCATCCACCCTGAGTTCTTGGGTGCAAGGGAAATATTTTCCCACCTTTGCAGAGCTCACAACTTTTTTCATCTCACTTTTTTCAGCCAAGGATAAAAGAAACAAGACACAAGAAAATAAACTGTACAAGCAATCTGGAAGGCAGGCATTTTCTGTGCTAACATTGTAAACATCTTGACTGGAAGGGACTGCAGAACCAGAGTATGTCACTATGTCAGCAAAGGAAGCAAGTTTGGCAGCAGCCCCCTAACTCTGTGGAGGCTGATAATCATATTTGCTCTTGAAGAGGAAAAAACATACAGGATCATTAGGTCAAGTTGCCATATTTCTGCTAAAAGGAAGATTATAGAAATATTCCTGTTACAGCATTTCCACTGGACACCTCTGAAATAAGGAAACAAAATAGGTTTACAGTTAATAGATAAAAAGAGCTGAGAAAGCAAGAGCAGCTCTAACATCTGACTGTGATAAATTAGGAGAAATATAAAGGCCAATCCCTGAGTCCTATCTCAAGCAATATTCCTTTTGAAGCCATGGACACTGGTGTTTGGTAAAAATGGATAATTATAATGCCAGGTCCAATAGCACTTGTTATATTCTCTACTACATTAGATCTCTGACAAATATTTAATGGGATTAAATCTGTCTTCTGCTCTAGATTTATGTAGCACTGTGAGGGCATAAACTTTATTAAAGCTCCATGTAATAGATACTTGAATCCTGACTAGAAAATCTCATTTTAAAAGATCACACCAGTTTTACATTCTCTGTTTTATTCCCATTTGATCATCGTTTCCCCCCAAAATGATCTCATTTATTTAATATTTTTATTTGCTTCCCTTAGCTTCAGCCACTCCTAAGGTGCTCCTTTCAGCAGCTCCACACTCACATTCAAATCACATGCTTTACACAGATTTTTACAGAAACTCTTCAATGCCTAGCAAGGACCTGAAGTTCTCAAGAACTGTCACAACCCATAATGAGACTTGACATAATCAGTGCAAAAAAACTGTTTCTTACAGACTTATATTCATATAACATATAACTCCTCTTTCTGTGTATGAATTTCTCTCTGGGTAAGTGCTCAGACAGATTTTCCTATAAAAATCAGAAATAGGAAGGAAAGTTTATCTTCACTGGTAAAGTATTCATGTATAAAAATACACACATTTCCCTTCTCTGTATTTTGTTCTACAAGATGCATCTATTATGATTCTTGTCTAATTGCAACCAGGCAAGGCATCTTCTCTCCCTCAGGCCACTCTGTAACCAAATGTACTTTGCAGGGTACAATATGATTGCATGGCCTTTTGCAAACAGATGTTGACTTCTCTGCCCATGCTTCAAGCCAGAAAAACCCAAATGAGTTTGTATTCAGAAGCCAGATGTAAATATTCAACAGATGCTTTAGAACTTGGGGGCCAAACTCACAGTTGTGCACTATTTGAGCAAACATGCATGGTAAAAGCAGTGTTTAATTAGGCCATTTACTGACTCAAAACTGATCTGGACAGCCCACAGTTATGTAGATTTTTTTGCTACCAGCTGTGGCTGTAAATGAAATTAGTTTGGCACATATTAATATATGTTATTTAGGACCAGGTCAGGTGCTGCACTGTGAATTTGTTGTCTGTAAAGCACTAATAACTGCTTTCCCTTCTGAGCTAAGAGAGTGAAGTCTTTCTTTCACACAGCCCTCTCAGTCTTGTCACACTTCCCTGTAGATAAATCCTTGCTGGCACTCTTTTGGTGGATGGAACTTGTGCTGGACCTGTAGATGGTACAAAATTTGTAGAAAACTTCAGTGATTATACTGAAGCATGGCCACAGAGGAAAGCACCAGATATCACTACATAATTGCTGTAACAACATCAAGAGATGACTGTGATGGTGCCATCTTTTCCATGGCTCACAGCACCTTTCTTTCCTTTTTTCTTTTCTTTTCTTTTCTTTTCTTTTCTTTTCTTTTCTTTTCTTTTCTTTTCTTTTCTTTTCTTTTCTTTTCTTTTCTTTTCTTTTCTTTTCTTTTCTTTTCTTTTCTTTTTTCACTTTTCTTTTCTTTTCTTTTCTTTTCTTTTCTTTCCTTTCCTTTCCTTTCCTTTCCTTTCCTTTCCTTTCCTTTCCTTTCCTTTCCTTTCCTTTCCTTTCCTTTCCTTTCCTTTCCTTTCCTTTCCTTTCCTTTCCTTTCCTTTCCTTTCCTTTCCTTTCCTTTCCTTTCCTTTCCTTTCCTTTCCTTTCCTTTCCTTTCCTTTCCTTTCCTTTCCTTTCCTTTCCTTTTCTCCTTTCCTTTCCTTTCCTTTCCTTTCCTTTCCTTTCCTTTCCTTTCCTTTCCTTTCCTTTCCTTTCCTTTCCTTTCCTTTCCTTTCCTTTCCTTTCCTTTCCTTTCCTTTCCTTTCCTTTCCTTTCCTTTCCTTTCCTCCTTTCCTTTCCTTTCCTCCTTTCCTTTCTTTTCTTTTCTTTTCTTTTCTTTTCTTTTCTTTTCTTTTCTTTTCTTTTCTTTTCTTTTCTTTTCTTTTCTTTTCTTTTCTTTTCTTTTCTTTTCTTTTCTTTTCTTTTCTTTTCTTTCTTTCCTTTCCTTTCCTTTCCTTTCCTTTCCTTTCCTTTCCTTTCCTCTTTCCTTTCCTTTCCTTTCCTTTCCCTTCCTTTCCTTTCCTTTTTTAATTTAATTGCAGAGCATGAGCTTCCAACACACTGGGCTTCACAACATTTGTAGTAATGCTGTCAAACCACCCTCTAAACTATTTGATGAAGCACGAGAGCATTTTAACCTGTTGGCATTTGGTTCCCTCAGGCAGTGTTACTGCTGCCTGAAGCAGAGGTGTTACACCAGCTGAGAATCTTTGCCATGTGTGAGTTCTGGCATCTGCCTTGTAAATAGAAGTTTGCATTATGCATTGATGAATGAACTTGTGTGCGTTTAATTTAAATGGATGATCATAATTAAAATAAAATAAAATGAAATACCTGCTCTTACAGGAAATACCCATTATGTTAAATTACATTGCATAAAGCACACGAGATGAGTGGTGTCAGTGTGTATCGCTTCATAAAATTAGCATTTCCTGTCACAATGAGCCCTTGAAAACATCAACTGAACAAACATTTTGTTTAAGATTTACTGCTTTATTGAAATTCTAAGTAAGGCTGGTTAGGTGGAAATATTTTTTACCTTACTGTATCAAACTGCACAATGCAACAAATTCTTTTGCTGTGATTGTACATGCCAGTGGTGAGACAGACCCAATTACTCAGACATGTCACACATACAAAATGTAATGGCTTTCAGAACCAAGCATTTTTTCCCTACTAACACACAGAAACAGTCCATATCCCACACTGTTTCTAGCAGGTGGAAGAACTATTCTGCAGAAAGTCAAGGTTTCATGCTTTTAAAAAGGTGCTCTTATACAGATGGTTTGCAACTAGGGTTTGAAAGCTAATTTGAAATGCACTTGCAATTGCTATGGACAGAGCAATTCACCCACACAGCACATACTGAGGGTGGGGTTAGGTCAGCTTTTAAACTGTTTCTAGCAGAGCTGAGAAACTGCTTTGGCCTGTTGGTTGGAAGGCAGCTTATAAAGGCAGTCGCTGCCTACAGAGCAACAACTGCAGCCTGGAGTCAAGCAAAAAGACTGATGGTACATCGTTTTAATACTGAGATAAGTGTATCTTTGTCTTGAAGCAACTACTGGCATGACGAGGTCAGTGACTCTTTTGGGGATGAAAAGCTTCAGGGGCTGAAGTTACATGACCACAATGTCAGGTTAAGAACTCGCTCTGTTTCATGACAGTAAAGATCAGACAGTAAAGTTTTGTGAGGGTTTGAAGATTTTAAGATGCTGAAGATAAACAGAGGCAGCAGAAGGGAAAATAACTCAGATCCTTAGATTTTTAATCAGTTTTAAATGTGCACTGGAGGTACCTAAACAGTTGTGGTTGTTAAGCCTTCTGAATCAACAGTTCTGCTCAGTAGCTAAAATACTCCCAGGGAACTACTTCATTGTTAATTGATGCAGTGTCCCTCCTAACGGAAGACAAGAGCTGGGAACCAATAGCAAGTGTGAGTTCTTAGTGCTGGAAGGAGAGGGCTCCTCAGCTCCCTGCTCTCAGGCCTCAGGAGGGGGTTTGGGCAGCCAGGTTTGCTCAAGCTCTAGCCCAGGCTCTGTGGTGCAGGCAGCCTTGGGCTCTTGGCACGCTCACCAAAAACCTCCTGAGTGCTTCACTGGTTACTGCTAAAGAAACACAGGTTGGTTGTCTCTAACAAGCTCCAGAGCACAGTGTGTAGACACCAGAACCCTAACTGTGTGCTTGTGTCTGAATGGGAAATGCAGGAGGATGGTGCAGCCAGTGAACTCTTTCCCAGAGGACTGGGTCCTGCCTCCCTGAGCTGGCAGGACTTCAGATCTGCATCTCCTCATTCTTATTTGGGGAAAAACTCTCAAAACTTTCAAGTTTCTGGAGAAACCTTAGCGGACTATGCTAAAAATTCCTCATGTTGACCTAACACTTGTATCTTACTGTTTTCTCTGGCCTGAGGATTTCACCCCTTCCTGCTCCCATCCCTCAGCGTTGCTGCTGCTGCTCACTGTCCCTAGGCTTCTCATCAGTGCAGTGCAACGACAGCATTTCCTCTCTGCACTGCAGCTCTTTGACCTCCTTAGCTGTAATGCAAAGAAACTATTGCTTTAGCTCATTATTACTAAATTAGAAAACCAAAACAGTGGATAAATGGGAGAACTAGATTAAGAAATTGTTCCCTCCGGTTTTGTTGTGGGGTTTTTTTTGTTGTTGTTTTCATTTTTTCTTATATTCTTCATTTAACTTTTGAATCTAGAGTTCGTTTGGTGAAGTATTTTGTTGAATGCTACTGACTGTAGTTTTATTTTATTGCTATCCTGCATGGAAAACATGTTCATTACTTTGACAGCCAGGGAGACATTTTTGCAGCTATGCCATTACAAGCCCTCCCTCAGCTTCCTGGTCCATGATCCTGTTTTCCTTTCACAGCACAAGAGACTTCTCTACTAAGACTCATACCATATAAATACAGATAGCAATGGGAGTCTGTGGCTGTTTCCTCATCCTGTCAAAGTAATTAGTGCAACAGTGCTTTTCCATCTTTTTAATGCTTCACTTTCCAATCCTTGCCCCTTCAAGTATCATTTTGTTCAGTGGCCAAAGGGAAAAGGGTCCATGTGCCACTGGTGGCTCCTGGGTGGCAGATTCAGAGCTACGGGTGCACACAGCCAGTTTTGCCACCCCAAACCTGCTTCCATGCTACTCTCCTCAGCCTCGTGCCCCACATGAATGATTGCAGATGGTAAAGTGACATGGCTGGAGGAAGTGTGGCCTTAGGATTCGAGTGGGTGAAGCTGCAGGCAGGCACCAAGACTGTTAGAGCTTTGCAGGTGCAGCAGTGAGTGTGTGCTGGACTCCAGAGCCACATGCCTCCTCTCTGCACCCTCCTGGACCTGGACTACATTTTTAGCAGTCAGGTGGTGGCCTCTGGGCAGATGGTTTGCCAGCTTGGCTGCTCTCTAACAGTTTGCCCTGTCTGACTAAGGCAGCAGTGCCAAGTGGCAGTGAGTTGAGCTGGGAAGGCTGCTGGGTGTTTTCTGTACTGGTATTCTAGAAGACCTTCCTCAAAAACAACCCTGATATATGGTTTACTCATGTTCTTTTTGCTTGACAGTACCTGTTGACACTTACACATGTGAATGATTCAATAAACGTGCTCTCCTCCCTCTCACTTATCACTGCATTGAAATTGGACACTCTGCATATGAAAATTACAGGTTACTGTGAGCTGTGTTCAAAAGGGTGATTCACAGAACAGCATAACAGGCAATTGTTGCTGGCATCTAGTGATGACTTCATCCCTTGCTGTTGTTTCTGCAACAGAAAGAAGCTTTATCTAAAACAGGTTTCTGACCCTTCATATAGATTTTTTTTTATCCTTTACTTTATACTTGTCCATGATCAATCCTTTATTTTGTTGTTTTGAAACCTTAAAGGCATGAGGGTAAGAAACATTTTGGCACCTTTAGTTTTGCACCAAATGCTGGAGGTCACTTTTCACTTACATTCTTTGATGTCCTTGGGCCAGACATCAGGGCACTGAGCCCATTTTGCAGCCCATTTTGTCTGCTGTGGAAAGATAATATCACCTAGGAATGGGGTCAGCCACACAGCTAAGAGACAGTGTATAGAAGCTGCAGATTGTCCTAAGCAGTCAGCAACCAGAGAGGTGAACAGCACGGAGAGATCGATGGGGTGGGATGATTCTCTCTGTGGTGGCACAACAGCAGAAAAGGTTGTGCATGTTGAGTCAGCACTGGATGCAGATGGTTTAAAAGGACCAGGCACTTGGCTTTCACCCATACTCAGTGCAGGGGCAGAAAAATGATAGGCACACAGAGCTGGGTGCGACCACCGCTTTTCCTGAAAAATATGCTTAATGGTGATTCTTCAGACTGACATGTTTCCAACCAGAGTAGGGCTTTTTCAATTCAAAATCAGGTTATCTTCCTAGCGGGGCATTAGTGACCTGAATTTACACACTTTGCAGGGATTATACGTATGCATGTTTATGTATCAGCTGAGTTTTCACAGGCATTCAAGCAGCTCCTTCTGAGAACTGTAACCCAGCACCAAACACTGTTTCTTAGTCAGCAACTCTGCTTCCAGAACTGACATCCAGACACAAGGATAGAAAGCAAATCCACCTTATTATTCAGTTCTCTTCTCAAAAGGATTTCATAACAGATGTAACACTGCCACACAGCATATGTCTTCTCAAGTCTGAATATTTTCTTGCATCCTAAGGAAAGAACATAGAACCCGTGTTAAGATCCATATGGGTGATACTGGCCAAAATATACATCACTGCAGAAAACTGTATTTCCAGATATGCACATATTTAGAACAGAGGCCAAAGTACCAGGAGGAAAACCTTCCCATGAAAAGGGTGCCTTCGTTTACCCTGAGAGGATGAATCTCAAAGAGTTTTCAATAAATGTCACAGCACTAATAGTTCAAGCACAAAATCTATTAAAAGTCTTGGCTACAGAACCTAGAGGTTTGGGGTATCTGCAATAAGTCACGTATACCAAAATAGACTGTAGAGAGAAGTGAGGAGGTGCACTGCAGTGCTGTGTATCTCCCCTTTAGGACGGAAAAAATGAGTTTACCTAGAAGGAAGTGTTGAGAAATCCAGCAGCAAAAATTCCTGAATGGGGGTGGCTGAGCCACATGGACAGGAAGCAAAACGAGCTTAATGTTTGTGTATGTGGGGGTTTTGGGGTATTTTGAGTTGGGTTTTTTGGTTGTTGTTTTTTTTTTCCTTTTTTTTTAAGATGGAATCAGGAATTTTTACACTCTAATATCTGTACCAAGATGGCATCTTAGAATGACAATACTTATTTTGGTATGACAATCAGTCATGCACCAAGTGACATTGTCACTCCAGGTTGTCCTGTCTTTGTGGGGATTTTTCCAGCCTAGAGCAATCCAATAGTTATGACACAAACTCAGTAGCACGTGTCTCCTCATGGGAACTGCATGGTTAAATCCTTTTGCATTCGGAGGGAAATTTACCCCTTAATAACTCCACAAAACATTTTTTGCAAATTCAGTTTATTTCTGCCACCAGATGGCACTTGTAGCGGGTTTATGTTGAGAAAGGAACTGCATAAGCTCTCCAACACAAAGCATTAAAATCAATTTAAAGGCAGAACGTTGTTTACAAACAAGGATTTTGCAAAGCAAGGGGCTGCTTTCTTTGCCAGTTGGGTTCTGTAGGAACTGATAGGCAGTCTTTCATCAAGCAGCATACTCACTTTCCTCTTTTTAGAAGGAATTATATGTATGTGAAGACCTTGTTGAGAATTCTTCGTCATTTTGCACTAAAATGGTGGAAGACGAAGAGCAGTGTCAGAATCAGAGTTTTGCTGACCTTGAATTCACAATGTGATGCTCTCACTGCTCTGAAGTGGAATCTGGTTGATGAATAATGTCATCAGCACATTTCTGATTAAAAATAGAAAGGAAAATGAGAAATTAAAAAAAGGGAAGGAGAAGGGAAGGGAAAGATGGGGGGAAAAAAGGAAGGAAAAAGAAAAAAACAGGAAAAAAAAGAAGAAAAAAAATCCCTTGTCAGATTACAGCTGTGGTGGCAGCAAGAAGAAGGGCTTTGTCTACTTCCCTTTTTGAAGATATTACAAAGATAATCCCTTTGTGTCAGGCATTCTCTGAAATGATAACAAATAACAAAGCACAGGCCTGGATGGCTTCATAAGCTGTGCTTCTGTCTGGGGTGGGACCTCGCCTCAAGAAGAACATTTGTATTAGGTAAAAGCTCCACACGTACCCTTAGAGCATCCATGGCAGATGCAGTGGCAGAAGTTCTGGGAGTTGAAAGGGGGAAAAACCTAACAGACAATAATAGAACTGAAGCCAAAGAGTAATCAATTGAAACCTGCTTGCAGTTGTAGCTACACCTCTTTGAAATTTTCTTTTTCGTTCCCAAGGACTGAATTTATTTAATTCTACATCAGGAATTCCTGGAGATCTATTTTAAATGTCAGTTCATTGCTAGCACTAAACAAAGAAATGACACAACTGTGACTTTCTGAACAACCAGGTTTTGAAAAACCTGAGCTGGGAAGGGCATTTTTTGTAATGAGAAAGAGAAAGGTAGGTCTTCCCAGGCCATACATTAAAGTAACACAAGAACTATGCTCCTCTACAGATCTAAGTAATACAAATACAACTATATTTCCTTTATGTTGCTTTCAGGAAAATACCTTTTCCAGGTGGAAGGCAGACCCAAACATTTATAATGCAACTTTTCCTGTAGTAACTGAGCAACTCAATGAAGGAAGAGACTTTTAAGTGCCTGGATCACCGACAGGCAAAACAAAGCTCACAGTTAACAGTCCTGTCACAGTATTCCTCAAAGACAGGTTTCAAGATCACTCACCCCAAAGCATTTGATTAGTGCCACTTTTTGCACTTCAGTAAGGAGCTACTCACATGCATTAATTCGAGACACAGAGCACAGTCCTTGATTACTTGTGGCTGTGAAATATAAAGCTCAGGGCAATAAAAAGCTTTATACAGAGGTCAGGATTAGCTTCACTGTGTGGGAAATCAATCAGATCATCACATAATTTAAACTGTAGCTTCTCTACTAAGAAGGCAGCTGCACTTCCTAAGGTAGAAAGGCACTCAGTTGTCAATACAGATGAAAGTCTCCTGAACATAATGAGGCTCAAAACACTTAGGAAGAAAACTGACTTCATTCCTGTGCCCATTGCAGAAGAGTGGGGAAGACACTGAGAAAGCAAACACACTTCTCCTGTCCAAGTTCTCTGTTTGTGACTGAGCCCCAAAGAGTACACAAACACTGAGGCCCCCAAACATGAAAGGAAGGATCTACCACGTGTCAGATCCTACAAATTATGTGGGGGTTTGGACCTGGATTCGCTATTATTTTCTTCTTTCCTGTTACTTGGGTCTTCATAAACCTTTGCACCTATGTTAGCTGCCTTGGATTTTGTAAACAAACCTTTTCATTTGTGCACAGCTTTGCCTGACTTGAATGGAGGACAATTTCAAGGAGACTCCCTAAAACCCAGCCATTGCATTTCTGTGTATTCTTCTCACTGTGTGGCACCTCAGTAACTCTCCAGGGTCACTGAAGGAGGCACCTGCACTGTCCACACAAGCCTGGCAGCACCTGGCAGCTGAGGAGCCTGAGCACCAGAACTCACCTTTGGGTGATTGCTGCTCTTTAGGACATCTCATTAAACAAGTTACTTCAGAAAGTTCCTGAGCTCAGAAGAACCCACAGGAGTTCATTACAAGCTCCCAATTAGTCTATTCCATACTTTTAAAAGTCTAAGATCTCCATTCACATTGAGGACTGGAAATAAACTAAAATTGTGATTTGTACTAAGAACTTGTCTTGATACAGTGTTTCTCCTTCTGTTACAAGAGCCCAGCCAAGGGAAAACCTCTAAACATCTGATTAACACTTTGCTGGAGATCTCAGAGATTATTCAGATCAATATTATCCGCTGGGTAAAACTACTTATTTTGATCTTGACAAAGTAATATGCACAAAGCAGAGTTATGAAAAAACTGTATTGCATTTCCAGAATCTACATCTCCATCTCTTCTTTGTTCCTGCAGCACATTCCTTTGTTACTTTTCCTTTTGAATAGAATTCCAATTAATCTTTAGAGTGAATCAAGTCACTTTTGCCTTCAGACACTCATTGACAGGGTAAGTTCTGGAAGTTCCTTTGAAAAACTGTTCCCTCTGCCAGTCTGTAATCCCCCACATAAGTGTTCAGTGAACATTTTGCTGCCACAATATTTTGTCATTCCCTATGACAGATTTTCAGTCTGTGCTAGAGCCTCCTCTTGAGAGATGGTTCAGTTATGGAAAAAAAAAAAAAATCCCTTCTAAAAGCAGGCATATTGATATTTTTTTTTTAAATTTCAACCAGAAAGAACCCAGCTGGAAAAGCATCCAGGAATTGCTGCATTTTTCTCCTACAATGAGAGCAGGATCAATGCTTTTTAGGAGTACTGATCCAGGCAAAGCCTTGACTCTGATCGTTTGTACTCACTAGCACATGAGAGCCCTGTTTGGACAACCAGCTCCAAAGAGGCTGGGGATGCTCTGTGTTCATGTGAACCATTTTAATTGGGAGTTTTTAATCGAAACAGGAAACTTGCAACAAAAGCCACATGCTCCATAAGGACAACATACCCTCAAGACTGGAGTGCCCCAAGTATTCCCAACATTCTGTAGCCCTTGCTTGTGCAAGTCTAGGTTCCAAGTGGCAGAGCAGAAAAAAGGAAAGAATTTTTTTAAATGTCCTGTTGCCAGTATTTGGCAATTACGAAGGAGCTTTTTTCTTTTTATTTTTTTTCATGTTAGCTTTGACAGAAATAACTCCCTTATCTTTAAACCTTCATGGAGTTCAATAGAGCTCAAGCTCATTGCTCTAGGGCTTCTGGATGCAGTGGCAGCACAAATGCTCAGCAATGGAGGGAGGCTGTTGAGTTCCAAATACTAGTTTGAAGATCAAGTGATAAAGTCCTTTCCAAGGCTTCTAGGCTGGAACTGTAAATAACAGACTGCAACTAATGACACAGTCCAGCAGCAACCCATTTCCTCCCCTCCTATATACTTCTCAACAGTATGAAAGAGAAGGGATAAGAGGAGGTTGATCCCCTCTGACCTCAGCATTTTCTTTTCCAGTTTTTCATTTCCTGATTTTGAATCTTTACCTAAGACATCTTCAGGTTTATAACTGCTTGTTTGCACAAGAAGCAATTGAAATTGATTTGTCCATATTGTGATGTATTTTCTCATTTGTAAAAGGATAGAAGAGTTTCCAGTCTGAATCTGCAAATCTATTTTTAAGTATTGCTGCAAGTGAAAGAAATTAAATTTCCCTCAGCTGTTGTCAGTGGTAAAACTGGGGTGTGATTTTTACTCCTTGTTTACAAACGAAAGGTTATTTCTCCTTCTCTTCATATATATATATATGTGTGTGTCTATAAACACACACAGTCTTAGACAGTGATCTGTTGGTAGTTTATCCCTGGGAAAAAGTAAACAGTACAAAACCATGAATAACTGCAGACCAATAAAAGTGAAAATATGGTGAGTCAGAGCAAAGACAGACTCTTCTAATTGCTAATGTACAAATGAATCTTAATGACCACAGGATCAAAAAATTTACTCATTTGCTCAGTAGCATAAAACCAACTGAAAGGCAAATACAGTGTCTCATTTTCACCTTTTTACATGTTTTGCCACAGATCTCTAGGTCCTTTTTTCATTCAGGGTGAATGACATCCATTTTGCAGATACAAAGGTGGAAGGCTGTTGCCTGTTATGACAGAGCTAGGAGATGGATTTGTGATTAGTGGTTCTCAGTAGCAACCTAGAATTATTTGCTAGTGACCTGTTTGAGTTAATGGCTGCCTGAATTAACATTGCCCCTTTCTGCCTGCTAACATAAATAACATTTTACACTTAAATGTATGTTAGTCTTGATGGTGTAGCTGTCCTAGGGATGCTGTACAATTAGCAAAATCAGGTGAAATGGTCCAGATGGCCATGAACACTGGTCAGATCTACATAACAGCACACTCCAGTGAAGGGTGGTCTGGACTGGAAAGTCAAGCCTTCATGAGTTGGATGTTGTTGCTGTTCGTAAGAAATGAGTTTTGCTTCCTCCAAGTTTTGCTGATGACATTTGCTGATAAACCATACAAACAAAACCAGCATTATAGATGGCAATAACAGATTGAGCCTCTGTCAGAATCTTCATGTTCAGTCACGTAAGTGCTTCCTGATGGATCTGTACATTTTACTCTGAATCTTAGCTTTTTAAAACCATTTATGGGATAAAAGATTTCAAATGAGAGCACAGAATGGCTAGGAGGTATAGAAATGTTTGGTCACAAGAAATGGTGCTGAAACACTGAACTGGCTATTTTAGCATTTGATAGTTCTCCTTGCTTTCAGGCAATTTATGAAGTTGTAATTTTGGGAGGGTTTTATTTGTTTACTTTCCCCTTTTCAATATTCAGCTTCCTAATCTGGTGTCTAAGGTTTATTGCCCCTGCCAATATGTATGTGCTGTTTGTCTTTATCTGATGTGAATTATTTTCTTCTGGCATTTATCTGCTCTTGACTCTAGGTATTTGATATCGTAGCATATCTTTTTCTCCTTCAGTCTCAGTTCATTCTACAACTTAAAATATTAAAGAAAACTGTCCATCATTCCAGTTTGGATTTTACTTCAATCTCAGATATAATCTCAGTTATAAAATAGCCTGTTTAATTCACAGAGGAACAATTACAGCTGTACTCAAAAATTCACTATATGTATTGCTAAATTAGAATAAGTTTCATTTAGGCCCCTTTAAAAAAAAAAAAAATACCACTTTCACTGCAAAATTCTTTCTGGATTGAAATTGTCTTGTTTGGTTTCACTCTAAAAGATTAATTTGAGTAGAAAAATGAGTTGCATTTCTATTCCAGAGCTGTTCTTAAGCTCCGCTCTCAATATGAATGATCAGAAACAGGATTTCAAACAATCCTTTTTTGAGCTTGTTTGTTCTTATAACTGGTTGTGAAAACCCCTGTGGTCACCATAACCAGGAAGCTTAACTGGCTCAAGGTACATACCTTGTCTGTATACCCTCAGGAAAGGGAACACAGTCAGAAACCATGTCTGGCCACACATCAGAAGTCAAGCTGTAAGTCCCAATCTCTCCCAGCTTCACTGATGGCCAGAGCACAGCCAGGGCCAGGGCAGCCCCTGGCACAGACACTGAGCAGCCTGCATGCTTGCTTCCTGGGGCACAGCATTCCCCAGAGCCCTGGCACTGCTGATACCCAAGGGCCTTTGAAGGGGTTTGCAGCTCCTCTGCAGATCACCCCAGCTGCTGCATTTGCAAATGCTGCACAGGTCTTTGTTCCCCTTCCTCCCCCTCAGCCAGAACGCAGCATCTGTCCCACAGCCCAGCAGCAGCACACAGCCCTGCAGTGCCACTGCCACACTGGCATGTCACACTCTCCCCAAAAAACCCTCAGCCATCTCTTCAAGCAGCAAACACTCTCCTCTATAACCCCATCACTGATTTTCACTCTTTCTCCAAAGAGCAAAATATTCCTTGCTAATTTATCCCACACTTTTATATTAGAGTTGCTTCATAGCTTGCACTACCCGTGCCTTATTTTACATGTCACAGAGACAGACAAGGGCTCTGTCCCAAGGGTTTGCACAAGTAACATTCCCTATTATTGCTTACCAAAACAAGGTATATAGAGAGAATTCACAGCAACTAACAAAAATACAAAGACTCGTTAAAGACTTGGTCAAAGTTAGGTAATTAGATGGATTAGCTCTGGACCAAACTCTGCAAGCAAACATCCAGATTATGCTACAGAACCTGGAAAAGCCAATTTATCATTTCTTCCATAAATCAAAAGGCAGTTCATACTAACAGTAATGACTGGTACACTCAGAATTGGAACTTGTAAAATTAAAATAGAACTTTCTGCTGCCTTGTGTATATGCCTTAAAATACAGTCTGCAATATTGTCATACTTAGCTTGTGATCTTTCAAATAGTTTATAAGCTGGTCAGGGTAAAAACACAGCCTGATTGTTCAAGTGCCATAAGAGCTCTACAGGCACCACGTGGTGATGCAAGCAGAATAAAGTGCAGAAAACTCCAGGGTTGATCTTACAGCTGGTCAAGTATTCTCCCTTTTTAGAAGAGAGGCTGAAGTGGATAGAACAAGTCTCAACACATTCCATTTATCTAAAAAAAGTTACGTGGTATTATGATATTTTACAAGATATTTTTGCAAAAAAGAATCGTGGTGGGAAAAGGCAAAGGGAAGTTTCATGCTTCTAAGTAGAAATCAGATATACTGGTAAGAGAAATAAGATGTCAGGTTTTAAAAGTGGATTATACATGACCAGGAGATGGGAAAGAGCAAGCCAGAAACTCAACAGTTTCTAAAAGAGAGTCAGGGATCCCTCCCCTGGGCAGTACAGGGCCCACTGGGCCAATGGCTCAAGCCAGCAGTGTGCTTTCTGTTGCCTTCTTTCTCCAGGGAATCTCACCAGTGTGCAGCAAATGGGCTACCAAGAACATTGAATGTTCTGCTCTTAACTCATCGGATCCTCCACCATCAGCCTGCTGGAGATGAAGCAGCACTGCTGGTGCATGGTGAGTACACAGCTGGGAGATAGGGAACGTGCATGGCATGGAGTAGGGCATGGGAAAGAGGGTGTACACGCGTGTTAAGCATGTGGAGTAAGAGGTTGGTGCCTACATATAAACTCTAACAGCATAAACTCCTTAGTGTCTAAACACAACACAGCAAATCAAAGGAGAGAGGGAGAGAATGAAAGGAGGGGGAAAGTAAGAGAGAAGTGCAAGCAAGAAAGAAGTGGCTTCCAAGAGGAGTTTTTAAGAGAGAGATGGAGGGCTCATTGAGCACAAATTGAGCACAAATCACTGCATGACTTCCGGGTCCTTGTTTTTTAAATTACACTGACCTAATTAATTTACATGGAAAAAAAATGTATCAGAGGCTTTTTCTTGTTCTTATCTTACTTTAAAAAAATTACTTCATCTGTTTGGTCACCCGTGGCATTATTAGCCACACCAAACCCCTTCTGAAATAGTAACATTTTTAAGCTTCATGTTTAGGCAATAGTGCTACAAACTTAGAGCTGACACAACATCCAAGTTAGACAGGCACGTAGAAGTACCAGAGCCAGGTTTTTGGAACTGGACAGACAAACATGCCTGATCTCCATGGGGCAGCTCACAGCATATGGAGTCCAAGAAGGAAGAGAGTCTTCGAACCCTGTCCAGAATTTGCACCAGACATCAGAACAAATACCCCTGCCCTCACAAATGGTACTCTGCAGAGCACTGATTTGCCAGAAAATACACCAAGGCTTGAGACAGTCTAAAATTAAGGCCATCCTGTGTTTTTTTTTCTAAAGAGTCATGGGATGTATTGCTAATAATAAATTAGTAAAAGAATTCTACTTACTGAATGTGCAACATTTCCTTTCATATTTAAATCTTCTTGGCACGGTCCCAGGCAAGAATTAACCATGTGCTTCTTGGCTTATAAAAATGGACAGTCTGAGGTAAGATGCTAGCAAGAAATAAGAATGCTATTTTGGTAATTTTCATCTTTTAAAAGGTTAGGCTTGATGTCACTTAATTTTCTAACTGAGCAAATCTGAACAAGCTGGATCTGCTTTTACAATCTGCCTTACACAGAGATAGAGATTGAATGTATTATTGATTCCATGAATATGCTTATCTTCTAAGTTTACCTCTTCTTGTTAATTTATGGAGGGTGATGAAGCATCCAGGCCTTGGGAGGCTCACAGAAGCAATCCCCTCAGGCACTGAGTACTCCTTTCTGTTCCTAACTGTTGAGTGCCAGCCACATAAAAACCACACCAGTACCATAGGCTGGGAAGCCAGGTGCCAACCCCAGGCCATTACTGAGGGTTTGCTGTATTTTTCAGTCTTTATGGTTTCTTGGGAAAAGTGTTTCCAGTAGGTTTGACTTTCTCCATCATCTATGGGAAAGCACAAGCAGCCAAGCTTCTGACTGGAATGTCAAGTTCATAGTCTTGGTATCCTCTCAAAAATACCCTCCAAATCAGCCAGACAAAAAAAAATGAGAAAAAAAAAAGAGAGAAGCTAAGGTAACCCTTCCCAAGCTCTTACTCCTCTGATGGCTTATCTGACAAGACTGTGAGCCATTGAACAAGAACTGAGCATTTTCTTGAAATCTGCAAAAGAAAAAGTCATCACGCTTAAAATGCCTCTTGAGTAGTGTTGCTTAAACTCAGTAATATCCATCTAAAAAGGTGTCTTTCAAACAGATACTAGTTGTACTAACTGCTGCTGCTCCACTTCAGCTCTCCTTTCTGTAAAATGCTTAATAACCTTTTATTGTCTGCAGATACATTAACGAGTTTGGAGTGTCTAACTTGGCATTTTATTTTGCATATAAGAAGCAAGTTCACTTGCTTTATTTATAATTTAATGCCTGACAAACACCTGCCTGCCTCAAATACCACTGTGCAGGTTGCCTCAGTGAGACATTGTGATAAGCATTTATATCCACAAAGAGCAAACTGCTCTTCAGCAAATATGTTCTGAACAAATAGTATTTTGAAATACATACATAAATATTTTCAACAATTCTAATTAAAAATACTGATCAAGTTATTGTAAGAGAAGCTTGACCTCTTTAAAGAGCAGCTGAAGGCTTTTCTGTGAACTCGATTCCCACTAGGACTGGAAACCAGGCTTTCATGCTTCAGTCACTTTGATAGCCACAACAGCTCTTTGTTGCACCCACGTCCAGAGCAAAGTAACAGAGCTGCCAACAACTTATTTCTGCCTAAAATACATGACATGTGCCAGGTGGCTGAATCTCTGCATTTCTAGGCTTTCCCCTCCCCTCATGTCCCTGTCCTCCATACCGACAGTAAGAGGCAGAGGGGGAGAAGTTGGGTCACCCACCCTCTGCTCCAGAGCTCCCTCCCAAAAGCTCCCTCATGCCAAGGACAGAGCCCAGGGAGTCCAACCTCTCCAGCAGCCGTGGCTGCCTTGCTCCCACCTGGTCGCCCCGCTGCATCAGGCACACTCCAGAAGCAGGGCATCCCGGCAACTGCCAGGAAGAGCTGACCCCAGAAGAAAGGCTTTGTGCTTGCCCTGGCTGCTCTAAGAACATTTTACTAATTGGAAAGTTGAAAGGTGGAGAGAAGAGGTGGACGAATGAGAGCAAAATTAAGGAGACACCGAGAGGAAGGGAGGAGAAAAGCCTGTCTTCAGTTTCCTATCGTCTTCCTGCAATATCTCCCTCTATTTCCCTTTCCCATTCCCGGTCTCCTCAAGCATTCCCAACCCGCGTTCCCAGGGACGATACAGGAGCCAAACCTCAGCAACTTTTCCCGGCTCGATGCAGCCTTAACGGGAAGCAGCGTTTCGCCAAGGGAGGTTGGAAATGTCAGGGCTGCTGCCGGGCAAGGCGGGGAGGTCTGTGCTGGCCCCGCGAGCCTGACGCGGGGCAGACGGCTTGGGGACCCCGCACCTCCGAGGGAGCCGGCACCCCGCTGCCCTTCAGCGAGAAAGAACCGCTCCCCAGATGTGCCAGGGAAACGCTCTGCTCCCCTCCCAGGTCTGGCGGAGCGCTGCCCGCATGGCTGCCCTACCCGCACCGCCGGGCAGCCGCTCCCCGGGGCTCTCCCCGCACCTCCCCCGGGGGCTCTCCCCGCACCTCCCCCGGGGGCTCTCCCCGCACCTCCCCCGGGGGCTCTCCCCGCACCTCCCCCGGGGGCTCTCCCCGCACCGAGGGGACGGGCCGGGGGAGCCCCCCGCGCCCGCGGAAGGGCGGCCGGGGACCGCCGAGCCCCTCCACCGCCAGCCCCCGCAGGAGGGAGGCAGCCCCCGCCGCTGAAAGCGCATCCCCGGCAGCGGCAGCAGCCCGGGGCGGGCAGCGGGAGCAGGCAGGGCCGCGGGTGGGACCCCCACGCCCGCCTGCCCGGCCAGGGGCGAGCCCGGCGGCGGCTCCGGCGGGGCGGGACGGCGGGACCGTGCGGGACCGTGCGCCAGCGCGGAGCGGCCCCGGGCGGCTCCGGCTGTGTCCGGGGGGTGGGCACCCACCGTCCCCTCCAGCCCTGCCCTCCTCGCTCGGCAGCCAGAAGCCGAGCGGCAGCAATGGCGGCCCGGAGTAGGGGCGGCTGCGCGCAGCTCCTGCGCTGGCCTGGGCAGCCGCTGCTCTAGGAGGGGAAGAGCGGAGCTGGCAGGGGGGCTGGTTTCCGGCGGGTTATTTATTTCTTCCCTCTCGCTTAAGTTCCCAGCGGAGCGGGCTGGCCGGCACCTGCGCCCCCCACCTGCCTCCCGGAGGGCGAAAGGTGTTGGGGAGGCCATGGAGAGCCCCGCGGAGAACCCCAACAAAGCGGCGGAGTACCTGAAGGAGCTGAACAAGATTATTGAGACGCAGCAGGAGCTGCTGGAGAAGCAGAAGCGGAGGATAGACGAGCTAGAGCAGCAAGTGGCTAAGTTGTACCACGAAAATGCCTGCCTGCAGGACGAGCATCACCGGCACCTGGCCGCATGCAGGCTCCAGCAGAGCGTCCCCCCCGCCTACCCGGGGGTGCTGAGCGCCATCCAGGAAAACGCCAAGCACGAAAAGTAAGCGCTGCCCGGGTTCGTGCTGCCCGTTTTCGAGGAGGGTGTTTCTGTGGCGGGGCTTGCCTTCTCTTTCCTCTCCTGCCCTAGGTTTCCTACAGCCGCCCCGCGCTGGGAAGACGCGGAACTCCGGGCAGCCGGTGCCCGGGAGCTGGCTCTGCTCGGTGGGCAGCGCGCCGCGAAGGCGGGGACCCTGGCTGAGCAGCGCCGAGGGGGTGGTCTTAGGCTTTACGCCCCTAACCTGCCTGGGCGCTGGTGCCTCCTCCGGTTCTCCAGCCGGGATCCCGCGGAGAGCGGGTCCTGGGGAGTCCGGGCAGCGGCTGGGGGCTCCCCTGGGCAGGCTCCTCCGCCCTCCCCCTGTGCCGATGGCTTTTTCTGCGGCCCCCCCCTGCGCTCGGGGGATGCCCCGGGCCCGCCGCCCTCCCCGCAGAGCAGCAATAACGGGGTGCTGGGAGGAGCGGGACCAGCTCTGCCCTCCTCCCCGCCTTGGGTACCCGGGAAGCCGCTGGCCCCTCGGGGGGCGGTGGGGTGAGGTCCCCGCGGGGCGGTGGGTGCCCCTCGTGCCCGGGGACCCGCCGCGTTTCGGGGCCCCCGCAGCTCCCGCCGCTGTCGGGAGTGACCCGAGGAGGGGTCAGTAAACATTGGCCGCTGGCCACGGCGCGGGCTGGCCCGTGCCAGGCTGAGCTCGCCCATTTCGGACACGCGTTCGCTCCCAGCCTTTGCATCTATTTCCAGCCTCCGTAAATTCATCGTGGCCGTCTTTGCGGCGTAGGGAAAGCTGCTTCATTGCGCGCGATCCTTCAGCAGGAATTCAAGAACAGCAGTGGCTGGAGTCGTGGCGGGTACCCGACGTGTTTCTACTTAGGGAAAAGTATTTCAGACCTAGTTTTACTTGAGGGGCGTGGGAAAAGCATGCATCATATTAAGAGCCCGCTGTGTTGCTGTAATACAACGCTGTGTTGTTTGTGATCCGCTGCACTCAAGTCCCTGTTATTTGGGAATCGGTACCCAGCTGCCGGGGCGGGTTTCCTCTGCCGTCGAGCAGAGCCCGGCTCCGGGACCGCCCGCCCCGCCGGGCTGGGCCTCCCGGGCGTCCCTGCCCCGTCCCCGGGGAAGGCATCTCCGCTTTAGGGTCCTCCGGTTCCCGCCACCGCGGGAGTTACGGGGCGCTGCCCGTGTCCCGCCGCAGGGTTGGGCTCCCTGCCTGCTCCCTGCCTGCTCCCTGCCGGCTCCGCTGGTCGCTTGCGGTCTTCACCCCGTCTTCCTTCTTACAGCCCTCACTGAAGCAGGGGCGATGGCTGCGGGGAGGGCTGGCCCCGGAGGAGCTGCCTGGGATCCCTGGGTGGCTGCCTGTGTGCCCTCAGCAGGATGGGAAGGGTGGGAGAGGGTAGGAAGTGCTGCTGCTTTAGGGAGTCCTAGAATTGTGGTTCTCTGGAACAGTGTTCTCTTGTGGAGGTTGAAGGAGACCTGGCGGGGATAGTTGGTCACTCAGTGTCTCCATTGCCTGTTGCTGTTCCCAAACGCCTTGCACCTCTCTGGTGTAGCAGAGTGGAAAGGGAAGCAACTCTTCCTCCCCAGCTCCCTTCTTTCTTCACAGTGGGTTGTTTTTTGGTTGTTGGTTTTTTGGGTTTTTTTGATGATGATGCTCGGGTGTTGATTTTAAGGCTTTTTTCTAAACAGAGATGCCTCTATGAAAACTAAGCAAATAGCTCCTTAAACAGCCCAGAGAGCATACACTGTCATTTAGCAATAAACACAATGTGGATAAAAGAGGTATTTCCAGAAGGTGTGGAATATTTACACAAATCCTACCCTGTGCATCTATGTCCAGTACCTGAGGATTTTTTTGTGGCTGTGCTTCTAGTACAAGATGTCAACTCAGCTATCTTGTCCCATTTGTCTCTTGTAAACGACATTACTAAAAATTGTACAAATGGCTTGCCTTGTTTGATAATATTTCTCTTCTCCAGCCCAAGACTCATTTGCAGAGCCCTCTTTGGGCAGGCAGCTCTGGGGACTTGGAGGCTTTTAAGTCTCTTAAGTGGATTTGATGCTGGAATCAGAATTAATCTGGGATATTTATGGCAGAGTTGTATTGCTGTGAGGCATAGCCTGCAGGGCTTAGTGGGGAAGCAGGGAGACAACCCTCTTTGGGGGTCTGGTTCTGGGCTGGGTGCTTTGCTGCAGGTCTGTGGGGGAGGCAGATTTTCAGGGACACCTTCATCTGAGGAATACTGTTCCCCAAACCATGCTGTGTATGTCTGTCACCCCCCCCCTCTCTTTGAAGGAAGCAAGCCTGTTCCCTTCTCCATGAGACCCTGGTGGGTGGATCTCACCCATGGGCTCCTGGGCTGCCTGGGGTGGGGGCTGTGGCAGTAGCTGCCCAGGCTCTGGCTGCCTGAGGGCAGGGACAAGCCAGCCACAGGATCTGCTTTTCTCTGCATACAAAATATGGAGGAATTCTCCACCTTGGAAAATAGAAAACAACCTTGTTTTAAAGTCTTCTTCCAGTCCTGAAGATATCTTGGCTTTCTGCAGACCTAGCCTGCAGGTTCTGGGTGTCTGTGCCTTCCCATTCAGAAGCTCAATCTTGGCTTCCCCAGAACTACGTGTCCTGAGCACCCTGAGTGTTTGGCTGGGAAATAAGGATCCCTTGGTTGCTGAAGTTTGGTGCCAGGTGTCAGTGATGCTTGCTCATGGATCTCAGGTGCTAGGAGAGAGGCAGCCTGTGAGTTGGCATGTCCAGGTTGTCCCCTCCTGTCTTCCCCCTCCCAGAGGCAGCAGAACTGCTTTGTGCCCAAATACCAGCCCTGATCACTGCTCTGCCTTACCCTGCAGTACAAAGTTAACATGACTGGAATCCTTTTTAAAGGAAACCAGGCATCTCTTCATCAAATGCTTAAAGTTACCAGCACTTTTAGGAAGTCCTCTATAGTGCTTGAATAGTTGTGTCTAAATTGCTTGGACTCCTGTCCCCACAGGGGCTCAGCCTGAGTGGACATGGATCACTGACACTGATGTTAAGACAGCTGTTTCATATTACCAGATGGTGGTTAAATTGTGTGATACAAAAGGAAGCATGGAAATGTTATACAAGATAATATGCTTATGATTAGTTCTTATGTTAATTAAAGATTAAAAAAAACCCCAAACCCCAAACAAAAATTCACAAGTCTTTAAACTTTTCAGTTCTTACAATGTGTGAATACACAGCTGAAGGCTGCTTAAATACCTTGGAAAAGCTGGCATGTTTGTTGAAATTCTTTAACTTGATCTGCTGTGCAGTGAGGAACTGTTAATGAGCCCTGTAACAGACTTCTGAAAGGAAAAAGCCACCAGTCCAGTAAAGTCAAAATAACTTGGTTTGTGTCCTTCCAAAAAAGGACCAGAGCAGAAAGGAAGTTTTATTCGTGTTGGTTGCTGCCTGAGGGAGGGAAGAGCAGAGGGATGGATTAGCAGGTGCAGATGTGCTCCTTATCTTGTAAGGAGAATACACCAAAAAAGGTTTGGGTGCTGTTTCACTTAATGTTGTAGTAATTGCTGAGTGCAAATCAGCCTTAAAATCCCCAAGTGGAATAATTAGTTGATTACAAGGCTTTGTTAGATGTAATGAATCGGAGTGTTAAAGATAACAATAGGTATTTAACTCATTAAGTTGTATAAGACTAATTTTCAGTTGATCCATTTCATTTAATGTTTGAGAAAACAGCAAGAACTTTTAAAACTCAGCTCCTTGGTGTAAGGCAGGCACATCCACTTTGGTAATGCACATTTTAGTGTAAATACATTAAAACAAACATACTGGATCTTCTCAAATCTATACAAGTACAGTTTTTCCAGCTCTGAAAATTCAACACTGGCAGGTTACCAGCTTAGGGAGTGATATTTGTACTTAACCTAATCAAATTAAAAACTGTGCTGCTTTTCCACTGAGAAAGTGCCTGGTAAGAGTTTGAGTAGGAGGTAGAGAATGCTTGTCTGCAAAGACAGAGCAATCTTAGAGGGCTCTCATTTGCTACTCAGTCTAAACTCTGCACCTGGCCAGACTGATTTGTTTTTAAATTAATCTAGGACTGGCTTTGTTCTCCAGGGAAAAACAGAGCTTTAAGAAATCCTGGCTGTGTTTAGAAGAGACTCTTAGTCTCAGCTGAGGTGTACTGAGTGCCATCCAGTAAGTGGAAGTTGTTGCTCTGCTGATAGTCACATGTGAAAGCTGCTTTGTGGCCTACATAAAATGAGCTTGTGGCTTTGCATGTCACTGTTGGCACTGAATGCTCCTCTTGCACAGTCTCAGCAGGAAGCCAAAGATTGCATTAGTGTAGAGACCAGCCTGGCTGTTGTGGTTTTTTTTTCCCCCTCCAGTGATGTCCTTTACTGAGACAGACTGTTCATCTGACATAAATAATATTTCATTGCTTGTGCTGCACTTGAACAGCAGCTTATTTTTGTTTGCTTTGGTGCAGCAGAGGTATTCAGCATCTGTTAAAAGTACTCTCATGTTTGGGTGAGATTTTTCTTTCTCTGCCTTCTTGTCAGCAAGGATGTAGATGAAGTGCTTTTGTTAGGTCCTTTCTACATGATCTGTGTAGGAAAGTGGGATTTGTGAGGGACAGTCTTGCTGGAAGAAGTCTGCAGTAGAAGTGCAGTTATTACTAAAAGATGCACCTCTGCCTAGTGAGCTTATTTTGCTTATAAAGAACATCTTGACATGGCAAGCACAGTTTATGTGCAAAATGAGCACTGTCATATTCTGTCAGTCCTATAGCAGATGGGGATGGTGTGATTCTGAGGCTGGGCACGATGTAAACTGGCATCTTCAAGTAACTTAAACCAATTCTGCTCATTTTATTTTCAAAACGCAACTGGAACAGTATGACTGCTGAGCTATGAGAGTAAGGATTTGACCCTGAAGGAATTGCTTTTGAAGCACTGATTTCAGCATCATTAGTGTGATTTGTACATCAGCAGATGAGTGAGCATCTCTTGGAAGAGGCATTTGTTGCTCTGGCAGACTGTAGGAAATCAATAGTGGGAAGATGTGTAATAAGACATGAACTTGCTAACTGAACTCAACTAAATAACTTTGGCTCTCTGTTGAAATATTGGCAAATTCTTGTACTTAACATCTGCTAAATGGTAACATGTTAAGACAAATTAATTAAAAAATTGATTTGTACTGTATAACTAACAAAACAAGTATTTTAAAAGAGGGCTGCAAAAAACCACAGCGATGACAAAATAATATGCTGGTATCAAGAAAGGTCCTGGAAATCAGAGAAGGGAGAATAAATATGGTCCATGAAGATAACAGCAAAAATACATTCTGTTTTGGGAGAGGAGAACAAATGCTACAGAAAGCAACCCATCCTATGACATGATGAGTTTAAAGATGGTTTCAGACTTGGAATGAAGTAAAGCTGTCTGATTTAAAGCAGAGCAGACCTGAAGAGTTGTAAGTACTGGGTGGATCTGGAATCCTACTCCAGTGAAGCCTTTTATTCTGCTGACACAGAACACAAATTTTGAGCTTCCTAACTTTGGAGTTCTGTGTTCTGAACTTTAAGAACAAAGTACATTTTCAGCCTAGCTAGTGCTTTGATGTTACTCCTTATGAATTCATCGTCAAGGAAATTGAAATGCCCTTCCAACGATCTTCTTGTGGAAAATATTTGTCAGAGTTCATGGATCTGAGGTCCTGAGTGAGCAGATGAGAGCTGCTGTAATTACTGTGAGTCAAGTGTCTGTCTGAAGATCCCCCTTCCCTCTCCTCCAAAAACCTTCCTCCCAGACAAGCCTGTATCTGCTGCTCTATATGCACGATGTGCGTGGAGTTCCCCACCAGCACGTTGCTCGCTCCTCATTTCTCATGTCAGGCATGTCATGGAAGACCCAAGTCTCGCTCTGCTGATTATTACCAGCAAACACAGCTGTGAGTTCAGCGTGGTGGCCTGGGTGAAGAGGAGGTGCTCAAACTCAAGCAACTGTGTCCTTCTCCTGAGCAGTCAGTGAGTTTGGAGCAGTGTGCTGTTGTCGTAAGAAGGCAAGGGCTCTTGGGTGACAACTAAAAATTAGTGTAGTCACCAATGTAGTTATTCCTACTTGTCAACAAAGTACATTTTAACATTTAAAAATTATGTTAGAGAGATGGCACTGAACACAACTACATATAAGCATGGGGTCAGAGGGAGCAGGAACAGACCTCTTCCCAAATGTTCCCAGCACAGTGCTTTTGAGGAGCTTAGCTTCCTTTTGAGTGAGGGATGCCAAACTTTCTCCTTATCTGCTTAAAGTAGCAAACTTTTGGGAGAATATGAAGTATAGACATACAAATTTTGAATATGATTTGCAGTCTTGTTGGCCTGCCTCTTTGCATACGAAGACAACTCTTCATCAGTCCTTAGGGAAGGTGTTTTCTGACAAAAAATGAGTTGCAGCTTTTTTGAAAACCTGAAGCAAAATGCATCATGTTCAAAGAAATATCTGTAGGAAGAGCTTATTCAATGGCAGATCACAGAAGCCATGAGGAAAAAAGAACAAGGTATTTCAAGATGTTTTTTTACAGCATACAGATAGGGGGAGTAAATTATTAAAATTAAAATAGTAAATTATTAAATGCTTCCTGTGAGTGGCATCTCAAAAAGCTTGATTTTATTTTTTTTATACCCAGTAAAACCTTTATTCGCGTGCTGGTCAGTGATGATGAAGTGGAACTGCTGTGCTGGATCCAGGGTGGCAGCCCATGGCCTTTGGATGCAGAGTTTCCTTGCGGAGTGGCTGCAGGAGCACATGGTTCCTCTAGGACTGTCTGAGGGGTATGGGGCTGGTTGGGAACAGCCACAGTTGCTTCCTCTGCACTTTCAGTTTTGATCCTGTTTAATTTTGTGGACTTGTGTGTGCTACAGCTGTGCAGACCTGTCAAGCATCTCAATACACTGAATTTCCCTTGATTTTATGTCTTATTTTGAATTACAATCCCTGACATGGGAAAAGTTGCCTATAAGGTAGGCAACCAGATGAGTTAAGTGCTTGTTATTTAGAGCCTTGTTCTGTCTGAGGGCTCCTGCCTTCTGCATGCAGGTGGCAAGGAGGTCATCTCGTGCTGCTCGCCGAGGGGGTGTGTGGGAAGCTTCTTAACTAAGTGGATTTTGCAGGCCAGAAGTGCTTCCTAATATGTAGCCCACACTTGTGGTGTTCTAACTTGCTCTTATCGTTCCTACTCGTTCCCCCTCTATTATGTTAATGCCACCTTTCTGTGTTTTGCAGCCTGCGGGCTCTTCTTGCCAGCACTCCCAGCTTTCATCTCTACCTCGGTGGGCCTGTGAAGGAGGTTGTCATCATCTCATTCTGCCCCTATCCTTGCCTAGTTGTACTAGTTTTCTCAGCAGAATTGTTGAAATAGAAATCTGGACAATCCGAGCAGGCTGCTGACAGCAGGGCAGTGTGATCGGAAGGGACAGTAGATGCTTGGATGTTCTGCTGGATTTTAGGCTTTTGGGGGCTGTCTCTGATGAGGACTGCTTTTTCTTTCCACCCTCTTTGCTAGGGGCTCCTCTGCAGATTCTTTGCAGAATTTCTTTGCAATACTAGAATTCTCAGCTGCTGGAGCTTGCTGTGGTAGGGTGGAAGAAATGCTGGTTGGTGCTAGATACAAATCTGAATGAAGATTAGTTACCTTTTTACAGTGGGGTTGCAATTAAGGACACAAGCAGGACCAAAAAACTTTTGTCCCATCTCATGACCTGCTGTTTGCCTGTGGCAAAACTAACCACTGGTAATGGTTGCTCTTTTACAGATGGGCAAATGTTGAAGTTAACTGTCATCTCTTAATGGTTGCTCAGAGATTTGGGTGAAAAATGTGGGCATTGAATATCACACTTTTTGAAATCCTAGCTTTCTTCGTGGGTAGGTACCTACTTGTTGGGTTTCAATGATGTTGTTTGTAGAGTTAGGATAGGGAAAAACTAATACGGTTGCTGTGAACTGGCCAAAATATGTCCTGTAAAACAGGACAGGTTTGTGAGAAATGTGTCACGCCAGTGAGCAGCCCCACACGGATCCTGCAGCCAAGCAGTTCATTGACACTCTTGCCAGAACGGGTGACCTAAACAAGGAGGCACACCCAGAGTCAGGTGAATAAGGGTTTCTATTCCCTATTCCCAAAGCTCCCTCCCCTGTTTCCCCCCTGGCTGGGCACTCCAGGGTTTCCAGCCTCTCTGACGTTTCCTGCCCGTTCACACATTCCATTCTAGCAGGTACTTTTTACCTTTTAAGGTAACATTTTGACCTTTCTTGCCCCCTTGGCTGCCTTCCCAATTAACACCATCTATACCCACTGGTGCCATCCTGCCCCGAGGAGCAAGATAGAAGTGGCTTTGTTGGGTCTGATCTTGGCCATAAATCCTGCTCCATGTTCAGATCCCCCAGGTGGAGCCCAATTCAGTCCCTCAGTTTCTTGGGCCATAAACCACTCTTGGTGTCCTTGGAATGTGCAGACATCTCACTTATCTCAAGCAAACTATATATTCCTAACACTAGAGTATATATGTGTGTGTATATATATATATATATGAACCAAACCCGACACTGTGTTTCTAACACTAGAATGCAAAATCAACACTACATTTCATTTCTAACAGGTTTCACAAGAAAATCTGAAAGCCTGAGTCTTAGTTCTTCAGACAGCTCGGTATAGAAAGGTACTGATCCCAAACTCCATCCTTCTGGATGAGCCCCGTCTCAGGGACGTTTGCCCCCTCTGCCGGCTCCTTCTCAAACTGCTGACCGGTTTCCTGCGGCTCTGTATTTCTATATATCCCTACCTATAGAATTAGCTTTTGAACGGCAGCCTCTCTACTGCTTTTGCATCGTTTCCAAGCGTTAGAAGGACAGCTAAGAATGTGGCTGAAGATTTCTCGTGAGTTGAGTATTTTTTTATTCTAGTGTCTTGAAGTGCTGAGGTAAACTTTATCCTTTCAAACAGTACAATTAAAAATGGACTTGGAAAATGAACCACTCTGCTGTAGGGCATCTGTGTAGGCTGAGTGAGTCTAACTGCTGTGGTAGGTGAGAAAAATACTGCTATGGAGTAGCTCTCTGCAGCAGCTGATTGAAACATAATATACTTTATTTGCATGTTAATAAGATTTCTAGTCAGGCTTCCCTGACAAACATGAGTAGAGACAAAGATACACATATAGTACATCTTCTACTGCAGCACAGTAATTCAGATTTACTAAGTATAAGCAGCACTTTATCCTGAATAATTGAACAAATAAAGCAGAGGAAGGAAGGTGGGGAAACAGTCCTGTCCTTTATCAAAAGTTAAGATGCAGCTGGGAGCTGATGTTTGTCAGGGCTCCTCCATCTTTGCTGCATTTCTACTAGCTGAAACAACTGCAGCAGATGTGAACCACTCACAGTTAGGAGCTTTTTGATTACTCTTTTTGGGCATTGGAGCTATACAGTGAACAGACTGAGGTTTTGTTAACAAGCCAGGCTTGCCTAACGGTGAGCACTTTGCCCAGACTGTGGGCCCTGGTTGTGCTCATCTCTGCAAACTGATTTCTGCTGCAAGTCTGTTTTAATTGACAAATTGCACAGTCAAATGATACTTGATAATCATGCTAGAAGGGACAGGCTCTGAGTTGTGCAGGGTCTTGGCCTGGAAGACCTAGGAAGAACTTCAGGCTAATAAAGCTCCTCCCCTTCTCTCCAGAATGTGAACCCCTGTCTTGTGGGTATAGTTTTACAAGTATGTTTTCAAGGAAGAGAAGAACGTGACCATTTAATGTGGGTTTTTTTGTTTTTCTTAGCCCCTTCCACTGGAACAACAGCTTTCTCTACTGTGAAGATGGCTTATTAATTTGCAACTTAGTTTCTACAACTGTGCCTCTTTTTGCATTCTTTTTATTGAGTATATCTAGAATTTAGGTGTAAACGTGAGTAGCATAAGGTCCATGTGTGTTGAAATGACTGTTGGTCAAGGTGAGATAATGACCCACTTCTTGAACTTTGTACTACTGTGCATTTGCACTAGCACTTAAAACAATCCTTTCAGGATAATATCTGGAGTTTCTAAAATATAGTTTGATCTAGGCAGCCTCTGTTTGAAACGTGCTGTACTATTTTTGCTTCTTGGATGGAGTTGTGTAGCATTTCTAACAGTCATCAACAGGTTCTCCCAAAGTAATGTTGCTACAGTAAACAAATCCCTACCAAATTTCCAGGCTGCTGTTGTTGAACCAGTGGGCACCAAGCTGTGCAGTTGAAGAAATCTGAATTACTGGTGGACTGAGTTGTTTTAATATCCTTTCTGTTTATTGAGAATGGTTCTAAACCTACTGTTTGTGTCCCCCTCCTTCAATGTCTGTTACCTCTAGTTTTCAAGCAGTTGGAGTTTTGTGAAATAGATCTGTCATTTTGCTGGTTCATTTTTCTCTGCTGCCTTATGACCAAGTTCCAAGTCCTGGGAGGGCTTTGGTTTTCTCCTGTATTTTTCCTTTGGGGAGTACTGAACAGATGGATCTGAGCAGTGAGGGAGTTCTGCAATGGGGCTCTTAAGGGAGGCCCTGTCAAAAGGGGAGCCCAAGGGGCACCATCTGAAGGGCTCTGTGTTCACCTAGGTGTGTTACAGAGTGCCATGGGAGGGTCCAGGCTGTGTAAAAGCTCTTTCATGGGGTTAATTACACCTGACAATTAGTTTGGCCATCGCTCGATTAGTTAAAAGCTGAATTTGGGAACTGAACAGTGTCTGCTGCCTTTGTCTGATCCACTGGTGCCCTGAGGAGCCCCAAGTGCTGCCTTTCCTCAAAGGCTTGTCTGGCTCTTGTGTGCTCTCTAAAAGTTGGGAAAGCAGGAGGAGGAATCCAGCTTGGGTCTCCTGTGTAGTACAGAAGATTTTTTTTAGTCCTTAGGATTATTAGTTCAGTCAATTAACTGTTGAAATAGTCTTGAAAACTGCCAGCCAGCAAATTTCATCAGCCTTCAGTGAGTACTGTAAGGATTCCTGTGTAACAACACTGAGTTGTTTTGGAACTTGGCTTCTGCTACAGTGAAAATAGTCTTCAGGTCAGAGTTAGGCCAAGATGATTATTTGTCATGCCTAGGAAGCACTGTTGTGACCAAGGAAGGATCTCTTTGAAGTTCTGACTGCATTTAAATGTGGAGAGGAGGACTGATTATTAAGAAGTGACAAGACAAGGCACATTGGAGTGGTAACTTCTTTATGAAGGAGTGAAGGGAGAGTATCAGCCTGAATGCCTGCAATTCTTCTGTCCCAATGGTCTCCATCAGTCTCGGGGAGAAGCTGATGGGGAATCCTTGTCCTCTGCCAGGTGTGACCTGCTGCTTAGAAGCAACACTGAGGTGTGACAGTTCTTAGCATGGAGTGCAGTCCTGGATCAATAGACCTCTACCTCTAGTTGGGGCTGGTTGCAGATCAGCCGTGGGATACTTTAAAAAGATGAGGTGAACATGACATCTGTTCACTTGACTAGTCTAAATCACTCGTATTTCAGATATTCACTGCAGCAACACTTTGTTTTTCATTGCCTTTCCACAGATGTAATGGTTTCCTGCTCATGCTTGGGCAATATAAAATCTTCTGTTTGATTGTCTTCTGAGTTGTATTAATGATCCTGGCAATATAGCAAATGTCAAGGATGTGTAGGATATTCTAAACAAATTATTGTCTTCCAGTGTAGGTTCAGCCATGTCACATTCTGCAGTTTTGATCTCTTGGTATGGATTTTCTGAATTTAGAAACTTACACTTGATAAGGCTGAAGAATTTTTGACAAACGGAAGCAAGTAAAATCACTTCTGGTGTATTGTAATTTTGTAGCAGTACTCTTTCCACACAGACTCTTGAACCTTAAGGGCTTCTAGGAATGTCCTGCACTCAAGCCTATTGTAGAGGTGACTTAT
The DNA here is from genome assembly GCF_020740795.1 of Apus apus. Taxonomy (NCBI): domain Eukaryota; kingdom Metazoa; phylum Chordata; class Aves; order Apodiformes; family Apodidae; genus Apus; species Apus apus. Next base: position 1,702,496 of record NC_067290.1, read on the forward strand.
GTCTGTCTGTGATCACACTCTTTGGTACAGTGTTAGCAGCTAAACTGTGTAAGTCCTGCTTGTGCTGTCTGCCAATACCTGGAAGTAAAAGGTCTGAGTCTTTGGTGCTTGTGACTGTCTCAGGTTGTGTCCAGTTGCCATGCATGGTGTGTCCAGAGAAGGCTGCAAACAGGCTTGAATCTCCTGCCCTGCAGTGCAGCTGGGATGTAGTAATTGTGCTAAATTCAGGGGGGGACTTCTTAGCAATTCTGCTCACAATGGCTGCAGTGGAGGGATTGCAGAGAGCTGAGCTATCATTCTTCTTCAGTCTTGCTGCTTACCTTGCTACATTCACTTCCTTTCACCAATGATTTCCAAGTAGAAACTGGTTCAGATGACATTTGGCTTGATAGCATTTTGTTCCCCTAACAGTTTCCTTAGCAAGGCAGATGTGTGTTCCTCCAGAAATGAAATTCAAACATTGTTATTCAAATCCAAAACGCCTTGATACATTGTCACTTCAGATTTTTGGCCCGTCAGGATGCACTGGCACTAAGGACCCCAAGGTGCACGTGGGGTGTGTGCTGTATGTATGCACTGCATGTTAGACTGGGTTTCTTTATCTTTCCTATCTATTCTATCTGCCTTTAGGTGATACAGTGGTGTCCTTTGCTCATGAGTAGGTGGGACTATTTATGTTCAAGGTTCTCATGGTGACAGAAAAGCAAGAATTCACTGTGGTAGGAATATCCCTTTGAGTTTTAACTTGCTACTAGGACTTACAATTAAGGGTTCCTTCCTGTGGTGAATAGGTGTATTTTGACTTTTTTTCTTGTATTCCATCTGTATATACAGACCCATGGCAGAAGTGTTTGATTAATCCTGTTTTCAAGTTGGAGAAAGTGTGTATGCTTCAAAGAACATTTGTTTTCTTCCTACACAAGCCTTCTGCTTGACATGGTGGATGGTGATTCTTAAGCCCTAAGTGTAACTTTGTTAGTAAAATTGACTGCTAGAACCACTTTCAATGTTTGTCTTGATGTTTAAAATGATAAAAATGGCCAATATAGTCTTCTCTCTTAATTTGTGCCCTTGACTTAGGTAACTGTGTAGTGCCATGGAAGTCGTCAGGCTGTAGTTGCAGGGAAGTAAAATGGCAATGTCTGCCCCTTCCTGTTTCTGGCATATTTACCTTCATGAAAGAAATAGTTGGGAGGATTTCCTACTTCATATAGCACAGTTGTTTTTTGTGTTGGTGTCCCTGATATAGAGACCTGAAGAGTGAGGTATTTATATGCAGATGGGGCTGTGATCTGATGCAAATGCTCTAGCTAGATCAGAATAAGGCAAAATCTATATTCAGTTTTCGGGCTTGATTCTATTTTAAGCTTTTAATTGAGTCCACCACTTCTTGAGTGCTAGGTTGTCGTGTGTTGAGAGAATGACTTTGTCTTGAAGAAAAGGAGAAAACTAAGTTTTTTCTAGTTGGACTGAGGTTGTAACACTAGTGGGAGTGCAGAGCTGCCACTGCCTTTTGTGCTTCCGTTTGTGGGATCAGTGGCTGTGCTAACCAAGTGTTCAGAGATGTGAGTACTGGTGGGGGAAGGGAGGGGAGTTAGCACCACAGAATGATAATCTGGGTGCAAGAATTTAGCTGTGAACTTTTTCCCAGATGGGAAGAAAAGTTTCAAGGCTGTGATCCGAGATTCCTCTGAGACTGCAGGGGTAATTCAGGAGCTACTCCTTTCTTGCATTTCAAAGAGAATTCTAAAAGGGTAGTAAAAACTACCTCACAGTAGGTATGTGAGGCTTCTTAAATATAAGCAACTAGTGACCTTTGATTTAATTCCAGTGATGTGAAATTTGATGGGCCAGTGCTGGGCTCCAGATAAAACCTTCTCCACCGTATCTTTAGATGGAGCACACCTCCGGGTGCTTGCTCAGTATTTAATCAGAGGGTTATGTTATGCAGCTGAGAAAGGGGAGGCAAGGAAATAGCTGCTGCTCCTGCTCTCCCCAGTGGCTGATGATGTGGTCTGTAAATTTCCTGGTCTTTGCTGCTTAAAACAAGAATAGTTGGACTTGAGTCTGGGTTCTGTTAGGCAGCACAGGCTGCTTTAATCCTAAAAAGGTGATTTCCAAGATGAACTCTCCTCACAGCAGTATGATTAAAGGGGTTTCTGGTTGTGCACAAATGTTCAAGCAGCACAGTCTTCTGTAAAGTATTAACTTGGGTGGTAGATGAAATCTTATGCTAACGTGAAACATTTCATAATCGTTAGCTGTAGTCTGCAATTAAGTTGCACAGTACTCTGTGTTTTCCCCTTTGACACAGGCCTGGGACAGATGTATTTTTCTCTGAGTTGAGATTTAGATTGTATGAAGTCAGATAGCAGTCCAAATGTGTGTGAACATGATTTTTTTTTAGTTCAATTTGCTGTATTGAAATCTGATTTAGGCAGTAGACTGTGTAAGAGGCTAAATGACCGATATTTTCAGTGCTTCAGTTGGACCTCACACCTTAAAAGAAAACAGGAATCTTTATAAAAGGAGAAAAAAAGGTCATGTTTTTCAACCCCCTCTGCTCTCATTCTCTATACAGTGACAATTTCTTTTAAGATAGTGCAAATTTGCCTGTCTCAGAACTTATCACTGAGAGACTGGTGCTCAAAAACAGATATTAGGCTTTTATCTTCAAGGGTTTTATGTGCTGGGTAGTGACTTTCCCCACCTGTGTTTTTTCAACTGTTTTATAGCTTCCAACAGCAATCTTAGGTTGGACATTAGGAAAAGGTTCTTTCCTCTGAGGGTGGTGAGATGCTGGAACAGGTTGCCCAGAGAGGCTGTGAATGCCCCATCCCTGGCAGTGTTGAAGGGCAGGTTGGATGGGGCTTGGAGCAACCTGGGCTGGTGGGAGGTGTCCCTGCCCATGCAGGGGGTTGGATCTAGATGATCTTGAAGGTCCCTTCCAACCCAAACCCTTCTATGATTCTATTCTATGATCTTACCTCTGTCCACAGGTATCTGCAGGAGACTGCAGGTTGTCTGTCCTCCTGCCTGCTCCCTCCAGAAGAAAGTGTAATTTTACTTTTTTTTTTTTCTTTTAAAACACCACTGTGGAGTTCTGGTCCTTTTCTTCAGGGAGGTGCTTTCTAGTGATGAGCTTTAGTTATTGTCACATGAAATATCAGCAGAACTTGCTAACATTAGCCATGATCTTCACCTCTAGTTGCTCATGGAAACGTATTATTTCCTTGACCTGACCTGGAAGGGCTACATGCAATATTAGGGACTTGTCTGTGTATTTTATTCTAGAGGAAGGAAAAGTGTTTTGTTTACCGAGTGATTAGTGCATAATCTGGGTCTCCCACCTTAACTCTGTTGGTTTTTTAACTACCTTCTTGCTATGCAAACATGTTTAAAAATTAGATGTTTCCCAGACTTTGAAGAAAGGATCAGAAGTGGGTTTTTGTTAAGTGTGGCCTGGTATGACCCTCTTAAGCTGCTTCGTGAGTTATCTTGCTGTGAGGGAAGGGAATGATTAAATCTCTTTTAAACTAAATGAAGAGTTCTTTTTAGAGAATGTTATTTAATTGAGAATATACTTAGTTTATGATAACGCATTGGTATTGCCAACACATGTAACTAACTTTACAAAGGTAACTAATTTTGACAAAGGTCACTGGAGCTGTGTTTAATATTATGCCTTGTCCAAGCTTCATCATGCATTAAGCCAATGCATGCTCTTGTACTCTGGCTAAACAAATACATTGGGTAGAGGTGACTGTTTAGCAGCCCACTGTTGTAATGATAAATCTGAAATAAAACTGATGTGATATGCTTTGTAATGTTGGGGGTGACTTGAGGATCTGTAGGAGACTGGCCAGTAATCACAACTGCAGTGCAGGTTCTTTTATCTCTTTCCTCTGAGGACAGTCATGAACTCTAAGCTGCTTAAAGCTCAATAATTTTCAAACCCAGCCCTTGAAGTATATTGCTGGATTGTTTGGCTTATAATTGCATTTAGAATTCAGAAAACTCTGAGATTGTTCACTGGTGTTTTCATGGATCTGGTTGCCATGCTGAATGCAAAATGTGCAAGTTACTGGCTGTCCCTTTGCTTCATGAAAGGAACTAAAAAGCCCATTTAGAGACAAATAGCCAATTTGAAAATTACTGTGCTCCTTGGTAGCTGGAATGCCAACAAAATCCCTCAAATCTATGTCACCTGCTCAGCTGAGCACAGGAGTTTCACTTTTGTCCTGTTGGTGGAGAGTTGACTGGAGGAATTCCTCGTTACAGCAGAAGTGATTGCTAGCAGGGATTCCTTCACTATTATAGATCTGCTCCTTTTCCAAATAATTATATTATTTCAAGAAGTCTGCCCTAGTAATTGATGTCCAATACATTATTTTCACCAATTAAAATCCTTTATTTTAAGAGAGAGAAAGTAACAGGAAAGACTGAAGTGTGCTGCCTGTGGCTTTATGCCAACTCATCAGATGGTGGCTTTAGTTGAATTTGAACAGTCAGCAACAAGAACTTCTCTTTTCTTTAACTTAAGCAGGTTGCTTCTGTGTCCAAAGAGTAATGACAGTGTAGGGTAGCTTGATCTCCACATATTAGGTAGATTCCTGGGAGATGGAAAAACTTAAATCTCTAATTAGAAGTCTGACTTAATTGAAACAGAAAGCTAAGCTGCAATAAGTGGTAATGCCTGGGATGTGGTGATAATAGTGAAAATAAGCTGCAATGCCTTGAGGACTGGGAAGCTTGTGATGCTGTCAAAGCAGATAAGTTGTTCTCTTCTCCCTTGGCTAATTTTGTATTTAATATAAAGTGCAGAGGTACTATTGCTGTGCCCAACACACTTGAGAATGTAGTGAATGGTTGTTCTTTGAATTGAAAATCTTCCTTTCAAGTTGATAAATTCCATTGTTATTTGCCAGAGACAGATGAGTGAATTGAGCTTAAGTATCTTTGTGAAGGTGTGTGCAATGTCAGAGGTCCTGGCTCCTAGTCCAGACTAAGTGTATCTGAAAAGCAGCATCCTTCTCTGAAACTGGGGAACACAGCAGCAGGATGACCTTGTGTCAGTGTGGGCTGGGATCCTGGTTAGTGTACAGCAACTGGGCAGGGAGACTTCATGGAAAGGGTTTGAAACCAACAAAAGAGAAGGAGGTGAGATACAGGAGGACTAGAGCTAGAACAATCACTCAGATGTACCTTTGTTACAAGTTCTGATCCCAGAACAGGACTATCCAAGTAGATGCAGTGTTGAAGAGTTTCAGTGACTCTGCTAAAATAAAAAGCTCTAGTTGACTCAAGCATGCAAACAAAGGGACAGCAACCCCAGGGTCACTCCAAATGCACATGTGTCTGGCTCTTACACAGCTTGCATGCTAGAAAAGGGAAGCTGAAAAGAGGTAGGGGCTTTTACTGGGGATGGTTGTGTTTTATCACATTATCTAGCACTGTCTTTATCTAGACTCCCAGGTGTGGATTCTGTCCATATGAAGTATATGAACCCCTGCACACCAGATAGGGTTTCTTATGCTTGAGGACTTAATGAGTGCTGGTCTTGTTGTCTGGGTGACTGTGAAAAGGAAGAAAAAGCTTCCCCTTTCCAGCTGAGCATGGGGCCAGTTTTGGGGTTTGCTGCTTGATCCTTCCCAGTTCTACTGAGGCTATTCTTTAGTATGTTAGTGAGGAGGACTTTGTGTGTTTGATGCAGTCCTAGTAAACAGTTGACTGCTAATCAAGTCCTGTAACTGTGTTTGTAATATTCTTGTTGGAATGGGATGGAGTGGGCAAGCAAGCTGGCTTTTGTGATGCCAGTTACCTGCCACACGTGTGCCTGTATTTTACAAGAGGGATGAGTTAGGTACTCGTGTAGCAATTGAACATCTTCAGCTCATGTATATGGAGGAAAAAAGATGTTCTGATATTCCTCAGTGTGTAAAAAAAATCCACAAAACTGTCTGAAAATATCATGACCCCAAACAGTGCAGGTAGAAGACTAAATTATTGATCAGCTTAATTTATAATCTCCCCTGTGACTTCTATATTTAGACATCTAATGACTTTTTTATTTTGCATTTTTCTTTCCACTGGCCATTCTTTTTCTGTGTTTGAAAGGTGAAGGTTCCTTCTGTAGGTCCTGGTGTGTTTGAGACTTGCTGCCTCATTGAGGAGGAGAGCTCATTTTTCCTGTTCTGTTGTAGTTGAAAAGCAGTGCTTCTAGGAAGCTTGCTTCTGTGCTTCCCCTGCTTAGTTCTTCTAAAATACTACTGATACTCCCTCCTGGTTTTAACTTTGTGCATTTGCTGAGCTTTTCTACACTCTCAGCAGTTTGTCTGGGATCCACCTGTTATCTTGGCCTCACATGACAATTTCATGTGGGCTTGTTTCTTCTCACTTGGTGATGTGAGTTGTTTGGATTGATTTTTCAGACTTAACCCTAATATCTAATTCTTACATGTGCTACCCACAGAGCTGCAGATACTTTTATTTGGATATGGCCAGTAATCCACTGTTAAGCATCAAAGTCAGTGTTGAAGACTTCCTGTTGGTAAAACTGGATTATAAACATCAAAAGGTAGCTACACAGCACAAACTTATTAACTATTAATTGTGTTATTTTTGTGTACAGTAGTTGTTTTTGGATTTGCTCCTGTAGTAGCCCTGGGAAAAAGGCTGTGACTGAGGTGGCTGGTTTATCTTCTGCACTTGTGACAGTGTGATTCTTCATAATGGAGACTTGGAGCTGAATTTTTACCTGACTGCAGTAAGATTGAAAAACCTACCTGTGCTCACCAACTTGCTTTGATAGCAAGAAGAAAAAAAAAAATCATCTTTCCTCCATAAAAATAATGTGGCCAATATTAGACTGTAGAAAACTTCCTTTCTATTTACCTTCTAGCTTTTCTTAATAAAAAAAGCCCAACAACCCCAAAACACCCTCAAGCTCTCTCCAATTCCAGAGGTTTTCACGTGTGCTTTATTTTACCTTAGTCAACCAAACATGGCAAAACAGCCACAGATGCCCTTCTGTCCTTCACCATCCACCAGAATATTCGTGGTGGTTGCACAGCTGGACTAAGTACTAAATATAGCACAGCTATTATTGAAGGAAAAAACAAGGTTATCTGTGTTAAACACCTCTCCCTCCTCCCTATTTGCAGAGAACATTACTTTTCCCCATCTTATCACTCTGTGCACTTATTGCTAACGTAACCTATCTGCTTGCTGAGGAGAGAGCTCATCCACACAGATTGTTGGGTGGCTAAGAAGATGTTGAGAAATGAGTCTTAGTCTTTTTACTGCATCTTAAAATGACTCTAGGATGCCTCATTATTGTAATTCTTGATGTTTCTCACTATGCAGAAGAGAGAGATGTCGTTTCTATCCTGCCTTCATGTGCTATGAAATGTAGACTGACTTGATAGGCAGTGCTGGTGGAGCTGTTGCTAAGTATAGCAGCCATAGGGGGTGGAGAGAGACTGACTTTCCTGTCTGCTGTTTGAAATGGCAGTAATTTTTCCCTCCTTGAAAAGATATTTTTATAGAGCTTTACAAATAAGAGTGATGTGGCACGACTTGCAACTGGGAGTGCTGAAAAAGAGGCACAGAGAGATTTTATGTTAAGATCTGTATTTTTATTTTTTAAAATATTTTTTAATGTAATATCTACAGCACTTTGACTAAGCAATCTATAGTACCTTGTTTTTTTCAGTAGTTGTTACTGTTGCATGAAACATCCAAATACAGTTTCAACCTTAGAAAGCCCTTAAATTGTCCTTTTGTACAGTAGCCAGATCCTCTTTATGTGGGAGATTTCCTTCTGGCTTTTGGCTTGAAAGTATTTGAAGTCGAAGGCAGATTTTTTCTGCTTTCTTGGGGAGCACTCTTCTACAACTGGCATTTGTAATGATTTCAGGTACACCAGCACTATTCTAGTATGAATTCTTAGAATAGGGTGTTTTTTTTCGTGTATGTAATTTAATTTTTTTTACATGTGGTATGAAATGACAAGGGGACAGTCTTCTTAAGTTGAAGGTACTTACAGTTGTGGGGTGGGTAACCATGAAACAATGTCCTAGTTCAGAAGTGTTTTGCCACTATACAAAACTTCAAGCAGGTAATGAACTTTAAAAATTCACACCTACATGATGCAGAAGAAATCTTGGCACTGGAGTGGGAAAGGGCAGAAGGAATCATGACATAGCAGTAGAAAAGGGCACAGTAAGAGCTTAGCTGTTACTTGGACTTAATCATTAAAAGAACCCCACAAAGCCCGAGTTCCAAAGCAAAATGAATTGCTGTTGGATCTTTTGTTTATAAATTAAGTGAATGGATCAAGGAGAAGTGCTAACAAGTGTGGCAGTTTTACCCTGGGAGTCTCGGTAGCTTGTATTGCTGGCAAAGCACCAGGTTATTTATTACAGCTGTGGAGTCTATTTTGCTGATTGCTTGAGCTGCCAATGGAAGGGGATTACTGAGTAGCCAAGAGCAGCATCCAACAACAGGCTTATTTGACTTGCTGCTTTCTATGCTGTACACTCTTCACCATCATTTGTAAGTGTGTGTTGGAGATCTGGGCATCAGGTGGCAAGGGATTAAATCCTGAAGGCAGGTACATGCAGGTACAGGGACTGATACACTTTCAGATGGAGATTTGCCATTAACGTGTCAGGAGTGTTGGCAAAATTCAAGTGTCACAGAAGTAGGTGTAGAAAGCCTAGTTATAGAGCTGGTGCTTTCTACATAAACCATCTGGTGTTGGATCTTTGGCATTAATGAAAAGCTCGTTCTTTATGTAAGACAAGAAAAAAAAATAATCCTTCCAGAACAGTCAACCTAGAAAATGCAAGACTTCCCCCTCTTTCCTCTCTTCCTTCTCTGCAGAAAAAGAATTCAGAGAACCTAGCTACAGATACTATGTGAAATGCAATTAAAAGGTATCTGACTAAATGTCTTATCTTTCTTAGAAAACATTAACTGCTATTTTAACTCCAAAGTGATAAGTTACTAGTGTGTTCCTGTTCTCAACACAGCAAAATGTGTTTCAGGAAGAGGATCTGCAGATCAGACTGTCTGCCTGCAGCTCTTTAAGGAGTAGGCTGCCAGCCTTTACAGATTCTGAGAGCTGCAGGTCTTTCTTGCTTTGTGTCCACCTCAGTAAAAGCTCAGGGTGTTGAAAAAACAGCTGAATTTTAGGAGGGTATTGGCTTGTCTGAAAGTGCTTTTACTTCCTGGGCAGCTGGTATAGCAAGCTTAACCTTCCTGGTAATGGTCTGTCAGTACAAAGTGTAACTGAAGAGTCTAGAGATAAATATTTGTAAGTACTAGACTTTTTTTAACTGTAAATTGAAAGGATAGGCGTAGTAGGTAAGAAAATTTAAGACTTGTTTCTCAAATTAATTAGAAGTTCACATATTGAAGTATTGGGAGGGAAGCTGAGGCCAAAAATCATGATCATAAGAGACAAGCCTTGCAGAGCAAGGAGCAGCCTGCAGAGCAAGGCACTTGTAGCTCCATTATGGACACCTTCAGTGAAAGAAAATGGGTACAGAAGACTTTAGTGAACATCAGTGTTGTGTCTCAAAACTTTGGAGAAGGTGGAGTTCTTGCTCCTTACTGACATCCCTTTCCTAGGTTGTTATTTCAGAGTCTGCTGGGTGCTCCGTTGGCTCTGAGCAATGCGTGGAACTCCAGTCTCCCAAAGAGCGAGGGAGATAATTTAAACCTGCTGCAGAGGATTTAGCTTCTCAACTCAAAGATTCTTCAGCAGCAGGCTGAATTCACCTGTTCATGGAGCATGAACTTTCCTTTGTAGAAGTATAAGGTGAAACAGTACCTGAAAGATAAAGAATAACTTGCAATTTGGTCAGATTTAGTGGCTTTCCAAATGCAATTATGTTATTTTTATAATCTCCTGCTGAGTTTGGAGCTAGGTAGTAGTTATCTGAAGTCTTCAGAATCCCTAAGTACATATATATATATATTTTTTCTTCTCTTCCTGCTCACATGAGGGCTGGGAAACCAAACATACTTTAAAACAAGTATTGTCAATACTAGAGCAGTTTTCTGGTGTATTAATACACACTTTACAACTTCTAGAGCACTCTTTGTTTCCTGAGGATATGTCCTGTGTGTCTGCCTCCCAAGCCCATAGTTTGGAGTTTTTGTTGTAAGTTTATTGTGATTTTTCTTCTCTAGGGGGTAATCCTTTCTCCAGCACTTCCAGCTTACCCATCTCTAATATCTCAGCTTATTTGTTCCTTCTACTGATTGCAGTCAAATTAACAAGAATCTAGCCAAGCATGCATGGTTTGGGGCAAAAAGGAAATTATGTACATATGTACACATATAGAAGAATTAACAGTGACAGGCTGGCAAGTGAGAATTTGAAACTTTTATTTGCTTTAAGTAGAGAGAGCAGGGACAAGTTCCATCTTCCTGCCCCTTACCACTCTCAGTATGGAGCCCTCTTGTGTTTGGCTTCATTTTGCTTTAAGAGCAAGCAAAATAAGCTGCTTCCAAATGCTTTGATCGAATAAAGGATGAAGCTGTGAAGGTATTAGACAACTCTAATCTTTAGCTAACTGATGGCTTTAAATGCCAATAATTTGCCAATGTTCTTTCACTTTTGTTTTCTTTTGCTATGCCTTCATTCAAAACCTTAGGGCATGCAGCAGGCATGTGGGTTTTTTTAGCTGTTAGAAAGTGATCACCTTTCTTATGGAAATTTTGGGCTTGTTTCTAGACTCTCAGTTACTCTAATACAAGTACTGGGCCAAATAACATCTGCTTGTCAAGCCAAACAAAGTGAAGACATTTTGGTCTAATTTTTAATGTCTTCTGATAGTACTGGATGTGAACTGATGACTTGGTTTTGAAAGGTTACTAGTGCATTCTTTGTGTAATCTTTCCTTCATCTCTCTGACATTGTAATATGTTCCTGCATTCCATCAGGTTTGGTTGTGCTCCTAAAAGTGTTCCATCTTATAAAAGCCTGGTAGAGTAGATTATCACTGTGCAGAAATTTGATGTAGTGTCCTTGTTATTGTTTTTACTCATTTTTAAGATTATCCATTATATGGGTGACTTAGTCTGATATTTTGCAGTTGTTTTGATGCATGTAAGTAGCATAATCTTGCTGGAACACAACTATTAATAAAGATACAGAACTGTAGCAACTCTGTCAGTAACTGTAGAATAAATGTAGTAGTTTTTGTGGATGTTAACTTAGTTTTATTTGGAAGAGATTACAGTTAGTTTACCCCAGGAAACTTGAAATACAGTTTTGATATTAAACTAATGATTATTTTGTCATCTTCTGTGTGTTCAAGTAGATTATGAACTCATGCTTTTATGTGCCTTTTTATAGATAAGCTTCCTGTTCCCAGATCATGTGTTTCAGGGCCAGGCAGTGTAACATGTCTTGGTAAATCAGCTTAGCTGTAGTCCAGCTTGCACAACATAGAATGAGAATAGATTTCAAATTTAATAATGTTAAATGACATAAAATCCTGGCGAGCATCTAACCATTGTCCCTTGCACATGATTTTATTAGACTCGTAATTGATGTTTGAGGTAATTAGTAGGGTAGTGCGTGATTTGAATTTTCTGGATAGATCAACAAGCTGAACGTTAGCAGCATAAAATGGTGATTTGAGGGTTCAGAAGCATGATAAGGACATCTTGGAGCTCAGCAGTAACATGTTCTTAACACAAACCAGCAATGCATATTTTTGCTTGGAGGGGAATTTTAGGAGCAGTGTTGTGGTTTATTATTTTGTCACTTATAGCAAGGACTGCAGATGGGGAACGGGAGAGCTGTTTGTTAATAATACAGCAGACATTTATCTTTGATGTAGAAGAACATGTAGCTGTGTTAGAATCTCACAATAGGTGTTTAAGAATAATCCAGTATTAACACTTGGATATGAAATGTATTTAGGAACCCTCTTTTTCTTTGAAGCTGGGATGGTATTTGAATAATTTAATACACACTGATATAGATAATTGAGGGCTGTTCTGCCCTACTGGAGATGGTTTAATGTGGAGTAAAATGCTAAAAAGGTGTGGAGGACCTTGCAGCTCTTCTCCATTCGTTTTAAATTTGGGGGTAAAACTGCTTTTGGCTTTTAAGGAGCCGAGACTGTATGAGTTACCGTCTGTGAGTTCAGGTGTGGGTTGTTAGGAATAAATGCTTCTGTGCAGTTACTTTAACAGTTTGATTCTTAATAGTGTTCAGTTTCTTTCATCAAATTCAGTTGAAGCTTAGCATCAAGCAGGTCTAAGCTTTGCTAATCCTTCAAAAATGTGTTAACTTTAAGCACTCTAGTTAATGCAATCAGTGGGGCTGCAGGTAGCAAAGCACCTACGGATTCTGCTGAATTTTTCCAAGAAAAGCTGGTACTGTCCCTGTTCAGCTGGGTGCAGGGAGGTCTATGTGAAGACCCCTCTGCACCATTATTTTCCTTCCTGTGTAGAGCATTAGCATACATGAGGCATGCTGGTGTCACCCGAAGTGTGTGCTCTTGGGCCAAAGGGAAAAAGAATAAAGCCATTGTAAAGAGCTTCAAATATCTCCATTCTGTTCCAGATGAATCTCTTTCCAGCCTCTGGCTGAAACTTGGTTAGCTGTGGAGAGGAGCCAGCCTGTGGCCAGGAGGAAAGCCAAAGCCAGCTGTCAAGAGGAAAAGCTGGCAGCTGGGTGAAGTGTTTTAAAATAATTGTGTGGGAACCATTAGGTAAAAGCTCTTGCAGATATTTCTAGCTCTCCTTGTCACTTCAGTGTATCATTGGTTTGAAGAAGCAAAAAGAAAAATCTACAGTGTAGTCATATTGAAGTGTGGGAATTCAGACACCTTCCCAGGTATGGGTTAAAGATTGAGGCTGAGTATGGTGTAATGGTGTAAAAAGAAGGTAAAGTAGTGCTCTTATGTAGAGGGGGTAATCTCTCCAATCTCACACCTTTTAGTATTTGAACTCCCACCTGCTATAGTAATGTTTTGTAATGGTAGTTTTTCTTTAAAGAGATAATGATGTTTTTAGGCTGCCTTTTTGATACATTTTGCTCTGGCACAGGCTAGCCTTTAGTGCTCTGTGGGGAAAAGGATTGGCTTGCAGTAAAGTGCCAGAAGTGATAGACTGACCCATATTTTTATTTGCAAAGGAGAATATTTTGCTGAAGCCTTTGCCAAAAAACCTGACACTTCAGGGGCAGGAGTGTGAGGAAAGGGGCTCAGTAAAATCAATTTGTCTCTACTGATTTTTCTCACTGCAAGCTTCAGATGTAAACAAATAGTGCTTTTTAAATTTAGGCACAGTAGAGATGTTCTGCAGAAGCCTTGTTGTTAGTGCAGTTTATAGAAATCAGTAAATCTTTACCAGCAGCACAAGCAACTACAGCATTTATAAATGAAATATATAAATAAGTCCTTAATGTTACAGTGTTGAATATTCATTTTTATTTGCTGTGATGGAATTTTATGAGGTAAACAGCTACTGATCTTTATCAGATGCAAATGTTGAGTTTGTAACCTCTTTTCTTCCTGTCCCTTTCCTCAACACCCCTTCCCCACCCCTGGGATCTGAAGCACCCAGTAAAACTGACTAGGCTTTGGAGGAGACCTGGAGTGCCCTGGTGGTCAAGGATCTCCAAGCAGTTTATCAACTGGGCATTAGCCAGGTTACATAAATCAAGGTTTCTCAGCACTCCCAGATGAAGCGAAGTGATGAGCTACTTCTGTTATGTCACCACTGTGACCCATTTCTAATGTTCTCCATTTTGTTTACCAGCAAGACCCAAGACACCAAGTGTACAGTTATTTAAGGTTATTTGATTTAAACTTGTGCAAAACAGAGTGACTGCTTCACATCGGGTGCGAATAATTAAATTGCTATAACTCTGTTTCAAGTAAAACCAGGGCAATTTAAAATTGATGATTGTTGTTAAAAGTGAACTTAATGTGATGCTTTGGGCATTAATATTGTAATTACACTTGTGCTGGTTGGGTTTGGCAGGTTTTTGGTAGGAGGAAGGGGCCCAGGGATGGCTCTGGTAAGAAGCTGAGAAGCTGCCCCTGCTCCAAACAGCTGAGGAGCCTTTAGAGGGACAATAGATTCACCTCTGCCATTAGCATAGGAAAGAACTGAGGGAAGAGCTGAGCAGAGGGAGCACTTAGAGAAGAGCTGGGCTGGAGAGGCAGAGGGTGCTGGTGGTTGGTGAGGAGGAAGGGGCAGAAGGTGCCCGAGCAGCAGTTTCCCTGCAGCCCATGGCGGGATGGCAGCTGTGCCCCTGCACTCGTGGAGGAACGTGGTGGAACATGCCCTGGAGGTGCCAGGAGGGGGGAACTTGGCCGGTGGACTTGGATGTTGTGGCCAGTGGGCTGGGATTGCTGCCCGTGGGCTGGGATGGTGCAGCTGTGGAAGCCCCCGGGCAGGGGAGGTGCCTGTTCCCGAACATCCCGTGACTCTGCGGGCAGCGCTGGAGCAGCTCCGGGGCTGGTGGGAAGGGCTGATGGAGCAGAGGTTGGTGGAGGACTCTGCCATGGGAGGGACCCGTGGGGAAGCAGGGCAGGACTGTGAGGAATCTTCTTCCTGAGGAGGAAGGAGCAGCAGGAACCACCAGCCTGTGCAGTGACTCTAAACCCCATCCCCCTGTGCCTGGGGGGAAGATCCCTCCTTGCCTCTTGTCTTGACCCATGAGCTTCTAGTTGGGTTTGTCCTCCCCATCCCAGAGGGTGTGAGGGGGGATCTGAGTGAGGCCCTGGGGCTGGGTCTTTGTTGTCCTGTTGGGCCCAAACCACAACAATACTTTGAAGTGTGTGTGTGTGTGTGTACAAACCCATTCCTTTGTCACAGCGTTATGTCTGGTTGAAGTGTGATCTCCTTGGCTGGGGCTCTGTGTCTTGCACAGCCATGGGAGCTCTGCAGGGGCTGTTGAGAGGTGAGCACTGAGGGAGCCTGGAAAACACGGGGCTGGTAGGAGCCCTCCCAGCAGCAGGTTGACTGGATACCACATTTGCCCTCTTTTTCCAAGAACCTTAGGTGTTTTTTTTTGTGATGTGATTTTGTGTTGTGCGGTGGTTTGGGTTTGGTTTGGTTTGTTTTGTTGTGGAAGTAGAAGAACAGATAAATTGAAGAGGGAAAACTAAAAGCAGCGCTGGCAAACTTTCAGAAACAATTGCTTTCCTTGCATTGAACTTGATTCTCATTTCTGAGCTTGCAGAATAGCTGTGTCAGCTTTTGAATTGTCCTCACGAAAACAGTGGCTTTGGCTGTGTTTATAATCCTAACCTGTCCAAAATTTAGGAAACATTAGGAGGGGAGCCTTCTGAGTAAGATGACACAAGCTGTGGCCCTGGGTCTCTCTGGCAGTGGCTCTGGGACACCTGCCCTTGCCTCTGGGGCAGAGCTGTGTTTCGGCCTATTCTTTCCCACCCCTACCTACTAAAATAAATTAAAAAAACACAACACCATAACACAGCACACTCTCAATGTGAAGTTCTCTTTAATCTCATGCACGAATTGTTTTTATTTGTGAGCAATCCCTGTTAATACCAAATCAGCAGTGCTGTCTCCTTGCATCATTTCATGGTAGATCGTGGTATTTCCAGCAGATCCAAGTTTCCTGTTAAACCAAGCAAAATTAACTTCACAATATGGATTCTTAAGCTGATGTGGAGGAAGGAGAATTATTTTTGTGCTTTAAATTACTGTTATTTTTCTATATTGCCTGTATAATTATAACCTAACTCATTGTATAAACTAGGATTTGATTTCTAAACTTGTATTTGGATGCATTTGGAAGCAACTTGAATTTACTCAATGTAATCTAATTACATTAATACAGGTATAATTTAAATGGCTTGTGGAGACAAAATGGCACTTAAAATAACAGTAGGTGTGCAAAAACTCCATTAGACTGTCATAGTAGGAAAAAATATCCTCACTGAGGCCTCATGGATGAACAACTGGAAAAGCTCTGGGTCCAGAATGGGCTCATATCCCTTTCAGTTTTGATCCTGTGTGTTATTCTCTTAGGCAGTGGTTGATTTTCCTCATCTAGGTAGGACCCCATCACCATAGGAACAGAGCGCTCTTGGAATACTTTTCTGAAAGGAAGAGACGTTTTACAGCAATTTCTCCTCTGCCTTAGCATGTGGGAGAAATACCTTGACTTGTTTGTGTTTAATTGGGAGTGAATAAATGTCTGTGTGGCAGGAGACATGGAAAAAACAATTTGGAAGACAGCTAAAGATGAGTTTAGTGTTAATTTCTAAACATTGCTGGTTCAGTGGCTTGCTTGTATTCTTCTCAAGTGAATTTTGTGCCTCGGTTCAGTTGGTCTGAGGACTGTGTTCTGGATGACAGCTGAGCTGCTGCCATGCAGCTATAGTGTGTGTGCCTGGGGTTTCCTGCAGAAAGGCTGGGCTTCAACAGGCCTGTGGTGATGGTGGGATCCTTCCCTACCTCTGACTTCTGTTTCCTGTGAGAGAACAGAGGTTACCCTGCCAAATCCCAGAGCTTGTCTGAGAGATGTGAGCATGCCTACCCAGCCAGCCCACGTGTTGGGGTGAACCTCTCTTTTGTTCACTGTCACAGTAAAAGCAGTTGTGCCCCTCTCCCCAGATTACTGGTCCTGGGTGGCTGAGGAGACCCCAGTCTGCAAGCTCAACTTGGTGCTGTGCAGCACTTTTAAGAGGACAAGCTGTTGGGAGCAATCCCAACTAGTCCTTTATTCACATGCTCCTTCTAACTGAGCTATAGGAGGCCATGGGCAGCCTGGCTGCCTCTTCAGCATATGGATCTAGAACTTCAGCTTCATGTCCATTTTGACTCATCTATTGGATTGATAAGCAAGGACTCTAATTGTGGATGAGTTCTGCATGCCTGAGAGTTTTCAGTTCTGATGTCCTAGGTGGGTAAGGACAACTGTACCTAAAGATGCTGTATGTCTGGAATGATGTGCAGGGTTAGCTCCATTCCTCTTCAGCAGTACTTCCCAAAGTTCAGTGGGTTTTCTTGAAGCTGGAAGTGAAATGCATTTGTAGAATTATGGCTATGAAACTCATGGGAAATCAAGTATGTGTATATTTGTTTGGCACAAAAAAAGGAGTAGGTTAGCATCCTGTTTTAACTTCCATTTAGACGTGTACTCAGGGTTCACCTTCCCTCTCTGTCATCCTTTTCCTCCTGTGCTCCAGGATGCACAGGGCATGATATGCCAGTGGACTACCTGTCTCAGAATAGGCTTTTACTTAAAAATCCAGCCTGTTTATGTGGTATGTGAGGCTATCTGTTGTAGCATGTACTTTGTCTCCTTAAAACTAGAAGAACACTTAATTTGCTTCATCCCTACTTTGAGTAATCTTCATTTGCCAGCTGGAGGCAGCTCACTGCTACACCAGGTCATTTTGCAAATTCTCTGTAGGTGAGCACAAAATCATTTGTTCCTTTCACTGTATTTTTTATAAGGTTTGCCTGTATCTTTAGCCCTATACACTCTTTCTGCCTTTAGCCAGCCCCTTATACCACTTGTCCAGGTAGTTTTATTTGATGTATAAGCATCAGTGTCAAACTAAAGGATACATGCCTCTAAAGCAGTGCTCTTCATTGGGAGTGAAATTTAGGGGAGAAAAACTGCAAGATTTGTAATACAGAAGATGTCCACCTCAATTTGTAAGCTCTTGGGGAGAGTAGGATGCTCCTGGTGAGCTGGGCACTTGTCCACATTTATATTGGGGTAGGAATGTAAGCAATTAAGCAATCTTGCTTGTTAAAAATGTGATTTTGATTTTTTTTTCATAATAACCACATAGAATTCTTGCTGCAGCAGACTGGCCAGAGTGCCTGTGCTGGGGCTGAGGGGATGTATCTGTGTGAAAGAGCAGCTCAGAGCTGGATTAACTTCAAGCCTCTAAAAATAGCTTGCAAGCCATCAAAAGCAAAACGCTTTTCCCTCTAGTGAATCATGTATTCTGAAGGGAGGGCATATGAAAATTAATCTCTCCTTTCTTCTCTGTGGAGTCTTGCAGAAAAGTGGCTAAACAATAGAGCACAATGCTACTGTACACTTTGAATTGGTGGAATTTCAGCAGCATAATACATGACAAATGAGGTTTTAAGTCTGATTATATTAAAATGAAATACTACATGAAATTCTGCTGCTTCTAAATACTTTTTCCCCAGGCTTCTAAGGTTGCATTTGAGAGACAGTTATGTCCTTATGTTTCACCCTTTGGATGATTATGAATAGCTTGAATTAATTAATTATTTTTTTTCCCTGCAATCCTTCTATTAGACTTCAGCATTTGTGGTAACACCTCTTGTGTAGCTGGTCATTAGTGATCTCTGCTATTGATTAGGTGAAGTTCACTATCCTCTGGAGCTGAGAAGGCTCTTCTGAGTCTGGTCTTACTGACATGTAGTAGGAAGGACTGTTAATTTTATCTAATGCTGCTTATTGGATTTTTCTCTTTTTTTTTTTTTTAATTCCCAAATGTGATAAAGCAAGACTAGCTTTTTTTTGACATACCACAATTTTCAGCAGTACTACTTCTGTTGAGGGTTACCTGTGGAAAGACAATCTTGAGTTCTTTTTAGGCAGTGTTAGGTTTTGTGCTTTTGTCTGAAGAGTACTAATGGCACACAGGTAGTCAGTCCCTCTTTCTTATCCAAGTGTTGTTTACAGTCTCCTATTAGGTGATACTATAATCCATGAATGGGATTAACCTGCAATTTACACTTAAGTTCTGGTTTACCTACAAAGGATATAGAGAAATAAACTAGAGAAGCAAAGTGAGAGTAAACTGGGCTCTCAAAAATATAAATGTGCAGCTGTAGTCTGAATTCTGCTTTGCTGGCTTGAGGGACCAGTTCTTGTCAGACTACAGGAAGTGGAATTGCTGTCTAAGGCTGCTGGTAGTAGATGAAGAACAGCAGAGATGTTTGAGCATGTAAAGCACATGTAGTATTTACAGGAAGTGTAGTTCTGGAACATTTTTTAGACAAGGACAGTGTTTTGCTATGCTTATTTTTTACTTATATGAGGAAGTAAAAATTCTAATAACAATTTTTAAGGATTGACTGCAAAGCTTCATTAAGCATTGGTCAGAACCACTGTGTGGTGTCCCCAAAATTTTAGCACTTCACGTGTGTGTGTGTCTCATTAGCACCAAGCTTGGTTGTCGGTGCCAATTGAATCTGTCTGTGCCTTCAAAAGTGATGGGGATGGAAGAGGAATTCTCTTCTGTCTTAGCATAAGTGGATAGATTTGTTAAGCCAGCAATCTTGGTTTTGTATTGAATTTAATCCAATAAAGCCTTCTGTTCTAGACATGGAGTTTTTCTGGTTGATTTTTCTAAGGGCCTGCGTTTCTGTCTTGTCTATGCATGGTTCTCTGCCTCCTTGAAGTTTTAATTCTCTTTACTTGAGAGACATTGCAAGCAGAAGAGGATGCTACTACACTTTTTACCTATCTGAAGATGGAAAGATTAATGACTTAAAGCAAGGTTAAATGATACTTACATTTTTCAGCTTCACTTGCTGGTTGAAATTCATTGTTTCTGGTTTGTTGTTGTTGTTTGGTTGTTGTTGTTTGGTTGTGTTTTTTTAAGAGTAATACACTTCATGCATTGATGTTGCTGTGAAAAGCCTGTTGTTCCCATTCTTTTATAGAGGATATTTAACTTGAGGCAAATGGTTAAGCACTGCAGGTGACAGGGAAGGGTCTGTGCAGCATGTGGGAGGGATGAGCAGACGATCCAGAGTAAAATGCAAGAAGCTGTAAAACTAACTGCAACATCTGTGCATGTGTGGCTTTTAAACCTTCTGTTGAGAAGCTCTGTAAGGACCACTGAGTGCTGGGTCTGTCTTTGGAGGATGTTGATCGACTTGCTACGTTTTCTAGTCTTCCTCCTATAAGCTTTCAAAGCTTGAGTGTTGACCATTTCAAAACACATACATTTATTTCCTTTGACTTTCAAAATTTCAGTGTTTTCTTAGAACTTAATTTAAAAGCCCATTTTTTAATGCCACGAAGAAATCTGTTATCTATTGAAGCTGTGATTCATGTACTAGTCTTTTGCTGAAGAGCACCAGACATTATTCACTATTTCAATTCAAAGCTTGATTTTCCAAACTGCTGCTTTTTAGCAAATGCTGCTGCTTGTCAGTGTAAGAGCAGTTAGTGTCTGTAGAGGGAACTTACGCCTTATAATTATTCTCATCCCACTTGTGCACTGACTTTATTTTCCTAACCCTTTAGCTGACCTTGTCCATCTTGAAGAAATGTGTCAACAGAAGTGACACTGGGTAGCAAACTCAGTGACACTGCCATGTCAGAAGCAAGAAACCAACCAGTCATTGCTGATACTGAACCAACTGTTAGCTCCTGCCCTGGCTCTTTAAGGTAGTGTACACATTGTTGTGTACGAGTCACAAGGAGAACTTGTATATTGCAGTTGCACTGGATCATGGCAAATACCACTTTGAGCCAGTTTGGAGGCATGAGGCATGTAACCAAGGTCTGCAGTGTATTGGGATCCTGTGGGATCCTATCTGCATCTTCAACCTTTGGACTCTCAGCTGAGTGGCAGTTCCTGGTTCTTAGCCTACCCCTTTCTTGCTAAACTAAGGGAACCCTCACAGGAGGCTCCCTGAAGGCATCTGCATGGTTCCTCAGTCAGTTTAAACAGACACTGCCAGGTTTGGAACCATGTTTGGAGCTGCCCTGTCCTCATTAGGGGGACAGCTATTACACACTAAGTGAGCAGGGAGTCTATAATTAAAGACTTGACGTCATTTGAAGTGTCTGCTGAGCTGTTGACCAGTGTTCCCAGAGCAGCTTCTGTGGAGTCTTTGCTTCTGATGGTGTGTGTTCCCTCTGTGTATGGAGGCAGGTAAACAGAAGACATCTCTTGATCATCCTTTCTTGATAAAACAACAGTAACTTTGGAGGAAGGGGAGTAGGAAGGGAACCTAAGTTGGATGGGACTATTAAAGGCCATGTGGAGGTAGGAGGAAAATAGGTCTCTCTCTTAACCATGATCACTAACTCAAGACTAAATTTAACCATTGGTAAAAGTGAAATAGCAAGTCTTAAACAACTGCTTTTTGAATCATCCCTCTGGGGGCAGCCATCTGATGGCAATGACATATGGAGATAAATCCTACTTGATGTAATTGGTAATAATTTACACTAGACTAGTAAATGATATTATATAATTTATGTAGTAATTTTATAATTAGTATCAATTTGTGTAATTAATAAAAATGTTAGTATGAAATTGAGAGGGTAAAAATTAGATGCTTAATAACACATTGATAATAAGCACTGTAAATAAAATCCCACAGAATTATCCTCTAGGAATTGGTAGAATATGTCTGAAGTCTGACTATGGAAACACCCCACAGACAAGCTAGAAAATTGAGGTTTCCAGGTTTTCTTGGAAAGTCTTGTTCCTTGAGCCTCATTTGTTTACCTAGTTAAACATCACCAGTTTGAGGTATTTGGACTCTCTGGAATGACTTATTTGTTCTTGTTTTTATTGTGATGAATAAAGATGTGTAAAATTGAAAACAAATCAAACAAAACCCCAAACATATTTGAGGGATATGAGATGCATGCATGGATGCTCCGTTACTAAGCAATAGCAGGATCGTGGTAGTAATTTAACAAGTATCTATAAAATGTCTCAAACTCAGCAAGAGTTTTATATGTTTATGGTTGCAGAATCCAACTGTTAATACTTTGTGTACCATAGTCTGACTGAATAATTTTTTTTTTTTTAATAATTGAACAGTGACACCAAGAGCCACTGTGAACTGTTCTGTAAAAGCTGAGAATGCTGAATGAAATGGCCTTTGCCATAACTGTGTTCAGATTCCCAGACAGCAGAGTCGAAGACATGGAAAACAATGTAAAGGGAATTCAAATTATTGTTACACAAATTGTGAAGGAAATAATGAAACAGCAGTCCTTCCAAGGTATTTTAAGGAGGACTTTATATATAAAGACTTAGTTGAATGCTATATGTACATCTTAGTTGAGAAAGGGAAAAATCAAGTTAATGAGTCCAGAATATGTTATTTGTTTGTATTGTTTCAAGGTGTTTCAGTAAAACAGGTTGAAGTAGGAGTTCTCACTTGAAAGAAAGGCCATGATGTTCTGTGAATCTTGAATAAATAGAGAGAAGAAAGGTCAAACAAATGGACTGGAGAATTAAGTCTTTACTATGCATTATGATATTGATTAGCAGAACTATATTTTAGCCTGGAACTGTTTTGAGCCTCAGAACTAGCAAATAGATCCAATTTCCATGCATGCATGTGAATATCATTATCCCTCTTCAATGTGGGAATGTTCCTGTAGGAATTCTAGGGTTCCTCCCTACCCCAGCATGATGAAGTCCTGCAGAAGGGTGTTCCAGCAGGCAAAGTAGCCTTCCGGAGTGCCAGTAAGTGGAAAATACTTCACTAAAAATGTGTTTTTCTTTAGAGAATCTCAGTGTGTTCCTAATGGCTCCCCTGAGCCTCAGTCAGCTGCTGTAAGCTTAGATTGCAACCACAAAGTGGGATGAAGGAAATGGCAGCAGCTTGTCCAGGAAAGCAGCGTGCCAGTGGCAGCTCAGGGAATGTTTTGTTCTGTCCTGTGCCTTCTGTGGTTTGCAGTTAGTAACAGAGCCATAAAATGGTTGGGATTGGAAGGGACCTTAAAGATAATCCGGTCCCAACCCCCCTGCATGGGCAGGGACACCTCCAAGCCCCATCCAACCTGGCCTAGTCCTACCTGATGCTTTCAAAGACTGGTGGCCTTCAATGGGACTCTGCTAGACGGGCACAGATGTGAGTTCCCTTGGCCAGTGAGTGCCCTAGAATGGCTTTTTGAGTGTTTCCTTTGACTCCATGTTGAGTTGACCAGTATCATGCTATACAACAGGAGTTCTGTCATGCACACTTTCTGAAGGCTAAGTAGATATTAGGAGTCTGACTTCTGAAGTCTGTTTCTTTTTTGGCTTTTAGGGAGCATACCCCTTTATAGGTAGCAGCAAAATTTCTCTCCGTAGATCACAATCTAAGTATGTTCCAAGTTTTGTCACCAAGTATTTGGACATTTAGTGGTGTCACCTACTCAAAGTTACGCCAAACCAAACTTTGTTTTCCTAACTCGAAAATTGGACTGTTGGGGATTTTTGTAGCAAGTTTGGGGTTCTTAAAGGAATTTACCTAATGCTACTTGTTGCTAGAAGTAAAGGATGTAGTTTGGGGTTTTTAGAGTATTACTTAAAGTAGTTTATTTGGGCTCTGCGATGGGCTTCACAGGTGCCTTATGGCTGGCTGAATCTCTTAGCTATGACCTACTAGGAGTTCTGTTGTAGGACAGATACCTGAGTGTTCAGAGTGACAATCACTGTGATTGTGTGACCACTGGTTGTGGTCAGGACTTTTTTTTGTTAAATTCTAGCTAAAACAGGCACTGGGTGTCACAAAACTTCTGATATTTTAGTGCATAAATATATTGCCACTATTGCACTACAGATGAAAAGAAGGGGAGAGAGAAATGGTCTTAGCAGGGTAAGAGATGGGGACACTGGAAAGCTTTTTCTGAGAAACCTTTTTTCAGGCTATTCAGTGCCTGTGACCTTGGTCTGTCACTGCTGGGTAAATATTAATCTTTCTTTCAATACAGCAGCTTGTGTGCTGCATATGTGGGGTCTGAGGATTCTCAGGGCTGGTAATTTTCTTCAGCTCGATTTAAGCTCCACCAACTTGTTCATAATTAGTGTCTCTTGGAAACACAAAGGTGGTATTATCTGGGAGAGAAATTTACCTTCTGGCCCTGTGGCTGAAATCTGTCATGTTTGATATTGGGTGGAAAACTTTTAATCTCTTCTGTAACTTTTAGCAATAGCTGATTTTGATCCATATGTGATACTCTCTGAAAATAATTTCATAACTGGAGCAGATTTTTTGTAATTAAATCATTCCTGAAATACATTTCTCTTGAGTTTTTGCTCAGAGGAGATGCACATCTTGAATAGACAGATGTTATTTCAATATTTTTATTTTTACCTCAGACATGACTATTTGTTGCAAGTCTGTCTTGGATAGAACAAGTTATGAGCACATGTAGTGGATGGCTAGCTAAATGGCAGAGGGGCTCTTCTGATGTGACAGGAACAGCTTTAGTTCTTGTTCTTGATGTTAATTTACCTCTTTGCCTCTACAAATGACTGTCATTCAGAGGGCTGACTTGGTAAAGACCAAGTAATATGGTGATCATTCTTCTCCACAAGATCAGGGACTATGTTCTTTCTAGAGGTATTGATTTAGCTCTTGGTGCCCTGATCTGTTTTTTTCACAAGGATACTTTTTTCCTGGGTTTTAAAAAGGAGATTAAAGCATTGATTGGGGGTTTTGAAATTAATATCATAGTATTTGTTGTCTGCTTGAAAAATTAATTTACTGCTCATTTAAAGTAATACCTCTATCAGGGTAATTCACTGTTTTGATGGGAAAATAAGGGAATTTACTAATATTCTTCTTTCCTCACCCTTCTTGAGCAGAGAGAGACATGTTTGTTGTTCAGTTTTCTTGGAATAACAGAATAAATCACTGAAACTCAGCTTTGGACTGTAGAGGAATGTTTGGCTTTTTGACTTGGGGCCATTTAAAAATGGACCATGAAGACTTGGAGTAATTAACTATAATTTGAAAAAAACCTGGGAATTCAAAAGAGAATCTTTCTGTTTTGTTGTAAAAGCAGAACATACAACATACAGAAACTCAAAAGGTAAAATGGCACTACATCTTCCTCTCACTTCTGAGATAGATTGGTGTTTTACAGGAGCCAAGGGCTCCTGACACTGAGGGAAGCTGGATCAGGCCCTGTTCTGCATATTTCTGAAAGCTTGAATTTTGCATCCATCTTTCTGCCATCTCAGTTGTTGTTGCCTTCCCACAGATAAATCATTGCTGTGGTGACTAAGGTGTGGGAAGCTGCTTTCTATTTATAGCTGTGCTTGTTTAATGCGGCGTTTCAGCAGTGCACAGGGTGGTGAGTCCAGGTTTTCTGCTTCTGTTGTGATCGATCCTGCTCCTCATTAACTCTGCCATCTCATTCTGTGGGCCTTGAGAGCGCCTGCCAGCTGTGGGGACCATCTGCATTGGGCACCTGCTCATATTTTTCCTTTTAGTGCTACTAGAATAGGCTGAGCAGCTCAGTGGCTCTGCAATACTGACCAGAAATAATTAGCTTTGAGTATTGAAAACTGTTGAGAGGGGAAAAAAACCCCAGTTGATTCAATTTGACAATTTTCAGAAGAATCCCCAGCTGGTTTGGATTGGAAAGGACCTAAATACCATCCAGTTCAAACCCCTCTGCCTGGTCAGGGACACCTCCCACCACCCCAGGTTGCTCCAAGCCCCATCCAACCTGCCCTTCAACACTGCCAGGGATGGGGCAGCCACAGCTTCCCGGGGCAGCCACAGCTTCCCTGGGCAGCCTGAGCCTGGGTCTCACCACCCTCACAGTGAAGAATTTCTTCTTAATGTCTAACCTAAATCTCCCCTCTTCCAGAAAACTGCTCTCCTTTTGCTTACACTTTTGGGATTTATTCTGTTTCTGATGGATACTGGATCACAGCTAATGAGTGTTTTGTAACCCCACACAGCACAATAAACCTTATGGACCCTTGTGAGGTTTAGGAAGAGAATCTCTTCAGCAGTGACCTGAGCAAAGCTCTTGTGGGTGCTGTTATTGCATCTCGTTAACAGCACACCAGACAGTGGCCTGGCTGAGGAGGAAACATTTGGACTCCCAGTTGCTGCTTCCTTGCATGAACTGAATTCCTGATGCTGCCACAGCAGCTCCATCTGCAGAACTGGGCAGAGCAAGGTGACCCCTCTGAGTAGGTGGTGCTCCCTAGGGCCTGGAGCTTACCCCTCCTGGGGCTGGGTAAGGCTTGGCTCTTGCATCCTGTTCAGGCCTGTGTTTAGCTGCTAAGTAACTTGAACGTTAAATGGGGAGATTATGGTATTTATTTATTCCTCCTGAACATGTATCAGGCAGTCAGTGTGCTGTTCCAAATGTCTTGTGCTTATCTGCTGGGTCTTTGTGCAAGTCACTGTTTGTGTGAAGGTGTGTGGCTGCCAGTGCAGCTCTTGAGGCAAGGCTTCATCTTTCCTTTTTCCTGGGGACAAACTGGGTAACAAGTGTGAGAACTTGCATGTCTTTGCTGTACAAAGAAATGAGGTGTAATTTTTGGTGTTGCAGAGAAAGCATTTTGTAGAAACAATGGTTAGTGATAACCTAATCAAACTGCAGAGCTGGCATGCAAATCAGAATGTACCTTTGTATTAATAAGTACTAATTATGCAGGTAAGCAATGCAAGGCCTGTTTACTGCCCATGTTGTGTGAAATGTGCTTGCTGGAAAGCTGATTCCCTTAGCAGCTCAGAATGATTAATACTTGATCATAGGACAAGTACTGCTTTTGTAATCTGAATCGTTTGAAAAACAGAATGAGAAGTCTAGATGGGGTCAGTGGTTTCTATAGGCCTGTGCCTTGTATGTACTGATCACTTTCTGTGATAGCAATTAATGAAGTGTTTAAGTTATGGAAGACATTCATATTATTGACACTGATGTATGTATGAGCTGAATTTTTAATTGAGTAGATGTGCTGACTGTGGTAGTACTGCTGGAGGAATTAGATTTCAATTTCATGCTTTCAGTTTGTACTTAGAACTATATAGGTATTTTTAGAAACCTAAGATGATTTCCATACTCATTAAAAAATGTCCCTTTTAATACATACAACTAGTGTTTGTATACACATACTGCACTTACCTGCTTCCCCTTTCACTGCAGGCACACAAATCCTCTCTTCCATCAAACGCTGGAAAGAATGTGGGAGATGAAAATGCAAACAAGCAGCCAGAGGCAAAAGCTAACAAGATGGCCTGGCAAGTTTCTGGGCTGTTGTGGTGCTGTACAAACCCTCTGTCAGGAGATCAGAATGTGCAGTGTGTTGTGGCTGTTGGTCCATCTTCTCTGTTACTCACCAAATAAAGATCCCCCTTTTCTCTGGAGAGAAAACTTGTTTTATAGTTCTCTGCTGCTGGAGAAACATGAAAAAACAATAAAACCTGAATTATCTCTCAAAAAAAAAATCTCTTTTGGCATTTCAAGTGAAAATTGTTTAAGCTTCGAGCATAAATCTAAACTGATGTTTTATTTGAAGTGTTCTATGCTGTGATAAATAATTACTGTACTACTCCTTTATTGCTGGGTTTTGTTACGATATTGAGATAAAAGCAAACAGAACACTGGTCTGCTCTAAAAGTTGAGAGAGCATTACTCAGCTGTAGCAAAACTTTCTTAAGTACTTGCCAAAAATCTCCTCCAACCTTCAATTGCTCTAAATCTAGATGTCTGGAAGCTCTGAATTATATAGACAGGACACACAGATTACAAGTGAAA
Organism: Apus apus; assembly: GCF_020740795.1. Lineage (NCBI taxonomy): Eukaryota > Metazoa > Chordata > Aves > Apodiformes > Apodidae > Apus > Apus apus. The sequence goes on from NC_067290.1 coordinate 1,729,977, forward strand.
AATCACATGCGAATATGCTAATGCTGTGGAAATAATGACTCTGTGTGCAGGCTGTTTGAGTAAGAAATAGATCACCCTGAAGGTGCTGCATTTTATTTCTTAATCACATCAAGTGATAGAGGATTAAAAGACAAAATGGCCAGTGAAAGACTTTTTTCTTCTTTTTTTTTTTCCTCCCCAGCTGATGGATTTAGTTCTGTGCTACATTGTGACTCTATTCTAAGGTCTTTATCCCTGTTAATAAAGGTGGGTGATTAAATCAGGTTTGAGCAGTTAGATGTGGGAACATTTTGCTTACAATTTCAGGTAGAAATTTGCTGTTTGACTTTTTGTTGTGATTTTTGTGTCTAGATACGAGAAGTTGCTCTCTAGGTGTATATGCACATACACACAAGAAATGACATATAATCATTTTTGTGGAGTCATAGGACACAAGCATGGTCAGATTGGGTTTTAAGGCACAGTCACCTACTGAAAGTTTTGGGTGTGAGTGGTCCAAAATTGTGATTAAATTCATCTGAACCTCATGCTAAATGGATTCAGAAACACTGAGAGGAACTTGAAGAGTTCCTCTTCAAGCAGGAACAAGAGAGAACCCCTGTTACAGGTTAATGGCAAATTGGTAGCTGATAGGACCCTACTAGGAGCAGAGCAATTTCTGTCAGGTAGCAAGAAGTTCACTTCATCAGTGTAACTCTAGTTCTAGGCACACTAGACTAGAACTTAAATGAACATTGTGTAAACTGCAGTGTTACCCAGTGTGTCTGATCTGCTTCCAGTGAGTCAAACATGCTAGAAGATTGCAGCACTTGACACCAGGAAGTAAATCTAAGAGTTTCCAGTTGAGATGTGAATTTCTGTAAACTAAATCTGACTTTCAAGCTCAGTGTTCAAACCTCACCTGACCCACAAACAGCAAGAGGTGAAGCTAACCTGTTCTTACCAATAACTTTGTTTTAAAGGGGCAAATTGGTATTTGTACCAGTTTGAGTCCTCTTTCAAGTGGCTGATACAGCCCAATCTTGAGAAGACTAGAAGTTCTCTATTGTTCAGCTGCCCCACAGAAGGTGGTATGTGCATCCCCTCCATATTTCCTCTCTAGAACTGCCCCTGCTTGGTCACCAGCTACATGACCAGAAATGGAGAGGGGAAAAACCCAATAAACCAAACCAATGTTTTCATGAATGTATCTCTCGCTGATGTTAGTTGATGCCACTGACTTGAGAGTAAAACCAAAATAACTTGATTTACCTCAGGCTGTGCCAGTTCAACTATCATGCATGAAATGACTGTGCTGAACTACAGAGTGAAAAGCTTTTCTGCTTGTGCCTCTGAGGGCTGTTGCTGGGCCAGGGGGTACTAGGAGCTTCTAAGATCTCTGGGACATTAATGTCAATAATTTCTAATGGAAGAGATCATTACGTCAAAATACTTTTGTAACATAAATGGAACACTGCTCTTGCTTCCTCTTTGTAGGGGAAATCAGTGCTTCTATTTTTTTAACTTGTCATGAAACTAGGAATGCTTCCTGTTTTAATTTAGTATCTTGACTGGACTACTGTCAATAAAACTAATTGTTCATCTTCATGCTTTAAAAATACAGAAGTCTCTGCAGTGGCAGACATCTGGTTGTTTGGAATGAGTTAGTTTTACATCTGTCACCTAGCTCTAAGTTGTTGTTTTTTTTCCTGTGTTTTGCCAGTTAGACTAAGACTTGACTTTGATTGAACCTGACTTTTTTCTTGTGGGTGTGAAGGAAGCTACTGTAACTTATCAGTTTTATCACTTCTTTATCAGGTTTTTTTAACCAGTTATCCTGGGCTGGTAAGCCAGATGGGAACATGGTTGTACCATGTTCCACCTTCTAGGTCTGTAAAATGTAGCAGGTCTGGAGTATTATACAGCTAAAGAGAACTTCCTGAATTTTATGCTACCCAGAACATGCAGTGCATGGTTCTTTTACACTGTTTTGGAGAGAAACTCTTCAGGTATAAAGCCCCCAGCAGGAAAGGTCTTAGAATAATTCTGGAGAATGAAACTACAGGGAACATCCTTGGATGTTATTTGATATTAAAACATGTTTTTAATTAAAAGCACACAAACACAAAACAGCAACAAACTTATTCTGTGGACACAATAAGAAAAATGAATAAACTTTTTCAGACTTGACATCTTCCTGTTGCTTCAGTTGACATCTTGGCTAAAGGGATGTGATGAAGGACATGTTTACTTTCTTGGTGCTGCCATACAATCAATCTAGTGGTTCTGGGCAACTTCCTTCACCTCCTTTCCCCAAGAAACCCAGCTGCAAAAGGGACAATAACTACTTGCTGTAAGGGGTGGGAAGCACTTTGTTTTATAGATGAAGAGTTCTGGATCACAGAACTGCATAATGATCTCCATCACCAGTATCACTACTGACAGCAGTTGCAGTGTTAATTGGAGGTGAAGGAGGATTTTATACTGCACGGGATATTTTATGCTGCCCCATCCCTGGCAGTGTTGAAGGGCAGGTTGGATGGGGCTTGGAGCAACCTGATCTAGTGGGAGGTGTCCCTGCCCATGCAGGAAGATTGGAACTAGATGATGTTTAAGACCCCTTCCAACACAAACCATTCCATGATCCTATGAAAAATACATCCGTTGTCTGTGGTTCCTGTTCAGAGTGCCTGGCTCCTGCTCTCTACTAGAGCTGTTTGTTCTGGTTGGTATTTGAGTGAAGAACTTGGGAACGGGCTGTACACCAAAAGCTGCTGTACTAGAGGAGCTGGGCAGCCTGCAAGGTGCAGCCTTCACACCCTTCTCCAAACCTGTATCACGAGGCTGAGTCTCTTCTCCCTACAGATGGTCAGTTCTGCAGAGTGTTCCCTCCTGAGCTGAGCAGCTGAGGAACAGTTTACATTCTGTAGAGGCTGCACTTGTGGGCATAATGCTGCTGGAGCAGGTGTACACCCACTGAAGAGTGAGTTTCAAATGCAAAGATATACATGTTGTTTTCAAATATCAAAGGATTTTAGCCCTTCATGAAGACTAGTTCATTCTAAAAACAGCAATGCAATAGCATTTTGTGTGAAACCTGCCTTAAATGTCCAAAAATAAGGCCGTTTTCCTGATGTATAGTTTACACAATGCGATGGAAAATTTGGCTATTGTGTTTCAGTCTGTGACTCATCCTGGGAAATGGTTGAGACCTATAATAAATCCTACTGCAATGATTGTTCTCATAAGCTTGCTTTGAGCTGGAATTTCCCTAGTTTTTCCTAGTAGTTAAATTTTCTTTGCTGCTGGGAGAATAGAGTCTGATTCAGTGAGGTACTTACTTTAGCATCTGTCCTCATCTTCAGTCCCGTGGGACGTGGAGCTGGAAGGAATGCCTCTGGGTGGCTCTGGGCAGCACAGAGGGTAAATTGCCCTTCAAACAAGGGAGACCGTAGGGGGAAGAATGCTGGGCTTTGCTGTGGCTCTTTATCAAATCTGTGCTTAAGATGGAATTACTGAGGGCACTGAGTTTTGGTTTTGTTTTCTTCAGGTTTGCAAAATCGTACTTCAGTTATTTCACTTGAGTGAAAAGTTTATTATGAAATAGAGAAATACTTGTGTATTTGACATAAACTGCTGAAGTTCTGGCAGTGCTGTCACTGTTATTATTGCTTAAACATTTGTGCACTATTTTTCATCCCATAGACCTAAAAAGAGGTCTTGCTAAGCCATCTAAGAGAGGTGTGTGTGTGTGTGGGCAGGTTCTGATGTTCCTGTTCTTAATTTCTGTTTCAGCAGGGGAATTATCTAAACTCGGGCAAGAATTGTGGCTGGCTGCCTTGGGAAGCCTAATCACGTGGAACCTTCTTGTAAGGCTTGGGTAGCAGTGGGTTCAATTTGACTTGCTGAAATTTTTTACTGTGGAAAACCAAAACATACCATAGTACTCAGTGTGTTTTCCATTTGTGTTAGCTGAAGGTCAAAGCACGAGATCCTTAGGTATCTTAGTATTTTGAGCTGTAGCTGTTAAGCTAAAGGCCTGGAGGATTCCCTTTCCTGGGAGAAGTTGCCTTTTTCTTTCAAAGGTCTCATTTGGCAGCTCTGTTGAAGCTGCCTGTGCTGTTGTTTTGTTTGTTTGTTTTGGTATTTTCAATTTTTCAGGTTGTTTTTTAGATGAATAGTATGTTCTAAGATTTTGCAGCTTGAGAGATGTGTTCACCCTAAGGTAATCTTCAGTGTTAAAAACTGACTGTAAGTTGGTCAGAAACAACCTATGAGGTGGGTGCTGCTGGCCGTTTCATTGCCTTTAATATTCAATGTGGGGTTTTAGAAAAAGAGTTCAACAAGTTAAAAAAAAAATTTGATGTAGTCTTTGGAGAAATACAGCTTTTTCTGGCCACAAATCTGCATGCAGAAGAGGTTAGATTAGTGGCTTTTTTAGGTTTGTTTTGGTTTGAGTTTTTTGTTGCTTTTGTTTGTTGGGTTTTTTCCAATCCTGAGTCTATGCAAAGTGGTGATTTTTTGCAATGTCTTAATTTTTTATGCTACAGGGAAACACAGGTTAATATACGGGGAACAATGAGCCACTAGAAAAGGCTACAGAAAACAAAGATTGATCTGACAGTGAGGAGAGGGGCTTGTAATTTTCCAAGGAGAGCTGCTGCAAACAGAAGATGCTTTGGAAATTGCTGAAGCATTAGGCTTAGGCTGAAGCAGCAGAACTTAGTTTAAACAACTCTTGGAGTGCCCTGTTTGAGCCCTGGAGCAGTGTTACACCACTAGAATAGGGAAGTGTAATAAAATGTGTTTTTAACCTTTTCAAATAAAATTAGCACCCCTGATTTGGGAGGGGGTGTGTGTATATCCTGCCTCTCACTCTAGTCTTGAACTAAATTGTCTGTAAGAGTAATAAAATATTCTAAACACAATCAATAATTTTTACTTCTCCAGCAGGCAGCCTGTTCAGACTGTTTTCCCTCTAACATAGTGTTCGAATTGGCAGCTGTGTATGTCAGTATGAAGTGTATACACTACATCACTCAGCTGATGTATTAATTTTGCTGATCTTTAAAGCTTCATCCTCTCAAGGCTTCCATTCAGTTTCTTGCTCTTTGGCACCCAAAACCAGACTGTTGTGGTTGGCCTGTCTGCAGAAGCATCAAGTATAAATGCTCTTTTTAATGCTGTGAAATCAGACTGAGTTAATTGATGCAATGCAAGACAGTTTCTTTTCAGCAGCAGAAGCCTCTGGTACTTCTCAGCTCCTAGATGTGCAGTCCTGTCCCTTCACTGTGAAGGGTAAATAGGCCAGTGAGAGGTCACCTGTGAAGCAGGTGCCTGTTAAAGTCATTCCAAGATTTTTCTAATACACCCTTTCCTCTGCTGGACATGCAGAAGTGTCTTTAGGTCTGCATTGCTCATCAGTTTCATATGCTGATCTACTTGTTATATCTCTTCCATGAATTAGACATGGAGCAGGTTAGGGAGCATTAGGTGTATTTCAGGTATTAATTATTGCAGCAATAGCATTGTGAAGTACAAGGTTCTGATGTTAAAACTAGTCATTATTTGACACCAGTAGATAATACAAGTGGAGGCTTTACATGTGAATTTGGAGTGAATGCTCTTGAAAAACACAAACACTGTCTCATGCACCCCTAGGCTGCACCAGTTACTGCTCCAGTAGTAGCAGACTCTTTCTCAATGTTAGAGTCTCTTCCCAGCAATAAGATATTCTATGTTTTCTTTATAAGTGACGCATGAAAATGTTAGACCAAAGTATACAAAGCTCCCTTGTCACAGACAACATTTAAGATTATGTATCCCAGCATGGTTCTTAAAAGATATGTTTAAATATATATTAAAAATTTACAGTGTGTTGGAAATATTTTTTTTCAGTACACTGGGAATTCTTTAGGAAAAGTCCACTAAAAAAAAATATCTTTGAATCCAAATGGCCTGAAGATTTGTTACATTAAAACTTGTTCTAGAGAATTTTTTTTTTCACACACTAAAGTGTGTTAGGTTAACTTAAGCAAGTTAATTCTCTAAAAGCAACAGGTGTGTGAGCACCCAGTGGACTGCAGCAGGAAAGCCAGAGCAGTGCTGGATGTGGCAAAGACCTTGGATTCCCTGACAGCTCTTGACCCTGCCTGCAGCTGTCACCTCTGAAGGTGCCTGCCTGTGCTTGTAGCAGTGGTGGGAACACAGCGAGGGATCTTTGTTATTTTGAACCTGGGCTTGCTAAAGTATAGCAATATATTCTAGGTCAGTACAAAAGGAGAAGCATTTTGTGTATTTGGTGCTGCTCAGAGCCAGCTGTGTCAGAGGTGCTGAGCCCCTGCAGCTGCTGAGCCCCTCATGATTCAGGTTGTTTGCATATGTGGAATCAGACTTGGTGCCACTTCTGAGAACACAAGCATTCAACAGTGTTTTGGAAAACCTCACCCTAAGTCTTTCTCTGGCATTCCTGCAGAAGAGTTGTGTGCTTTTGCACTGAAAGCCTTCCCAGAGGGACTCAGGTGGCATCTTTACCAGGGTTATTCTAAATCCTTGTAACTAAGGTTCAGGCTGTACATGGACTTGGGACAAACCCAGGCTCTGACCTTTCCTGAACTTGTAAATTTGAGTTTGAATCCTTGTCTTTGGTCTGCTCATAGACAGGAATGACAGCTGAATGACAATACTTATTTCTTTCAGTGTAGCTTTGATAAAGAATAATGGAACATGAGGAAATTTGTATGAAACTATCAGTAATAAGGTTCTTGTCTGAGATGTCCCCTCTAAAGTAAGCTTCCTTCAAGACGCTAGTGGTAATATATTCAGATATATGCTGAGCTCTTGTTCAAGTGGTGATTTTAGCTGTAAGAGCCCAGAACAGGTTTCCTTTCCTCGTGAAGGAAAGGGCTTTAATTCACGTTCTGCTGCCAGAACTGATAGTCCTGCCACACAAGTCCCTTACATGTTGTTTTATTTCAACTGGATGTGTTTTGCTCTCTAAAATAATACTTGATTAGCACCTAAAATTATTTTACTGCCTGATTATTTTACTGAGCTAAATAATTTGAATAAATAACTATTTTTTTGTGTGTAAAAAGAACCATGTCAGTACAATTGAAACATGCATTTTTGGCAGAGATGAGCAGGATGCAGTGTCTCACAGAGCATATCTGAAGCATATGGATACCTGGCTGGTGTACAACATACCTGAGTGGCATAAGTTGTATTTTGCTCCATTAACTGTTTCCAGAACATAGAGAGATACATAGAAACTTGCAGAAGGGGTTTATAGATGTGATGATATCCTTTGGGCAGCCTGGGGAATACATTGAGCAAGAAATCTTTTGCAGAATTTCTCAAGCCTTTTGTGTCAGATTTCCAGTGAGCAGTTGGTAGAGTTATCCTCTGGTTTACTGCCTGGTCTGCTGCCATGGGAACTAAAACACATACAATGGAATGGTCATGATGGTTTGTCAACAGTGCATAGATTAGTCCCAAACTAGCCTTTAAAAAATGAGATTTAACTGGCTGGCTTCCAAATGTGGTTTCAAACTGCACAGTAGGTCTTGTATCTGCAGTTCCTGGGAGTGGAAGAAGTAAACCTGGTGAGCAAGGAGTAGGAATGAGTTTACAAGATAGTATTTGCTGTAGTGGTGGAGGGTGTCATTTCTGTAACAGGATAATGAGAATGAACAGATTTTTGCTGTTAGCATTACTCTTATACACATAGTTCAGCTTCTTTTAAAGTTACAGTGTGCTGCAGCAGAGTCAGCTTTTTGCATTGGTGAATGAAAAAGTGGTGCTTCAGTGTAACTTGTATAAAATCAGTGTATAGCAGATTTATTCTAATGTCTGCAAATGAGCAGCCTGCATGCTGGATTGAAAAAGGACAGTAGCTATAGTGGAGACAAACAATGTGGCAGTGACTGGTTAGTTCCTGGGTAGCTGAGTAGTTCCTGTAATTGAATGAAGTAATTCATGTAGGGAAGAAGAGTTACAGTAACATTTCTGCATGGCAAAAATTCAAATACTAAAAATAAGCAAGAGCTTTAGAAACTAACCTGCTGTGGCTTAACTGGGCATGTATGTAGGTTAAAATGTACTCACATTTCACATACTTTCTGGTCATTACTAATAACACTTTACAGTTGAAAAGACTAATACATTGATTTTTAGTTACCTTATAGTCCACAGAGAAGCCACAGCAGGGCTGTGACATAGAAGCACTTGACAGAACACCTGCTTCTTGGAACCATTCTCAAAACTAACCTTGTTGTGGGGAAAAAAGATTGTGTCCCAAAAGACTTCTGGACTTGTTCACATTTTTATCATACCAATTACAAAAGACATGTCCTGTGGAAATTAGGACTGATGCACGAGGAGCCAAATTAAATGTGAACCTGAAGAATATTCTGGTTTCCTTCTTATTCCCTTTTGAAAAAGCCAACTGGATGTAGAAACTGTTTCCACATTTTAAAGGCATTGCTCTCACCCTCCCAGCAATCAGTGCTGCTTTCATCTAGTGTAATTCTGAGAGCATGAAAATAGAGTTCTGAGCAGATGTGTGCTAGAGTTTGTGGCTGTCTGTAATACTTCCATAATGAGGTAATATGAAAGTGCTCCCCATAATTGTGGACTGAAACACTCAGCTTATTTTAATCAATCTGTAACTAATATTAATTCGTATTTATGTAATATTACAACTTGATTTGCAAATAACTTATTGCAAATGATAAAATAATTTTTAAATTCTTTAAATCAGTCTGCCACAGAAGTAAAATTGGACATTTTTTTTTAGCTTTTGTACATCTTTTTAGGGTATAGGATTGACAGAATTTTATCCCAAGCTACTGAGAAATTGTTTGGGTAGAAGAGCTTCCAGACTGAACTCTAGGAGGTTTTTGCAGGGCTATAAACGATGATTTTTGCATTATGACTTTCTGATTTAATGAAAACACCCCAATAGCATGTTTTAGAGCTGGGATATCTCTGTATGGAGAAGTTATTTTAGCCCTGAGATTTGAATGGATCATTGTCACTTTATGCATTTGCTCTTGGGATAATGGTATTGCCAAGCCAGTCCAAGGAAATGATTTGAAACTTCTAACACCAGTCAGAAAATACCATTTTCTGGAACTCACTGTGCCATCCAGAACACATAATGCTTGGAATAGACTCACTGGCCAAATCAAAAGATGTGCAAAAGAGGGAATAGCTGTGGGATTTTAACTTCTCCCCCAAAAATAGCCTCTTACCAAGAGTCCTGATCAAGTGCATTGTACTCCTGTATGAATTCTTGAATGCACTGGCCTGAAGAGGCACTGTAACTGAAGCACTGCAGGTCTTTTAGGCTTCAGAACAAGAATTTAGCATCAGCTCAGTGTAACTAGAGCTGGAAGTTTCCTTTATTAGAGGCATGTGTGTGGGATCTCACCTGATTTGTGGACTGTAGCAACAGCTGGGATGGCCACGTGTGTGAGATTGGTTTCCACTGAACCAAGTGATGTGTTTTGTTCTTATTCCTAGCATTAGAAACATTCCACATTTACAGAAACTGTTTGTCTTGCCATTAGAAAATGCTGCAGTAGCAATTGGGTGAAAAATTCAGAAGTGGTAAGTTAGGAATAAGATGTAGAAAGTATTTCCCTTACCAAATGATGGATTTTGATGCAAGTATCTTTACTGATTTTATCTTCTACCTAACGCCATAATTGGAGTTATCCTCCAAGTACTAATACATCTTCAGGGTTTTCACTTTGCAGCTTTATCTGCATAAAAGCACTATTGACTGAGTTATCTCTGGAAACATCTTGAGCAACAATCTTGTTTTTCCCCATCTCTTGGAAGTATCCTTTCTGAAACAGTATGGTTGAATCTTCAGTGTTGTCTGTGCAAGCTGATGGGATCCTGAGCTGGGATCCAGGCAGTTTGTCTGGCTCTGTCTTGACAGCAATCTCCTTACACTAATTTTCACAGAGAAAATACATTCAAGCTCAGTCAGATGTTTTGACAATAAAAATAGTATTTGTGACTTTTTATTTAGAAGTTGGAGAAATGCAAGACAGAAAATGACTTAACCCCTTCCATCCACACTCCTTGCAGTTCTACCCTAGTTTTGGACTTGCAGGCACCATGAAATCTGCATCCTCCTCTGTCTCTAGGCCATTCATCCTGTGCCTTTCTTTCCCCTGAATAGTCTGTAGTTTTTTTGGTATGGCAGCTGAACAGGAAATAAATATAAGAAGGTGTGATAAGAGGGATGTAATCCACTAGCTAGGTATTCATTTATTCATATTACTGCTTGCATGAATGCAAAAATGAATCTTTAAATACTGTGAATTGAAGTTCATCACTTAAAATACTGCAATATCTTCTCTTTTTAAATTGAATTCTGCACTATTACAACTACATGACAAATCGTGATTAATGCAATCCTCTTGCTGCTTTCTCTGCAGGGTAAAAGCAATTAAGAACTATTGCAAATATCAGAATTCAACAAGACCTTGGTATATGTTGAGATTCATTTGTGCACATTTAATTGAATGCAGAAATGATCAGCAAACATCAGTGTAATGACCTGTACTAACCTTGATATGGTTGACTAACAAAATTATGCCTTGTCACTAGTGGTGTGTGTTATTTTCATTGAGTTAGTTGCCTCTGAATAATCTTGCTCAGAAGATCTGAAGCAGCACCATTCTTAGCCATCACATGCAACTCAGAATTAACTTATCAGAAACAAACAGAAGTGCTTCTGGATGTTTGAAGAAGGATGTTTGAATGTCAGGAATGAAATCATCCAACTTAATAACTCCGTAGGTGTGCATCACAAGACTGTCTTTCATAAAGGGTACAGAAAATAAGCACTCAAACCATTGCATTCACATTCTGTGGAAGTGACAAAAAGTATGCATCATGTTTTTTCATCTGCCTGCAGGAATCTACCACATCCTTTCCTTTCTGTTTACTGTAAAAAATTGTAACAAGTGTGGAAGCAGGTGAAAAAAATCAGCCTGTGGATTCTTGGAACTGAATTTGAGTTGGAATGACTTGGGAGTTGTTTTCCAAGTGCTATATGGTAAAACTTTGTAAAGGGGGCAGAACAAAATAATGAAATCTATATTTTGAAGTCATTGAAACATATTTGAAAGCTACACAGTATCTTTCCATAAGCATCTGTTTAAGTATTCTCATCTCTTCGTACAAAGCTGAATCATAACCCCATTTTGATAACCACTTTCTCAAGGCTCTGTCAGTTAATTTAAACCCCATTCTAATAAATGCTTGTGAGTTTCTTCTGCTACTGAGGACTGACCTGGGTTGCTAAACCTGACCTGCAGGATGGTGCAGACCTGAATTTTTTCCTGTCATGAGATCTTACTGTAATACTTGCTGGTGAAAGCAGCAATAAGCAAAGAGCAAGACTCCCTTAAAGGGTTTATCTCAGGTGTGTGAATGGCCAATTAAAAAAACCCCACGATATTAAAATATGCTCTCAGCTGTGGTTCTTGGTACTAGTTTTCAGTGCTGGAGCTGCTGCTTCTGTAGCCTTCTATAGGTGATAGAGAACACGAGGAGGCAAGTGGCTTGGTTGCTTCTTGTATTCTCCGTGCCTCTTCAAATTACTGTCACTGCTTGAGAAACAGGATCAAAATATTGTAGTGCTTCCGTGTTTGTGTAACTTTTCTCAAGCAGTTAAAGGTAATGCTTGTGTGATTTTCTCCATTTATATTTACATTCAGTAAACTATAAAGCCAACATTGTTTTAGGCTGCTTGGTTGTGAGCAACCTGGTCTGGTGGGAGTTGTCCCTGCCTGTGTAGGGTCACTGGGACTAGATGATCTTTCAGGTCCCTTCCAACCCAAACCAGTCTGTGATTTGTGATCATCTTCCACGTTGTGCATACCCTTACTCACAGGCTCTTGCCACAGGGCTGAGCAGTGCTTACAGAGGATCTTGGACTTCCCAGAATTCTGGTGACCTGCTGAATAACCACACTGTGTGACCAGCATTGTAGAGGTGTTTTTCTGTAGGTAACTCCTTCTGCAAGACACAGCTAATATGTATAGAAGCAAAGACTTGCTATGTAGGAAAATACACTGGACTCTCCAGCTTTTGCTGTACATACTTCACCTATTTGCCTGGCATTAATGTCTCATTTGCCATACTGTCCCACATGTTCACTTCATTTTTCAAGATCTGTTTAGGACAGATCTAGATAAATTGGACGTATTGTTATTTCAGTTAATCTATGAGTAAAAGTGGTTGTGTCTCTGGTGCAGCCAGCTCGTCTAACTGCTCTGATCTCTAGTGCTCTTCAGGACTGAATGCTTTCAGGCTGTCAGCTTTCAAGTGACAGTTAAAGTGGAGGCAAAGCTTCCCACTCTGTGCACTATTGACATTTTTATACTATATTACTACTTTGGGCATAAAATTCTTACTGGAGTCTCCTCTTTGTGTGTCTTGGTCTGCATTACCTAAAAGTGATTTGAGAAATGGAATTTCTTTAATGACATTTAATATATTGCAATTTTAAAATTCTCTGTAAATTGAGTATTCTCTTAGAACTTGGAACTAATTATGTTCTGTAATTGCCTTTTAACCTTCCACTGACTACTAAGAGATAAGGTGAAAAGGTTCAACCCTTCCACATGGAAATCTCCATGCATAATGGCCCAGAGAGCAAAGTAATCCTTAGTAAGTGATAGAACAAGTAGTATGTTATACCACTTAAAAAATTTGTCATGTTAACTTGTTTGAACCAGATGAGTTAAATGTTGAGTTTTTAAATGATAATGTTCTTCCTCTTTGTGCCTCTAGTACATCTGACCTGTGGAAATGAGTGAAAATGAGTGAATGCATGAATCTCTACCTTAGAGATGCCTTAAATCTGCAGGGGTAGGACAGACCAGTTAGAGCTACAGACAGGTAAACCAAACTGACTGAGCTATTGAAGACAAAAATATGAGCTGTGCCTGACAGGGGAAAAAATAATTTGGGTCAAAGTTAATATCTATCATCTAATTAAATTTTGTCAAACCTTAATTACATTTTCTAAATAAAATTCATCATGTTCAAAGTCTGTATACTTGACATTTATAACATAAGCTCCTCTTAGCTCTTTCCAGGGCTTTCTATGTCCAGTGAAATATTAAGTAATGACAGGAACCTTCTTTGCTGTCTAAAGCTTTTCAGCCTGCAGAAGGAAACTGCCACACTAATGGAAGTAGGAAGACTTCCATTGTGCTGGAAAGAGGCCTGCATTTCCCATGGTCTCTCCACATCAAAAACAAAAGTCTGAAAATACATATCATTGCCATTGAGAGGTATGGAAAACTAATTATTTGGGACTGATAGGTAACTGAGATTACTGATATCACGGTTACGTATTATTGATAGGTAACATGTATTTTTAGGTACTAAAATAAGGCTTTTTTGCAGGAGTTTCTTTTCTTTGGAATTACTGCTAAAGATAGAACTTTCCCATTTAAAGTTTTAGGGTTGGTTACACTTCTTCCAGGAGTGTCTTTGACTGATGTGGCCAGTGTGAGCAGGACAGTGTTGTATGGTCAGGGCTCTTCTGATTTTTCCGTTCTAAAAACTTGTGTAGTATTGTAAACAAGTTGAAGAACTAGTAGATCTTGCTGTAGTGTGGAGCTTGAGCTAAGCTTGTTGTATAAAAGAAACAATTGGTCTAGTTCACATGATCTAATAGCAAAGCTCCTGTGGTAGCCAAGCTCTCATAATGAAGCCTACTTAAGAGGAGGGCTCAGAATCCTTAATACTTGCCTGATGTTCAGAGACAGGGAATTCATAAGACTATTCCTTCAATAATGACAGTTTATTTTGGGGGGTTTTCTTAAAGAATTTTAATAATTAGAAGTTTTGGTGACAACAGTGTGGAATAGGGTGATTTGTAGTTATGTTGCATTAATATGGGCTTTGGACAAACTCGCTGCTGAATTTGCAAGTGCATTTTTACTTTAACTATGTAGTTCACCCTGAGGATATTGAAACCCAAACTGTAGGCTGGATAAAAGTACCATATGGCTAATGAGGGGGGAAAAAAAAATTCAGTGTAACTTAATAGGCAAATGAGCACAATGCATAGGACATTCAGCCCTGTGAAGCTTGGTGCAAAGAGTTGTAATAAAAATAGCCCATGACAAATCGTATGGATTGCTGCTTTTTTCTCAGGCAGGATGACTTGACTGCTGGCTCACAGCTGCAGCCCAGCTCCTTCCTCAAAGCAACTGCTGCATGGCAGGATAAACATTGCAGTGGAGATATCTCTATCCCTTTTGCCTTCCCAGGGAGCATGTTGCAACACGTGCTGGAGGGTGTTTGTGGGAAGGGAAAACTCTCTGCAGTTGGAGGCACATTCACAGATAATTCTGACTGGAGGACCTGGTGTGGCACATGCAGCCATCCTGGTATTGAGTTCAAAAAACTGCTGCTGGGGGCTAGGAATGCAACTCTCTGAGCTTCAGCCTTCTCACCAGCAGTGAATAATGTTCACAAGGTGAAAGATGGTCCTAATAGGTGTTAATATGTACAGTCTGCCACTTAGTGTACCAAGTAACAAGAGCCAGATGTCCTCTAAATCCTGTGTCATGGGAATTATTCATAGCCTGGTTATTCACCCTGGTTTGGGTTGGAAGGGACCTTAAAGATCATCTAGATCCAACCCCCTTGCATGGGCAGGGACACCTCCCACCAGCCTAGTTTGCTCCAAGCCCCAGGCCAGGACTCTGGAACCATGCTCCAGAAGAGCTGGGAGATCAGTTTGGGAGCTTGTTGTGCCAGGTAGCAGTGATCCATCAAAATTATTTCAAAAACCAAAGTGACTATTCAGAGGGGGACAGTTGATTTATTGTTAAAGAAAAGGCATCTGAAATTTCAATATGTATGTAAAGAAGCCTCTGGAGTATCATCAATGTTTGATCTTGGAGCTTAGCTATTTCCATGAGTGGAATGTTATTGCTTTTGTAATGCCAGAGTACTATAGAAATGGGCTGGTGATGGATGAGCATCTGAAAGGATGCTCTTCCTCCAGTGCTATGCCTGTTGCATATCAACTTCTGTTGGTTTACAAATGTGAAGATATTTTATTTCTTACACACTGAGTGTTGACCCCCTAGGAGGCCAACCCTGGTTAAGTGATTAATGTGTCAGGTGCCAGACCAATATTACCATGATTTTATTTGCTTGTGCCAGAACCACTCATTGGGAATCATTTAAGTTTTGCTAGCAGCTTGAGCACAGTTAAAAATAAATTCATTTGTTTATAGACTTCTCGGACAACAGCCAAATGAAATCACATTATCATGTTTTGAACAGAAGGGACAAAGCCAAATAAAAGCAGTCTTTGAACTTGGCTAAAACTTGCTGTTGTATAGCTGAGAGTGGCTATACACCTGCTCTTTTCCCCCTCCCACCCCTTTGCTTCCTGTGAAAACTTGGTCACACCAGTGTGCTTTTACCTAAATGTGGTGTCTTAGTTTGCTGAGTAAACAGCAGGTCCTGTTTTGCATTAATGATGCACATTGCAGAGCAAAAAGAGACTATAAAGTGGAAGCAGTGGAACTGTTAAAGACAGTATTTTGGGACTGGAAATACAAGGCAGAGGCCTTGAATGTGTGTCCCCAAATCTAAGGAGCTGAGCATGATGTAGGCATGGGCTGGCTTTGGTGCAGTCAGCTGCTTAAGTAACATCCAGAGGTCACCTGGACTTCCCAGCAGTGGGGAGGAGGGAGAACCTTCATGTTATTTTGGCACAGCAAGCAAGGGCAAGAGGAGGTGAGGAAGGATAGTGAGGAGGACAGATGATACCTCTTCTGATGTCTTCAGTTGTGTAATATGAAGGTTTAAACATCCTGGAGCTGCAGAGCTCTGCAATGAACACTGCTTTTAAGAAGTGAAAATGCTGAGGTGGAATGTATTGGCAGTAGAAATAATACTGAGAGTGTCACTGTGGGGATAGTCTTACTGGCTGCATAAACTGAGCTTCTGTCCCCCTCTAAAGAACAGAGAGGAAAGATGCACAGTTACTGCAGGAGCAAGCAGTGACTGTGTCAGCTCCTCCATCCTGCCATCTGCTCACTGTGCCAAGGGAGCAAGTGGGACTGTGGGTCGTGGTCCTGCTGAATCTGGGGCCTCTGAGCTGAAGTGCTGTCATGGGTGCGTGGACCCGTGTCTCTGGGCTTTCACTTGGTAACTTACTGCTTAAAGAAGTCCTGCTGTCCCCAGGCTCTTTAAAAGGCTGCTGGGTTTGCTTTTGCTTTTGCTTTTTTTTTTTTTTTCTTTTTGTGGCGGTTACAAAATGTTTTTGAGCAGGAAGAGCCAACCTCAAAGATACAGAGCCCTGAACTCTTACTACAGGCAACTGATCTGCTTTCACTGAAGGTCGTGTGCTCCCAAAAGTCAGGATTGAAGTATCCTACTGTGAGCAATGGCACCTCATGTGATTTGGTTTTACAGTGCTGTAGGGTTTAAAAAGAAGACCAACCAAAAAATCCCCAAACCCCTAACAACCACCAAAAGCCTTCTAAAGACTCACTGGTTGTGTCTAGGTCAGTGTAAGCTCTTGGAAGAGGCTTTTTGCTACAGGAAAAATAAAAAATGTATCAATGTCAAGGGGCAATTGAAAATATTAAAGAGTGAACAGAGGGAAATGATGGAAAGCTGATAGGACAGGGGTTGCTCTGGGAGCTGAGTAACACTTCCAGGGGATAAAAAGGTATTTGAAGCAGTGCTTCTACAAGCTGAATGGATTAGTTGTTAAAGCACTCCCTGAAAGTTGTAATCATACTGAAGCTTGCATGTAAGGGGGGACTCAGTGTAAGAAGAAGGAAAAAAAAGGAAACAAAAAAGAAACAAAGCCACAAACCAATCTAAAAACCACTATGACAAAAAACCCCAACCAAGAACCAAAATAAAAAAAAACCCGAACAAAACAAACAAACAAAAAACACCCCCCCAAAAAAAGACTTGTAAGGCATTTTTCAGCAGATAGGAACTGGGACATGTTGCTTCATCTAGTGCCAAAATGATGTTTAGAAATCGTAACCTCAAGATTCTCTCAGGAAGGGCATTTTTCACTGAGGAGGGCTCAGTCAGTAACCACTGCAGGGTTAGGACAGATGGCATCTGACTAATAGCAAGAAAACCATTAACTGGAAGTACTGCCGGGATAATTGAAGTGGAAGCCTCCAGGCATCTAAAGAGAAGCCAAGAATCCAGTCTGTGGGATTGTCTGATAAGGCATTTGGAAATTTCTGCATGCAAAGACTGAACAGTTACAAATTACAGTGCTTCTAAGAAGGTGAGATCAAACAAGTTTAAGATAAATTCCATTCTTTATTACTTCTGTCTAATGATTTATAGCACTTGTCATCATCTTTTCAGGTTTTCTAGTTTAATCTTAATTGGAGAGAAGGTTTATATCAATGGCAACAAAACTTGGGGTTCAATGGTTTTACTCATGTGGCCACTGAAATCAGGTTGGCTTTAGGGACAAATTAATACAGTTGGTTCGTAAAGAATGACTGGGACTTAAACTTCTATAAAATATTATATGGAAAGTCAAACAGCTCCTGTTGTGAGTGGTGACTTGTCTCTTGTCAGTGGAAGTCTAATCGAGTCCATTGGGATAAAGCTGTATGTGTCCAGATGCTTCAGGTTGTCTCCACGTCTGGCATCACCCCAAATGCTGACACTGTAGGCTCTGAGGTTAATCCACAGGTTGAGTGTGTTTCACGTTTCTTACTGTCCTTGCATCTCAGTGTGAGATATGGCTGGTGCTCTAAAAACACCATTTTATATTTTGAAAAACATAACTTTGCCATTTTAGTGACAT
The DNA here is from genome assembly GCF_020740795.1 of Apus apus. Taxonomy (NCBI): domain Eukaryota; kingdom Metazoa; phylum Chordata; class Aves; order Apodiformes; family Apodidae; genus Apus; species Apus apus. The sequence continues at coordinate 1,747,813 of NC_067290.1, forward strand.
ATCACTCAGACTTCCAATAACCTGCTTGTGGAACTTAATGTACAGATGTCTGTTCTGCAAGAAGACTTAAGATTAATTTAGATTGAAAATTTTATCTGTAAAGTACTTGCTTTGGTTTAAATTGCATAGAGAGGCTTCAGATGCTGGATTTTAATTTGTTGTTATTGTTGGATCAATGACTGAATTAATTCTTGGGACAGAAGGTTGACACCAATTGTGTCCCCAGAAGTTTTATTGTTTCTTCTTTTCCCTTATAGAATAAATGTAGTGAGATCTTGTCTGACATGAAAGATAAGGGCAGAGATGTAATGGCCTCCCAGGCCTGAGGATTGAGACATAAATTCTGTGTGTAGAAAATGGCTCATTCTTCTTGAAGGCTTCTTGGCTGCTCTAAATCTAACTGATCCACATCTGTATCTAAAATATATTTTGACAACAACCCTCTGCAGACAGATAATTTTATTTAGGATAATCCAAATACTTGATACAAATGAAAGATGGAGATTGATTTGATCATTGTCTAAATGTTTATAGCTGATGATTGCATGTTTAGAGGCTAAATTAATGATAAAGTGTTCTGCTGTAGATACCTTCCTATTCTGAAAAGCATTTGGCTGCTACTGGATGCAAGGAGCTTTATAAAGGAGTATTTCAGTGGAGCCATGGCTGTTGAAAAGCCATACTTGCATCTTCACTGTTCCTTTAAATACAAGATGAAAGGATGCACTCTTAGCTAAACTCCAATTTAAAAGAGATTTTTCTTTCTTTGTAAGGCCTTAGCTGTAGATGGAAAGGCAGTCAGAAATAATCCTGTCTAGTCGTTTGCCACTTACAATCACTCTTAAATTAAGCTAGAATAATGGCTTCTATAGATCTATTACTACACCACATGCTAATGCTTCTTGGTGCTACTTTTTAATTTTGCAGAAAAGTTTGTCTTCCACTTGCTCATAAAGCAAAAGCAGTCACAGGATTATTGAACTTGCTTAGAGATTTTTGATGTGCAGTTATAGATTAAGATTTACTATGCAGTTCTTCACTACTTCTGTGGTTAAGCAGCATTGTCACTTCCTCAGCTATTAAAAAAAAAATAATAATCTTACTCTGAGCTGTAAAGAAACACTTAAATGAGTTTTGATTGTGAAGTTACAGGTTCCTGAGCTGTGCCAGGAGTGAACAGTAAGTGGTTTGAAAAGTTTCAGCTGTAAGGGGAAAAAATGGAATTAGCTCACTTGTAAAATGCTTAATGTAGGAAGAATGAGATGTTTTTCAAGTAGAATTCAAGCAGATGCACCATTTCAAGTTCTTTAATATTACTTCCTTATAAGCAATTACAACAAACTTAACAGTAAGGGGGCCTGGACAAACCCCACTGGTAAAATGGTCTCAAGAGATCATAGACTCCAGATATTTTAACCAGTTATCTCTTCAGATCCAAGTCATCATTCTGATGCTGACTTTAAGAGCACCCCCTGCTTATATCAAAGCCAAATATTGACTTCCCTTCCATATGGCTCTCTGGCAGTGTTCTTGCTTAGATCATAAATTGGCTTCACTGCAGTTTCTAATTGCTTGATCTCGTGAGGTGGGTGTTGGTGCTGGGCTTCATGGGAAGCCAGTGGGAACTGCAGAGCCCTTTGAGCTCAGGGACACATTGCTCTGGACGCATTAATTTCATGAAACCCTCACTGCTACCTGCTGCAGGGAAGGATAATGGAAAAACTTTTCTAATCAAAGCTTCCCTGTGCTCTCCCTGTGTTCTGCTTGGCTGTATTTTCTATTCCAGGGATCATTTTCTGTCCTGCTCTGTAGTACTTATGAAGGGTTGTGTTTGGAAGGAGCTTGTCTGCCAGGAGCCTGACAGGCTGGAGGTGCTGCTGGTTCTGTGGCATATGCCAGGCTTCCCAGGGCACAGCACAGAGGCTGCTTTTTAATTTATCCTTCAGTCTAATTGCTTCCCCTTCCAGAGATAGACAGCAAACACTTTGAACAGAAACATAAAAACATTTCTCAGGTTCTTTGTGTTTAGACTCCTGCTCCTTCAGTATTAACGTGTTCCTTGAAAAGAATTGCACCTCTCTACTTTCCTGCATGGAGATTGACAATATTTCTCCCGTTAGGCAAAAGTGCCTAGATGTAGTTGCATCTGTATGCTGGGTTTTCTGGGGATATCCTGCTGTGCTCTGGGGCATGGTGCAGCCTCTGCATGTTCCTCACCGAGCGCACAGATGGGACCTGGATCCCTGCTGTAAAGCACACAGCATGGCCTGGGGAGGGGAGGCTGCTTGTGGTGAAAACCTGGGGCTTTCTTGTCCTGCCTGATGCTTCAAACTGTTTTCAGATACCAAGGGAAAAAGAGAATCTGGGGTACTAAAAAAAATGCATCCCAGGTCCTGGAGCTCAGTGCCACGGGGTGATGGCCGAGCCATGAAGTCGAGCTGATGTTTTCACCAGTCTCTCATCAGGGATTGCTGAGAGTTTAGAATAGGCCTTTCTCGAGTGGTAGTGGCTGTAGACAGTCCAGGAATAGATAGTGCAAAGGTGCCCAGAGAACTGCTGTGTGAGGCTGTTCTGGTTGGGTTTGGCAGGTTTTTGGTAGGAGGAAGGGCCCCAGGGATGGCTCCGGTAAGAAGCTGAGAAGCTGCCCCTGCTCCAAACAGCTGAGGAGCCTTTAGAGGGACAATAGATTCACCTCTGCCATTAGCATAGGAAAGAACTGAGGGAAGAGCTGAGCAGAGGGAGCACTTAGAGAAGAGCTGGGCTGGAGAGGCAGAGGGTGCTGGTGGTTGGTGAGGAAGAGGGGGCAGAAGGTGCCCGAGCAGCAGTTTCCCTGCAGCCCCTGGCGGGATGGCAGCTGTGCCCCTGCACTCGTGGAGGAACGTGGTGGAACATGCCCTGGAGGTGCCAGGAGGGGGGAACTTGGCCGGTGGACTTGGATGTTGTGGCCAGTGGGCTGGGATTGCTGCCCGTGGGCTGGGATGGTGCAGCTGTGGAAGCCCCCGGGCAGGGGAGGTGCCTGTTCCCGAACATCCCGTGACTCTGCGGGCAGCGCTGGAGCAGCTCCGGGGCTGGTGGGAAGGGCTGATGGAGCAGAGGTTGGTGGAGGACTCTGCCATGGGAGGGACCCGTGGGGAAGCAGGGCAGGACTGTGAGGAATCTTCTTCCTGAGGAGGAAGGAGCAGCAGGAACCACCAGCCTGTGCAGTGACTCTAAACCCCATCCCCCTGTGCCTGGGGGGAAGATCCCTCCTTGCCTCTTGTCTTGGCCCCTGAGCTTCTAGTTGGGTTTGTCCTCCCCATCCCAGGGTGTGTGGGGGGGACTAGGAGTGAGCAACCACAGGGCTGTTTCTTTCTTGTCATATTAGGCTCAAACCATGACAGAAGCCATGAGGAATAATGAAGCATAAAGATTTCTATACATTCAACTTAACATGAACCAGTGTTTAAATACATGCAATACTACCAAAGAATACTTTTTTCCTGTGTTTTAAAGTGACAAAGGTTGGTACCATCATTGCTCACATGGGATTTCTTGGAAGGCCATGTGTCCTGTGATGGGTTGGGTTTAGTGATGTCGACGAAAGGTGTCTCCTCACTTTGTCATTAGCAGCAATGTAATAATACAAGAAATAATGAACTGTATTGTAAAAAAGCTCCCCGTGTTCTAGAGGCAATACAAAGCTGCTGTACATCTAGTAATAATATCATGAATAGGATTTAAACTGACATTATGAAAGTGCCAATAAAAGTGCACTTGTGACCTTCTGAGATAGTTACATCAAATAACATGGGGGTATGAGCTCTTACTGATACTTCTGTTTTGTTCCTTTTCTGCAGCAAAACACCTGTCCTACTGTAGGTACTGGACTGGTGTAAGTATAAACCAGTGCAACTGATGGTTAGTAATCAGGGGTATAGCTCTGCAGCCTACTGGAATTCCAGGTTCATATCTCACGTGGAGAAGGAGGAGAACTCATCCTTACTGGAAACTATATCACCTATATTATAATAAACAAAGTACAGATTTCTGGTACTAGAAACTGGAGAAGGCATTTTGGAAAACTGCTTCTACCAAGTATTGAGTCTTGGTTAAGAGCAAGAAGAGAAAAGTGAAACAGCTAATCTGATTTTCATTTACCATGTTTGCTACAGAATATGGGAGAAGTGCACTCATTTTTATTTTCAGTTATGGACAATTAAAATTGTATGTTAAAAAATGCTTCAGGAGTACACACCTCTGGAACTCTCTCATCTTTCAGCTAGGAGCATCCTGTGGCTTAAGGACAAAGGCTTTTCCTAAGGCCCCTCCTGACCTTGCCGTGCCAGTGCTTTCCTGGGGGGTTCCATGGTGTGGTTTTTAACTGATGGCATTGGGAAGACATGCACATGCAGTTAACTTTCCAGTGGAAGAAATGGGCGTAGACCTAAGTGACCTAGGACAGCATCCCAGAGACCCTCTCCTGCCTGGTAGGTTGTGTGATCCTTACTGTCAAAGAGTGGATGGAACCAGACTTCAAACCTTCTACCAAAGTGAATGACTTGCATTTTACTCTAGTGCAGTTTTGTTCCATTACCCGTTTTATTTTCACTTAAAAGGATTTATCAGACATGCTTGCTAGGGGGGTAGCAGCATTAGTCTGAAGGATTTCAGGCAGCAATTGTGAAGACTATCTAAAATACTTGAGGGGTAGTGATACAGCTCTTAGTCCTGTAATTGAAAACAGCGAAGCATCTCATAAACATTGACCCTGTGCTATCTTTCAAAGTGACTGGGGTGCAGGAGTCTCAATTATAGACACCATCCAGTGTGACTGAGGTCATGGCTTGCCAGGCAGGTGTGGGCCAGGCAGGTTAGTTGGCAGCATCCCTAGAACTTCCAGAGGCACAAGCTGTTCAGGAGCTGGCGTGGCAGGGGCTGGTGGCCTCTTGTCAACAGGATATGCATCCAAAACAGTATCTCCTTCACACAGGCTATAGGACAGAGATGAATAAATGCTAATTCCTGTCGTTACACCAAGTCTGAGTCAGCTTTCAATTGGTGACTTGGGCTCCTGCTTTGGCATGACCAGTTTGGTTTCCTGGGCTCAGGGAAGTTGGAGTGTACAAGAATTGCTGGGTTAGCTTTATGTAGCTTCCCTAGCTGAACTCCCCAATGGACACAGTCCTCTTTGTAAGAGGTCCAGCTCTCCCCTCTCCCCTCATGTAAGCTCTCTGTGTGCTTCAAGGAGTTGCTGTGGTAGCCAGAGCCTTCAGAAATGAAGGATGCTGCAGACTAGGAACCTACTGCAGTTGGGCTGCAGTGCTGTATTGCCAAAGGTGTGCAGCAAAAACATCCCAAGGATTACTGGCCCCATCATTTCAGTGCAATTAAAGCAGCTGTGACATTAGTTGGCTGCTGGGCCTTTGCAGAACCAGATATTACTGCCTTACACATGTCCCTGGGTTAGTGTTACCCACGTGTTGCAGCAGCAGGCAGAAGAGGTTTGTGAGCTCATTACTCCATGGTTTCCTGCTGAGTAAACTGTTGGATCAAAGCAAGACTGGGCTGATGCACGTAGAGAGGGAGAGGGAGATGAGTAAGGTGGGCAGCTCCTTGCCTCTGGCTGAACCACACCATCTTGGGACAAGGCCTTTGAGGCTTTCTGGTCAGGTGGGAGAAAGTGGAGAGGAAAGACTTCAGTAGGAGCCACTGAAGTCCTGGTGCCAGTGGTACCAGAGCATTGCTGCTCATGATCAGCAGCAATCATGAAAAGCAGATCTACTTTTAGTGATGGTTTTTGGATGGGGCTAATGACTCTGTCCATCTCCTGGTCAATTCCTGTCAGCTTTAGGGTGGGAGAGATGGATGTGGAGATGCTGTAACAACTTCTGTCTCTTCGTATTAAGAGACTTCTCTGGCAAAATGTGTAGTCATTATTTGGGAGGTGAAGTAATGATGGCAGACAAAGATGTGGTGCCAGGTCTGAGGGCTAGTTGTTACATGCCAGTCGTTAGGTTTCCTGAATTATCTCTGGGTCAAATATGTTACATTCACTAAAATAAAAATTCACATCTTTCTGTTGGGTATTTGTTCTGGTTTGTGACAATGGAACACTTCTAGCAGTTTAAATTAAAAAAAAAACACATCAGTGACATGTGGGTCTCTTTCTGTTACTCCTTTTTTCAAGGAAAATGTTGTCATGTCTTTTCCTGTGTTCCATATGCAGATAAGTTAATAAGCATAGCTCTGAGGGATGAAATAGTGGAAAAAACCTTGCTTGGCATTGCAGTAGGGAAGCTCAGTTTACAGTGTTTTTTTCTTTCAATATCTTTGAGTGCACCTTTATTCTGACCTCATACATCTCTCTCTAAAGATTGCTCATTACTTGCAGCATCTTATCTCTTCCTAACCCTGATGTGCATCCTGTGTGACCTGTCAGATGTAACCTGCTGAAATAAACTTGTTTTGTAGGCAGTTGTTACAGATCCTGTCCAGTACAGTGCTGAATCAAAGGGCATAAATGGAAACTTCATTAGACTTTTTTGTTCTTGTCCATATAATATGAGACTATTGGGCCATTACTGTTCTCAAATAATACATGAAAACAGCAGTTTTCCTGCTGTGAAAGACAGGGGGTTTGTCTCAGGATTAAATCAAAAAGCAATGCAGTAATTGTACTTCTGTAATTGATCTGTTCTTCCTATTACTACAGTGATGGGCAGACCCAAGAGCATGTTTTTCACTGTGTGCTCATTCCTTCATTCTGTTGTGCATAATGATACAATCCTGCTGCAAGGGCTATAATCAGTGGTGAAATGAATCATTTTTCTCATCCTGAATCTTGTCTTGTTAAAATGCTACTAACTGGTCTTACTATACTTAATGTTTCATCACTTCTTTTAAAAGTCTTCACCCTGGTAGGATTTTTCTGACCCTGTCTAATATACCAAGTTCAGCAAGCTAACCCAAATTTGGGAAAGAAAACCTGTGTTCTGGGGCTGATCTAGCCCTGCTCAGGGCATGGCAGCCTCTGGGCTCAGGCAGCTTTTCCATACCCATACCACTCCACGTGCAGCAAGCAAAGTCACTCTCTTCAGACACCTACAATTAGGAGTGTTTCTTTACTTAACAGGGTATTGCACATCTGTTGTAGTCCACAGGGGCATGTAACATCATTCAGACACAGCAGACTGAAATAAAAATCCTAGGAAGCTCTAGCTCTGGAATTTTCCTACCTGGTTTTGAATAGCTGCTCAGAACAGGCACCCATAGAAACTTTATCCTGAAACATGCCAATGCCTACTCCTGATATAAGCAGTATTGTTTATAGGGCCATTAGTGAATTCTCCCTCAAGCTTTTTTCCTTGATAGTAATGTGTTCATCTGCATTACAAATGCTGGAAAATTTATTATGCTGCAAAAGAACAACCTGTAGCAGGTGCAGTTTTCTGTCTTCAGGCAAGTTCTGTGCTCAAAGGAAGGCTTAATCAAATGCATTGATTCTAGTATTGCTCTGTAAAGGGTTGGTTCAATCTTTTACTTTGTTAAAAATGCCATTAGAGTGCTCTTTAATATGTGCTTTACTCTATGCTTGTGCCTGTAGTAGGTCTCCTAATATAAAATTAGTTCTTGTGGCTTGCCAGAAGATGTATTTCAGATGGAGTATGATTACTCAGCATGGATGTTTGAGATGTGGTTATAAACCTTGGCTTTTACCCAGTTCTTTGTATTCTGATGGAAGTGAAATCTCTAAATAGGTAGGAGATCTGACTTGGCTTAATACCACATGGCTGAGTGTGGGGCTGGAAACTCTAGGAATATATGAAGTCCTCTCCACTTGTGGGCTTTCACAGTGGGGTTTCACTTCTGCTCTTGGCTGTAGTTCTACCCTGCCACATGAAGCAACATTTTTCATCCTGAGTAAGAGTTTTAAAACTGTTGTTTCTACAATCTCTGTCATCTGTTTTTGTGGAACATTGTCTTAGCTCTTCTCATTGCCCAAATAAAGTCTCTGCTAAGCTTGAAATTGTTGCAGGGGTAGTTGTGTACATCATCTGTGTAATACACCTTAATGATTATGAACAATATTTTGAACATGATTACTTCCATGAGTCAGATGAAATGCTGGTCCTGAAGCTGCTTATGGAAGCAGCTTTACATTGTGCTGCTTCACTTCTAAATATAGCTTTCAGTGTAAACAGCAAAAGAGAGGACAAGACTTTAATCTTTGTTGTTGTTACTCTAAGAGAGGGAATAATGGAGAGAATGGCAAGTTTCCTGCTGGAATGAGCCGAAGACTTGCTGGAATCCTTTGAGTGAGGAAAAGCTGTTCCCTGAACTGTGCCTCTGAAGTTCTGCTGCTGCTTTCAGACCCTCCTCTCACCTCCAGACTTGCTGACTGGGAACAGGAGTCTCTCACATTCCCCATCTCTTCTGTCTCCTGCTTTTCTCAGAAATTTCTTCACAACTGTGATATTGTTGTAAATGGCTTTCAGTTTTTAGGAGCTGACAACATCCCACCAAGAATGTTGTGTTGAAAAATTGCCAAGCAACTCAGCATTGGGAAGCCAAGATGGTTTTCTTGTCCTTTTCCTGCTTGGTGTATTTGTAGGAGGATGTTGGTGACTGTCTCTTGGTGTGCAAAGCAAAAGGCAGTAGAGCAGTGGAGTGATGGAGAGGTCTTCTGAAATCTGGTTCTCACGGATCTGGACTGATGGAGGGGGATGGCAGCACTTCATTGAAACTTAAACAAAAATAATGCAAGATTTTAATAGTCACTGATTTGCTGTCCCTTGCAAGCCTTAAGTACTGGGGTTTTATTGCCTTTGTGTTTGGTTTTTGGTTCAAGGTTTGTTACGATGGTACCTGTTCCTCCTCACCTCTGCTTGCAATGGAATTACAGTAAACACTGCTGTTAGCATAGTAATTTCTGCTTCTATTGACTATAGCAATCTTAAAGACAATGTGTTTTGCCATATTTCCTACTGAGAATGAAGTTCCTGGGGTCAGGAATAAGACAAACTTGTCCTTCCATGGGGTCTGCGGGTTGAAATTTAGTTGTACTCAGAATGAAGTGTTAGAAGCCAGCCAGAGATAAGAGAAGTCCTAGACAAAGCTGCATCACACTTAGCACATCACTGATGTAACTTAGATGCATAAATGGAATTTATTCCATTTAAAATAAAATACTGTAGCACAAAAGAAATTATATGTATTGTAGCCTTTTCTTTTTTTAAGCTGTATCTTAAATATTGTATATTGCCAGCAATTTTTGAATCTTGTTCCTTGTTTCAGCAGTGATGGTATCATTTCTTTTGCCTGGGTCAAAAGGAAAAAAACGATACAGAGCTTGGTACATGGTTACAGTGTAAGCAGAAACATTAAATATTGATCCAAAATCCTGGCTTTTAAAGAATGCTTGAAGAAAAACCTTGCTGTATTTCAAACTTCAAGTAGTGGTTTGCTTCAGCAGTGTGTTTATTCAGCCCTGTAACCAAGTGCTCATTCCCTGACTAAAACTGACCAGCTCTGAAAAACTCTTCCAAATTCACTGGAGTAAATCTTAGCCTTGAAAATGCATATTTGGCAGTTGCAGAATTTAGCAGCTTTTAACCTTTGGGGATCCTAAAAATAAAGAAGGACTGATGGTCGTCCTTCTCCCCTGGTTAGTGTTGCTGGGTGTAGCAGGATGCTCCCTCTCTGTGTGCCTGCCTCAGTTTCCCTTCATGCTTCAATTGCTTTGCCTCTCCATTTGTGCTCAGACATCTCTGCTGTCTCACCCCTTTGGGACAACGAGCTGTTGGCAGCAGCCTGGGAGCAGCAAAGAGCAGCTTGACAAGGCCTTTGCTTCCTGAGTCGATGGAGGGATGCTCTAGGATGGCTGGTTGCTGCTTCTAGTGACCCCAGCTGCTCTGGGCCCTCAGAGACATTTTCCCAGTTCAGATGATTTTGTTATTCTAGTCAAGAGGAAAGGCAGAAAATTAAGGTATTAAAAATCCAGTTGTCTCAGTTATGTTGAAAACTCGATAGTACAAGCAATTACTAGCAACATGTTTTTCAATTGTAAGGGTTATGTTCTGCAAGATGTAATTTGCTGAAAGCTGATTGTGGGAAGGTGTCAGTTAAACACTTGATTCATTAGTTTTTTCATTACTCTTGGGGAGTTCATTTTTTTTTCCCTTGTGTTCCTTCAGGGATAAGGTAATCATGCAGAAAAAGCTGCTTGAAAGTTACCTTTTGTCTAGCAGAATAGGTAAGTGTATCTAAAACCCTAATAACTTAAGGCAACGAGACAGGCTTTAAAAAATGAGGAGGGAAGTACAGGAGACTCATGAATTGGTGCTGTGTCAGCATTCAGTTTGATGCAGGGATTTAGCCCTGTGCCAGTCCCTTCCCCACCCCTGCTCTGCTTTGCCTTGTATGTGTTCAAAGCTATGTCTGAAGATGGATGTCAAGACCATTTGTGTCACCACGGCAGGGTGCCAGGGTGGAAATGCAGACCATTTAAATCCTGTGCACGTTTGTATGTTTGTTTTGCATCAAATAAAGTACAGAGCTGGAAGTAAAGCTGTTTCCTATCAGGTTCTGTCTTCATAAACAAGTACTGACAGTGTTATCTCATAAATTGATATATGAGAGCTCCTTTGGGTGTGAATTTGGGGGATTGTTTTTCCATTCTATGTTGGTTTATAAAATCTTTTTAATAAGTAGTAAAATACACCTTGTGGTAACAGATAATGATGCCAGTAAGAGCTTGGTGTGCTCTTTTATATGGGTAGGTAAGGCCTTGGGTACGTGATGCTGCAGGAAGTTGTTGTGGTGAGGGATACTGTTTAATGAAAATCATCATTCTCCCTGAAGTGAAGGGAATGATGATGCTTCATCACCTCAAGTAAAAAGGTAATTGTAGCAATTTCAGAAAAGGGATTTCTCAAACCCAGGTAGGCTCAAGAGCAAACCCAGAGAGCTCTGGTGTCTGCTGGGGGCTCCAGCTGGAGGGTCCACGGGGGACTGCACCTGCTGCCTCCCTCTCTCCAGGCACAACCTGAGTCACTTTGGTCTGGGCAGCAGGATTTTGCACTCTGCTGACTTCTCTTCTGTTTGGAAGCATTCTGTGGTGCGAGCTGTCAGGAACATCACCTGACATCCCAACTTGCAGGCACACCTGGCTGCCTCTGGAGCCCTGCTCAGTGCCCAACAGCACTGCCCTGGGGCACGGGGACAGGAGACTCAGGCATTTGTCCTTTCCTCTCAGCTGGTGCTTTTAAAATCTTCGAGATTGCTTTGAGCTTGAAGAAAGTTAAGATAATATTAGAGCACGTAATGAAGCGGGGGAATAAAACCTGTCAGTTTTGGGTACCTATTTCTACACTAGATTCTGACAATTAGATGTTAGTACTGTTTGCTTTCTAGCACTGGCCTTACAAAACTTTTCCTAGCCATAATTTTTTGCTGCCTCAAGCATAATAGCAGGTTGCCACTGGAAGTTATTGTAGTAAGATATAGGTTTGGGTTTCTTAAACCAAACTAGGGAAGATTCTTTTGTCCTAAAGAAAACCCCTGGTCTTTGATTTTGAGGAAGCAACTTTGGTGCCAGCTCATTGTCACTAAGTGCTCAAGTTCACAAGTTCATACTGGTCACCTTTTTGTTTGGGTCCCTGGTTAGATGATGACACAAAAAGGGTGTTCTGGGGCTGTTTTTCTCTGAAATCTGCTTTGCTTTGTACGTTTTGGTTCCTGTTTCTGTGGAGCCTTCTACTGTATTTAAGGTTTCTGTAACACTGAGGCTGGATTGTTTTGGAGTGGGGAAGGGAAAGAATTGGGCAAATGGTTGTGTGTTTTCTTCTGGATTTTGTTCATGAAATGCTGGGAGTGTTGTTTCTGTTTCTCTTCTGAGGAGGAAACCTTGTCAGTGTGAATGACATGAAATTTGCTTACCTAAAAATGTGGGAGGGAGGGGGGAGAGGCTTTGTTCCAATTTTGATTGATAAAATTCTTTCCTTGAGAAAAATATGCCCTTTAAAGAGCTTCTGTAACTTAATACAGTTTATCCCTGATTTTTGCAGAATTATGAAATTCAGACAAGTGTGGGGTTTAAAATATATAATATTACTTCTGTTTGCAAGCTCTAGCCCTTTGTGATTAGTGCCCAAAAAGCCTGGGGGTTACATTCCTAAACTGATTTGCTTATGACATTTTAAATGAAAGAGTGAAGCAAGGCTTAAAAAAAAAAGGTACAAGTTTATCTGCTTCTAGAATAATGTCAGAAGCTGGTGATTTTAACTTGCAAATATGGAACATAAATCTTTTGTTATTGCATGTTTATAGAAGGTCTTTAATGAGGGTTCAGAGAGTGTCAGCATGTATTTTAATACTGCAATTATTGATTTCAACAGTTAACTGTTTTTAAACTTAGTAGATTTATTCTAAAGCTGAGTAGACTGGTTTCTTTTTTTAGTTGTCTCACTAGAAGAGAAGGCACAAGGAACTTTAGGAAAACTGAGATGCAAATGGAGAGAATGCACAAAAAGATCTACTAATTTTAGATTATCTGGCTTATAAAAGTTACAACAGTAATTATGTCCTAATTATTTGTGTATTATTTTACAGGTCTGAAGGTGAAAACTCAAGAAGCCTCAGGTATGTGCACATGGTGTTCTTTCTGTCCTGATGTCTTTATTCTGAGAAAATACTTTGTTTTGAAAGCATAACTTTATTTAAAAGCATTAAGTAGAAACAGATGTTTTTTTAATGCTTTTTAAAATTGGTTCTACTTAGCATGCCATTTGCACTTTAAATGAAGGATCTTCTACCTTGGATAAGTTCAGTAATAGATAACATCACATATCCTGGACACTTCTACCTCCAGTATGTTTAAAGACTCATTTATTTGTTCTGAGAATTGCAAAAAATTATTTTTAGGTAGTTTCCAGCAAAGTGCATACCAAGTGGTCACTTGTGTTGGCAGAGCTGTGAGCTGCCTGCCAGTTTTTGTGGGCAGTGTTTGTGTTGGGGACAAATCCATGTGGTTGTTCAGCCTTCCTTTGTAGTCTCTTTACATGACAGTGAGACTCTTCATTGGCTCATTATTGCAATACTCATTATGCACTTGAAGACTCAGATAATTTAGAGAATTTAATATAATTGTCACTTATTTTACTTGCTCGTTTAGTATTTTATACTTGCTACCTCAAGGGTAGTTTTTCTGAAACCTGCCTCTTTGAAAATGTGGCTGCACGAGTCAAACTTGTCAAGCTTCTAAAAGTGCTCTAAAAGGGCCTGGAACTTTAAATGACACACAGGGATGTTTCACTTTCACTAGACAATTGCAATTAAGCAGATGTCTTGATTCTCAAGGAGTGTGGCCATTGATCAATGATAACAAGGACCAAAACACTGGCTGTGAGTTCACCATAATACCCTGCAACTTGTTTTGAGGATTGTCAGGACTTTGCAACTAAAGACCTTGTGTTTTATTTCTTTTAAAAATAAATACATTTTAAAATGGCATTGACCTGATCTCCAGGCTGTGCTGGGGTTGTTGGTGGCATGTTTTAATATACAGCTGCTATAGTTAAGATTGCAGTAAGGTGCCTGTGTTTCATTCCTTGAGTTTTTTAACTCCTAGGAGGGTTGCCAGTGTGCTGGCAAGCTGTGGAAGGACTGATGCTGATCAGCTGTTGCAAACTAAAAGTCAGCTCATGGGCATGTGTATTTACAGCACTATGACTGAGGTGACATTTCAGCCTATAATGGTCCTTCTTGGCTGGACCTGCTGAGCCTCCTGTGGGACTGGGTTGCTTAGGTGGGGAGGTGTATTGCTGCTGCAGTCTGGGGAGAGTTAAGCTCACCTGTTAGAGTCCCTGGTTTAGATCATTTAAGTAGTGTGTAGGCACAGCTGACAGCTAGTTACTTCCAGCTAGTTACTTAAGATCTGATTTGGGTGCTAGTGAAATGCTTAATGTTAATAGGACTCCAGCCCGTGCTCCTAGGATGGATCTTTAACCTGGGATGATTTAATTGCAGGGGTGGGTGTTTGGCTGGAGCAATGATGTTAATATGTCTTGCCAGATAATTTCCCCACCTGAAGGGAGGGGTCTGTTTGGAGCTGGTGTGTCAATAGGAACGGGCAATCCAGCATGGGGCATCTTTCTGCTCTGTGCAGGCTGCAGGGTGGGGATGGTGGAAATCAACACCATGTGTTCTCTGCAGAAACCTGCAGGCAATCAGCATGGGTCTTGGAGTGCTGATATAATCTTCTGTTTGGAGGCTGTTCACTGAATTAATTCTGTTATTCAGCATGAACTGGAGTTGCTCCAAGACAGTTCCAGACTTTTATGATAGCCTAAAATTAGGCTAACAGATGAATGCAGTAGCAGGCAGTGCAAGCAGGAGACAGAGCCATGCTCCTCCTGAAATGCTCCTTCAGTCAAACTCTTCCATCCTACCTCTTAAACTCTGTTTCTGCAGAGCAGAAGTGGAGTGTCACAGAAGACGGGCTTTTATGTTTCTCCCTGCCTAAAATCCTGGTCAGTTTTTGTCTTGGACAAAAGCTCACTTTGCTCTTATCTATGTCTAGATCGCTTTACATTGTGGTCAATTTGCTTCATGTTCTTTTCCTATATTTCTGGCAAATTAAGATGAAATGCAATCATCTCAAATGAAATGATGAGATCAGTCTAGGGGACAGTGCTTAAACTCCAAAGAGAGGAAATAATCATTCCTGCTCACAAAGTATCAGCAAAGTACCCCCAATCAATATGCTGAGCATCTTGTGCCAATGACTTCTGCCAGATTGTTCAGTTGAATTCATGGAATAAAGTCTAGCAAGGAGCTGCAAGCAGGTGAGAAGCCAGGAATAAAATGCACTGTCTCAGCATTATCTGGACAGATATTATCTTGAGTGAGATTAGTTAAGGGCTTATGCTTTTGGTTAATAAGCAAAAGTATCCGTCAGGACTGTAGTGTTGGAATGTCACTAGCATTATCACTCAAGATGAAAGGATAATTCTAAGTAACTTGAGATGCAACCATTTGGTTTTTACCTTCTTACTGCCAGCAGATTGTTTTGAAACCAGATGGGTGATAGTTTGGCATGTATTTCTCAGTCTCTAGAGACCTGGATGCTGAATTATCTCTGCCATGAGAAACCTGGATGACAGCTCAGTGGCTTGTTACACTAAAGCATGTCCAGTGCCATGTGGGTATGAGATAAGCCAGTGCAGTAATTCACTTTTCTCTCTGAATTTCTAGTAGGTGCTGAGAGAGAGAACAGATCAGTCTCTTGAATTCACTGTGGGTTGGAGCTGGTACATGGGCATGGCTGTGGAGAGCAGAGCAGGGCTGCTCCAAAGCAGGCTCATCCTGCCCTTTTCCTTCCCTGCATCCTGTCAAACCATTGTCATCCTGGCTAACCTTCTAAATTCTTCCAGGAGGGTCTTCCCAGCGGTTTTCTCTGAGCAGTAAAGAGAGAGATTAGGATTCAAGTAGGCAGGCAAATATCTATAACTTGGGTTGTTGTTTTTCTCTTTTGCTTGCTTTGTCCCTGGCTTCCTCCCACCCCAGACCTGTGGTCCACAGCTGGGGCCACCAGAGCCTGGTGCCAGCCTGGCCACTGGGCATGGGTCTGGGGAAGCCTGGGGTCAGCTTAGGCTGGAGCAGGTGAGCGAGTGCAGTCAGACACTGGCTGAGACTTGCTCAGGAAGAGCTGGCTCTTCTCATTCTGGAATGGAACATCCAGTACAAGTGATGCCCTAAAACTTTATACTGTTGCTCTCAGTTGCAAAAGTTATTTCCTTGGTGGATTTGTTTTCAGTAGCTTTACAGCTTGCCATAAGGATGAAGATTTATCCCAAAGATGTTTTGAAGTGCTCTGAAATGCAGTAAGTGCTGAATCTGACTCTGCAGAGACAAAAAAGCAATATGATCCTAGATATCATCCTGAAACAATTTAAAAATAATATTGATATTATTTTTCCTTGGCTTTCTCATTGTGACAAAAAATAACAAATTATCCTGTTGTTTGTGCGAGCCCTTAAAATTCTTTCTGCTTATGGTGTTGCTGTATTATGATAAACTTGCATTGGTTTCCTTTTGGTGAATGCCATGTGATTTTCAGGCCTAGGTATTTAAAAAATCTATTAAAATTGATAAATTGCTGTGAAGATTTTGCATTCCTGGGTGTATTGAGCACATGCATAGCATGAGCTATGAAGTTGTCAGTGTGATGGTCCTTTTTAATTAGCTGTCTTTGTTCACATATTTTCAGTAGAAAATGCAATTTGTTTCACAAGCAATTTTAATATTTAGTGGTATGACCTGACAGTTACAGATAAGAATGTATAAATGTAGTATAATCTATCACATCAAAGTTTGCAATAATAGGATGTCTCAAGGTTTAGTAAGGTTTAGTAAGGAGATGATGTTCCTCTTACCTCTACTCTGGACCTTGGGTCCTTGATGAACACAAGGGTGGAGGGTTTGAGGGGTGTGTCAGAGGGACTCAGGAGATCAGTAAGCATCTCTGACTAGCAAACCTCTCAGCCCTGCCCAGAAACACCACCTCTCTTCTGTTCCTCCTGTTCTCATTGCTCTTCTTATCAGAGATTAATAGTAGGACGAGTGGCTTGAAGACATGGAATTAAGTTTCCCCAGGTGTTCCTTTGTGGCCTTTCTGCCTGTAAAGTACGTGAGATGAAACACACTTGAGTTAAGCTGCCCATCACCACTGTTCATGATGCCCCCAGCACTTTAGGAGCTGTTGTTCCTTCCCAGCTGGCTGCTTTTTAGAGGAGAACTGAAGTACAAACCCGGGGTAAGCTGTAAGTAGCAATACTGCATGAAAGCATGGAGTTCTTGGGACTCTGAACTGAGGGGCCAAGGCTACTGCCAAAGAAGCGTGGTGTCCTGTGAATACTCACAGGATTGAAGAGATATGCAAAGGAAGAGGGAAGAGCTTGGAGAACAGTTAAAAAAAGGAAAAAAACAAGGGCAGTTGAAGTACTAGCTATGGAGAAAACAACAGCTAAATTATTTAGCTGAACCAGAAAACAAGTCTGAGATTGTAATTCTCAGTATGCAAATAGATGGAGGGCAGGGAAAGCTTTCTGTCTGTTGAGGATGATGCAAACAGATTCATTTCTTGTAAAGATGTACATTAGATTAAGTGGAAAAGTAATTGTCTAATTTACTTTAGAGCAGGAAGGAATTGTAGGGTATCAGCCTGCTTCTGGGCTGGGGGGGCTGTGAACTGACTTCTGCAAACTGGAGGCATCGAGCCAGAGGGAACAGCTAGCAGGGAGCAACATTGTGGTGCTCTCCTTCCTGTTTTACCTCAGTACATCTGTTGTGTGACTCAGCCTCCTCTCTGATAACCTGCAGAGTACAGGTTTGGGGATATTAAAGACAGACTTCTACAGCTGATTTTCCAGTTGAGATGTATTGCTTTGCAATCTGACTATAGGTAAGAAGGGCCTTTTCTGGCTTGTTTTAATGAGTCCATAAAGGCTTTTCTACAGTTCTTAACCACTCCTTAAATGTGTAAAATTACTATTTGATACTAATTAAAAAGAAAAAAATAATCCCCCAATAGTTTTCTATGTAAATGTCAGGCTGACCTTCTACAGTAGAGTGGAATATTATGAGTTTCTTGATGTTAATTTAAATCAGTTTTATTAATGCCAACAGATATAAAATGCATGGAAACATGTAGCTGAGATGGCTGTGGAGTTGCTAATGGCTTTAGAAGTACATAACTTTAGTATAAATTTCAGAATTCAAGGACAGCAATGCATTCATCAAGTTGTCCAAACTGTATCTGGGTCAGCCTTAATAGTTAACTCCACACATGTGGCATGAATAAAGGTATATTTTTCATAAAAATAAAACATCTACTTTTACAGAACAAGTGAGTGAAAATTAAAATAATAGT
Organism: Apus apus; assembly: GCF_020740795.1. Taxonomy (NCBI): domain Eukaryota; kingdom Metazoa; phylum Chordata; class Aves; order Apodiformes; family Apodidae; genus Apus; species Apus apus. Next base: position 1,765,721 of record NC_067290.1, read on the forward strand.
GAAATAAGATTGGGAGTACATAGTCCTATTTCTTAAAGATCTATTATCCTGTGCAATTTAGAATTGCATGGAAAGTGTGTGTAACAAATCTGTAACGCGTGTAACGTTTGTTTTTCCAGGAGCAGGGGGGGGCATTGACAGAACAGTCTCAGTACAGAGTGCTCAGAGCAGCACTCCATTCCTGCTCTCAGTTCTTGGTCATCTCCATGAATAATGAGCAACTCAACCTTTTTACCACACACCATCTGCTCTGTGTACATCCACTGAACAAGTGTTTTGGAATTGACTGACTTCACAGGGATAACTACTTTCCTTCATAGAATCACCAGCTGGGCTGGGTTGGAGGGGACCTTAAAGATCATCCAGTCCCAACCCCCTGCATGGGCAGGGACACCTCCCACCAGCCCAGGCTGCTCCAAGCCCCATCCAACCTGCCCTTCAACACTGCCAGGGATGGGGCAGCCACAGCTTCCCTGGGCAACCTGGGCCAGGCTCTCACCACCCTCACAGGAAAATAATTTCTTCCTAATATCTCATCTCAATCTCCCCTTTTACAATTTGAAACCATCTCTCCTTGTCCTGTCACTCCCTGTCCTTGTCAAAAGTCCCTCCCCAGCTTTCCTGGAAGGTGCTCTCAGGTCTCCCTGGAGCCTTCTCTTCTCCAGGCTGAACACCCCAACTCTCCCAGCCTGTCTCTTTGTGCTTCACTTTTGGACTGTGTGTTATTGTGAGTTAACTCCTCCTCTTAATCCAAGGCTACTAAGGAAGAGAATCTGCCACATCAGTCTTCTTGGAGAGATGACTGAACAGAGCAACACAGCATTGCCAGCTGGATCCTGTGCCTGGGCCCAAGTCCCAGGAGCTGTGTCCAGGCAGCAGAGCCTTGTGCTGAGATGAAAGGAGGGTGAGGGACCTGCCCCACTGGGGCAGCCACACAGCACTGAGCAGATCTTCTCAGTTCAGTCCCAGTGGCTTGCCCAGGAGACTTCAGCTGCATCCCTGCATTTCATTGTGCACTTTAGCCACACTTTGGGAACTTGATGATATTTGAAACAGCGGAATCTCAATTCTGGCTGTAGATAAAATGATACAAGTAGTGAAGGCTGAGAGATGCAAGCACTAGTGTATGTCTTCAGTAACACATTTCTTGAATAACAAGGTTCTTGAATTAGATTAAGCTGCTATTAATAGACAACTGTAATTGTTTTTTTCCAGCTATTGTAGGAGCTGATGTAAACAAATTAGCCCTGTATTATCTGTTTCTGAAATGCTGTGCCAACATTCCTGTTTATACACAACTAGAATATCTGCTCTGCCCTTTGACTGCAAGAGAAATACACACTTATAAGAATTAGTACCAGACTGGATTTATTTCCCCCCCCCATACTTTGTGTTTGGGTTATACCTTAGAAATTGTCTTAAATGATACAAGAAGGATTAGCAAGACTTACTAAAATTAATAATTGGCAGAATTGACAGTGCCAGGCAGGTTTCTCATAACTGTTTCTGTTGCTTTAGGGTTGCTTAGAACCTGCCTGTAAAAGGCTCTTCAGGCTTTTGTTAATAGCTACATTTTTTGACTAATTATAAATCTGGTAGGTAACTGAAAGACCTTCCTCAGATACATTGTGCCATCAGTGTTGTCTTGTACTGTTATCTGTGTGACCACTTAGAACTTAATTTGTGGTTTGGAAGGGAACTGGAATGAAAGGAAAAAAAAAAAATCAAAAAAAGCTTCTAAAAGCAATATATTCCACTGCCAAAGAGAGTGGATGCTTGAATTACAGTAAAATGGGTAAGCTCTCTGAATTACTCGTATGGAACACCATTCACCACTGGTGAAAGTTGTATTGAAATGAATGGATAGTAAAATTAACTGTGTTGTGTGACAGGAATGGGACAGGAATGCCATTAGGATGCAAAGGGAATGTAAAATACATTAGTGGTGAAAGGCTTCATGATTCAACAGGGAGATTTGCTCTCTTCTCTGTTGTTTCAGCAAGGCTTGTCTCTGAGACGTGGTAAACAGGCAACACCTTGTGTGTCAAGCAGAGTAATTCCCCTGGATGTTGCTCTGTCTCTGCACGGACACTAATGCCCATGAGGTGGGCTGGTGCTTGGTGGTGGTCTTGCCCCATCAGTCTTCTGAGCAATATCACTAGTTTCCTTCTCAAGGGCAATGGACAAATGAAGGTTTGGATGGTGGAAAGCATCTTGCCAAGCTTCTGGCTTGCTGGAAGAGCAGCTGGAAGAGCTTCATCAGCCAGGTTAGCAAGAGTTTTGCACCACTGCTCTCAGTGCACTAATATATCTGAGAGCACTGTGTGGCCTTCACCCTCTGCCCTGCTCCTCTAATATATCTGAATATATCTCCTCTAATAATATCTGAATATATCTCCTCTAATAATATCTGAATATATCTTTTGATATATCTGAAAGCACCATATGGCCTTCACCCTCTGCCCTGCTCCTCTTGGTATGCTGTGAGATGGATCTCATCAGAGATTTCAAGTGGCTTCAGAGAGCAGAACATGACCATGTGTGTGCTTTAGCTGACAGGGAGTTTATTATTTGAGCTCTGTAATACAGCTTTCACCACTTTTTCACTTGATGTTCTTTTTACCCTTAAGTGGAATGAACTCACAGTAGCGAAGCTTTTTCCTCAAGTGTAATTGCATTTGGTATAACAACAGAAGGTGGCAGTGGCAGGAGTGGCATTTCAGGCACTCGATTTTCAGGAAGGGGATTATGGAAATGGATTGTAAACTACAACTAGACTGTCAGGATATTCAGGTGATACTGAGTGCCTTAACTTTTTTAAGTACCCAATTTGAGGTGCTTTAAAACTTTTCTGATTTTCCAAAAAGGTTGAGTGTGTACCTCAACAATTGGTCTAAGTGTTTCAAATTACATCTCTGACTTGCCAAGCAGAATTACTAATGCATTTCCAAAAACCCTTGCCAGGCCATTATTAATAGTTAATCAGACTGACATTTTAGCACGGAGCAGCTAAAATGATAGAGGTTTTATCTAGTAAAATTTCAGGAACTGAACAGGGAGAAGCATACACATTATTGCTTAAACCTTTTATTGTTCCATCCTTCCAACATCCTATGTTGGCAGAAGAAAAACAAGAGAGTAATACTGTGGGGTTTGGAGGCTGTTTAGTCAAGAAGTGAGTTAATTGAGTTCTAGTTCTCAGGCAATGCAGCCAAAATCATGTTGTTGCCTCAAAGTATGTATAACTGCCTGCTAGTGCTAGCTAGCAGGAGGAAGATGGTTGAGGGGACCTCTAACCTGACAGTCTTCCAAAGAAGTCCATGTTTGTGTACTTCATGTGGTAAGCTTTTTATTTTTCTGGGTTGCTCTTCAGCATGTTGAAGAATTGTTAGGCATGTCACTATTTCATGACTCAAAAACTTCAGGTTCTGCAAATGATTCCAAGCATCCCACCCGTGACACCCTCTTCTTCTGTAGACAAAATGTTCTGCATGGACTAATCCAACTGCTTTTCTACCCCACAATATTGTTTCCATAGGCTCAAGTAACAAGGAAATCCAGTAGCACTGCACTGGTAGGTGAATTAAAGGGAAAGGGCTGAATTTCTTACAGTAGTTCTGTAAACACAGGCAGGTGTGTGTTTGCAATTTAATGACATTTTTTGCTTCAGCTAATGTATTCTACTAATGTTTTGACTTCTGAATTGCTGAGATTCTGATTATTCTGCTGAAAAGTGGAATCAAGTCTTGCTAAAAACCAGATACCATCCAGACAGACAAACTCCTGGATGCAAGCATTTTGTCTGAAGTGGTTTCTGCTGGAAATAGCCAGCTGTAATTTCTGTGAGTTTTGAAGTGCAGATTGTGCTCAACAGAGTTCTCCTGACAGGCCAGTGGCTGGTGAATTTGCAATCTTAAAAAGACAAAGCTTTGTTAAGTTATTTCACATTAATTCACTGCAGCTCATTTTTATACCCAATTCTTGAAGGAGTTTTTCACACACAGTCTCACTGGTTACTCTGTGAGATAAACCTTGTTTAATGAGCAAGTGTGCACAACTTAACTCAGTACATCGAGAACTTCTAGTGCCAGAGGATTTCTCTTTTGTGCTGATAAAATAGGTTGAATTTCCTTCATGATTTTGCCATTCTATGGTAATTCTGAGTTGCTTTTATTTTCTTTTAGAATTCCCATGAAAAGCTGGCTAAATCTAGGGTATAGACTATGAGTATAAAGAAGAAAAAAACATAGAATATCTGTGTGCTTCATAATGCTCTTCAAGAGCTTTGGTTAAAGTTGGTTCTGTAGCATCTGCTGAACAGCTTGTAATTACCTGCTTGAATTCTGGTTTCAATGCCCTGGCTCTAGTCAAGCCAAGCAGGGTATTCAAGCCAAGCCTGCAGTCAGGGTAGAATTCAGCACATTTACTCCCGTTCGGTGGGACAAGGAGAATCATCTCTAAATAAACTAGTGTTTTAGCAAGATTCTGCCCTGCAGCTTTTGCCAAATGAAGCTGCTTTCTGGCTTCTCTTTACATTTCCTTTTCAGAAGAGCTCAGAGCATGCTGTACCCTTGAGACACCGCTGCATTGCAGGCTGAGATGGACACTTATTCATTGCACATTCCACCAGATCTGAGGGATTTTATCTCTAGAAACCAGCACTGGGGCACACAGCACAACATCCCTGCTGCTGCAGCTCTTGCAGGAGCTCCAGAGGAGCATGGGGTCTGACCTGATGTTGGCTTATATTTAAATTAAACGAGTGGCAGTGGGTTGGTTGTTTTCTCAATGGAGACATGATTATTTTCAGATAACCTTGTGAGGACCAGAATAAAATCTGACTTCAGGAACAGAATTAACTGGCACACATTTCTGTCCAGAACACTGAAAACAGTCTACACTAACTATTGGAAATCCATGTGTGTGTACAAACTGATAGGATCATGAGTGGGAGGCAATGTGTTCTGGTAATGATTTGCCTCTGTGCACTGGTGAAAAAAATACCAGCTTTCTTCCATGGAATCTTTCTTTCAAAAGAATTAATATATTAGACACTTCTAGAGAGGATTTAAAGCCAGAGGAACCCTTGGTTTGGATGTAATGCAGCAACTTTTAGGTAGGAGTCTTCTAACTGACAACTTAAAACCAAATAAAAGAGAACTTCCATGGTTCTTCTTTCTGATCCCATTGCTTTGTGCAAGTAGTCATGGTTAGACTATTCAACTATTCTATCCAACTGGAAAATACATAGTGAAAAATAGCTGTGTAAAAATCCATTGGTAACTTCAAAGGTCCTTTTTTTTTGCTTTTTAAATCTGTGTTCTAGGAGGTTCTATGCCTCAGTGTAATTCAAGAATGATCCTTGAACTAGGACTTAATTTGGATTAGGATTTAGATATCTGGTTCCTCATCTGAGCTGGTTTTTTTATGCCTTTGGAAGTATTCCAGTAAGTGCAATTGTGAGTAAATGGAAGATGGAGCAAGCAAACCATGTATTGGAGAAACTGAGAACAGAATAGTATGTTAGTAAAAACATAAAGACAAAAAGAACATTTTAAGTTATCACAGTAAAGAAGAAAAGCAAATACCCTAAAATCTGCATTACAAATAATTGGAATCAAGGCTAAAGCTTCATTTGTGATGTATGTGCTTCCTAGGAACTTCTATAAGTAAGTTGGAGTGGTTGACAAGGTGTTTATGGGCCTAGGTGGTGATTGGTGGTGGTTGTTTCCTGCTCTGCTTTCTGAAGAAAGGGAAAAGTCAATTTTTGCTGTGATTTTATGTGACTCTCAATAGTTTTTTCCTTATTCAGAGAATTCTGAGGCTCCCGACTTGTGGTGGCAGTGCACTCCCCTTCAGAGGCATGGAAATACACCCCTCACAGCTCCCTGGTGTGGGTGTTGCTACACCACTTCTGCTCATGGAACTCAGATAGGACACGTGCTCCTACCAAGACTTTGCTGGTGTGATGTAGGTGGAGGAGTGGAAGGAGAACAGGAGGAACAGACGTCAGGGGAAATCAGGAAGTGCTGCTTGGGTGGCTAGTGCTTACAGCATCTTCCCATCCTTAAACCCCCAGGCAGGGACTCCTGCTTCCTTGGAAAATAGGAAACCATTCCTGACAGTTTGGTATAAACTCCTCAGGGCTACTTGACAGAAGACTTGGGGGGGCTCTATGCATCAGTGGAGAATTCCTTCCCTACAACAGCTAAAAACTGTATGTGAAATGTTATCCTACCTGGAATGGCTTCTGAATGATGAGTTTCCTGCAGAAAAGAGGAGGGCAGAAAAGAAGAGCAGTAGCAGTGATGTGCTCCCCTCTCCTTTTCAGGCCACTGAAGGCAGGTGTGTGAACTGCTGAACAAAAACTGCCTTAGGGAAGGGGAACTGCTGGGTGTAGCAGAATGATCCACCTCAGTGGGCCTGCCTCAGTTTCCCTTTGTGATTCAGTTGCTCTCAGTCTCAGTTTCACAGCCCATGGCCTGGAGTGGAAAGATTCCCATAGGAAAGGAAAGGGCTTAGCAAGCTCCCAGCTGGTAACAGCCTTGAAAGTACAAAGAGAAGGTCAAGCTGATGTAACACCAGCTGCTCTCTGGTGTTGAAGAACAGAGCCCAGCCCAGCCACAACTAGGCCGAAAATAGAGACAAAACAAGAACAAACAGATAAACAAAAGAGTTTGCTTGGTGAGAAAAGGGCCTTTGTGGGTTTTTCCGCTGTTTTCCTTTTATGAGAGATTTTGGAGGTACAGCTAAATAGTGAAATGACAGCAGTCAGTCACTTTATTCTATAAAAGCCTGATCCCATCTTAGATCAGAGAAACTCCTGGACACTTTCCTTAGGAGACTTCTGGACCTTCTCCCCTCCAGCAGGGATACCTGCTCGAGGGGTCACTCCTCAGAGGGTAAGGGGTGAGACAGGGGAAATGCAGCTGTAGCCATAAAGGGGGAGAGAGATTAACTCTCTGTATGACTTCATCAGCTGGCTTTAAACATTAAGAAAGCTTTCACTGTTAAGTTTTAGAACTTTAAGGCCTTAACATCCTTTAGATAATTACAACTCTTGTTTTATCACCTTGGTTAGGTATTATTCTAATTATTGTTTTAGATCCAGTATAAGACCTACTGATACATAAGTTGCTAACATTCAAATAGGTAACCTTTGTCAACTATTATTTGTGTATTTTATTGTTAAGATACCTCCTTCCATTATTGCTTTAACATCCTCTTTTGCTACCCCAATATCCCAACACTCATACGATCCGACTTGTGCCTTTTCAGTTCAAATGTTAAGACCTTGGTACTGTTTGCAATAAATCTTATTTTGTGCAGGTACATCTCATCTGTTGTCTCACCCTGTTTGGGACACTGAGCTTGGATGAATAGTGGAATGTGAGTGTAGACATCCATGTATTCCACATATGGAAGCAGAGGCCAAGGAGTCTTCTGTTTTTTTGTAAATCTATGACTTGTTTTTTTAGTTTATCTTCAGCCTCCTGTGGTCACCAATATCATACAGAGGTAGAGCATGAAAACAAGATAAATCACTAGGTTTTTGTATTGTATTGGTTTTTTGTGTGATAATTGTAGCAACCAAATTTTGTATCAAACTATTTCAAATTATACTTATGTTGTTCTAGCTTTTTTTGTAAATGAAGCCTTACATTTTGCCTTCATTTCAACACTGAACAGAAGGCAGTAAGAAAGCCTTCCATGCATGCTTTGTATAATTAAAGCAGAGTGAAGGCTATGAAGGCTTCTGTGACATCTTCAGTAGAAATTACTAGCTGAAAGCTTTAACCTTTTGTGCCCCTCTGCTTTGCCCTATTATTAGCTGTCTTCTGCTGAGAGGATAAGAGGAGAAAGTAATGCACTGTAACTTGTCTCCAGAACTGCTGCCCTCACTTGCTGAAATCCCATATTGATCCCACAGCCTTATCTGCTGAACAGATCTGTAAGTACCTGTCAGGTACCTGTCAGGTAGTCGTGCCTAATTTCTGCCATCTATTTGGCCTCATTAACTTTTTGTTGATTAAATCGAGCACATTACTTGGGATACCTCTGTAATTTATTTGTAATAGTTAACTCTATCAGGAGAATAAGATTCCTCGTCTGAATTTTAATGCAAGAAACAGTATCTGTCTACAAAATTAGAGATTGAAGCCAGAATCACTAGAACTCCACTAAATGCTAGATACACTTAAAGGACTTGCTTCTTGTTTTGGTCAAGTTTTATTCTAGCCTGTGTTGTGAATGGTGCAAAAGTGACAAGTCATATGCTCCAGAGTTGTGTTTTGAAGGGTTAAAAGAGTACAGTTAGAGATCTCTGGTTATCTTGGTTTTCAGTTTCTTCATGTACTTTTGTTTAATATGCAGTCAAACTTAATTTGATATTCAAAACTTTAGAAGTGGTAAAGACTGGAGCGTGTCACTCATGCTACAATGAACCTTGAACATAAATCATATTCTTCCTTTCTAAACACCCTAAACCAATCCTATGCATGAATTAAGATGACTTGCCACTCTTCAGCTCAGAGAATAAAAATGTCCTTTGTGCTCAAGCAAGTATCAAAAATCCAGCAAGAAGTCATTTCAGTCACTAACTTTCTAATAAGCCACTCAGCTTAGATGCATACATTGAGGCAGGTTTCTACTCAGCAATGAAGCTGAGTCTTCCAGCTTGCACATTGTCATTTAATATGTTCTCAGAATATACTGAGATAAGCTTGGCTTGCCTGAGATGTCACAGCTCTTTTTTCATAATCCCTTTCTGCTGCCTTTGGTTTTGCAATGAACTGCTTTGAAAAGCCCTGTGAGTAACCTCCTGACCAGTGCGCGTCTCTGCAAAAATGACAATGGACTTTCCAGAAACACAGATACAGAGAGTTGAATGAGATGACATGAGCAAGGTATTGGAGCATTGCTTTGATTGTCTATTGTAAAGGAGTATTTGACTTGGAAGGAGCGGGTCTGCTGTGACAATGAACTAGTCTGTTATTTGTAATCCTGTGGCGCTAAAATGTGCTGCGCTTCCTGCAGGTGTTGTGACTTAATTGGTGTTGTTCCTCTGCATACAGCAGGTGTAACGTAGTTCCTTAGAGAATGCTTTCCACAACGTCCTTCACAACTTAGGCATCCGATTCATTTAACAGCCTTCCTTGCAGACCTTGGAGAAATGCATAAGTTTATCTGGGAAAAGGTGTCATCAGCGAGTGATGTGCATGCTGAAGGGGAAGGGGGGAACACACTATTGTTTTGGGATGCTGAGGAGCACCTGCTCCAACACCACTCAAAATGACAGGATGAAGCAGCCTGCCTTTAAACTAACCTAGACCTGCTTTGTGAGATTAGTCTTTCTTTGAAACTCAAAGCCAAAGTAGTTTTTCCAAATCTGGATTCTTAAGAAATAGTTGGCTTCTGGTGGCTTTTTTAGACCTTCTTAGGAAGAAGTAGCATCACTCTCCTCTAAGGCTTGGCTTAGTAGACAGATCACATAAGAAGGAAGTTAGACCAAGAGCAGAGCTACTAAATGAACCAACAGTTGGTAGCTCCTGGTGTTCTGTTGTAGCTACCTACATTTTTAAGAAAAAAAATAATATCTGAGGAAGCTGAACAAACAAATCAAGGACACTCATTGTTAAATGATGGACTTTGGAAATATGACTGAGGAGTCCAGGAAACCATTGCCAGCTTTCTTCATTATTCTTGCATTCTGTTTGAAGAAATTGAGTGGTCTGCCTAAGTATTTTGGCTGAATGCAAAGATGACTGGGTTTAAAATTTCAAGGCTAAGTGATACACAGACTGGGACATTTCAGTAATTTCTAACTTCACTGCTTGGCTGAATTTCTGTATAAACCTTGTTCTGTGGAGTGGGAGCGAGTTTTCTTGCACGTGCTCATGAAGTGATTAAAAGGAGGAGATATGAAGGGGCTGTGCTGATGCTGTAAAGAGTACAGAACTTTTGCTGGATTATATTGTAAATTTAAAAAGTAGAGAGATCATTTAAGGGAGAGCAAAGGTAATAACCTGCTTCCTGGACGGCCATTACATTTTTACTCTTGTGTCTGCCAAGATGCCCAGGTTCTCACTAGCAGGTTTAGCAGAGCAGAGGGGTTCTGTGAAGCAGCCCTGTCCATGGAAACACTTGCTGTTTGTGTGCTGGATGGTGGGGACAGAGCAGTCTGCAGGGAGGGAGTTGCTCTTTGCTCAGTCCATTATTTAAACACCTGATTCTGTCTTGGATGTAGCTCCAGCCCTAACGTGATCAGAATCACTTCTGCCTCTTCCTGCCCTTGCTGTATAAGACCCTTACTTTGTGGCAATCCATCTCTTTCTCCAAAGACTGGGCATGTGTGAGGTAGTTCTTTCCAGTCTTGGCTTCAGAAGATGAGTCATTTCTCAATGCTTCGGGGTAGTGAATGTACCTGCTTGCTTGCAATATAATTCTTGCAGTGCCTAAATGTTATTAACGTGATGGATGTGCCATTTAAATCTGTTTCTTTAACTGCAGTCTTGTTGAGAAGAAATGGTGGGCAAATTTTTGGAAATCTGAGATTTCATAAGAAGAAAGGGGTGCTACTTGGACAGCATAAACCAAAATAGCTACATGTGCTCAGGATCTGCACTCTGTAGTGCTGCTTCATTAGTTTAAGGGGTTTGTGTAATCATGGCTTGTGTCCTTGTTCTGTCCTAGGATAATAGCTACAAATTTTCCTTTAAAATCGTAAAGTAAATCACAACAACATTAAGGTTTCCTCTGTAGAACACATGGTTTCTACTCCATGAAGACCAAACCCTTCTTGGGTCTTGTGGAACTACGTTCCAATAACAGAGATGTTCTAAGGCAACATAATATATGATGTTGGTCTAAGTTTGAAATAGTCACAATTTAAACTGAATTGAAAAAAAGGAATAATAACTTATGTATCTATGGATGCAGACCCAATATAGCCTGTGAGCAGCAGTCCTTTTCTGTAACTATTAAATATGTTATGTCTTAAGCACTTAAAGGACTCCAAGAAGTCTTTGAAAGTGCTCAAAATACTATCTAAATACATTTTATTCCATTTATCTTAATCACACCAAAAAGCATAACCTCTTAATTTCCTGTTCCAGCTCCACAGTAGATGTTAACATCTATGTGTTTCAGCTGGTGGAATTGTGTAGGCACAAAGAGTGGGGGCTTAAAATATTTTTCCTTTATATTTCAATTAATTTTGTAGTAAAAGCAGTGTGAACACGTGCTGAGCAAGCTTGGAAAGCTGAAGAAGCCAGAGGTCAAATTCAAGGATAACTCCTCACTTCAACCCACTGTGTCTAGATTTTGGGGCAATCTGGTTGATTATGGAAGGGACTTAGAGATTAATGCAAGAGGTGCAGTACTATCCTCCCAACCTTCCTCCTGGTGCATATCAGTTCTGGAATACATATGTGTTCTAGACCTGTGCTTGCAGTTCAGTGCTCATGAATCTTGAACACCTCTCTCAGGCCACGCTCAGTCAGTAGTTTATCTTACACTTTGCTAGGGGTGACCCCCAGTTCTAAATTACATTAGGCCATGGAAACCACAGCATAAAAACCAAAACACCCCACCCCCTTGTGTCATGTTGAGTGGTCTGAACTTCCTTGTTTGGAACAATAAGCAGGGGATGCTTCCACCCCTGCCCCACTGGTATGAAGAGCAGCTGGTTTGTCCTTCTTCTGCTAACACTGTACATCTTTGACCACTCCTGCCTAACCCAACCATTATCAGTCTGAGGCTTTTATGGAGGTCTTTCATGTGCTTCAGTAATGAGCATTTTAATTATCACTTTGAGGATGAAGATCCTGCTGCTGTTCTGTAGCCAAAATAGGGCAATACTGAAGGTTTAGGATTAGAAGAGAATAATAAAAGCTGATTTTTAATTTTTTGTCTGTGTGAGTGCTTAGCTAGTGGCAAAATTTCTACCTGCTCCCTGAAAGGAAGGTAGTAGGCAACAGATAATTAACAGTAGAGGAAGGATGGGAAGGTACACTCAGACTTTTATGCAAACAAATGAATTGTTAGTTCATTATTCAGAAAGGATGATGTGACTCTTAAAGCTTGTATGTTCTCAGTTCCAATGCAAGTGAAAAGTATTGACTAATAAAATGATACAAGCAGGGCAGTTTGCCCTGAACCAAACCTCCAAAGAGGGGTTTTAATTTCTGTTCTGGCTTCCACAAGTTTAAACCTTTTCTTATAGTTTCTCCTAACAATATTGAAAAGTAACATATAGGAAATCAGGGAATTTCTTCTTAAATTTCAGAACTAAGGAAATGGACAGTCTGCACTAATCTCCAGGGGCTATTTCTAAGTAAAGTCATTCTTCTCCCATAAATTCTCCAAGTGACATTAGATCTCTGCCTCGAGCATATTCCTGTTTTGCTGTGTGGTTGGAGTAGTAAATGAACTATCCTGCCTATATGATGGAGGGTACAGACAAACATCTGCCAAAGCTGCATGAATTCCATGCAGCTGTAAACAATTCTCATTAGAAAACATAAGCTTGTCTTTTATGCTCGTTTTGGGGGAAACTTAAGGTTACTAGTTTTCAAAATTAAAGAGTTGAGTTGTAGCTGTTACCTTGCCATTGCTTTGCAGCAGATGGAGCTTGCACACAGTGCCTTTCCACATTAAAACTTAATGTGCGCTTAAGTGACTCTGGAGTGAACTCTTGGTGAAAATCCAGATTGAAATTGGTATTTTGAAATATGGTGCAGAGTGGATTTGCTTTTCGGAAGCCCAGGAAATGGAGGCAGGAGCGTTTGAACAGTTACACTTTTTTATAAGAGAAAAATGTGTGTAGGCTTCCAGGATTAGACTGTTTCTTTAAGGTGGGATTGTACCACTTTATTCAGTGCTTTCTACTATAAACAATAGCTTTTCTCTTGGACTTTGTTCACTTGGTTGTCTTGCATGCAAACCCTTCTAAACGTGCTTATTGTCAGTCAGAGGAAAGAACTGACAGTAACTGTATAGCCAACCATCAAAAATATGGCAGTGAAACAACTAATATGCAGATCAAGCCGAATGCTTTTACCAGCTAGGTTTTCCTTGAGAGGAAATGTTTATAAGAGAAGTTGTAAAAATGGAAAGAACAAAACCCTAGATTAATATCCTGTGTCTGTATTTGTTGCAAAAAGGAAGAACTTGTAATATTGGTAATGGAGTCAGAATTATCTGCTTGGCATAGCAGGGGCTGTGGGGTTGGTTCATGTAGGTAGGTGGTTGGTTAAAAATGGCTTTCACCACCTTGAGGTAAGACAAGAAGGGGAAAGAAAAAAAAAAGGGGGTGGGAAGGAAGTGTTGTCTTGCATATCCAGAAGTGTGCCCTTCTGAAGTTCAGAGTATGGAATCAGACATGTCCTGGAAGGTAAAAAAGCAGCAGTAATACCCAGGGAGTGCTTCATAGGTTTCAAAACCAGAGATGCCAGTTTTTAAGTTTCATTTATCGTCTTTCAGCTTACCTGCAGCCAAGAGCACTGTCTCAGGGGAACTCTTTCTTTCCCTGGAGATGTCTGCATAGCTTGGTATCAGGGCACAGGAGTGCTTTGGGTTTGTTGGTTGGGGTTTTTTTCTTTGTTTTTTTTTTTGTTTGTTTGTTTGTTTGTTTTTTGTTGTTGTTGTTTTTGTTTGTTTTGGGGGTTGTGTGTTTTTGTTTTGTTTTTTGTTTTGGTTTTTTGTTGTTGTGTTGTGTTTTTTTAATATATATAAAGCTCCAAAAATGTAGTTGGAATTATGTCTTGCTCTCAAAACTAAAATATCTTGAGGATGCTTAACTTGTTATTGGCGATCAGGGATGAACTGACTGTGTGTGAAGGTTGGAGGTGATTTTTAGGACAGTGCTTTTGAAAGAAGAGGTGTTTGTAGTCCTCCCTGCCTCCTGCAAAGAAGAACTGTTTCAAAGCAACAGAATCACATGTAATCTGAACACATTTTCCCATATCCCCTGGGGTTTGGTAGGTAAGACAATGTCGTGTTGCAAATCTAGGGCAAAGAAGTGGTGGCAACGTAGTGTTGAAGACAGGGACACAAGCTGTTCCACACCTTCACTAGAACAGGAACAGGAGCAAGAATTCCTGTACTCTTTCCAATTTTTTTCTTCTTTGTCCCTGAACTTGTGGATGAATCCAAACAGGAAGCTCTTAATAAATTACTTGAAGATTGTTCTGCCGTGTGGTGCTAGAACTATCCCGTTCTACAGTCCTGTGCTGTGAAATCTTTGTGATTCATCTGAGATTTGATTGATGACTTAATCTAACCAAGTGCAGAAATTAAGGCCATAGTAAGCAGAAAAGCTGATTGGACAAAAGAAAAAAGACTGTGAATTATGAAGAAAAGGTGAACACTCATTATTTTTGTGTGTGTGTGTGTGCACTAAATGAATTCAAATCCAAAACTATGTATCCAAGTTAGGTATTTTGCTCTACTAGTATTTGGAAAGAAGATAATGCAGAATATTAACATTCTGTTACCTCTGTCTCTAATAACGAGAGATACCTTTACTTAAAATAAGGAATAAAAGTGTCCACGGTGAGAAGTTAGAAAAGTGTTTAGAAAAAAAGCAAACTTACAGAAAATTACAAACTTGGTGTTGATAGATCTTGGCCAACCAGATGGTATCGAGTAACTTCTACATCATCTTGCTCACACTGAATATGACAGAATTTTTACAAGGGCTTGTAGTGAAGAGGACAAGAGGGAATGGATTAAAACTGGCAGAGGGGAGATCTAGGTGAGACATTAGGAGGAAATTCTTCACTGTGAGGGTGGTGAGACCCTGGCCCAGGGTGCCCAGGGAAGCTGTGGCTGCCCCATCCCTGGCAGTGTTGAAGGGCAGGTTGGATGGGGCTTGGAGCAACCTGGGCTGGTGGGAGGTGTCCCTGCCCATGCAGGGGGTTGGATCTAGATGATCTTTAAGGTCCCTTCCAACCCAAACCAACCTATGATTCTATGAATAAATTGTGGTGAGCTGTTTTTAACTAAGCTTACCTAATTTCAACTAGGATTTCTTTACAAGGATTCCGGAGAGCTTTCCCTGTGCTTACAAAGGTGCTAGCCCAAAGGCACCACAGGTGTGAACTGGGAATGAGGAGAGCTCTGTGCTCACTTCAGGTGAGGAGGACACTGTTCCCGGAGCTGCGCCAGCTGGTGTGTGTCCCCATGGCAGCACAGCAGGTTTCTGTGCAGAGACTAACCCCTTCTGCCTGCCTGCCATCCCTTTCCCACAGCTTCCCCTCTCCAGTTTCTCACTGCTTCTCTTCCCTCCGCGTGCAGAGATGGCTTTTGGAACCCCAGGCCACCATGACTCTGGGTAAGGCTGTGCAGAGGGACAGCCACATCTGTGACCCAGCCTGGGGAACATCCGTGGCCCAAACATCACACGGGGGGCTGGAGGCCAGCCAAGTGTGAGGAGAGGGGGAGAGAAAGTGGCGCTGAACCTATTAGTCTTCTGGGAGGACCTGTGAGCTAACAAAGCTGTAGTTCAGCTCCAGCCTCCTCTTTCATTTTCTCCCACAGAGCTTGCTAGGAGCCTATTAATTGCAAACAGTAATTAAAAAGAAGCAACAGCAACTTCAAATAGCTATTTTCTGTACATATTAACGACAAATACCTTGAGATGAGAGAAGGCTTAGTGCATTTTAATATATTTATAATTAATAAATAATTTCCTTTGTAAGGTTAATGAGAGCAGGTAGATGCAAAAGATTAAAATCTGGTCTCTATTTAGGAATCTCTTTCTCAAGTGTGTCCCTCGATAGACTTGACCAAATAGTCTCAGAGGAGCTTTGCTGTGGATTTATGATGTTTAATGCATCTAGCAATCTAATAAAACCAGTCTGTCTCCAAATGTTCACTAGACTGTATCCAAAGTCACATCTGTATATCTGGCCTTTCCTCTCACTGTACGTGACTGTTGGTCTGCAGTGTCATAAATACTGAAAAACACCATGTAATTAAGAATCTTTTCTATTGGTAAGACTTGTCATTGAAATAAGGGCACGTATTCCACACAGAGCAAAATTCTGCTTTTGTAGACACTTTTGTCTGTTATGCTGACACTAAGTGGGTATTTTGATATGTCAAGTGACAAGATAAACACAACAGTTTGCTATTGCTGCTTTTTATAGTTTCATAATGGATGTTCTTCACTCTTCAAAAGGCACTATGCAGCAAAAATTCATTTATTGCAACTTCTTCATTTAGCCTAAACTGGCATATAAACAACTTCAAAAATGGTCTAACCCATTTAGAGGTTAAAAAAAAAAAACAAAAAAACCAGCCAGAATTTATTTCTTTGAAGTACCTTATTCCTCTATGTTCTTTTCCTGATTGCTTGTTAGATGTGCACGGAAGCAAAAATGAAGCATCTTCAGAATGTCTGCAGTGCCCTGCTCGGGTGGGCAGTGCCACATGGGGAGGCAGAGGCAGTGCTGGGTGTCTGTGCCTGCATTGCAACCCAGAGGTTGACCCTGCAGAACAGAGGCAGGGCAGTCATCTTAGGGACCCTACAAACTGTACCCTAGGATCATTGAATAAATCCCTGGAAGTCTGCAGTTTTAGCTGGGGAAATGGTTAAATACACTTCAAATGTAGATACTGTTGTCGTACAGAATTCTAATAGCTGCTTTTTAACATTTTCCATCCATCCCCTTCTTAGAATCCCAGAATGGTTTTTGTTGGAAGGGACCTTAAAGATCATCTAGATCCAACCCCCTGCATGGGCAGGGACACCTCCCACCAGCCCAGGTTGCTCCAAGCCCCATCCAACCTGCCCTTCAACACTGCCAGGGATGGGGCAGCCACAGCTTCCCTGGGCAACCTGAGCCTGGGTCTCACCACCCTCACAGTGAAGAATTTCCTCCTCATGTCTCACCTAAATCCTCCTTCTGACCATTAAAAGCCATCACCCCTCGTCCTATCACTCCCTGCCCCTCCTCAGCTTTACTGTAGTCTCTTCAGGCACTGGAAGGTGCTCTAAGGTCTCTCTGGAGCCTTCTCTTCTCCAGGTTGACATTTATTATCTCTTTGCAGTTCAAGCAGGCTGCTGTTCCTGTGATTAGTTGCAAGCTGTCATCCAGGTCTACAGCCTGAAAATTCTTCTTGACTGGGTCTCACTGCATTGGAAATCGTCTCTAATTTTTCTGATGGTTTGTTATTAAAAAAACTCCACCCCACCACCCAAGTTGTGTCAG
Organism: Apus apus; assembly: GCF_020740795.1. Classification (NCBI taxonomy): domain Eukaryota; kingdom Metazoa; phylum Chordata; class Aves; order Apodiformes; family Apodidae; genus Apus; species Apus apus. The sequence goes on from NC_067290.1 coordinate 1,782,937, forward strand.
AAGTCCAGCTTGTTCTGGGGAGAGAGCTTTAGTTAATTGGGTTTTGTTATGTTTTGCTCTTTGAGTTTCTTAACTTTAAAAATGCTTTTGGCTGCTTGAATGTGTGTGACTGTAGTTACCTTGGCTTGTTTGTTATGAAACGATTTTATAAAACAGCAGTGCTTCTGAGGTATGGCAGAATGAGTTATCCATATCAATTTTAAGCATTTTTTAAATTTTTGAGCTACAAGCTAGAGTACAACATAAGTCCACTTTCTTCTGTGACTTGTCTTGAGTGAACATGTGAATATTGCTGTGAGGATTTTAGAAACCTGTCTGAGGTCTGTGCCTCGAGTGGTACTGACAAAGACAAGATCTTTCCTGTCCCCTGCCTGATTTCCTTCTGCTCTGAACGCTGGGGATGGTTCTCGTCTCTCTTTCTCAAGCTATCAGTGTCACCTTTGTTTAGGGAGCAATGTCTCTGGGGTGCCTTCAGTGCCTGGTGCCTAGTGGGCACTGCAGAATGCTGCCATGATACATGGAGTGGCAGCTCAGCTCCACTTCCCTAGTCCTACTGGAATACCTGCAGCAGTTAATGCAGTCTCTCTCCATGTGCCAGTTCCCATTTTGAAAATGCTGCTTGAGAAGAGGTTCATCCCAGGTTATCAAGTGCCTGTGTTAAATGATTGAGATGTAATCATGGCTGTAAGAGTTCATTCTGATTTTGAACTACTGTCCTGTGTTGGTTATCTCCTTTTGCTGGGAATGGGCCGTCTAGGGCCCATAAACTAGAGCAAGGGAGAACTTTGGCAAGTTTTGTGCATGGACAGGGCCACCTCCCACCAGACCAGGTTGCTCCAAGCCCCATCCAACCTGCCCTTGAACACTTCCAGGGAGGGGCATCCACAGCTTCCCTGGGCACCCTGGGCCAGGGTCTCACCACCCTCACATTAAAGAGTTTCTTCCTGATCTCAAACTTAAATACCCCCTCTTCCAGCTTAAAGCCATTATCTGTTGTCCCATCCCTCCCTGCCCTTGTCCCAAGCCCCTCCCCAGCTTTCCTGGAGCCCCTTCAGGCACTGGAAGGTGCTCTAAGGTCTCCCTGGAGCCTTCTCTTCTCCAGGCTGAACACCCCAGCTCTCCCAGCCTGGCTCCAGAGCAGAGCTGCTCCAGCCCTCAGCTGATCATTGTGGCTTCCTCTGGACTCATTCCAGGAGCTCCATGTCACTTTGTTTTTTCCCTAAGGGGTGTGTTGTCTGAATGAAGGGGTTTCCCCTTCCCCCCCTCTATTTAAGGTTGTGGTATTTCTGCAAACTAGATGAATGAAATATGATTGCTCTAACCTTTTTAGTATCTGTTGGCATATTTGTGTCGCTGGCTGATGGCTTGTGCTGCAGCTTGCCACGCAATTGGTTTCTGCAAAGGAAGAAGTAGAAACATGCTCCCAAGAAATGGAACTGCAGATATTTTTAGAAAACCTACTGCTTGCAGGCCCTGATCAAATAACCATGTTCTTTCAGCACCTTCTGATGAATAATGAAATAATGCTGGCTCTCTGAACTGCAGAAAGAGGGACTTACCCAGGCCCTTGAATCTTGCATGTCTCTGCATCCTTTATTTTATTAAATTGTTGCTAATTAATAATAACAACATATGAAGCCAGCAGTCATGAGACACTGGAGATTTAGAACAAGTATTAACCAGAAACATCACAAAGTAAGCATTGCTGGCTGGCGAGCTATTTCCTGAAGCAAAAAGCTGCATTTAAGATATTTGTAAACAATTTTTACCATAGAGAGCTTGTCTGTTCTGATTTTTCCCTGTCTGAGAAATTCTTGTTGTGGAAGGGCTTTTTCAGGCCTTTGTGGGGTCTGTTTTGGAAAATCTGCATTATGATGTATCCTGCCAGGGGCTGTTTGGTTTCAATGTGGTGGGCTCTAGGAGCTCCAAGGTATCCTGGAGTGAATTTCCATTTCTCCTGGTTATGCTCCTTATTAAATTGCAGTTCTCTAGTGTAGGTATGTAGCAATGGTTTTATTTAGCAAGGCCTTGTTTGTGAATAATTTCTCCTCGTCTCAAAATCCCAAAGATCTCTGTATTAAGTCAGCAGGGCTACTCCTAGTTGGTGGTGCTGGCTTTGGGAGGGGAAAATGTATTTATGCCTGCCTTGATAAAACAAGTTAAACATAGTGTGAGTGCAAGCTCCTGCTTGTAAAAATAGTGTTCTGTTCCTTTGAAAAAATGCATCCTAAAAATGTCAAACCAGAACGTTTCCTACTTTGAGGTGCTGAATAGACAGTGGAAGGCACTGATACTGAAGTTGAAACATGTTAAATGAATTTTTAGTGTAATTTTGTATCAGTGCTGTGGTAGTTGTTAGCCATGACTGTTCCATTTTCTGAAAAGCCAGTAGGTTGGTTGTGCAGCCAGGGGAGGTGGGCTGGACTCCAGCAGGGAGCTGTGCCCAGGGGAAGGCATCTGGATGTGATCTTGGTCCTGCACCAACCAGAAGGACAAATGGTTTGGGAGCTTTAGGTACCTGCTGAATGGACTGAGTTACTTACAGAATTGTGGTGTATAAAATGAAATTATTACGTCAACTCATGGAAGTTAACCAGTCTGTCTTGAGTTCTTTCTTCTTGAAGATTCAACCAGTGTGAATATTGGTGCCTTTTTTTTGGAGCAACGTTTATTGTATTTTCACAGAATTACCAAGGCTGGAAAAGACCTTTAAGATCAAGTCCAGCCTATGACCTGACACCACCACATCAGCCAGACCATGGCACTAAGAGCCACATCAGGGATGGTGCCTCCACCACTTCCCTAGGCAGTCCATTCCATTTTTCTTTCCAAGAAATCATGTCCATGATACTGACGCGGAGTAATTTCTTGAAATGCACAGAAGTTACTCTGCTTTATGGAGAAAATACAATAGAAAGCTAATAGCCATACCCAACAGCTGGTAACTAGAACAAAAATTTAACATCTTAATGCTATCAGTTTAGTTATTAGTAAATTAATGCTATCAATGATGATTTGATTTACATCTGGAGATCCTGTTTTTGAAGTGAAGTAACAGCTATAATTCCACAGGAATAGCTGCTCTCTGAAAAGAATTTTAATAAACTAGATTAAGAAAATGCAAGTATGCTAGAAATTATGCAAGAAACCTAATATTTAACAGTCAGATGTCTTCAATGACCTTTCAGATTTCTGTGTGGCTTTTAAGTCATATTTTTAAGCAATGGAAATGATCTCCAGTGCAAACACGTCAGACATGGTTTGCATGAATCTTTCCACAATGTCCAACAGTACAAAATGTGGCCAATGCCTCTTCACTAAAGCACAGCCTCTTGGAGTAGGAATTTCTAGCACAGGCCCTGCTCTGTGGTGCCTGCTGCTTTCTACAGACCTGCTCAAAGTGTGCAGCAAACCTGGTATGAATTTACAGCAAGGCTTACTTCTCATGCAGACCTGCTGCATGCAAATGGGCTGCAGGTGACTGCCCCATGTCCTTGCAGGCATGGCAGGAGAACATTTCTACAGGTTTCTTTTCAGCATAGAGAAGCTCTCATGGCTTGGAAGAGCTGACTCAACTGTTTTAAAATCTAGGCATCTAACAGTCCTGGCTGTGATAAGGTATCTCCTGCAGGAAGGGACCTGTAATCTGCACATTTGAGGAACCTTTCTGGGAGTGCAGAGATACGAGGCAGCTGCATGGTTCCGTTTTTTAATACAGTGTGAAAGAGCCTCATAACACTGATGTACTTGAAGTGCATTTATCTGTAAAAACACTGTCATCATAAAAGTGAGCCAGATGTGATATCTATGCCTTTAGCTGGATTTGTGAGGCTAAAGTCCTATCTGCTGAGAGATGCCGAGAGATGATGGGGTAAGACTTGTTGCTCATTTTGGTAACAAGGGTGTAGGTAACTGAGAACACCTTCATAGCCTTCAGCCAAGGCCTGTAAATACAATGAGGCAAAAAGAGCTTGGTCTTCCAGAAGTAAAAAATAATATGTGAAATCTTGGATAGCTTTTTTGATTATTTTTTTTTTAATCACTTGCATAAATGAGATGTGGGATAGAAAGATGTAAAAAGTGGTATTAGGCCAAGCCTCTCCTCCTGCTTCATGTGTGCTGAAGGAGCCAGAGCTGAAGTGTTAGGTTTTATTTCCTTAGGCCTCTGAGAAATGAAAATCCAAGAATGTATTGAAATAATTGGAGGGATTTCAGGGCTGATTTGCTGGAGCAAGTGTGGAGTCTCACTGCGACTACTCCACAGACAGAGCTGAGGTGGCCCTTTTTATAGATGTCCCAAAAGCAAGTGTTGTGAAGAGCCTCTGCAAGTGGAATGGGGCTGGTGTACCCCCTCAAGGGTATGCAGAAGTGGCCCAAGCTTTTCTACTCTAAAAATATGTTATCAAAGCTGTCAGCTCTGCAGGAAGTCTGGGCTGTAGAACTGGCTGAATCCTGGCAAGTGTTGGAGCTGAAGGTGCAGATCTGAAAGGCAAAGGGCAGTGCTGAGTAGCTGGACAGTGTAGCAGGGGAACGGACGGTCCGGCGGCAGAAAACACCCACTTCACAGTTCTGCTGCACTAATTTAACACAAAAGGGAGAGTAAACTTAAAATTAAATGCTGACTAAATGTTTAGAAAGCATTATTTGATTTTGTAGCACATGTTTGTAATGGCAGGAGAGCACACTGAGGTGAAAACATGAAGGAATTAATTAAGATTAATGGAACAGACAGCAGAAGTACTGTTAGCCCTACCTGAACTGTAACTAGAAAAAGCAACCAAAACCCTGATGGCTAAAGCTGTATTTGGTGAGTGATCAGGGTGGCATAAGCAGATTCCTTGGAGAAGCTCAGTCCTGTGCTGAGCAGCATCCCTGCACAGAGCACCTCTGCCCAGCCCTGCCAAACTTCTCTCCTCCAGAAGCCCTACTATGTCGTACCAAGCACCTCAGTGCCTTGAAACATGAAGCTTTGAAGTGATTTTTCTGCTTGCTCTATAGAATGATTAGCTTTGCTTTTGTTTTTCGGCTTTTGCCTTGAATTCATGTTTTATTTGAGCACAGAGCAAAAATGGAGGAAAACCAAGTAGCTGAGCTTACTTTGCCAAGTTAATCCTGTGCAAAGCACTGGCCTAAGAGCGAGGAGTTGTGTGGTTCAGTCCCGGTGGCACCATTCAGTTGACATTAAGCTTTGTAAGAGATTTTTCATTGACTTGGTGGAAAGTAGATGAGGCTTTTAAATTATGCATAAGCAGTCTGCTGCCTGCCTTGGTGTGAGTGATTTTTCACCTAGTGAAGATAGGAGGAATGTTTCTAAGACTATTGCAGTGTGTAGCTAGACACAAATGGCTCCTGCTTTTGTTCAACTTTGCACACTTTATTCAGTCCATTAAAATTTGATATGCACAAAGTGCAGCCCTGATCTGAGATTTACACAGGGCTGAGGGCTGGGCACTCAATCACCATGGCCAGTGAAGAACACTTTCTGACAGCACTCCAGTAAAGACCTCTGCTGAAGTGGAAATTGTAGTTCAGTTGCACAGATCTCTGCTCCTGTCTTGTACTGGCTGACACTTGTACTGAATGCTCCACTCCTTCTGTAATACTTGAAGGTAAATAAGGCAAATGAGTGAGCTTTGGGGAGGGAGTTGGTCTCTTATGGTTTGTATCCAAGGCAGGCACCTTGGAGATGTGAGCAAGGCTTTCTTTCCCTGACCCCAGGCACCAGGAGCAGGCAGCTGCTCCGTGGGCTGAAGGGGAGGTCAGGACCTCTCTGCACATGCTGCTCCATCCCTTGCTGCAACCCCACTCTGAAAGGTCTCTCTTCTGCACAGGGTGGTCTCACTCCTTCTAAGGATAACACAACAGATCCTGAAACACATTTTGAGTTGCCCTGGGATTTATCCCTGGCTGTTGTGGTGACACCAAAGGCAGCGTTCCCCAGATGAAAGCCGTAGGAGTGAGGGCTGCTGGCCTGCAGCTCCAGAACTGTGGTAGGATTTTCTCACAGCAGGGCATGTCTCTGAGAAGAAGGAGCAGGGCGGAAGGAAGAATTTTTCTGACACGGTGCTAGTAGTAAAAGTAACCATTAACATGGTTTCTCTCAAATTTGGACTGTGCTTAACTAGCAGGAAACATGTAGATGTAGGAGCTGAATGGCAGTGTAGCCTACATGGTTTGAGATCCAGCAGTAAAAGTAGTAATAAAATATGTATTTTTTCAAATAAGCAGCATGATTTTAAAATATGTCAGCTATATGAAGCTGCAGAATGTCTGTAAAGAAACAGAAGCTGATTGCAGCCACTGTTGGGTTTGTACCCCTGCTGCTTTTACCACTGTTCCCTGCTCTGCTCCAAATGATGATTATAACATGCAGCTCTTGAAATTACACCATTTTGTTCTGTTAGTCATCATTTTTCATACTGAATACCATTCAAATATTTGCTCTCTTCAGCTGATACTTTCATCTGAAAAATTCAATTGTCTAGAAAACAGCCTAAGTACATATTTAAGGAAAACAGTCTATATTTATGCGTTAACATTTAAGCTGCTGCAGCTCTATTTCTTACGTTTAGATGTGTTAGGAGGAAAACAGGAACTAGCAGAAGAAAAAAAGCAACACTGAAATTTAACACGGTGGTGTTGAATTTTGGTACCAGTGCAATTTATTTCTTAAATGTATACTGAGATCTCTTCATGTACAATTTGTGGGTTAGGCACCATTTCAAATACACTGTTAGGGCTTCAGGCTTTTCCGTAACCACAGGGCTAAGTGGTGGCAAGGTGTGTTGTGATCTGCTGTGCATGGAACAGAATGTGGACCTTATAATGAGGCTTAACCCTTACTATAATGTAGATTTTAACGGCATAACTCTGAAAGCGATTCTTTGGAGAACTGTGTCACTTCCTGAGATGCAGCTTCAAGATGCTTCAGACTCCAGGGAGAGAGAAACTTTGCAAACAAATAATTTTAGAATCATAGAACAATGGAATGGTTTCAGTCGGAAGGGACCTTGAAGATCATCTAGATCCAAGCCCCCTGCAAAGGCAGGGACATGTCTCACTAGACCAGGTGAGACCAAGCCCCATCCAACCTGCCCTTGAACACTTCCAGTGAAGGAGCATCCACAACCTCCCTGGGCAACCTGTTCCAGTGTCTGACCACCCTAACAGTAAAGAATTTCTTCCTAATGTCTCACCTAAATCTCCCCTCTTCCAGTTTAAAACCATCACCCCTTGTCCTATCACTGCCCTCTCTGGTGAAAAACCCCTCCCCAGCTTTCCTGGAGCCCCTTCAGGCACTGGAAGGTGCTCTGAGGTCTCCCTGGAGCCTTCTTTTCTCCAGGCTGAACACTCCAACTCTCCCAGCCTGGCTCCAGAGCAGAGTTGCTCCAGCCCTTGGATTTTCCTGTATTGCATCCAGGAACAGGGAAAGGACAGAATTCAGTTGTACGGAGGAGCCCTGTGCTACCTTTAGAGCTGCTGCAAGATAAAGAACACCCCTCTTGTACAGCTAAGAACGTAACAGTTGTTAGTGAAGGAAGCTGTAAAAGCAGCTATGCACTAGAGGAAAACCAAGTTGAAGTTTTATTCAGGTGGTATTTATATGTGGACAGGGGGAGACCACATTTAGGGTTCAGTAAGACATGGGTTTTTTGGTTCTCTTGTACAAAGGTAGATTTTATTTCTGAGTAACTGGGTGTTAATGCATAAAAACAATGTTGCTATAACTACATAAAATGGGTAACACTTGGGAATCAATGTAGAAATTATGAAAAAATATATTTTTGTCTTCTACATTAAATATAACTGATCCTAGTCTTTGAAAATGCCATGTTGTTCTTCACGGAAGATGAGAAATGAAATTGACTATTGATTTTTTGCAACTGTGCCTTCTCAACTACCTGGATAGTTCTTGAATTAAATATAGAAATGTCTTTAATTCTTTTAAATTGTTCTGTGCTGCTACTCTTAGGTGTTAAGTAGTTCCTAGATTTCTTACGATGGTGAATAAATGGCCTTGATATTGAGGAGCAAAGTGTTACAAATCCCATGGTCATAAATCTTCCAGCTTAACAGAAAAGGAGCTGCAGTGCTCAATGCCATGAGGAGTCGAGCTCAGTGATTCTGAAGGATTTTGAGAAGCTCTGGGAGTGCATCATTTTAAGATTACAGATGTCTGGAGCTAGGTAGTCCTTTTGTACTACTGGCTTCCTTTAGCTCTCTTCCTTTAGCTCTCTGGGTACTATTGCCCAGATTTAATAACCTGAAATATTACTTTTGAAGCTGGCAAGCAGGGTGGACAAAAAACCTAGCCATTGAAACTCTCATGACTTGTTATGTCACATTATACATAAAACCTTAATATGGGGTAGGGTGATTGTAGGATGAAGAAAAACATTTAGACACCAAGCTCCTGCCAGATAGAAGAAGCATTTTTTACTCAGTTATTGACTGATTGCAAGTCTATTGAAGATGCTTCATTTCTATATAGATTTTTCTGCAGGGCAACTGTAGACATGTCTAGCTCTTGTCCAGCAACATGTCAGCTTATCTACCTACTTGTCACAATGGGATTAGCTTTGCAATAAACTGAAGTATTGCTAGGAGGGATTCCCATTCTTCCCAAAGGCAAAACAAACAAACAAAAAACCCTTAATCTTTTAAAGTTTGTTGCTGTTATGACATGTGGATTAAGAAAAAAAAAAAATATATATATAAAGCAAATTAGTTATATTTTCCTAAGCTTGTTTTTTGTTCCATATTCACACAGACTTGAAATATAAGAGAAGGGAAAGTTCAAGTTTTGCTTGTGAGAAATGATCTGGGTGGTGCTGGTGAAGACTGTGTTTCTCATGTCTGTCATTTTTTCTCCCAGCCACCTGATCACTGTGAGCCTGGTTTTGTAGATAGTCTATTGCTGCAGTAATAAACATTCCTCCCTCTCAATTCAGCATTCTGTAGTGCTGTGAAGTTTAATCCTTCCAGTGGAGAAATGGTTCTGTAACAAGCCAGGATATTTTTCTTAGTGAAAAGGGAGTGTTTTGTTCAGTCACTGTACCCTGGAGTGAGTATATTAAATAAAATTATGTTAATTGGTAATTTTGCCACTCAGATAGGGATGGATTCTGTGAAATTGCATGCACATTGTCATATATATCTAAATAAGGTGTTGGGCTTGAATGCCATGGCCAAATTAAATAGTTCTGCTTTCACTGGAACGATTCCTGAGCCCCTACAAACAGACTGTGGCCAACTACAGTAAAGCAACCTTGCAGTTCAGCTACAGCTGTTTTAGACGGATTTGCCTAAACCAGGGTTTGAGATTGCTGCCAGCTGAGTGAGATCTGTTTAGGTGTTCTGATAGTGCAAGAAGGAGGGTTCCCTGCACTGTGTGGGTCCTGTCTCAGGGGTGCTCCTGGCTGATTAGTCTGTGAGGCAGGGCTGCCCTTCCCTTCCCTCCGTGCTCTGAGGGGAAAAGGCACCTCATGTGAAGTCAGTGGTAAGCCTTGACTCCTTCTACCAACTTAGAAGCTGTAGATTACAAATTAAGTTGTACATTACAAATTTAGAGTTTGTAAATGGTAATAAGAGCTCATGTTTAAGGACAGCGGAGCCCTGCTTGTGTGTGAGCTGTTGATGAAAATCCTTAATTAAGCTTCTGGGACAAAAAGACTTCTGATGCTGTGGGATATAAATGAAGCCCTGGTGGGAAAGGGACTGAATAAGACAACATGTTTTCCACTGAGCCCTTCCCCCCTGCCAGCCTGCTGCTTCCCAGCGAGGGGATGTGCAGAGGGGAGAGCCCAGTGTTCTGCTCCTTGGCAGGGCCGTGGGGTTTCCTGGGGAAACTGGGATCAAGGTGTGGTATTTCACAGGGTGAAAAGGGGGTTGAATCAGCAGCGTTCTGTTGAACTAAATACTGCCAGGGGTAGGGTAGAGGTACCCTGGCACTGGCAAACTTCAGTGTAGCTGGGGCTTTTAGGGCTTTTGCAGCCACTTTCTTTTCTATGCCAAGATTGGATGAGGCTTGATTTGGGCACTGGATGCTGTCAGCACAGTGACTGCTGTCAATGGATGATTAAATCTCAAAACCTGCTGCCTTCTCAGTTAAAAGGGGCTTCATACTTCCCCTCTCCAGTTTTCTGTCAGAGGATGATGCACCTCTTTCACATTTTGACTGGATTAAAAACAGAAGACATGGCTCCCTTTCACAGGCTGCTTGTTCTTGTAAATGTCTCATTAGCACTTTCAGCTTGAGAATAAAATTGACTGCTGGAAATGCCTTGAAATTTTAATTGCCTTTGCTTTATTGGCAGAGAGCTACCTGGGCACCTTTAGAGCCTGTATTCTCTTCCAATCCTGTTAAAAGGCCTTTTTCTGAGGCGCCTCTTCAGCACTGATGCTTTTTAATAAAAGCTGCAAGCCTTTCAGTGGGCTGTCTTCCTTGCAGCTTGGCTTTCTAGTTGCAGTCCTCTCTCCAAACCAGAATGACTTTATTAAACCCATCAGGAGTCTTTACTGTTCCTGAGCTGGAAAAGCTTGGTCTGGTTTGGCTGAGCTGCTGTTCAAAACCAAGGCACAGCAGTGCTGCCCGTGCCTGGCCAGGGGACAGCCTGGCTGCCCTGCTCTCTGCTCAGACCTTGGGTAATTCTTCCCAAGCCTCACTCTCATACCAGTTGTACTAGGAATTTAGGGAATCCTGTCGGCAAAACTGGGCAGATTCTTCAGTTTCAAACATTAAAAATTCTGTGCTTGCAGGTGGGTCGGTGTGATGATGGGTTAAAGCTGATCCTTCTGTGGGCCTGAGCCATGGCTGTCACTGCCAGCCAGAGCCTGTGGGCTTGCTCCCTGCTGCTGTAGGAATGGGTTTGTGTTACTCTCTACTGAATGCTATGTGCCAACAAAATTTGAAATGATGTGGTGAATGACCTGACTCTGCTCACTGGGTGGAATGGTCAGAGGACTAAGTTGGATTTGCATCTGTTAACAGCTGCTCTGGGAAGTGCCAGCAGAAGCAAGCATGTGTGTTATTAGGTTGAAAAAGGATAGGGAGAAGGGACACAATAGTCACTCTGACCTGTACTTGCTGCTTTTAAAGGAAAAATTCGTGTTGCCTTATGAATAAAGGATAAATTAATCTAATTTAGTCTCTGAATTTCACTTATTGCATATCTTCCAGTACTTACAGGCTGAAGTAGCACTGGAGTGGAGATTCCTGCTCGATGAAGTTTTATAGCCTTAGTTTAAAACTGCAGGGTGCATACAAACTGCAAAACTTGGACTCAGTCTTCAAAAATACAAAAGCTTTTTTTTTTTTTTTTTAACTGTTTTCTTACTCCTGAGTGGTTAAATCCCAAGAGGCTGAAGATGTAGCTGGGGGTTAGATGGGCAGTGAGCTGAGCAGCCCCTAAGCCAGCGCTGTGTTTCCTCCTCTGGAGCCAAATGCCTTTGAGTCCTTGTTACTTTTTTGTGCTGTAAGCAAGTGTATGGTTTTAGAGATGGGAGATGAGATCAAGGATCAAACTTTATAATCAGCTTGTCCTTGCCAAATGGGAAAGGGCGTCACTCCCTTTCTTCAGTGACTGTAGCTGATAGGAGTTTGATAAGGCTTTTGGCTTTACAACTCTGCTCCTAAAAAAGGAGTGAGCTAGTTGGCAACAATGTGACTATTCTGTATTGATTTGGTTTTTTACCCCCTTTGATTTAAGGCAAAAAAAAAAAAAAAAAAAAGAAGACAGTTGAAGAAAATTAAATGGTGATACAAACTCCTTGTGCAAGTCTTGGTTATGGAAATGTTTCTGGTGCACTTTATGCAAAGGGACAACTAAATCACCTGGGCTTAAAGCTTCCAGGCCCTAGGGCTTCCTAAAAGGATGGACATGTGTTTCAGAGGAATGTTATTTGGTGGTATTTGTCGTAGGAGGCCCCTGCACTGTCAGTTGTTCAGCTGCTCTGTTTTAGCTCTTGTCAAGCTGCAATTTTTCCACAAGCTGCACTTGAATTAAGTCTGCATTGGTATAAGCAAAATCTCTGGCCAGAAAATACTGTTGGCCTCTTCTCAAACCACAAAATTAAAGAACGGCTTTACAGCAAACAGCATTTACTCTTAGTTTTTCTGTGGGGCTGTGAAATAGCCATTTTCTCGTGAGAGTACAGGCCAAGTTTCAATTTGTTGAATCCTTGGAGCTGGTAAAGAAAGGAGGACTCTTCAATGCGGACGAGAAGAGGAAGGAGCTGTTTCAGGTGCTCATATTGCACTTGAGTAAAGTTTGAGTAGTCCTATACTAATTCTGTGGCACCTTTCCTGTGTTGCCATATACTTCAGATTCTCATTGAAATTATAATTTTCCTTCATTAAAGCAAAACAGTGGATGCAAACTATGGAATGTAGCATGATCAGTAGACATTTAATGAAGAGAATGTCATGTACAGTTTTATAGCTCTCCTGAATTCATTAACATTTTAAAGTGTTTTTTTTCAGATTGGACTAAAATCTAAGTCTGGAAATGTGAGCTTGTTTACAGTTACCACCTACCTGCTAGATACCACTAAAAATTAATTCACTAATGGTTTAAAGTGCTTTGAGGAGTAATACTAAGTGCTAGGTGTTATTTGTCTAACTGCAAATCTGAGAATCATGTCCTTTGTGTAGGGAGGAATGATTAAGACCACCTTCTGTGTGTCTGATGGACTGCCAAACAAAACCTTACAGATTGTTTATCCTTCCCTACAGCCTGTGTTATAAGATGCTCTGAAAAATCCAGAATGCCTCCCAAATTCTTCGCTTTAACAAACCTTTTTGTATTTTACCTTTCCAAGGCCTGAATTATAAGACACAAAACGGGAAAGCTGAGTAAAACACATCACCCATGTTTTTTTCCCAAGAAATTAGCCTTTTTTCATTTGTCAATGACTGTTTTTTGGTTCTTGAGAAATTATGACTGATCCTCACATGGGTGCTGGTGAGTTTCCCTCATCCATGAGACAGCATTCCTACCACACAACTATTACCTTCCTTCCTACTTGCCAGGAAAGCATGGCTGCAGAAGGAAGGCACCAAAGTGTGTTCCAGAACTCTCCTATTTCTCAGATTTCTGAATAAGCTGCTGGAGGTTTGTGCACCCAGGATGTGCTCCTGGATGTGAATAATGCTGTGATGGTGGCAGAGGTTTCAGTTCATTAATTTACAGCTTTAGTAATGAAAGGGACAAGATCAAGAAAAGTCATTAGACTCCAAGCACGTACTTGTGGGGATCTTAATGGATTAAGTGTGCACAGAAAAAGCTCAGAAAACTGAATGCAGAAAGATTCATTCTGTCCTCATAGAAACAGAAGGGTTTGGGTTGGTAGGAACTTAAAGATCATCCAGTTCCAACCCCCTGCATGAGCAGGAACACCTCCCACCAGACCAGGTTGCTCCAAGCCCCATCCAACCTGCTCTTCAACACTCAGGAAAAGGAATGAAAAGTAGCACTGTGGGGCTTGGGACCTGGTGATGGGTATTGCTTCTCCTTCAGCTCTGTGCCCTGCTGGGCCCCAGGGCTGGTTGGTGTAGTCTGAGTCAGCAGCAGCTGTTACTAGTGATCCTGCTTCTCTGGTGGGGTTGGTCCTGGTGTAATCTTGATGTCAAACTACATCAGACACTTTAATGAAGCTTGCTCATATTCTTCACTGTTGATAATTCTTCACTGGACATAGTATGTGTAATATGTTCCTTTGCTAATATAACATTCTACCTAGATGCTGATAGCTAAGAAGCAGCCTCAAACCATTTCTTCCTCTGTTTTGTTCTGGTGTCACTGCTGTTCTGCTGTCTCAGGGCCTGCTGCTAGTCAGGCATGACAAAGTAATCACTTCTCTGAATTCTGACTTTAAAAGTGGAGGGTTTCATGTTGGAAGATTTGTTTCATTTTCACCCCTGTCATGCCTACACTGGTCATTGGTAGCAGCATGTTTAACTCTTTTCTTTTTCCATGTATAACTTATTCTTCCCCTTGCCATTCTTCTGAGGGCTTCTTATAAACAGATACTGATGTCTCTCATGACCCTGGGAGGATTTTTTTTTGTCATTTTGCTGTTGAAAGTTATCATAGAAATCAAGAATTACATTTTGTCTGCATCCCTAAGAATACATTCCTGTCTGTGCTGCCCTTCGTTGCTAAAGAACCATTCCTCAGGGTGACATAGAGGATCCAAGTGAGACAGAAAAGCCTGTAGAAAGATTGGGGGTAAGGGTTTAGAAGGGTGTATTGGTTTTGTATATAGTGAAAAGTTATTTCCACCCTTACAGGGTACAGAGTTGATACAAACCACTGGAAATTCTCCCTTGATTTTGAAGGAGTTGAACTGAATTCCTTTGTGGGTCTGTCCCTGGTGTGGTTTTCACATTGCAGCTTCAGCTCATTGGCTTGGGAACCTCACACTGCTGCAAGTCAAATGACCTTGATGTGATCTAGCACTGATGATTCTTTCTGAGCTCCTGGGTTTTCCATTTCTGGCATTACTCTACACGGAAAGAGAAGTGTATCAGTGCTGTGTGGTGGCTCAAGATCCCTGGCCCCCAGCTGGTGTCAGAGCCCAGTTTGGTGCTGACCACCATGGATACTCCTGAGCTTTTCTGCTGTAATTGCAAGTCCCCTAAAGCTGTGTGCTGTGTCATGCTGTGGGCTATTCTGGGCTCTGCAGTGGTCTGTGGTGGGAGCACTGGGCTCAATGGTCCCTTTGAAGCCCAGCTTCCTAATACTGCCTTTAACTCTGCCATTGTGCCAATGGCCACTTGGTACACTGCTCTCAGGGGTGTCTTTCAGCCCACACTCTCTCCTGTTGTTTTCAGGTGTTTTAATAGGGTCACTCTGTTTCTTTGCTGCAAGACATGGCTGCAGACATTTCTGCCTCTTTGCCAGGCAGTTTTAGCTTTAAAGGTCTGAAAATGGGTCAGCTCACAGTTGTAATAACTATCTAAAAGCTCTAGTATTACAACATGGTCACAATATTTACTTTTCAGCAATGCTGGCAAAATTACTAGTATTTTCTTGAAAATCAGGTGCATGATGTTTTATTGCAAAAATGTAATTTCTATGTGTGTTTAAGTAGCCTGGGGCACTGGAATCCTCTCCCCAGCTCCCTCTTGCCTGCTCTGTGGTCCTGCTGTGGGCCACGTGCCATGCCAGGGAGCTCCATGGTCCAAAATCCTGCAGCTGTCTTCAGGACTAGGGTGGATTTAGTGCAGTGGAGTAAGGCATTCCTTGTCCACATGCTCTACTTCATAAACCAGGCCTTAGAGGAGGTTCCAGTAAAATCCAAGATCCAGTGGACTGAAGTGGTCTGAGAATTTCCATCCAGAGAACCGAGAATATCCGTAAAATTGGTTTCTTGAAGACAACACAGGCATGCCTGACATGATCCCTCTGCTGTCAACTTCTCTGATAATAGCACCACAGTGTATGTGGCACTAAAAACCATCCCCATCTCAATGGAGGAGAGCTCAGGGGCTGCCTTTGTGATCTTTGGAGAGTGTGAAGCAAAGCTGAGATTGGTTCTGTTCAGGATGCCTGAGTTACTATCTGGGAAAAATGTGCCTGGCTCAAACCAGGACACTTCTGTAAACTCTCTCTTTCCTCACTAATTTTCTCTTCTAAACCCATATTTGATTTTTTAATTATTTTTTTTTTGCAAGAACTGTGCCAGATGGACAGAAAGTGTCCTCCTGCAGGTAATGATTAGGAGTGCAGGTTTTACTACATTCTGTGGTTTATACTATATATTGCAGTTATATCTAAAAAGCAGCATAAATTGAAATGCTTTTCTCATTTAAATTTTTGAAACTGTGGCCCAGCATCTTAGTTCTCCTTCAATTGACTTGCAGAATTAAGGCTGTAAAGAAGGAGAACTGGAGCATTGCTGGACAAATCTTGTTTGAAACAGACTATTTCAAATACAGCTGCTGACCTGATTCAGAAGGATCAGATCTGTCTTGATAGAGGCAAAAACATGGTCCTGATTCTTTTTATTACATCATCCATGTCTTTTTTTAGCCCTGAGCATCTCCTTCTTTCTCATGGCAAAATATGTTGTTAGTTCTCAGAAAAGACTTATGAGAGGGTGAATTCCCTTCAGTTCACAAGAAGAGGCTGCAAACAAGTTCAAAGAAAATGCCTTGCCTGGTGTTCTGAGAGGAAGGATTTTATCCAAGAAATAGCTAAATTGGAGGAGGAGGTTTCAGTGGTGGCACCTTGGAGATGAATGTTCAATTTCCACTTCAGTGAGGCCTCTCTGGACAACCTCCCATAAGAGGAAAGCTTATGCATACCCTGTTTTAAAGGCATATTAATCCAAGCATTTAGTAATGTGCAGGTGTTCCAATTTTGGTTACAATTTTAAAACAAAAAAAGGCAGGATTCTCATTAAAATACTGAAGGCAATATTCTCCTTATGCTGATACAGGAATACAATGTGTGTGAATTTGCCCGTGTATCTGCCTGTATAAAGAAGAAAAACAATCACCTTTTTTCTAGGTAGAATTCAGCAAATTTGTACATGTTTGAGCCTTAAAAATAATACATTAAGCAGAAATAATTAAGGCAAAGAAAATTAAGGTGGCTTTCAGCTGTCTGAGAAACAGGAGTATGTAAACAGCAACCTAATGTTGGAAGTAGAGGCAAGAAACACCAATCTGGGCTTTGATGTGGACATGACAGAGTAAAAATATATGTATTGGATCTCTTTAAAAAAATAAAAACAAACAAAAAAGTCCCAAAAAAATCCACAAAAAAACCCCCACAAAAGCCAAACCTTTATATAGGCTCTAAAAGACTGAAGAGTCTTTCAGGAATATTTCTGTAGCAGCCCTAATGCTTGAGTATTGATGCTGGAAGTTAAATATCTTAAGCTATTTCTGTTCATATATTCAGTAAGTAGCATTGGTGTCTTAGAGGATGTATTCTTATTTCTTATATATTGTTAAATTGTGTTATGATCATGAGGTGCATGTTAAAGTTTTATGTATCCTTTCTTTTTTAAAAAATCTGTAATGATTTTTAAATGGGCAGGACAGCATGCTCCACA